>NC_132887.1:20602942-21296692 GCF_030463535.1 Salminus brasiliensis
ATTTATTAAGATGTTAAGATTGGACATATGGGAAGCTGGGAAGCTGTATGGGAAGCTGGTAAGCATGTATAGTCTAATAACAGGCAGTTGTTGAGTATATCTGCCTTTTTCTATGTCTTGCTCCCCCCCCTCCTCCTTTCTTTATACAGAGTGACTCACATTATCTCGTGGAACCCCTGGCCCCTGTTGGCTAAGTGTGCGTTTTAGCAGTGGCTGCCCCCCTGCCCAACACACACACACACACATAGACACTTGCTTACTCTTCGCTTCCTTTCCCCAACTGTCATCCTGCGGTCAGTTTCACGCCGAAGACCCTGACCTACAAACGGCTCGTTCTAAAGCCCGAGCCCATCTTCCCCTTCAGTCTGATCTGCGGTCAGTTTGCGGTGATCTGCATTTATTGCGATGTAGACCCCCCAAGGCCTTTTTTGCCTATCAGAGAGTTCATCGCTGACTGAACAGTGAAGGAGTGAGTCAGCGATTCATAGGTCAGCTGTCACTCTGAATCGCGCTCACAATGAGGTTTCAGTGTATGTGTGTGTGTGTGTGTGTGTGTGTGTGTGTGTGTGTGTGAGAGAGAGAAGGAGAGGCTGATGGACGTATCATGTGCTTGGGAAGAGGACATACTGTGTGTGAGAGCGTGTGGGTGTATTGCCTAGTTTAGCTTAGTTTTTATCTGCTTCAGTCTTTTTCTCACACACACACACATACACATGCGCACACACACACACACACACACACATACACACGCACGCACACAGATTCATTCCTAGAAGAGAAAAGTGGCACAGTTGCCTTTGCTAACTTTGTAGATCTTTTCCAGCTTTCTGTGAACGTTCTTCATCGCTGTTCACTTCTCGCTGTGTTTACAACACCTAAGCAGCACACTGCGTCCCAATCCCATCCTGGCATACTTTAAAGGACCAGGTATGGGCTATTTTAACTGATCTTCTGCTGTTAACCATTCTGGCACATTCTGTCTAGCGCCCTCTAGGTGCAGTTAAGCCTACAGCAGTGTAGAAACCCACAGATCTTCCTAAATATAGGTAGAATTTTACATCCTCCACCCTAATAATCCAAGTAGAAACCCACAGATCTGCCTCACAAAAAAAGGCTAAAAGATGTTATGAGCTGAAAGATTTATTTAATTAAACTTTTATTTAAGAATTCAAATCAATTAGCTGATAGAATGAATAGAACTAAATAAATGAGTTTCATGCAAAGTTCTTGGCCTTAAGGACTGACCTCCAATCACCTACTTAAATACTAATTGCTTAATGCAGTTACTGTACACTGGTTATTTTGATGGTTGCTGTTGTTTACTGGCTGTATTTGTAAACCAGTAATACTGCAATTACACAGAAAACCGCATTGTAATGCATTCCATCACATTAATAGGTACCATATCTTCATGTTTTCCACAGAAACACAGACATGGATTCACTGCTTAAAAGCTTTACTTCTGCTATTGTACACATAGAAGAGCTCATACACCGAGCTGTAACACTGTCAACACGGCTGCCAGCACAGTTCCTCTGTGAAAGTGCAGTGCTGTGATGTATTGCCGTGTGTGTAGCTCTGTCATAAGTAAAGCTGTACAATAGAGTGTTGGCTCTTTTATTGCCCTCAGCATGGAAACAGCTCTTCTCTCTCACAGTGAGCCAGTCCTTTAATCTGCTGTAGAATGTGAATAATCTGTTAATAACATCAGCCTGTTTTATGATTAACACACAGACAGCACAGGCTAAAGTAATCTTTCTTAGAAAGTGTGTGTGTACGGTGGGCAGCTCAAGAGGAAAATATCACCATGTCCTCAGGAGACACCAGCCTACCTACAAATGTTTTCATTCTTTTTAGGTTCGCAATTTAAAATACACAGCGGAAAAAACACAGATCTGCCCAAATATAGGTAGAATTTCACATCCTCCATCCTAATAATTCAAGTAGGAACCTACAGATCTTCCTACATATAGGTAGATTTTCACATCCTCCACCCTAATAATCTAAGTAGGAACCCACATATTTTCCTAAATATAGGTAGAATTTTATATCCACCCTAATAATCCAAATAGAAACCCACAGATCTGCCTAAATATAGGTAAAATTTCACATCCTCCACCATAACAATCCAAGTAGAAACCCACAGATCTGCCTAAATATAGGTAGAATTTCGCATCCTCCACCCTAACAATCCAATGAGAAACCCACAGATCTTCCTAAATATAGGTAAAATAAATTATTATCATTATTACAATTGATTTAATAAATGTTTATTTACATATTTGGCTGCCCCCTCCCCCAGTTTTTGTAAGTTTAGTTGCACCCAAAGTAATGACTGCAGCTTTAATGTTCTCCCAGGAATGTAGCAAGTGATACTACAGTGGCATGCAAATACCAAATTCTCAGACCCTAATAAGCTTGTTAGGGGTATGGTTTGTTCACAAAAACCGTTAGGTGATGCAAAATTTCTGACTCCTCAAATGTTATCCTCACAATCAGCAGCCAGGCTGCCTTAGGTCATATTTGTGCAGGTATCGTGCAGGTAACAGTGCACCAGCAGTCCAAAATCTGCTAAATCTCCCCGAAGGTCACTTTTTTTTGTCGATTTTTAACTTTTGGAGATTATTTATTCACCGACTGTTCACAGTAACAGAAATTTTGACCAAACTTGAATCACCCACTTGAATACAGCAGATATAGAGCGCCTGAAATTCATCATGATTATAATTATAACCTACATTATAATTCATCATTATAATGTAGGTTCATCACAACATGTAACTAAACATGAATGTTTAACAGGTTTTCATACAAAAACAGTCTTATTATTATATTAAATAAAAGTGATAAAAAAGACCCCTTTAGGGTACAGTTCAACCTTTCTAATGTTACAACAGTACAGTATAATACTGAACCTTTCCTGGATAAAAATATATTGTTCTCCAAAATGTGCCGACTTCAAATTCCTGAAGATATGGAACACACACACACACACACACACACACACACATACGATGACCAGTCGGAGTGATTTGTCTGTTCCACTGGGAAAACTACAAAATAACCCTCGGAGACCGAGGCAGCTCTCCAGCGATCCTAACGCACTTAAGCAAATTGAAAGGAAAACAAATGAAAAACGTTTAGCACAGCTCGTTGTTTATAGCTGTCAGGGGCTAATGTGCAAATCTAGGCCTGCATCACTTTTAGTCTTCTGCTTTTCAAATTACATAGCATGCTTGCTTCATCTTCTGTTTGTTTCTCAGTCACACTATTGCGCTGTCTCTCTATTTTTCTCTCTCGCGTGCTTGCACACTTTGCCTCTTTGTTTAGTTCAGGAGGGTTTTATTGGCATGACCTTATTAAATACACTATTGCCAAGACATAATAACAGTAACAGCATTAACAATGACAGCATCAAATTATTACATCAAGTTTTCTGCGCTCTCTCTCTCTCTCTCTCTCTCTCTCTCTCTCTCTCTCTCTCTCTCGCTCTTGCGCTCTCTCTTTCCCATTCTCTAATTCAGATTCAGGTTTAGATTCAAGGTAGCTTTTTTGTCATGACTGTAGTGAGTACAGTATTGGCATAACAATACAACAATAATCACAAGATTTACATTCATTCATTTAGCAGACGCTCTTATCCAGAGCGACTTACAAAGGTACTTCTTGAGTTTGAGTATGCAAAGCTAGTATCAATAGGCCCTGAGTTTAAGATACTTTTCAGCTGACACTGCCAGATATGAGCCACACAATAACCCTGAAGCAACGGTTTGTAAGCAATACACAATTCCTCAATTGCTTTTGGGACACTGAGGGGAAGTTGGTCCCACCACTTTGGTGCCAGGACAGAGGATAATCTGGATGCTTGTCTTCTATGCGTCCTGAGAGATGGAGGCAAGTGGAGAATTTACATAAATATAAAAAGATGAACTACTAGAGATGAATATTATATATTTTATACTAGAGATGAATATTATATATATTATATATATATATATATATATATATATATATATGTGTGTGTGTGTGTGTGTGTTGGAAGTATGAAGTAAAAAAAAAAACTCAATAATTTGGCATCAGGATTTCAATTTTTCACAGTCTCCACAGCACCCCTCTCTCTCTCATCCTTCTGTCCTTGACTCCTATAGTGCTCACCTGTTTCTCTCCGACGTTAAGGTCTTTTGAAAAGGTGCTGCTCTGAGCGGATGACCATATAAAGGCCGAGAGGAAGTGAGAGAATGAGTCGGAGAGATGCTTCCGGCGGCTGGTGGCCGGGAGTTTTTTTTTTTTTTTTTTTTTTTTTGCGAGTGGAGTCAGGTCCTCTGGGAGTTTATTTCTGGTGCTCTGCTCCGGTTTTAGCTTGTCGAGAGGTGTGGCCCGCCGAGTCGGTTCTGCTCCGACATCTGGTGTCCTGTTCACTGCCAGCACGGCCTGATGGAACCCGAGCAGGCCAAGGACTGTGGCCAGACCACACCTCCCCCCCCCCAACCCCACACATATTCACACACCGGCCCGGCATGGCCTTCTAACATATGTTGTTCACCCCCCCCCATTGCACAAACTGCCGGGCTCCCTCGTTAATTAACCGCTAGGAGAGCTGCTGTGGCAACCTTTCACACACAGGAGTGAGTGCAGAAGCTCAGGAAAGTGCACTCGCCCCCTCACCTTTCATCCACACCTCCCTCTCCTCTCTCCACATGGTTCCTTAGGCCCAGTGCCCCCTAAGTTGCAATATTGTGCCCCTTCAGCTTTGTGTCCCTGTTTTGTTTCGCAGGGTATGCTCTAAGCGAAAAAGACTGTGTAACATTATCCTAACGTTAGAAGCTTTTTTTTCCCAGCAGTGCTAAGAACCTTCTAATGAGAAAAGGGCAATACCAGCTAGAGCACTTTTAAGGAACAGTTTTTTTTTGCAAGACAGTGATGTGAATTACTTTCACTCAATTTTCTTCTCAGTTTTTCCTCATTTGACATTCCCTTATCACATGATGCTACCGCTATTAGGAAGGTGAATGCTAGTCGCATAAGGCAATCCAGTGTATGCCTAATGCCTAATAGGCACTGGCTAGTAATAAGGGAAGAGGGAGGCCGATTGTGCTCTCTGTGACTCCCAGCCACAGAAGTCTGTGGCCTCTCCAAGGACTGAACCTGCAACCCCCACCCCGATAATGAGGCCTGCACTTTAGATGGCTGCTCATCTCGGGAAATCTCCATGACACAAATTGTCATGGTGAACAAGCTGTTTAGAGCTTTTAGTAAGTTAGTCACCTCGTCCCCTTGTCTAATTACGGCTGCGTCCTCTTTCATCTCCTTCATCTGTGCCCTAGTCCTTCCTCTCCAGGCCCTAGCAACAGAAAGAGCTTCCTGACCCTCAGAATCCTCTCCAGTTCAGGCGGCTCGTCTTCTCCCCTGTCACACACTTCTCGGCAAGCTCATTCACTCTGCGAACAATTGCTTCTCAGTGCTTCTCACCCCCAAATCCTGTCTTTAAAGCGATTCCACTGAAACTTTTTAACTAATGACACTTGAAATGAATACGTGCGAGGCAATCAGAGCTAATTAGAGAGACTCCTCTCACAAGTACAGAAACATTAAGATGACATACTGTTCATTCAGGATTACTTTAATTGGGCCAATTATTGTAATTTCGGTCGCAATTACGGGCGGAGATAAAAGCACGTTTTCTGAAGCACATTTTGTTTGATTCCCTTTGTCCGTACAGACTAATAAGGCTTTAAATATCACTCTTTAAAAAAAGAAAGTCAATGGCTTTCCTGTGGGGTTTTTTTCTCCACACTTTTGAACTTTTACGCCCTCGAATGAGAGCTTCTTTCTTCCTCGCCGGCTTTGTGCCATTTCTACATTTCCCTCACGTTGTGAGCTTGTCTCCGAGCATCTCGCTTTGGTCCTAACAAGCTAGAGATGTTTTCTCCTCATCCCTCTCCTTCGAATGGGGGCTGCTGCACGCCGGCTGAATCCTTCTGGAGCCATTCGGTGGAAGGAGTGAACTTGTAATTTAATAGCGCTGGCTTTATTTGCCAAGGCACCCCGAAGCCCTGTAAATGATTAGGCTGTTGAAAAACCCATCTATTTCCCAATAGAGGGGAGCACTATCTCTGATAGGGAGCGCTTTTATTGGGCACACACACAGTCCCGGGTTGACGGAGTGACCTCCAGATGGATGAGATGAGCTGGAGAGTGGGAGAGAGAGCGGGCGAAAGAGAGAGGCGAACAGAGGGAGTGGATCTAAAGCTACTCTGGGGCCATGCTGTGCCGGAGGGATTGTTTTTTTCTTGTTTTGTGGTTCTTATTGTGATACAAAGAATAGCTTTCACCTGCGCTGCTGGGTGTTTGCTGCTTCACAGTGATGAAGGTGGAAATGAGTGCACATCGCATTGGTGGTGGGACACAAGCTCATTATTTCTCTCCAAAGTGTTCCTAAGGACTAGAAGATTTCAAATGAGGGCCCACCAGAATATTTTCCAGGTTTACGAGAAAGGAGATTTGGCATCAGTGTCGTTAACGTGGAAAGATATGCCATTTCCACTCTTCTGTTTAAGTCTGATGGCTTTAGTGGGATGTGCACACAGAAAATGACATCTTAGCAAGTGAACATTTATTCAGTTTTAGTCAGTCTACCCTAATATTTCTGATTTTCTAGACTGTTGTAAAAATGCATGAAAATAAAATGTAATTCAATGTAATTTAATTCATTTAGAAATTAAAAACCTGAAAAATCTGCTGGTAGAATAAGACAATTGCTCAAAACAAGTACTAAAATAAAAAGGTAAAATAAGGTGCACATATCTGTCACTGTATTATATACAGCGACCTCCATATTTTACCCATCTGTACCCATCACACACCAAAAGCGGTGGGCAGGCAACTCAGGGAGTGCCCAGGGAGCAGAGCGGGTCGAGGGCCTTGCTCAAGGTGCTCAAGGCAAGGTGCCCAACAGTGGCAGCTTGCAGAGCCTGGGTATCGAACCCACAACCCTGTCATCAATAGCCTGGAGCTCTAACCGCTGAGCCACCACTCCCCCTAATGATTAGAAATCATTTGAATAATAATCTTAGAATGTCCCTACAACAAGCCTAAAATGAGAGGTATAGGAGATATTGACTAGATTAAGATACAGATTCGCTCGGAAATGCTCAGAATTTCTCTACGGTGCGAGTCTCTTTGGTATTAGTGGACTCCGTTGTGAGTGAAGTAAAGGTTGTGCCAGTATAAATAGCTCTGCAGGACTGTGAAAGGTCAGCGATGACCTTTTGAAAAGCCACAGAGGCTCATCACCATGTCTCACATCCTACAGCTGGAAGACCTCTGGGGGACAGCAAGGTAATATATGTCCTGCCTCGGTCAAGCTTAGGGACATGCGCTCAGGCAGAAAAGGAAAATAAGAGAATGATAATGGAGGAAATGATTTTGTAATTTTAGAAGGTTCAGAATGACCAGAATATAGTCATGTGTAAAAAACGTAGTTGTTTTTAACATATTTAGATATTACATTTAATATAAGTTAATATAAGTCAAGTCAAGTCAGATTTATTTGTATAGGGCTTTTTGCAACTGTTGTCATCACAAAGCAGCTTTACATAATTAGTAATTAGTAAAAGACAGAGACAAAAAAAGAAATAACATAAGAAGATATAAAGGATCAAAGACCCCCAGTGAGCAAGCCAACAGCGACAGTGGCAAGGAAAAACTCCCTCAGAGCTGGAGGAAGAAACGTGGGAGGAACCAAGACTCACAAGGTTGACCCATCCTCCTCTGATCAGAACTATTTATAAATTATTGATAAAAATGACCAAACTATCTAAACTGTTGAACTGCTCTGATCATAATCATAATATATTAATCATGGTGTAGATAGTGGTGATATTAATAGTGGCAGATAGTTAAGAG
Source organism: Salminus brasiliensis (assembly GCF_030463535.1). Lineage (NCBI taxonomy): Eukaryota > Metazoa > Chordata > Actinopteri > Characiformes > Bryconidae > Salminus > Salminus brasiliensis. Next base: position 20,610,848 of record NC_132887.1, read on the forward strand.
TCCATTTAGGTTTTAACATGGTCATTAGGCAGGTAGCAGTGGTAGGAGGGTGTGCCGCTGGTCTGGTATGGGTGGTGGTGGGTGGGGGGCCTGCTGGTCGGACTGGTAGGTGGCAGCTGGTCTGACGCAGGAGTCTTTCTTCATCAAATTATTTGTAAAATGGAATGAATAGAAATGCACTTTTCTTGTAAGGAACAAAACAGGACACCCCCACATTTATCACTATTTCAAATGTGTTTTTTTTTTTTGTTTTTTTTTTAAGTTTCCTCCTTGCACATTTCTAATGAAAATCAAACTCATCCGGTCAATTTCTGATTGCGACAAGAACTACCTGTAGGTCCCGTGATGACATTGTAGGACTGTTGGAGAATTCTTTATGCATCTTAAGGTCTTCCCTTGGGCTGAGACCTGGCCATGAAGACAGTTGTTTTTACTTGTAAATTTTTTACACATATACAGATGTTTTTGTCTGTGCGTTGGATTCCCATCCACATGAAAACGCTGAACACAGAGCTTTTTAGGAAGGCATTCCAGAGATTTTTGAAAACCCTGTTTCCAGTGTTGTTGTGTGGATGGGAAAATGGAGCTTTATGAAACCGCTGATCTCACAACGCATCTATCTTTCTGGCTGTATCTCAAATTTTCCCTTATTAATTCTGAAACTACAATGTCTGCACGCAGATATCACTACATTTCAGACTTTAACATATGAATATATGAATATATGAATAGTGGGGCAGTGGTGGCTCAGCGGTTAGAGCGCCGGGATATCGATAACAGGGTTGTGGGTTCGATTCCCGGGCTCGGCAAGCTGCCACTGTTGGGCCCTTGAGCAAGGCCCTTTACCCTCTCTGCTCCCCGGGCGCTGGAGTTGGCTGCCCACCGCTCTGGGTGTGTGTGTGTACTCACTGCCCCTAACACGTGTGTGTGTGTGAGTGTGTATTCACTACCAGATGGGTTAAATGCGGAGGACACATTTCGCTGTACAGTCCACACTGTACAGTGACGAATACGTGCACCTTTATCCTTTTATCCTTTTAAATAAATAAATAAACTATTATTAATATATAAAATGCTCTATTTAGATTCAGAATCTGTAATTTTGTGACTTAAAAAGTACACTACATAGTGAGTAATGTGCAATTAGGGATTTTCTTCTTCTTTTGAGGTCTCTCGTTATGAGGTACTGTCGCCCCATACAGAGCGTATTCGTCTCTGTGTTGACTGAAAAAACGAATTGAGGGAAATCTCCGTTTTTAAAAATGTCCGGACACAGACACATCTTTTTAAAGCCCTTTCCAGAATCATCTGCATCAACAATCCTCTTTCTGAAGGCTTCAGAGAGCTCATTGGTTCTCACCATGGTGATCCCACTTACTTCATCAATCCAGAACAAACCAAACTCAAGGTTTAAAGAAAGCAGGCTCCTCCAAAATCCTCACTAATGATGTTCTAACGAGTTTAGTTATATTACCTCCATCTCTCAGTGCTGTTCGTAAAAATCGTTAAATGCGGTATGTTAAAACACACATGAGTGTATTTGAAAGTTCTTCATGTAGTAGCAGTCTGGGCTTGAAACCGATTTATGCTGCATGTTCAGTTCCTTAGACAGTACAGTTGCCACTTGTTCAGTTTCTTGTTTCCAGTCCCTTCTTTCAGACAAGGAAATTGTGAGAAATAAACCAGCTTCCGTCTTCTAAATAAAAAAGAAGCCTTCCTCAATGTACATGACTAAGTCCACTTTACAAGCACATCCTGAAGATCTGGCTGTGTGTGTGTCCAGCAGTAATGATGCCTGACATATTGACCTCGCTCTTCTTCTGTGAGTTTCAGTGAATAACCAGCTCCAATCTGTCAGGAGAAATCTCAGAGCTTCTTGAACCTATCCCAACAAATGAGTTACGAAGTGGCTTCCTCCAGATGTTTGACTTCTCACAAAGCTCTTCCCATCTCACTTTCTATTCTTTTTGAATTTAAGCCAAAACTCTTCCTTGTGGTAGCCTAACGGCTAACCTATGAATGGATGGCACACGCTTGCTAAAGAGGCCATAAATATGAAATCTGTTCCTTGTGCTTTAAAACCTGCACACAGCTGTTGAGAGGTGGCTTTTGAGTGACGGTTAAACAAAGATGTGCAAGTCTCATGGTTTTGAGTTCAGGCGAGTTTAATGGTTTCAGAGAAGTCTTTCTGTGGGTCTTTGTTTTTGCTTGGCTCGCTTTTTTTTTTTATTGACCCTCAGTGTTTTGCTTTATTGCCTGCTCTAGTGTGAATTTCTTCTCAGTAAGACTATTAGGTATCAGTGACAGATGTGCTAATTTTCAGTAATAATTAGGTATAGGTTAATATTTATCACATACAGTGTTGTTATTGTGGAAACTATTGTGAAAACTCCCTAGTCAAATAGCTTACAGGCTTAGCTCTGGTTTCAAAAGCTGCCATATTTTTATCCAGTGCTTAATTCTGATGTTTGTAGGGCTGTTTTAGGGTTGTTTTGAGTACCTTCACTGGAATCATTTAATAAGAGCTGATCCGCACCAATCCGCACCAAGAGCCCTTCGAGCTTCAAGTACGGCTCGGCTCGACCCGCCATCCCTCAAAAACCACGGAAGACAAGCGTCCAGGCTTTTTTCTGTCCTGGCTCCAAAGTGGTGGAACGAACTTCCCCTGGGTGTCCTAACGGCAGAGTCGCTCACTGTCTTCAAACGCAGACTGAGGACCCTCCTCTTCCGAGAGTACTTGGGCGAATAGCAGAGTACTATGGTCTCCTTACTGACTTGTGTTTAGTAATGTCTAAAGCTTGGAGGTATCTCCAATTATTAGTCTATTCAAACTAGCTGAAGTTTTTCTTGGGTAAATAGCAAAGCACTTTTGTAAGTCGCTCTGGATAAGAGCGTCTGCTAAATGCCTTAAATGTAAATGTAAGAGCCTTTAATGCAAATGTTTGAGCATGTACTGCTATGCTTGGGCCATTTTCTTGTGTCCAGCTGAACCGGAACCCGTGGAGATCCTCTTCACATGCCACTGTGCCTTCATGCGCGGCTTCAGCCATAAACATGTTTGCTCTGTTTGCTTGATTGAGCGCTTGGCAGCTCCGCGCCCCGGGGAGTGTTGACGGACTCCTGCAGCTTCAGCATGGCAGCCACTGCCCCCAGTCCTGCTCCTCCCAGAGCGCCGCTGACCACCGCCAGCTGCCAGTCCCGCGTCATCCAGCCACTGTTGCTCTTTTCGCGGTGGGAACATTGATTCTCTTTATGAGGCGCAGAAAAATAAACGTGTGTTGGCGTTTACGCACGTCTGGGCCTATTTCTATGGAAATATGCTCACTGCGACTGTCCTCGCTCACACTGTCCACACTCTTGCTGCCTGGAAGGAAAGTGGAATGGCACGCTGAGTGGCTAGCCCGAGGGCCGGGGAAGAGTGGGAGAATTATGCTCCTTCCTGTCAGCTGCTGCTGTGTGGGAGCAAAATGAGGAAGAGGAGGAAGAAAAGAAGGCTCAGTTAGCGTCAGGGATCCATTAGCATGCGGGGAAACTCGGGCCAGGAACCTCCCAAGCAGCCAAGCAGCCGCCGTTTAAAGGCAGCCACGCCGCAACACGGCTCCAGTCAATGGCGGCATTATGCCGGGCGGCTGCAGGATTCCCGGTGTGCTTTTTATCTCTGTCTCTCTCTCTCTTTTTTTTAATAGAAGAAAGAAAACAAAATCTGAATGTTTTTCGCCTCGGCGAAACTCGGCCCGAGCTCCATTTCCCTCGATCCCAGCGCTCCCATGAAAGATGACTGATGGAGCCTTTGTTCGTTCACATATCTCTCTCAAAGCGAAGAGACAAGAATGTCGAAAGTCATTATTTTGAAACACATCGCTTTATGTTGCGCCAACTTTTCCTCCACATAGACCCCCAAAAAAAGGGGCCTATCTTTTTGAAGTGGATGAGTCCCGTTGGTGCAAGCTGATATAAATAGTGCTCGGCGTGCTTCAGCGCTGGTGAACACTGAGACGCTTGTCTCGAACAATACGGCAGCAGCTTTGCGCTTTGACTAAAGGCGGCGCGCACAATACTGCTATATGTAGCCTTTCCTAATCCAGTCTGCGAAAACAAGCTTGCGGGAAGGGAAAAGAGGACCAACACGCACTGCATCTGCGAAGAGGGGGAAGATGGCTTGCTATGAGTAAGCGCCCATATGTCCTCAGTGGCTGACCAACAGATGCCCCCCCCCTCCTCTTCCCTTCTTCTCCGTTATGCCGGTCTGTCTGCAGTCACTTCAGACCGTTGGAATGAGAGTATCATGATGGCGTGTTTCTGGACTCCCGGATCCGTTTTGGTCTGGGTGTTGTGCTTGGACGCGGCCTGTGTTGGGGTGTTTTGCTCGCTCTTCACTCCCTGCCAGATTAAATAGAGGGGCCTTCTCAGAGCCCAGCACTGTTCAACAGTCTGCGTAGTTTGTGTATGTGTATGTGTGTGTGTGTGTGTGTGTGTGTGTCTCTTGTGTGTTTATGTATTTGTACTCCATAAACAAACTGTTGACACTCGTCGCCATTTAGAGTGCATTCATAACAGAACCATGATACTTGTACTAGCTAAAGCTGCGTAGCTGGAGTAAACCGAAGCAGCAGAATAACTCAAACCTGTCATCATTAATGTAGGCGACAGACCCAAGAAAAATAGCCATAAAGTTGAGGTTTTCACATTACGTGAAAGTAATGCACTGGTGTTTAAACAGGCATTGAATGAAGAAGCTGTTGTTCTGTTTAGGAAAAGTGTTGTTATTATTCACTCATTCATTTGCAGTATGTAGTTTAGTCTCAGTAGGGGTTTGTTAAGCCCCTCTGCCCCCCCCCCTTGTCCTCTTTTGACATCTCTGAAATAATAAAACCAGGTGTTTGGATGTTAATCATCCAACAATCAAGCAAGTTCTTAACACAGAAATCCTGTAATGTGTCTGAATTTTATGAGCTATTACATCTGAGGGGGTTGCTGATTTCTGCTAGGCTGGTATTAGAGATTTGCTGCTAATGTTAGCATCAGACTGCCAGATTAAATACAGTAGAAGTTCACAGATCAGCCATTACATTAAAATCCCCTGCTTAATATTGTGTAGGTCCCCCTTCTTTCACCAAAACAGCCCTGACCCATCGAAGCATGTACTCCACAAGACCTGGTCAGCAATAACCTTTTCAGCAATTTGTGCTGCAGTAGCTCTTCTGTAATGTAGGACAAGATGGACTAGCCCTCGCTCCCCACTTGCCAGTTCACCGGTCGTCCCAACCTGGAGTTCTCTTGGTAGGTACTGAACACTGCATACTGGGAACACCCCACAAGACCTGCCTGCAGTTTTGGAGATGCTCTGCCCCAGTCGCCTAGCCATCATAATTGTCAAAGTGGCTCAGATCCTTATGCTTGCCCATTTGTCCAGCTTTTAACACACCACTTTCAAGAACTGACCGGTCACTTGGTGAATATATCTATCCCTCTGACCGGTGACACTGTAATGAGATAAAGAGTGTTATGCATGTACCAGCACAAGAGTGGTTTTAATATAATGACATTTTCTTGGATATTTTGGATTGAGCAAGGGTCTGTGCCCTTTTCGAGGGCCTTAGCATGCTTACAGGACATTGCTAAATTGCAGTAAACCGTTTCTGGGTGGAACTTGGTGGAGCTTGTGAAACATACCTATATGCACCGCGTGTTCGTAACGTCCATACCTTTACCATTCGGTACGAAAACACATACTGTTACACCCCTAATGCGAACTGGCATGAAAATGCTGCTTTGTTTACCAGATCCCCTTTTAAGATATTGTTCTGTTGAAAGAGACAGACTGCGATGCAGGCTGAATGTAGATCATTCACTACCTTCTTTATAGGCTATGTCAAGTTCGAAGGTCCCCTTCTGCTTTCTGTGGCCTAACAGAATGTGAATAAGAGATGATTCATTGTCCAAATGTGGGACGTATGCACATGCAGGCTCCTGCTGGAAGATCTGGCATATATTTAACCATGAGTCGTAAAAAGCACTTCCTTAAAACAGACTGGTCACTGTGTAGACATACTGGTGAGTGGAGCAATGTGATTTGTGTGTATGTGTGTGTGTGTGTGTGTGTGTGTGTGTGTGCACGCTCTGTCTTGTGACAGAGGAAGGCTCTTGAGAGTGTCTTGTCACTGGCTCCTGTTTGTCCATGAGTGAACATATACACACCAAACACACACAGCCACACACACACACACACACACAAATAAACAAGCCCAGCTGGACTTCGGAAGCGGCACAAGCCGCCCAGTGCTGCCTAATCCAGTGCGTGGGAAACGAACCAAGTCCCGTTCCCTTACACACGCCGCGTCCCTTCAGCTCAAACCCTGCCCCCTGCGCTGTCCATGTGCAAATTTGTTTGTAAATAAAGAATTCAGACGTGTGTGTGTGTGTCTCTGTCTCTGATACATACCATTATTCTTAGCGTTCTGTCCTTCAGCCCCCTCCTGTGGGGTACAGCCCACCTCCACCTAATGGCCATCATGTGGAAGGTCAGCTGACCGCTCACGCAGCATCCACCGCTGACCTGCTGACACCGAAGCCCGCTCCAGCACAGTGCAGGCCTTTGTCCAGTGTGTGCAACATCTGTTCTCACACCCAGCGCCACACACTCACCCACATGCGCGCGCACTCCACAGCCGCCAGTGTTTGCGTGAGCCGCAGAGGTCAGCGGAGGAAGAGATTAGAGGATCTGCTGAGGGGACGTCTCCACTATCAGCTGAACTAAGGGCAGTTTCACTTACACCTTTTATATTCTACCAGGACATTTTGCAGTATGCTAAATTCACAATCCTATGGAAAGTTGTGTGGATTGGAGTTTTTCCCGACATCGATCTTTACTGATCAAAAAAATCACCATATACTGTCGTGTAACTTTTCAGGCCAAGAGAAGGGGGTAAATTGAACTTGATGGCAGTCACACGGCTGTTTGAAGGTACTCTGCTCTCCCACGTGTACCATTCTCTGAATCGCTAGGATCCAAACAGCTAATTTATTTCGTCTGCCTATTTAATGTGAAGAGTGATGTGCCGTTGAACTTCCCGCGCCCTTAACGCCAGCCATAAAGTTTCTTTCCTGCTTTGCAAAACTTGTCACAGGCGGATTGCTTACATTTCACATATGAATTTATTTGCGGAAAACACTCATGCCATCTGCACTTAGCCTAATTAATGACAAAGTCATGAAACATGGCCCTTTCTTATAGGCACTGTCTTCTTCAATAATGTATTTTTTGCCTGGCAGGAAAAAAAATAGTACATTAGTAAACATCAATGAGATTTCTTGCGGGCCTTGGTGTGGTTTAGTAGTTCTTGGTGTAGTTTGGCTGTTTTGCAGTTGGTTCCAGTCTGAATATTTAATATCTTTTGTTATTTGCACTCTAGTTAGAACTTCCAAAGCAAGTAAGACACCCCACACAGAGTCTCGCTTTCTACAGTAGCTCTCTGCAGGTGCTTATAAGGCACCTTCAGACCTCGTGATGTCCTCCCTGTTTGTTTATTCCGGGTCTCCACTTCAGCTGTGCGCTGCGGCCACTGAGAGTCATTGTGTCGGCAGCCACCCCCCCCCTTCCCCTCCCCAAATGGAGCCAATTTTACCCCTTCAAATCGGATTACTTAAACCAGCATCGTGAAATCGTGCCAAGCGGTGAGCTCATGCTCTGCACGGTACAGTCCGGGCTCATTAGTGAGAAAAAAAGGACAGCCTGTGCCTCTGGACTCGCTGATAAGAAGATGGGGAAATACCGTCACAGCTAGCACTCCCAGTACAGAGCGACAGAGTGAGAGAGAGAGAGAGATGGAGAGATAGCGGAAGAAATATGGTGTAGCCCAAATCTCTGCATTCAGCGGAAAAAAAGTCTTGAGATGTATCTGATAACTCCCACGCCTAGCAAGACAAATCGCGTCCCTCGCAAATCTGTCTTGAGCTGTTTGATCCTGGGGTCCGTTGTGCTCTAAGCTACAGCTACCAGCCATAGTTTGACCACAAAGCCCACATTTTTAACACGGAGAAGCAACTTGATTAATGGTTTACGTACATGTCTTTCCATCCAGTATGTGTATAAATATGTGCAGGTTAAAAAAAAAGACACTGGCAGCAAATTGAAGTGAACCCTCATCACAAATCTAGTCGATCATCCAAGACGTTTAATGTTTAATGACTGTAGTTTGTTTCATCCAGCAAAGGAAATTAATATTTTACCAATTAGCATCCTGCAACCTGCATGCCTAGGTGATGCACTCGCCTCCAACTGGCAGTGTATGGCAAACGGTGGACTAAAAGACATTACAAGGCCAATCTTGAAGACTAGAGGGTCTGCTGAGGGGACGTCTCCACTGTTAGAGTTTCTCGTAATTCTGTTATATTATTACTGAAGTAACACCCTGGCCATTTTTTTGCAGGATTTCCAAGAACATTCCAACCACCAAAGACGTGGAGCCCCTCCTGGAGATCGATGGAGACATCCGCAGCTTTGAGGTATTCCTGTCTTCTCGTACCCCCGTGCTCACTGCCCATGACGTAGAGATGTTCCTGCCCTGCACCGTCAACTTGGACCCCAAACTGCGTGAGATCATTGCAGGTACATGTGTACGCACTCACATTCATCAGTACACTCACTGAGTATCAGCCAGTCATGCAGATACAAGCCAAGAGCTTCAGGTAATGTTCTATTCACCCATCGTCAGAATGGGGGAAATAGATGATCTTTGAGGGTGGCATGATTGTTGGTGCCAGGCAGGCTGGGATTTTCTGCTGGGATTTTCTTTGGCAGTACTTTGGACAGAAGGGCCTCATTAAGAGAGGTCAACAGAGAATGGCCAGACTGGTTTGAGCTGACAGAAAGGTCTATGATGACTCAGATAACCACTTTGTACAATTGTGGTGAACAAATAAAAATCTCAGAATGCACAGCACTTTAAACCTGGCTGGACTACAACAGCAGAAGGCCTAGAACAGAAACTGAGGCTGCATTCAGCAGTTGAAGACTGAAGACTAGTCTGATCTGATGAAGCTCAAGTTCTGTTAAGACACACAGATAGTAGGGTCAGAATTTGGCACCAACAGCACCATGGACCACCATGTGTCAATAGTCCAGGCTGGTGGAGGTGGTGTAATGGAGTAGGGAATGTTTTTTTTATATATATATATTTAGCTGATATGACTAATATTATGTACTATGAGGTTGCTGTAAGATTATTTTACGATTATTTTACAGTACAGTGCATATTCTATTTACAGGCATTATTTTACTTGAATGTTTTTATGTTTTTACCTGAAATATGACAATTTGAGTAAAATTATCTGCAAATATGATACATTTGCACTCAATGAAATGACATGAAGCATGTAGAATGCATAGAAGTATCTTAAATAACATCATTCTTACAACAGAAATACTTTCAAACATACTTAAATCCTTTTGTCATTGCTGAATTTGTCAAGTTTGCCAAGTTGGATTCAGCTAAATACTTATTAAACTATTACTATCACCTTAGCTTTTGCCAGTTATGAACAGTTACTTTTGGTAACCCCTTATACTCTGTGACTTTTATTACACCCACAGGATTCACATCATTGTCACTCACTTTTACATCACTGCAGTAAATACAAATCATGCCTTGAGCTCCCCCCTAATGGACGGATAAAAATGTTCATTTGTTGACTGAAAGCTGAAAGAAACACCTAAAGTAAAGGAAGCATGTGGACTGTAGGCGGTAGAGTAATATTATAGGATTTTACACAAATATCACTCAAATATGGTCAAATATTGTGTACAATTTACCAAAGTTCCATAGATCAGTAGCAGCGTTCCAGCACCAGCATGGCAATGACAGAGACTCCATTCTCCCTGTTAAATGATTTTGAGGCTGCTTTTTAATGTAAAATTGCTCCATAAGGTTGCTTTAAAGCATACAAGATCAGGAAACTTTACCTTTTGTGACCCTCCATGTTGTGCCCACATGGTACATCGAGGGCTGAGGCCTGCGCTGTAAAGGATTCCTCCATTCAGCTCTGAGTGAACAACAAGGTCTCTATTATGCTCACCTCAGGATGTGAAACATCATTCAAAATTGCCTCCTTATTCGTGAGTCACTCAGGCTATTTCTTTCCACAGGCAGCAACGTATGATTGCTGCACGCTGAAAATAAGTGTTGTCAGACTTTTTGGCATGTCTTGCTGGTAATCTGCTGAATCTTTTGGGAGAAGTCTGTTTGGTCATCACTGTTTGTTGTTTTGAGAAGCAGCCCACAGAGTTTTTTTTTTTCTCCCTCCTTTCTCACATAAGACTTACTAAAAATGCTGTGCTTCGTTTGGCTGAAGTTAACTGTGAGTGGGAGGATGTGAATGCGCTTTAAGTGCAACCCGAGATTATAATCTTATAACAGTAATGACATTGCTCCCGCTCTCTCTCCCTCAGACGTGCGTGATGCCCGTGAGCAGATGCACATCGGAGGAGTGAGCTATCCCACGCTGCCCCTGCAGGAGGCTCCAGTACGGACGCACTCAGTGTTTGGTCAGGCGCCTGCAGCCTGCCCCCCCACCGCCTCCTTTCCGGCACAGCCACACAGCAGCTACTTCAGCGGTCTTACTGGCCCTCAGCATCCCTTCTACAACCGGGTGAGGCACCCTCACACGCACCACCAGAGGCCTTGGCACGGTAAACGTGATCGGCTCACTGGATCATGTTTGCCAGTTCACTACAACAGCATCCTGCCATCACTGTCACAACAAAACCCAGTATCTCCACATTTTTCAGGTTCCTTTTCCAATGAAGTTGCTGTTTCAAAGATGCAGGGTTTGCTTGTGATAGTAATGATGGGCATTTTCTTGTGACTACTTCAGTTTTTCTTTATTTAGTTTTTCTTTGTTTCCAAAGCTTGTGGATTTTTATTCAGTTAGCCTGTCTAGTGTGTAGCCCATTCTCATCCAGTCCTCATTCATTCATGGCATGAACATTCTCCCTCTCTTTCCTCCACCTCCATAGCCTTATTTCCCTCAACATGTTTATCATGTGCCCCGACATTACCCTGGCAACCCCCTCCATGCCCCCTCCCGCCCACCCTCCAAACTGGCCTTCCATAAGGACCTCAGCTCTGGACTAGTAAGTACACACACAACTTCAGCGCTGTATTAGCATGAACAACACCAAAGTGCTTCAAACAGTGTGCCACTGGAGTTCTGTAATGTAAACGACGTGTTTTGCGCTCTCAGTCCTGGGGACGTCATTCTGCCACAGCTGATTCAACTCATTGGCTAACATCCAAGATCTTGTTGTATTCAGTGCAGGGGATTTGACCCCCGTGCTACTACATGAGATCAAGAACAAAGCAAAAAACATGTGCAGCGCATGGGATCCCCAGGAGAATGATTCACAACCGCTTAACCATTGGCGCATGTGGACGACTATAGGATAGTTACAAGCTCCTGTCCTGCTTGCTAGTAGTTGTGGTAAGCAGTGTTTTATCTGCCATCCAAAAATTATAGCTGGCTGTTCAACCATCCCACCTTGTGAAATGTTGAGGTAGCCCCAAAAACGTCACATTGAACACGCTAAAACATCATCTGAGGGTTTAAAGAGTTTCTCATGAACACTTCCAGGTTGTTGTCAGTTAGCTAAAGAAGCAGCTGAACACTGCATGGTGGTAGCAGCAGCATTTCGCAAGAGTTGTGGGAATAAACAAGACAGATAAACAAGAAGGAGCTCCGACAGCTGTACACTAAATTACACAGGAGTTGACCACAAGCACAAAGTGTAGCTTGCTTGCTAAGCTTTGCTTTGTCTAAGTGATCCAAATACAGTGGGGTTCAAAAGTCTGAGACCTCTATTTTCTATTTTTGTGGTCTCAGACTCTACATCTAGCAGAAACTGATGCAGCATTAGCATCATTCAATTAACATAGAACTTACAATATTAATACTAGGCATTAAGTTACAATTAATGACATTAATTAAGCAACATTAATGCTAAGCATTCAGTAAAGATACGTAAATAACATGTATGGTTAGCTAATTGATTGCAAATGTGCAGTCCTTGTCTAGGCAGGCTGGCTCTGGCAGAAGAAGCGGAAGAGTGAGGCTTCATATCCGTCACACTGTGTGGCCTCGCATCACTCTCTCCCTACACCATCATGCCATAAACTTGCTGCTTAACAAGTTATTCTGTGACAGATTTTATGGAGGTAGAGAGGTGGCATTAAGCAGAGAAGCTAGTGCGTTTTTCAAGCCCATCTACACCCACATAAGTCATTAAGTGTGTTCGCTGCCTTTATAGTATGTGTGTATGCTAGTAAGTGTGCATGTGCCTGTGTGCTAACTCTGTTCTTCTAGGCTTTTCTCACCTCTTTTTTCCCCCCTGTAGTCCCACTTCACCCATATTTTGCCCATCTCTTCATCAGGGTGTTATCAGAGAAGATGCCTTTGAGAGAACCCCCTCCCCTTCTGTGGTATCCCATGAGTGTGACTCTGTGTGTGTGTATGTGTGTGTTTGTGTGTCTCTCACTTTTTTATGTGAGAGGGAATAGACCTCTGAGGTTGTGAGTCATTTTTGTAGTTGATGACATGTCCAAATAAGAACCGAGAGTCTCGGCCGCTTTTGTTTATGGGAAAAATGAATAGTGTATTTTGAGAAAAGCTTCCATCACATCCTGGGTTACACAAAATTGTTCCCAAACCATTTGCTCTATGTGTGATTTCTGCATGGAAGTTCTTCTGAAATACAGTCTAATGATTTTCCTTCAGTTTTCACACAGGAGTTTATCTACATGTAGGACATGCAGTCATATGCAGCGAATCTGGTGACCCTCGGTCAAGTTACAGTTTTGCCATAAGTACAAATGCTCTACACAGAACACACATCTCAATATTGTAAGATATGACTGCTGTTTATTTGATAAATTGAACATATTGTGTAAAAATGTGGCATGTAAAAAGGTTCTGCCACATTTTTATGTAAATTCACCAAGTAAACAGAAGGTTGGTTAAATATTTGCAGAAAGATTACATATTTATAAGTTTATTTCCTTCAGAGGATTTCAAAACTTATTTTATTTACTTGAACAAAACATGTTACTTGAACAGAACATAGCAGTAAAAATGTTGAAATTCAAAATATTCAGTGAAATTGTTGGTTAAAGGAATTGTTTGGTTAAAAAAAACAACTGTAGAACGTAATTTATCACTTACCCCAAATGCAATCAGCCAGCCAAGACATGTTTAATATCTGTGCTTAGTTAATTTAGAACAGGAGATAATAGGCTACCTTTGCTAACAAATACTGATATTGGACTGTCACCAAAAAGCTATGTAAACAAGTTTTTAAAAAAAGACTTAGTAAAATGACATGACTAGACCTTATTTTAATTTTAAGCTAAATTTGGAATTGGAATGATACCATGTATTGAGATAAAAGTGGTTCTGGCTACCCAAAATGCTGCCTCTCCATTCAGCTCTGTGGACATTCTAGTTTTAAAGTAAGTCATACTGTGTTCTATACCGCATCGATTCCTTCTGAGCCAAACAAAGGAAGATCTCTGTGATCTCATTCGTTTTGAGCAGGTTTAAAGACAATTCTGGGCATGTGTTTACGAAGATGAGATTGGTGACAATCTCTGTCCAGTGTATTTTAGCAATGTTAGCCTAGCATCTCCTGTTACATTTATGGCATTTAGCTGACGCTCTCATCCAGAGCGACTTACAAGGTAACTCGTATTACAGAGGCGGGTCAGTGTAGTGTTAGGAGTCTTGCCCAAGGACTCTTATTGGTGTAGCGCAGCATAGTCACCCAGCCTGGGAATCGAACCCCAGTCTCCCACATGGTGTGGTAGCTCAGTGGCAGGTAGTGGTGTTATCTGTTGCGCCACACCAACCACTTGTAACCTAAAGCAGCAAACATAAAATAATAAATATGTCTTGGCCTGATTGACTGTATCTGGGGTAAGTGATGCATCATGTCAGTTAGTTACTTTAATCATAGAGCAAAAGCAGCATTCATTTTTCCCATAGAGAAAAACAGCTCATCCAAATGCTAATGACTACAAAATGACAGTGTGTCCCTAACGGGCTATAGCATCCATGTGCCGATGCACCATGACTGCTGCTCACTCACACACACTTTCCGATAAAATGACGCCGCTGCTAGCATGTGACGTTGAGTTTCTTCGAGAGGCCATTGAGATGCCCCCCCCCCCTCCCATGTTGCTCAATCTCTTCTGTATGGTTCAGCTTGAGTGCTGTGTTCCAGTCAGCCTGTAGGTTGATTAGCCTGGTAATCTGACTGAAAGTGTACTAACTCCTCTGCTTGAAAGTAGCATCATAGAAGTATCGAGCAAGAAGTATACAAAGTCAAATAAAAGGGAAAATAACAACCTACCAGTTTCTTTTATAACAAGGATCAGCCATAACATTAACACCACTGGTAGGTGAAGTAAAAAAACATTGATTATCTTCATCTACAGTGGCATCTGCCACATGGTGGGATATGTTAGGTATCAAGTGAACAGTCAGTTCTTGAAGATGATGTTTTAAAAGCTAGAAAACAGGCAGGCAAAGGTGTTCCTGGTATGCAGTGGCCAGTACTTACCAAAAGTGCTCCAATAAAGGACAACCGGTGAACTGGCGACAGAGTTATGGGCACTGATGTGATCCATGGAGGCCTCACTTCACGACTTACAGGACTTAAAGGATCCGCTGTCTTGTTAAGTCTTATTAGCTCATGCCAGACACCACAGAACAATTTTAGAGATGTGTTTGTTTTCTCCAAACATATCTGTTTTAACCCCCTTCAGTGCTAAACCATAGAAACAAATGTCTTTGCTGATAGCCGGGGGAATAAGGAGAAAGTAGTGTAAATAGGATTTGAGTAGAAGCATCTCTGAGATGTGCTTTAATCTCCATCGGGAAAGAGTCCCCCTCCCCCCTCCCCAGCCCTGGCTGCAATTACACCCTAAACACCCTGCTCTCCCCTTGCCTTCACACCTTGGGTGAGGTGCTTCTAAAGTGCTACTTTTGCTTCACATGGAAAGGAAAGAGCAGACGCCTGCATGCCGTGCGCTCTCTCTCTCTCTCTCTCTCTCTCTCTCTCTCTCTCTCTCTCTACCTCGCTCCCTCTCTGTGTCTCTTATATGTTCTGTGCTCTTGGCTTGGACTGCTCAATGTAGAACAGTCACAGACTGTTTCAACTGATTTACTGAATCACTGTAATGAAGATACAGAATTGCAGGTGGGATGTTGTGAAAGAGCTCAGGAGTGAAACATGTGGTGATGTGTACAGTATGTGGTCAGGGATGGAACTTAAGAACGTTAGATATCGTCCAGTCGTCAAAATCTAATCTGATCAAATCACAGCTTTGAAATATTGCATAGTCCTTCGAGTTTGCTTGTTATTCGTCATGGAAATGTACAAGTTGAACCTACAACCATTTGACATGGTAAGACTCGTCTGTGGAAATAGGATGCAATATACATTCAGATCTAACTTATATTTTTCTTATGCTCTATAAAAGGACTTATATATATATGAAGGTTATTTGATTTGTCTACATGTCTGCTGTGAATGTCTGACTGGATCTGATTGATTCATTCATTCTGTGGCAATATAAATGATGTTGGTGAAAAACATGGAGCTCAGTTAGATCTTTAAAACCCCGTCATATCATTAAGTTCACCAGCCTCAGATTTCAGTCATTCCTAAAACACCTTCAATAAATGGGTTTAGTCAGCTCCTTCTTTTTTTTAAGCACTTTGAGAATTCACTCGCAGGATGTGCTTAATTTCCATCCCTGTGTTTATCTTCTGTCTAAAAACAGTGGGAGTCCACTTGTGTCCTTGATTCCATAATGATTGAAGCATGTTGCCTAATTATCTGTCCTGTCCTACTCTAACCCCTCTCCTCTCCTCTCATTACTCCCAAACAGACAAAGCCTCAGCCCCCCAGAGTGAAGCAGGTACAGCCAAAGGCTCCTAAACCTTTGACTTCTCCTCATTTTCCCGTAAACTGTCACTTTTTCTTAAGGCATGCTTCTGCAGTGTAGAAGGCCGTTTCTAAGATTGTAGATCCAATATCTTATGTTAGATGGCAGTGTTTCTAAATTGTGGTCCTAGGAGGCATCATTCACTGGACATCTTTCAGTTTCTTACTGCTCATGAAGAGCTTGACACCTGTTGAGCTGATTGAGGTGATGAATGCAAACTATGGAACAGGGTACTTTCCAAACCAGTAGTGTAAAATATTGGGTTCATGATATCAGAATGGCCTTTTGGAATTTTAGGGATGCACTGATATAGACTGGATTGTTGGGCAATAGGCATTATTCTGTGTGTCTATTTCTGTCAACTAATGCTAATACTAAAACATTTAGAAATATGTAGACTAAATTGGGACTAAATCTGCATGGATTCACATTACAGAGAAATTTTAACTAACTTTCATTTTTAGATGGTTACAAATACAATTAAAATGAATAGTAGCCCGATGGTGCCTAAACACTCGGCCATCAGAATGCTTCATACGTCATCAAATATCAGTTTATCTGATAAGATCCCAATATCACTGTACATCTCGAATTTTAATATGAATACATGTAGTATGTAAATATTTGGGTGTGCATTGTTTTTGTCAGTTCTTTCGTGTATTGCCTAGAAACAGGCCGCATTTCGTAGTTGCTGCTGGACGCAAAGCTTTCACTTCTCACACCATTGACCTTTACCATAAATCTTATTCCTCATTCAGTCTTGCCAGGCAGAGTTCTAGTTATTGGAAGGGATTTCCCCAGACTACAGACTTTCATTATCTGTTCCCAGAACAATGCTAGTGGCCTTGTGTTGACACATTTTCACTGTTATTCTAAATGCGCATGATGGCTTGTTTCTGCCCTAAAATGACTCTGATTTCCCAGCTGCCATGATCGTTATTGAGGAGTGAAGAGAGAGATTAAAATTCTAGGCCTCTTAGGTGAACAGACTGGCTCGATGTAATTCAGCTGACACCAAAAAAACAAAGACATTTTATTGGCTGTCCCTGTTCATATATCAGAGATTCTTGCCACTGCAATATGTAATGCAGCGTAATGGTGAAAAATGCTATATTCATTATTCATTATATTGAAGTCCAGCATTGCGGGAATATTAGACATGTAATGGTAAAGTTTTTCCAGAATGATCTTTAATGTTTCTTTTTTTCTTTTTTAAACATGCTTACTATGGACCAAAACACTTCAGCGTGCTCTTGGTGAACACAGCTAACGTTAAAAGCTGGTGTTTTGTGAATCATCATTTGTGGAATGTCTTGCTTTATTAGCAACGATCCATTTAACGCTCTTGGCATCACTCATCCCTTTGGCTACGCAAGACAGCGAATGTGTAAGAAGATGCAGCCAGCTTGATCCAGTTGATGATGCTGGCACTGGTTTTCACTGTACAAAGGGCTTTATGAAGAATCTATACTTAATGGACTGAAATAGAAGTGAAATTTGGCATCGTGCTAAGAGAAATTCTTTCAACATTCTGTGTAGCTATAATTTGTTCAGGCCTCAGTAGTGGAGCTAGCAGTAAAGTTGAGAAGTTCTTCGAGTCTTCAAAAGCCTGAAGTTTGGTTGGCGCTTACGGATTTTACTTGTCTAAGAGGCACAGCTGTGTAGGGAGTGACAGTCAGCAGCATTTGGATTGGAATAAGACTCTCTGTAGGTCTCAAAGTGGACTCTGGTGGAGTTAAACACCCCATAGAAATGAGGTTACAACAGCTTTAGGGCCCTAAAACTCTAGATCTAGTATCTGACTTGTGTCTTGCAGAAGCTGCGTTCTTTTTTCCCCCTAAATGTGACTAGCCTCTGGTCAGCAAGTTGACCCGCATCACTGAATATATGGTGATGCCGTCCCGATGCTGCAAAAAGGACAGAAACATCTGGAAAACCTCTTAATACATCAATACATTATTGCTGTAGTTTCGTCCCTGAGGCTTGACATTTGTAGCCTAAACTGAAGGCCTAGGTCTAATACTTATGGTAAGCTGCTTCTAGAGTGATAGTTATAGAGTTATTATAGAGTTATTTTTATGCAGATCTGATGATGAAAAGAAATATAAGAGAACACGTGTGAACTTGGGAATTTGAGTTTAGCTCCAGTTTAAAACCATCTTCAGTGGCGCTGGAGAAAGAGCATGATGGTTTTGGATGATCTGAGTCCAGTGCAGTTTGGTGATGACTAAGTGATGCCACAACAAACCCTTACCTATACATCAGTCTGTTCATAAGTGATGAGTTTAAAGAGAGGATCTCTCTGACTTGAGTCAAATTGAAAAGTTGAGTCAGTTGAGTCAGCATGTCCCAGTTTTCATGAAATGTGTTCGGTCCTGAACTCTTCTAGGGCTTCACTAGTGCTCTCTTTACTCACGTTATCAGTTAGTAGTAAACATTATTCAGCCCCAATTGTAATAAAAATAAAGAGCATTTGCTGCAATGGACAGTTTAAGTTAGACATCCACACCCAGCTAGAACTTCATCAGTAGTCAGTTTCTGACCACACAGCTGCTCTTGGTTGGGTGTTTGCATGACGCACTTATGCCAGCGCCACACACACACACACTACCATGCCACTGCATGTAAGTTTGCATCAGTGCTGTGCTGAGAATGGTCCATCACCAACCGACCAGTGATGAAAGGGGCCAATGGGGGCTAATAACTTTTGCATTGCATCAGATGAGCTGCAGTCCTTTATAGTAACTTTTCTTTAAAAAATCTATAAAATAATGAATAAGAAAATATATCTAGGTTATTTGATTTGTCTACATGTCTGCTGTGAGTGTCTGACTGGATCTGATTCATTTATTCTGTGGCAGATGCCACTGTGATGGGATGTTCTAATAGTGGCAGAATGGCCGATTAAGACCTAAAATTCTGCTTAATAACCAGACTAAAGCAAGACTTCTGTGACTTACACTTCCTAGAATAAATTCCTATATAATATAATTATATAAAATAAATGAATAATGAATAAGTAAATATATATGTACTATATATATCACTGCTGTCCAATGAAAGCCATCTCCATTTTTGTCCGTTTTTAGTTTTCTCCATGGTTTCAACCCTGTAGCTGCTCTGTATACTGTGTAAATAATTCTGGAAGAATAGACCAATAGAGAATAGACCAATAGAAATGCTCCAAAAAACTCTTATTTTACATTGACTTCCATTCAATGTTAAGAACGTTTTTGCCCCATTTAGAGATAAATGGTTTTCAACTTTTAAAACACTGGTTGTTAAAGCTCTTAATGCTTTAAAGCTTTTAAGGATCATCAAGTGCTGCGTTATCAAGTTTCAATTGCGAAATTAGAGGTGAAGCAGCTTTTTGTTTACCTATAGACACCCACTATTACAGACTATAAAAGGCGGGTTAATGCATTTTTATTTTGTTTCCATTTTTCTAGCTGTTTTGTTTTACGTGAACATGTGTTTTATATTGTTTGGTTTTATATACTTGTTTTTTTAATTCCACATTTTAATTGCTTTTATTTGTATTCCTTTATTTTTCATTGTTAGACCTACTTTTGTATCTTTTTCTATCTATCTTTGCTTTTTTAACATTATTT
The DNA here is from genome assembly GCF_030463535.1 of Salminus brasiliensis. Classification (NCBI taxonomy): domain Eukaryota; kingdom Metazoa; phylum Chordata; class Actinopteri; order Characiformes; family Bryconidae; genus Salminus; species Salminus brasiliensis. The sequence continues at coordinate 20,630,457 of NC_132887.1, forward strand.
TTGCCATTTCTATTTCTATTCCTACTGCATGCTTTGTTAGACTAACATTTTCTTGTGAAACACTTTGAGCTGTGTTTTGTGAATGAAAGGTGATATATAAATAAATGACCATTATAAGTGCCTTATTACTATTAGCACCTTTAGTACTTACATTACTGTTATTAGTAAAATGACATGCGATTAAAAGTACAAGCTACATGTTAATAATTGAGTGTAGTAATGAGCTGCAGTATCTGCAGCCTTTCACATCTAACCCCGCAAACCCCTCCGTTCCACTAACAAGCCTTTAAAGAAGAGACATTAATTAGTGAGCTCAGGTGGAGCGCTGCATAGTTGGAAGAAACACCTGTAAACACTGTGTCTCTTGATGGCCCCAGTTTAGGACCATAAATAGCCTAGCATTTGTATTCCTCACTTGCTCTCTCAGTGGTTGTCACTTTATATTCACATTTCAGTAGCCATGCTCACTGCTCTGGCCTGATGAAATCCTGCTGTGGTAGGATTGGGCCCTGCTGCTCTGCATTCTTCACCACTGGCACACTGCTTTTTCATCCCATGGCATTGGCTGCCACACATTCTCTGAGATTGTAATGGATGGATGTTGATTTCAGGGATGAATGAGTAACTGTGTGTGTGTGTGTGTGTGTGTAGGGCTCTGGTTGTGCTGTACCTCCCGGCCCCCTCAGCTCTCTCAGTATTGACGGTGTGTGTGAGAGACTCAGACAGATCGACGGCCTGGATGACAGCATGCTGGAGCAGTACACCACCACTGTCAAAAAGGTATCCCTTCACACACAGTCCAAAAACGTCTGAATTTCTTATTTGCTTGACTTCTGCATTGAAGACTTCTCAGGTTGGCTGTGTGTCCTAAAGCACAAAATAATAGGGTGTTATTTGAGCAGAAAATCTCCAAACATCCCAAGCATTATCACTATAATTTCTGAATATAAAATATGATTCATTTTGTGTGTGATTATTAAAGAAGACTGAAGTTGGACCTTTAGACAGAGGGCAAAACGTATTCCATATCGCTGCTGTCTAACGAAAATCATGTATCTCCATGTTTGTCGGTTTTTAGTTTTCTTCATAGTTTGAACCCTGCAGCTGCTCTGTACATTGTAAACTGTACACTGTGTGAATAATTCTGGACCAATAGAAAGGCTCTAAATTATGTTTTTGCTCTCTCCTGTAACATCCACCACAATTTTGCAGGTATTTCTCATTAGATGTTTCTTCAGATGTTTTTTTATTGGACAGCGGCGATATGGTCCTCAAATCGTGATGCAGCAAATAATTCAAACTTTTTGTTTCCAGTCTTATGTGAAAAAATTTGCTATGTGTGGGGAAATAATGGGGTTAAAGTTTTAAGCCAGCTGTATTAAAGTGACAGGTTATTCACCAAAATACAAAAAGTAAAAGAGCTAAAAAAATAAAATAAAAATAAAAAAAGGATACGACTTTAGTTTGGCAAGAACGTTTGCTGTAATGCATTTTCCTACGACTCGTTGTCAGACAGGCTTGATCTGTCACATAACAAGGTTTTCAATACAGAAACATGCTGTTATAATAGCTAATCTATCTGAATATTGAACATGTCACAGATAACATTACTTTAAAATGTGACATAATTTTAGGAAACACTTTATTTGGATTATCCATTGTAGATGCCTCATAGTTGCTTAACTAATATTCAGATAAATGTTTAATAATTGCAACTGAATTCTAAGTTGATTGTCTATTAAATTGAACTGTACATGTAATCCAAACTTACTTTAACCTTACCTTTGAATCAACCCCAAATCCCAACCTTAACCCTTACCTAAACATTAACTCTAACCGTATTAAGTTGAATATTAGTTAAATTTTAGCTGAGCATATATGAGGCATCTAATATGGACTGTCTAAATATTTGTCCTTTATTTGAAACACTGCATTCACTGCATGTAGTACTTGCGTTGTGTCCCTTAGACTGAAGGTTTTTTTTTATAATGGAAGGTTCATGACAGGTTCAGCATTATTGTAACGCCTGATGCTAATAATTGTGCTAAACTTAAATGATCTACTGAAGCTACTGAGCTCAGTCAATTTGTCAAAGTGACGTTTATGTAGCACTTTTTAAAATGTTTAGTTCATTTTATTGCATTTTGTATGGATACATGTGTGAAAATCAAATGACCTGAGAACTTTACATACCACGTACCCCTGCCCAGTACATATTAGCAGTGCCCCTGCTCTAACACTTAAAAGAGGTTATTATTAGCTAATTAGCTAATTAGCAGTGTAAAGTGTGTTAGAGAAGGTAAACAATTGCAGGTTGCATAGGTTGTCAGCAGATCTGGCCCCTACCTTTCGATAACGTACCACATAACCTTTTACTTGCCTCCATTGAAAATGAATGGTTTCTATTGATAACGCATGCCAGTGGACACATACCCTAAGAGGTCATGGATTCTAATGGCCATAAATTCCCTGCATTGTTTACTGAGAGAATAGAGCATTGATATTTCTGCTCCTGGGCAAAGGATAGAAATCAGCATCACAACATGCCCAGCTTATTCAGTAAAAACCAGCCTTATCCACTCTATGTGGTAAACACAGGTTTTACCTTAAGGGCCTGTTTTCCACTGAGCGCCGTCTGAGGGGTGGCATTGACATAACTAATGCCTTCAGACCTTCAGACCTTCATCGTCCAAGCTAGCAGCTGTGCAGCAGCAACCCTAACACTCAAAGATGTCCATTGTAGTAGTGGAGCAAGCACCCTATCATCCAGACTGCACCAACATGCACCAAAGTACAAGCCCGCCACTTGTTTTTCCAAAGATCCCCGGGCTCCAATAAATAACAAAACTGCTCAAGGGAGTTTCAGGCGTCTGACAGGCACAAGTGCTGGTGGTTCTCATAGTCAGTCTAAGGTCAGCTTGTAAATGTCTGCACATCCAGGCAAACATCAACGGCCGGGTCCTGTGCCAGTGTAACCTGGATGAGCTCAGGAAGGAGATGAACATGAACTTTGGAGACTGGCATCTCTTCAAGGCGATGGTAAGATTTGTTATTCTCCTCCTCCAAGAATTGTATGTTTACCCCAACCCAATTTCACTACATCTCCTGGCCTGTATTTCACCCTGGTTTGTAATTTTGAGAGGTTTGTATGCATTGTGGCATCATTTAATGCATCTTCACTTTAACCACCCTCCTCATACACACACACACACACCCTACAGCCTGATACGGGAGGGTTTTTCACAATCCCCCTTTCGAGAAGGAGGGCGACGCGCAGTTGAAATCAGGAACACATGTAGCTTGTGTTGATCAGATTTCCATTTGTGCTTCCACAAACGAATGTTGTGTTGCCAGCAAGCACGCAGCCATCTGGTCCAAGATGGCGGCCTTCTGAATGAAGGAAGGTTATTGTCAGTGGGAGCTCGGTATCCACTCGAAGATCTGAATAGCTTGACTTTTATGAGAAAGTAGCATTCTTCACACAGAAATCATGTCAGTGAGAAAGCGGGAGGGCGCAGGACAGGGACTGTGGGATTCTTGCACATTTTTCTTTAAATTCCCATATATCCACTGCCCAGTAAGTGGCATCACATGCATGTGTTCTTGTAAAGATGCTAAGCACAGACAGGCGGACTGATAATGGGCTAACGAAAAAATGGGCAGAGGGCTAATAATGAAACCTGTAATAAAGCCTCCCTTCATCATTCTGTGACTATATATTAAAGCAGTGGTCCCCAGACCTGCTCCTGCTGCCTGTCTCATGAAGCATGGATAATTGTAGCCCTGTTCAGATTTGATTAGTATATCAGAGAGACGTCTGTAATGAACATTGTACACAAAGTCTCTGAACGACAATAAAATCACAACTGGAGGAGTTGTTAATACCAAAGTTAGTACTTGAATGTTGGCATCATGTGGTCGCATGATCGTATTTACAGCACTGGCGTCGGTATAAGAGATGCTGGCTCTTATTTCAGTCTAAAGCAAAGCAAAGTTTTATTCACAGTTTGGATAGCTTTCTTTTAGAAAGTGTTTAAAATGTACCAAAACATATAAGATATGTGCAATTGGAGACTTAATTTGGCAGGTAGCGACAACAAAGACCTTTTGTTGCCTCAAAAAACATGGATAAGTTAAAAATTAGTAGACTACCGTTGAGTTCAGTGAAAAACAGTAGGTAATTCAGTCAATTTTCTCAGAGGATGAGGGATAAAAACACAGACCTGGCCGATCCAGAAGGAAGTAAAATTGTAGAGACCTACTGAAAGAGAGAAAGAGCTTTAGACAGGGTTCCTAACTTGGTGTCCACTGTACAAGGAACAGATTATCTTGTGAAACCTGGAGAATGACAAAGTGGCTTATTTAAAAAAAAAAAAAGAAAGAAAATTAATCATATGATTTAAATACAGAGTAAAGTGTTATTATAAAGTAAAGTTGCTCATAAAGCAGTATGGTCGTCACATTCACTGTGATTTTGGCATGATAATCGCCATGTGATTGATGATTTATTTGATATGCTAAAAGAAACATTTTCTTCAGGGGATTGATGCAGTAACAAAGGGGAAGCTATGTGGTTGCTTTTCGAAGTCTTGTAAAATAATTATTAAAATAATGTTTGATAAAAAGCAGCTTTGGTGCTTTTCAAGACTTGTCTATCAAAGTTCTGCAGGTCCAATATGCAACATAGGTTGCCATGGTGATGTAGGTTGGTAAAAAAAAAGTGATCCCCAGTTGTGAGACAGACCAGATCCAGGAATAGATCAAACTAAGTTTAAAGTTTGGTGGCTAAACAAAATATCCTGCTTCATGAGACTTTCTTGGAGGTTCCTGGAGTTTCCCTGCCTTGCACATTTGCGTATTTTCCTTGTGTTTGCAATCTCACTTTAACACCTTAACTAGCAGATTAGTTGGTTTGGTTGTGTTGAAGAAGGGGAAAAACAAAATAAGCTTACAATGATACGAGTACTCTAGGATCATGGGAACCTATCCCACGATTCAAATCCAACTTGACCATGAACAGCAAGTCCGTGATCATTAAAACACAGGCTTTCCCAAGTGCCTGAGAGCATGTCTACTGGATTTCCCTTAAATCCCTGGTTTGGCAGTTGGTGACACACTTTCCTCAAAGGGACACTATATGGACAAAAGTATTGGGACACCCCTCTTAGTCAATGCCACAGGTGTATAAAATCAAAGTTAAAGAGCGGGGCTGCTGACTGCTGAGGAGCATAGTGCATAAAAGTGGCCAATGCTCTGCTGACTCTATAACTGCAGACTCCCAAACCAGTTGGTGACACACTTTCCTCAAAGGGACACTATATGGACAAAAGTATTGGGACACCCCTCTTAGTCAATGCCACAGGTGTATAAAATCAAAGTTAAAGAGCGGGGCTGCTGACTGCTGAGGAGCATAGTGCATAAAAGTGGCCAATGCTCTGCAGACTCCCAAACCTGCTGTTAGAGCTGCAGAATGGGGTGTCATTAAAGCTCTTGTAGGCGTAATGCTTAGGTGCCCCAATACTTCAGTCTATGTAGAGTATGTCACTTAGCTCTAAACTGTAACTACTGCCATCTAGATCTCAACATGGTTTGTAGGAACGTGTAATGATGTAGTCATGCAGTTTGCCTGATGCTGTTAGTTTCCATGACATGTTTACTAAAGAAGCAAATGTCCGTGACCGCCGTCATCTCTGTGCTGCTGTGATGGTGTTTCTCAGGTGCTGGATCAGAGGCAGGTCGAGAGCCAGCTGCTGCAGGAGGAGTGTGGAGGGGGCAGTGAGCAGGGCAGCAGCGTTCTCACCCAACCTGATCCCTCCTCCCGCCCTGCTGCAGCCACCCAAGACAGCGCCCTGCACTACCATCTCAACCTCAGCTTTGAGGAGCTCAGCACAGCCGGCCTGGAGGAGCCTGTCAGGCAGCCCATCAACCAGTGGATGGTGGGTGCAAAGTTAAAACACTGTCTTTATAAAATCGATAATCCTGTGTTCTCTGCTTGATCTGCACATTTAGCGAGTAGGCCACCAGAAATGATGAAACCCAGCATGCCCCCTTACATCGTAAATCTCAGTACTCAAGGGGACGATAGAGTACAGTGTCTGTAACCCAGCTCTACAGTTTCAATAGTAGCAGCAATAAATGTGTTGACAGAGGAGGAGTGTGCTACTTGTTGCATAGGAGAGCAAAAATAAAAGGTTCTGAAGCCTCTAAATTGAAAGACGGAAGGAGTAGTCCTTTGTATCTCTAGCCCTGCTTATGCAAATACCTGCTATAGTGCACCTTGCGTTTGCTCTGCATTATGACTTTCCAGCTGACACATTGGTTGTGCTTCAAAAGTGCAACATTCTGCGATTTTGCAGAGTCCAAAGCTTTCTTTCACATGGGTTACGCTTCCATCCTTAGAGGCTGCCTACACACTTAGAAAGCATTGTCTGTGTGGGAGCTGAGTAAGCTAGGTACCCTTTATACAAAGGGGAGGCATACTTAAAGGAGAGGGAATTGAGATGTAAAGCAGGTCATTCATCAGTGACATAGAAACTTACGGAAAAAGCTAACTTGCAGGAAGCTGTTACACTAAATGAATACAGATTCATGCCTGAGACATTGTTTATTAGTATAATAGTTTTGAAATTTTGGCCTATTACATGCGTGGTGGAGAGGTACATGCTGAAAAAAATAGTGCCTTGTTCATATTTACCACTGTTTTACTAAAATTAAATACATATTTGAATTGTAGACCCCTCATTACCCCTGAATCATGTTACCACTACTGTAAAGAAAGTGGCTTCAGTTGTTTTCTCCACAATAAACCATTCCACATCAAACCACTCCGAATGGCCTGAATCACACAAAAGTTTTGAAAAGTTGGTGGAATTCCCCTTTAAATTGCTTAATCGCTGTTAGTACATTTATAAAGCGAGAAGGAAATCACCTTTTTGACTTTTTAGTGGAAGTCAATGTAGTCATCAGGACTTTTTGACTAGGGATGTCCCAGTCCCAATGCAATGCAGGCATGTTTTAATGGATCTGCTTTTTAAATCCAGATCCAGTTCCATTTCTTTGTTTTAACCACAGTGTTCTAAATGCTATCTGGTGGCTTTAAGGCGCCGTTAATGGACATTATTGCTCTGCCGGCAGCAGTGCGGACATTCTCAGAAAGCAAATAAAAGAGTTTAGAGTCTATAGTGTGTTACATTACAACTCTGTTACAGAGGAACATGAAAACACAATGTAATGTCTAAACCTTTATAAAAAATGTAGTGGAAAGCCTCTGTTTTACCAGCGGGAGAACCACACACCTTTCTTTGTCTTTTAACCAGCACTGAACAGCGCATTCAGAACTGAAAACCGATGCTATTGTACTCACACTATAGAAACCCAAATCACTATAAACCAATTATTTCACATTAGGAGTCAACAAACAACAGATATCAGTCCAGAGTGTGTACCACTAAACCCATACACACATACAGAGTGACTTGATTGCAGTGTTTTGAAGGAACTTCGAGCTGAATGGTCAGGAAGGTGAGTCAGACTGGATTATAAGATATTAAACACACTATAAAACAGTGATTATAGAAAAAGTCTCCACTAAACTAAATAAATCAGTCCAGAATGATCCTCATTATTATAATAAAGTGATTTTACAATATTAATCAGCAGCTCGTCTGATCTAAGATGTGTGGCTATATTATTATAGCATTAAGAGAATCAGATTCAGTGTGTGTGTGTGTGTGGGACATCCGTAATTTTGACACAATGTAACGAACAACTGCCAACCAAAATGATCAATAAATAAACAAATCTATAAAATAGGTTTAAAACAGGCAAATAAAAGTTTATTAAAATAATTTAAGAAATAATAGATAATGATAAAAGCAATAAAATAAATGTTAATAAAATAAAATGGAATGAAAATATAGAAATAAAATGAGATAAATAAATGTAACAAAAAAACTTGAAAAAAATCACTACAGAATGTGTAGGTTTTTAATGTGCTTTTAAATATGTAAATTTATTAGCTCCTCTCACCTCTACTGGAAGGCTCTTCCAGTGGTTTGGAGCGTAACGGCTGAAAGCAGCATTGCCGAAGATTTTGTGCTGCATAGGTTTCTGTGTGACAGTGAAACTATGCTTGTATTGATAAACATATGAAAAAAACATAGTTTGGCACCTGCCCAGCCAGGTAAGTCATAAAAAATATAAGGTATTAGAGTCCGACACTGGTCAGTACAGTCATTAAGCTGAGATCAGTGATGGTTTAGACTGGAATGACTGTAACTGACGCTGTCCTGGCTGTGCGTGGTACAGCTGCCTATTTGCATCCACCTGTAAGATCACCTAGATGTATCTAATGAAATGACCACTGAGTGCGCTCACACACACAACAGCCTGTTTAAATATAGATGAGTGTTCTCTGTTCAGGTAGATGTCCTACACAACCACACACTGTGGCTGTCCTATAATTATAAATATGCGAGTCTGCAAACACACTCTCATGTAGTTTCTCCACACCAGCTCTCTCGCCTAACAGAGAAGCAGAACTGCGCTTCTGCTTTTCAGTAGTCTATCAGCAGAGTGAAAATAGCCTGTGGTTTACTGGGTGACAAACTGAGTGTTCTCTGACCTGGATGAGCAGAGGAAGTGATGAGCTGACCTGACTCAAAAACACACACACATACACACACGCTTAATGTAGGGCAGCGTGAGAGAGGCCCTTTCTGTCACATAGGGATGTCTATTTCTGCTCTTGCCATGTTCACACTTAGAAAGGTGTCACTCCGCTTTTACCAGACATGCACATTGACAAGCAGAGTGTCAGAAACGCCGCCCTATCAGATACTGGTTTGAACAAAGCCTCAACGCCATCTTAAGGGCCTGTCCTTTATTGTATTCGCTCAAATGAAACTTGTTAGATGAGCCCTCTGAGGGACAAGGGATCAAGTGAATGGAAGGGTCAACTTCAGCATCAGAAACTGCCCAGAAACGTGGACAACTTGGAGCAGTGGCCCTTTCAAACTTGACAACTAGTCCAGCTGTAATGTGACTGCTATTACAGCTCTATTACTGACTCTGCTTGTTATCAGTTTTCTGGGTGATCATTTGTTTTGGTGTGAGCATTTTTGAATGAGCCAATAACATTGATCAAGTTTATATTTAACATAAAACACAGATTTTTCAGCAAAATCTAAAAGAATTATCTATAACATAAAATACAAATAAGTATTTCTGTAGTTCTAGCTAAAATTGCCCCCACCCTTTTTTGCAGAAGGCCTCTAGTTCAGAGATATCGGTCTATTTAGGTCAAAGTTTTACCCGCAAGTTTTTTATAACATGTAAGTCAAGGGGCTGTGAAGGCTAGTCCCAAACCTTTAGTTTGTGCATGTAAGCTGAGGGTCATTATCCTCCTTAACATCCATCCTCTTTTCTGCTGTAGCAAATAAACAGATGTCATTGCATCCAGGATTAGCTGGCATTTTATAGGATCCATTCTTCCCTCTACCTGTGCAGTGTTCAGTGAGTGACTTCTTCACTCCACACTACACTTGTTTGGTTTCCACAATAAATGTTCATTTATGTGAAGAGGCCACAGTAAATGATTCCTTCCAATGACTTTGTCATGAAGATTATGCTTATGCTAGCAGTGCTGCACAGTGGAATGGTGCACCACCCTCTTGACTCAGGTTCTTAGCAGTTATACTGGGGTTTTAACTTAAATGTCGCACCAGCATATGAGCAGTTGTTAGGTCTGGACCTTACATTTTGTTTTACACTGTAGAAGCTGCAAGTCTTCTTATAGCCTTCCCCTAGCTTATGGTCACTGATTACGTTTATTTGCAAAACATTAGACAGTTGCTTAGAGGAGCCCATGGGTGTTGAGAGCACAAGGTGTAAAGATTTATAACTTTGAACATTTGCACAGGTCACATAGCTGGGGGGTTTTTGTATGTATTTATGTTATAAAAACTGCATTAGTAACAGTTATAGTGCATTAGGATTCGCTGAAAGGCTGTGTTTGGATGCCCAAGAGTGCCCAAACCTTGGCACAAGACTGTACAAGGTATCCTTACAATAGCATCAGTATGTCTTTATTTCTGTGTACATGTCATCTGTCCCTTCAGGTTGCAAGTCACAGGACAGCCAGCATGTCCAGCCTAAACTCTCAGGAATCCTCCAATGACATCAGCAAGCTGACGGACCGACAGCAAGCTGAGTACCGCAACGCCTACCAGGACTACATTTCCCACATGGCTCATCTGGAGACTGAGAAATCAGTCCAGACTATGCTGGGCTCGGAAGACAAGGCCAACAGCGGAGAGCAGGAGGCCTGCAAGCCCATTAAGAGAAACCTCAAAGCTGGAGAGAGCATGGCTGATTACGCTAATGGCCAGGATGCCGGCCTGCTCCATCCAATCACCGAAGAGGACGAAAAGCCAGAACGCGGAGCTGCCCGCAAAGCATCCATGACCCACGGCCGCTACCGCAGCGTGCCCTGCCAAGAAGAAGAGGAGGAGTCTGGCGCAGAGGAGACTGATGCCACCCCTCTTCTCTGGGGAGAGCACAAGGCGGCTGGAGAACAGCCAGTCCTGCCCAAGGCTGTCAAGAGCTTCATCTCAGCCGCCACGCTGGACAAGAAGGAGTCTTCGGATTCAGGCATGAGGTCCAGCGGAAGTTCCTCAGACCACTCCCTACGAGATGAAGAAGAAGAAGAGGAGGAGGAGGTCAACTTGCCGAGCAAAGCGGGGACCCAGGAAGATGAACGTCTGATCCAGCTGGTGTTGGAGAGCCCGGTGCGGAAGCGTCTGAGCGGTCTTCAGGACCCGTCTGTAGCTCGCATGTCCATCTGTTCCGAGGCCCCGTCTGAGGGCAGTCCCCCAGCCAGCAGCCCAGAGGAAAACTGGCCCGTCTCCGCCGTCACCAACCTGAACCGGGCTACTAGCAACGTGCCACTAAACAACAACAATGTCAACGAAGAAGGCCCAACCGAAAGCACCCCACTCATCATTGGGCCAGGTACTGCCACAGTACCCAACCAGAACTTGCTCGGGAGCCGTCTAAGGAGAACAATGTCAGGCGGACGGGACGCCGAAGGGGCTGAAGAACGAGAGAGTGTGCTGTGAAGAGAATGGTCTGCAACAGTGGTCGTTGCCCTTTGTTCTAGAGATCTGCTTTTCTGAAAAGTCAGATCCTCTCATCTGTCACACATACTTGAGATAATTATAATAATAACACTGCCAGAAGTTTATGAACGTCTGCATTAGAGGCAGAGGTTTTTAGAAAAATCTTTTAAAAGATGTCTTGTAAGAATATAAGCAGATCATTTCACTTAGTTCTAGACTTTATTCTTTCTTTAAGAAATGTTGTCTACGGGAATTGTCTTCACTTAGCGTCAGTTAGCTTGTTTCAAGACAATGCTGACATTTCCAGTAGATGAAATTAAGCTATAACAAGTACAAAATGTTGGAACGACACACTATAGGAAAGTAGATCTCCTAGAAGGAGGGTTGGTGAGCACTGGTCTACAGGGAGTGGAGGAAACCGAAAAAACAAAGCCAGGCTGTTACCAAAAAACAAAGAAAACATGGTCCTCGAGTAACATTTTCTACATATTCAGCAAATTTACAAGCCCTATACTCTTAAAAATAAAAGTGGTATTCTTTGAGTAATGCTGTAGAAGAACCACTTTTGGATCCATAAAGAACCATGGTCGTAAAAGAGGGATATGTGTGAGAGTGAAGAATCTCTTAAAGGTCTAAAGAACCTTCCCTTGATGTTAATTTTCTTTACCAGTTAAAGGTTCTTAAGACTCTTTAACAAACACCAAACAATGGTAGTAGCCTTTCTAGCACTTTTTTTAAGAGTGTACCTAAGTTGAAGTGTGTGTTAGACCAGGAAAGACACCAAATTGTGCACGGCAGGAGTACTCGAGGACCAGGAATGGAAGCTACTCAGTTAAGCTATGCTCACAGTCAAGTTGATCTTGGGCGTGTCTAGATTTTCACTGCCTAAGATCCTAAAGGGTTGGCTGTTCAGAACAGCCAGTGTAGATATTGATTTCAATGTTATATAGTCAGGTCTGATCTTGACACTGAAGGCTGGTTATTATAGAATGTGAATGTGAAATCTGTAGGCAGGAACATGAGGGGGAGAACAGCCAAACTGCAGATGGTCAGTGAGGAAAGGCTCACTGTCGGGAAGGACAGGGGTCAAAGACTCTGACAGTAATGAGTGGCTCAGTGTGATGTGGTTTGGTGTATCAGAGGCAGTTAGGGTTTTCAGAAAATCTGAAAGAGTGAACACATTAGTAGCAGTTAGGATTTAGGAAAAAAAAAGCCATCATTAGTGGAGCTGAAGTGCGATTGTAACTGTTCTATAGGCTGTGTCGTGAAACCGTTATCGTGGTCAGTTTAAGAGTATCAGAACTTTACATTAGCAACAGGTTAGTGACCCTAGACATGAATTGTGGCTCTTTTGTAGACCATTATCACAGTGAGGAAATCAATGTGTCTGTTGATGTTGTTGATGTGATGTGTATGGTGAGCTTAAAAGTTGTGATCGCTGTGTGCAATGAAGACGAGCGCTCTTCACTTGCTATTTATGAATCATCTGTGCAGATCATGTGTGTTACTTCCGGTGAATTAAAAAAATAAATTAATTAATTAATAAAAGGGCTGTCGGAACCTTGCATGCTCTGTAAGTGTGATGGAAAGTCGACATTTCCTCAAAATGCACAGCTAGGTTTAAGGAAGTAATAAACGTTTGTGCATTTCACCAGTCCTCAGTTTCCTCTCCGTCTCTTCTCTATGCTATTTAAATGAGGTGCAGGATGTGCCTTGAAATTTGGCTGCAGAGCGTGCGGATTCAGACATGAACCCAAATGTTTATCTGGCTGCGTTTTAGTGCAGAATTTGTGATACCTAATTCATGAACAGCTGACAGTCGCTGCGCTTCTGAATCACTGTTCTGAAAGCTGATCTGAGAACAGGTACTCTTTAACAAACATGATTCTTCATGGAAGCAAAAAAGGGTTCATTGGTCCTTCTGTGGAATCGCTCAAAGAACCCTTTGTAGCTTTTTATTTTTTGTTTGAGTTTTTTTTTTGAGTGTTAGATCAGGAAAGACACTAAAATGTGCACGGCAGGAGTACTGGAGGACCAGGGATGAAAGCTGCTGTGCTCGGGTCCAAGTGATTTGCCTGTTTACTCTCCAGCCCAGCTTATTAAGCGCACATGTATGTCACTGTATCCTAGATTGGGTTCCTGTAAGTGAGCTAAAAACCTGTCTAGCCAGACACCTGGCCACTCACACCTGGTCTGGCCAAATGTGAAGGACAACTGTCGAACCTCATAAGGGCTCTTCACACTCCTTTTTGACAAGGCTTTTTTGGTGTCTGGTTGGGGGTCGTCTTAATAGAAGCTTATGGTCGCCAAACCACCAAATTTGTCTTTTTTTTACCATTTGACATCATTTGAGTCTGGCAGTTCAAAAGGTCAATAGAGTGCTCCAGATGGACTCTTCTAGTCACTGTCACTGCCATGGAAAGTTAAGGTTTTTATCTGCCCCTGTAAAGTTGTTGTAATTTTGGAGATACAAGGTCTTTGTGTGGCAGCAACCATATGCTCAAGCGTTCACTTTTAGCACACTCTTTTTAATACCAGAAATGGCATATCAGTACATGCGAAAGGGTTCATTCTACCATGTACACTTTCCACTTTCATGGGCTCTGATGTTACAGTTCAGTAGTTTAGTTCTATCATTTAAATTCACTGTATATTCTTTTTATTTTCATCTTTATATTTTTAGAATTGAATTTGCACCTCGAACAACTGAATTTCACTTGTAAGAATCGAATTACAATGTAATAATTGCAGTTACAACTTTTGTAATTCTGTTTACTTCATAATTTCTTATTTCACAAGTACAAAACTGTACTTGTACTTGTAAAAATAGAGCTAGCATTTATTTCCTAAACAAAAGAAGTTCCTTATATTGAAGCTCTTACTTGCAGGGTGACAACTAAAGTCACCAAGTACATGCTAGCAAAACCAGAATTATTTTCATACAAGCATTAATAAGATTTACTGGTTCGAATTAAATGTCCAGAATCAGTAAACTCAGCACAGATAAAGAGGAGACTCTTGATATGGTTTCAGCATTGTGGGTTGTATGTTGTGGATGTGCCAGCAGGTGGCGCACTCTTCATACACTGACCAGCTCGGGAGCAGGGGTGCAGGCTCGCTGCACTGCTGTACGCCGGAGTTGTGAAATCTCTCAGAAAGGAAGAGCTGCTTTAAAAATACTGGCCTCGAAACTGCTAACACCCAGTTTGGCTTCACAGTGACCACCGGCAGTGTGTGAATGAGGAAGGGGACGGAGTTGCTGGGCTCTTTTTTACGACCCCGGTTCCCAGAGTTCATTTTTTACAATGGGAAAAATATCTATCACCACATACCTACTTTTAGTGTTAGGCCTCACCCAGAATTGACCCTAATGCAGCGAGAACTTACGAACAGTAAAAATAATAATAACAATTTCAAATCTGATCAGAAGCGGGTTGGGACAGGAACGGTCCGCCGTCATCTTTACCACTGCTGAAAGAATTTGGGGAAGAGCTTAAACCACTCACTAACCAGCGCAGAGCAGTGCGCTTCTAGGCTGTTACTCTACACTCTGGAGGACCAAACCAGATCACAGCAGAAGCCTCATTGTACGCCAGATACATTTTCCAAGCCAAAGGCATGTGAAGTCAACAGGAGTCAAGTCTTGATGGCCACCTTTTACTCAGGGGACCCGAAAAACAAATCTAGGATACGGTGACACACGAACATTTGGTAAGCTGGCAAGGCCCTGTAGATAGGCCACTGGGACAAGAGCTTATCTAGCCTACCTGTTCTCGGATTAGCTTTCAGAACGGTCACTTGGTGCAGCGGCATCTGGACACCGAGTTCAGACTTAAAATCGTGTAGATTTTGCTCCGAAAAAACCCTGTTTAGCCAGGCTAGGGACACCTGCCGAGGCCGACAGTGAAGGACAGCGGTCCAACCTCCGCACACATTTCGGAAAACTGCACTAAGCGATTTTCCGTTTTTACCCCAAACGCAGCTGATTGGCCGAAAGATAGCCTCTTTCGTTTTTGGCGCTGGAGCTACAAGGCTAAGGCAGTTGGGTGACATAGACTTCTATTACTTTTTAGCCACGTTAGCATCGTTTCTTCAGCGCAGAACTACAGAGGCATACTTCGGACACAAGCACGGCTTTGCCAGTGGCCTGCGCTTGGGGTGAGGGTGAAATTGTGCAAGTTTCATTATCTGATCAACTGCTTCTTTAAGTGTGTTGAAGTATACATCGACTACGGCTGCCCGCGCTGCGCCACGCCTCACCGCCTGAAACCATAGACAAGGCCTCTTTCCTATAGACTACAGCAGACAGGTCTGTTCAAATAAAGCATTTGATTTATTTTTTTATATAAAAAAAGGTACGATTTACAATTACTTTTATAAAAAGTTTCAGCATAATTAAGTACAGCATAACACTTTGCAGCTTGGTAGTCCAATATCTGCAACTATACAAGATAACGACTCTGAAAGAGTTCACAAAGGGGTTCACACTCAACGTCCAGTCCTTCATGTGCCAAAAAGAAAAAGAATGACGCTGCTTGACGGAAAAATAAAAACAGACTAAACTTTGTACAGCAACTAAAGCACGTCGTCTCCTAGCTTCACACCGCATCTTCACGAAAAAAGCGAAGACTTCTCCCTTCAGAGGAAAAAAAAAAGGATCTTGACCTTTTTCTTCTTCCATTCTGGATTCTTTTCCCCTCCCATTTACGGGAATATAGTGCTTCTCCTTCCTCTTGAAGAAAAGACTGAACGAGTCTTTAAGATAAATAATCAAATCAACGTCCGGACTTCATAACACATCACATAGATTGTCCTTTAGAAGCAAAGTCTTGATTCAGTTGACAGAAGGGGGATAGTGAGGGGAGAGGAGTGGAGTGTGTGTGTGTGTGTGTGTGTGTGTGTGGTGGTGGGGGGGGACTCCAGGCTGGGAACAGAAATTCAACGTTGTGGTGGTGGTGGTGGTGGTGGTGGGAAGAAGGGGGGGGTCAGTTCCCAGGTCCTGTGTGTTCACGTCTTAACCAAACACCTGCAAAAGATTGAGAAAGAGAGAGGCACGTTGAGAAAATGCAAACAGGGCAGAGAAAGAGAGAGAGAGAGAGAGAGAAAGTGAGTGAGTGAGAGAGAGAGAGAGATCCGGACAGCCTGGCGCCACAGAGGAAGCCGCAGTTCTGACATTTAACCAAACACTGCAATAGTGAGAGAAACCCTGCGCTCCAGATGGAGCTGCACAACTTCTGCCTCCACTCAGGGCTGCATTTAGAGCCTAATTAAACCTTACTCACCACTCTCTCAACTGCTAGGCTATTTCCAATACTCTAAAGCTCCACGATGCAGAGATGTGTGCATGTTTTCTGGCCTCTGCTGCCTGGGTTCAGCCCAGGGAGGCAGTGCACTCATTATTCTGTACGTGTGCTCACATTTGGGACACTATGCAACGTTTCCATCCAGGGTCACATGTCAACTGAATGGAGGACTGAGCAGCAGAGATGAGGATGAGGATGATGAGGATGAGGATGATAATAGTAATAACAGCGATATCAATAAGGGGTCGTATTTACCTGATTAACGGTAAAGTGTCCTGCTGTCCTCTGTCTGAATCAAGTCTGACTGAAACTCGGGTGTCTATAAAGGAAAACACACACACACACAATTCAGTAACAACATTAGTAAAACACATAAGAGCCTGTGCTTCCAGTCCTAACACACACACACACACACACACACTCACACACACTCACACACACATCCACACACTCCCCCACCTCCCACAGCAGCCTAAACTGAACCGGGCTGGTCTCGGTAAGTCTAGTCCGTGTCCAACAGTTGTCCGCTCGGCTCGTTTACCTGTAGGGAGAGGATGCTGATGTCCGTGTTGAGGGTGGTCAGCGGGCTCCTGGCCGCGCCGTGTCCGGGCCGCAGGCTGCTCATGGCGGAGTGCGAGTCGAGCGCGATCTGCAGGTCCAGGATGTAGTCGATGACGTGCTGCAGGATCTCCATCTTGCTCACGTTCTTGTTCTGCGGGATGCTGGGCACCAGCTCCTTCAGCTTCGAGTAGCAGTCGTTCATGTTGTACAGAAGGCTGAGCGGGTCGTCCGCGGGGGTCTTGCTGCGCGAGATGCCGAGAGCGGGCTCCGGGGTGCCCGCGCCGCCTTTCCTCAGCGACCTCACCGGACTTATTGCTTTCATGCTGACGAGGAGGAGAACGAGGCGCGTCCGACGACTTTCGTGAAGAAGCGTGAACAGAAAACCGGGGGCTTCTTTTGTGCTCGCTTATCGCGGCTTCTCTGTTGGTCTGAGTCGCGGCGGCTCCGAGTGAACGCACTGGATTAACGGACTGTCATCGCCGGGTTATATACCGCGCGGGGTGGGCGGGGGCACTGCGGGTCAGAGGACGCTGATTGGTGTCGTCGCCGCGCCCGCGCTGCGCCACTGGCAAATAAACGGACGATGCTTCCGCGTTTCTGGCCAATGGCAGCGCGAACGGGGCGGAGCCGAGCACCTTCGCCTGGCTGCTTCTTTTTTTTTCATGGGTAAGAAATCACACCGGAGCCGGTCCGATAAACAGAGCCGGGCAGTTTAACAGAACAACGCAGGACAAGGGGACGGAGAGGGGTAGTACTGTCCGGTAATAGACTGAATAGACCACACACAAGTAGATATGGGCATTTGTCATTTGATATAAAATTATTAATGTGAATAAAATAACCAGTATTGTGATCTGGGTGGGAGATATAAACACCAGATACTGTGGGTCTTACAGTGTCTTAGGTCCTAGGCCTTAGGCTATGTAACATATATATATATATATATATAAATGAGGTGTATGAGGTGTTAGGGGGCTTGAACGAAGCTCTGTTAATGGGGTCCACTTAATGTGGGTGCTGACAGCCGAACTGTCAACGAGGCTGTACATCTTCAGCAAGACAGATTTAGGGAATGTGAGGGGCACTCACTGGTGTGTGGGTGTGGGTGTGTGTGTGTGTGTGGGGGGGGGGGGGGGTGAGCTACAGATATTGTTAGATATATGGAGTTTGCACAGACTACTGAATACACGTTTCAATAGTAATTGATCCTCATAGAGAGTTTCCCCAAATCAGAGAGGACAGAGCAGCGTTTCCGAAGAACACTGAGTGAGTGTGTGTGTGTGTGTGTGTGAGTGTGTGTGTGTGTGTGTGTGTGTGTGTGCGCGCTCGGGACTGGATGTGTTGTGAGAAAATAAAAGTCTGCGAGGCAAGCGGAGAAGTCAAACAGCCTGTGATAATAGTAATTAGGGAGTTATCCGAGAGACAGCTCGGCTTTGCAGCCCAACATCTGACCGCCGAGGCGTTTGTTCAGAAATGTGCTGGAATGCGGAGCGGGGCTGCTGTGCTGGAATGCGCTTGTGTTTTTAATGCAAACTCGTTTTCAGACCTGCAGACACCGACACGGGCCTGTCCGCCACCACTGGTGGGGATTCTCTGTAGATGCGCTCAGTCTCTGTCTGTCTCAGTCTGGGGCTTTTGTTTTAAGCTGCTCCTTTTTGCTGCTGTTTTCTGGCTGCACGATTTTAACGCCTCGTGCACATTTTCTCCTCAACTCCTGTCCGCATCTGGTGCATTTGGCCTGTCTCTCTCTCTCTCTCTCTCTCTCTCTCTCTCTCCTCCCAGCTGTGGACATTTCTCAGGACGCTCCTGACTCAGATCTCTTGACAGGTGATGAATTGGCACCGGAGCGGCGGCGCTCGCGCTCTCGCAGACTCTCCGGCGCCGGACTCGTGACGTCACCCATTCACGGCCGGTCCTCGCGGCGCCGCTCGGGCGGCTGCCATGGCGACGGGGCCGCGGGCGCGCGCTTCGGCGCTGAAAGGGAGAGCGTGTGCTAGTCCGGCTCCTCGCGCACCTGCACCGAGCCGTGCACTGCTCGAGTTACGGTGGGGCTTTCAGAGAGGCGACACCCGGGCACGGTCAGGAGGAAGCAGGTGATTTAACACAGACAGGAGACCCCTTGTGTCACACTAGACCACACACGGTATTATGGACCAGGCCGTCAGATAATATGACAGCATGTTATGAGCTCATTTAAAGGCATTCAAATAAAGCCCTTTTTTTTAAACTTTTCGTCCACGTGCCTTTTAATTCATTGATTGGCGGTATATTCGTCTAACACACACACACACACACACACACACACACACACTTTATTCACCCTGACGAGGCTAAGGCTGGGTTAGCGCAGTTAGCACCGCCGCCCTCTCACTGGAGCCAGTTATTTGTTTGGGTAGAAACAACAAACCCACGGCGTCTCCGCGTCGAGTTTAACCGAACTGCCCGGATGAGTTTGGAGTTTGAACAGCTGGACTTTATCAGCAGAAACAACTGAGTCCATTTCCCCCCCCCCCAGCGGTTCCCTCGTGTCCAGAAAATCACCACACGCTGCGTCCAGACGTTCATCTGAGCTGCTCTCGCCGCGCGTTCGCGTCCAATCCGCAGCTCGTCCTCGTTTCGTGGCGAGGCTCCGACTTTCTCGCTCACTCACTCACTCGCTCACTCTCTCTCTTTCGTTCCCACGCGCCCGTCGCGTGCGGCTGTGACGCCTGTACGAGCAGCGCGCGCCGCACTCTTGTAGCGGTGTGAAGCCCGTGGGCGGAGCTTCCGTTTCAGGGCCTCGAAATAAGAGGGGGCTGCTGAAGTTCACCTTTCACAAACGGCGCGTTTAAGTGAACGAGCTCGTTACAAACAGCTGTGGTTTGTTTAAAACAGGGAAGGAAAGGAAACTGCTTTCCTAAAATACATTTATTGCGCTATAAGACAGCAGCACCTCGAGGTCATGTTCAGAACAAGAGGGCAAATGATCCCCCCTACTGATATAAAAGACCACTTTAGACCCCGCCAGAAAACCAGCAAATGCATCAAGAATCAGTCAGCGGTCATCTGTTACATACATGGTGACGGGCGGCACGGTCTGTGAGGAGTGTGAGGGTGTATTCGTCTTATGTCCTCGTGGGTTTCGTCCGGGTACCCTGTCTACATTACATGGAGTTGTGAAATAACTAGGAGAAGGACCACACCCAAACCCCTCCCCTCTATTATTACACACAATCTTCAATCTTCTTCAACCACCAAGTTTCATCAGCTGAAGCCACCTTGAAGCCACCAGCCCAGGCCCACACCTCGCAAAATTGCCCCTATGGTGTTTATGAATGGGTGTGTGAGGTATCCTCCGATGTAGTGGTGTCCTGTCCTTAAGGTTTCCCTGCTTTACTCTCAGTACATGGTTCTGTATAAGTGAAATTCATCTTTCACTCGGTTCTACTTCCACTTTTAGTAAGATTTCCCATGTAAGTGCAGCTTCTCTGTATTTTTTCCAGCCCTGTGGTGAAGTGAGTAGAAGTGGTACAGTCCCTGCAGTTAAAGAAAGGGAAGCTTTATCAGTTTCTGAAGGCCTGCTAGCAGCACAGGGAGAAGTGCCGAAGAGCCGTGCTGGTTGAGGAAGTTGAATCCTGAAAGGCTCCGCTCTCGGCCCCAGCGCCGCGGTCTTAAGTGTCACACGGGAATCGAGAGTTCTGGAAGAGATCTGAAACCGCCTGACGCCGTCTCATCCTGCAACCGGGTGGTTTTTGTGGTCGCTTCTTGCCACTCGGACTTCGCTGGTGTGGCCTGGCTTTGGCGAGAGAGGCCTGTAGGAAACAGCAGGGCTTCTCTTGCGCCACTTCCGCTCCGCGGGCTCTTCCTCAACGCTTTGCTCTTTATATATAGAAGAGAGGAGCGGCGTGGGACCGCTGAGCCACAGCAGAAGTGGAAACTGCGAGACGAGCGAGAAGCCAGACCCTGCTGTGTCTCGATCCAGCGACTTTTACTTCTTCGATTCACTTCACTTTTCAGGAAATGCATCCTCCAGACATTTTGTGGCCAGAAATAATCAGACGCTTCTAATAGCGAATTCAGTTCTTTTAAGGTGGCACACTCTGGAGCAGCTGTCCCAGCAGTCGCAGCTAGTGGGTCATAAAGCCCCTTAACTTCGAGCCATAGAGCGGTGGCTCGGTGTTCTCTGGATCTGGATCTCTGGACCGTCCAGTACCTTTGGGATGAGTTGGCATGGCATTTGTGATCCAGAACTAATCATCGGACATGCTCTTTTGTCTGAATGCAATCAAATCCTCACAGCAATGTTCCAACATCTAGTGTAACACGTTCCCAGAAGAGCAGAGTTATTACAGAGCTGTTATTACAGCTGAGGGGAGCAAACCATATAGTAATACCCATGATTTGAATAGAAATGATGGAAAAACAGGTGTCTACACATTTCTGGATGCATAGTGGATACCTCTCCCTGAATTTCAATGTGTGTTGTAATCACAGGCCTCGGCAGCATGATTATCCGGTGGTGGGAAACTGTGCTTTATCTCAGCGAGAGCTTTACCCTCTCACCTGGTCATGTAGCGAGCACACATTCTGTCACACCTTTTGGACACGCTTTGTGTCAAGAACAAAAAGGGCTGCATGGACAGGATATAAAAACCGAATCCCTTTATCTTTAAAGATCTGCTCCTGGTCTCGAGCTGTAAATTGAGTACGCTCCTTCTCAGCACCCAGATGAGTTCAGATGTCAGAATACAACTGTACATTTTTAAGCCTGCAAGGCTAAAATGAGTTAAATGAAATAATTAGCTCATTCTTTGCTCAGTGGAGAAGAGAGAGAGCAGACCTTTGATGCAGCAGTATTAGGGGAATATTTTTCATATGTAATCCTAAATAAAGTATTTAGGATTTATACAGCATATCTGAATAGTATTGAACATGTCTGCCTCATTGAGGCGTATATGAGACAGGCAGGGTCTCCTTTTAGACAAAGCAAGGCCGGGTTATTCACATAGCACATTTCATATACAGTTCAAAGGCAATTCAAAATGCTTTCCATACACCAATCAGCCATAACATTAATACCACCTTCAAGGGGTGAGATATATTAGACAGTGCATGAACAGCTTTCTACAACAGTTTGTAAAATTGAATCTGGGGTCAAACTGTGATTGCTGGACGAGTGGGTCAGACCATCTAACAAATGTCGGACAGATTCTTGTGAACATTTTTTTATTTGGAATGATTCTGCCAAAAGTGCTCCAAGAAAGGACAACCTGTGAACCAGCGACTGGGTCCCCATCTCACAATTTACAGGATCTTCTGTTAAGGTCTTGGTGCCAGATACCACAGGACACCTTCAGAGGTCTTGTAGAGTCCAAGAGGTGAAAGTTGTCCTTTTTTTAGTGTAAACAATTCACAAAAGCCATGCAAGCACTTGACATTTTGTCTGATAACAGAGATACTAGTGTAGTAAAGCCAGCAAAACTACCAGCTGAGAGATAGAGGAGTCTGTCCGCTGTCACCTCTGGGGCTTTTGCCTTGGCGGGGGAGTCTGTGTCCCACTATCTGTTGAACTTTTGCACTGGCTGATGAGGTGTATGTGTCTTTAGAGGGTATGCACTGATGTCACGTTCCCGCTGGAACATGCCCCCCCTGGTTGGACTGAGTGGCAAAACATTCTGCAGCACGACTGCATTTATTAGGAAATATCTGCTCAAGTTCAAGGCAGCTGGACTCAACTGCAATCCGTCCACATTACCAAAGAACCGATGGTCCATGGTCATCGTTGTGTAGCCAGGAATGTCTAGCTAACTGAGGCTCAAATCAGGGCAGTGGTGGCTCAGCGGTAAGAGCCCCGGGATATCGATAACAGGGTTGTGGGTTCGATTCCCGGGCATGGCAAGCTGCCACTGTTGGGTCCTTGAGCAAGGCCCTTTACCCTCTCTGCTCCCCAGGCACTGGAGTTGGCTGCCCACCGCTCTGGGTGTGTGTGTGTACTCACTGCCCCTAACACGTGTGTGTGTGTGAGTGTGTGTTCACTACCAGATGGGTTAAATGCGGAGGACACATTTCGCTGTACAGTCCACACTGTACAGTGACAAATACGTGCACCTTTTAAATCACACCTGTTTAGAGGAGAAAGCCTCATATCTGAGAGCACAAAGTCGAGTGAATGATGTTAGGAGCGTTTTCAGCTGTTGTCAGGCACTTTTAGACTACTAGACTACTTTTAGTAGTCTCATCCAGGTTTGCTTGCTCTTCCTTTTACTTGAACTTAGCATGTTGCTAAATTTGTAAATTTGTGCCTGTTTTCATAGCATGACTTTTCAGTTTTGTTTCGGTGCCTGGATTCCAGCTGTTTCTGCAAGCTTTTAGCAGTCTGTAAAAGCAAAGCTCAGAATTCTTGCTGAATCTGTCTGTACAGTCCATCACACAACGCCAACGCTGCCACTCAGTCAGTCTCTACTCAGTGGGCATGGCCACAGCGACTCCTGCCACCTGTGACACACATGCACACCCTCTATTGCTAATGTGCGTGTTTGGTAGATCTTAATACTGTAAAGCAACCATTCGTCAGAGAAAGGCACTGGATAAATTAAAGGTATTATTGTGATGTGTGTGTGTGTGTGTGTGAACGAGTTTTGCTGTTTGCCATTTGTTGTGTCTTGGTAATGTGTGTGCCGCACAGCTCCATGGGTCACAGGTTTGGTGTGTTCTCATGTGGGTACTCTAGTTTCCTCCCATCTCCCAAAAGAACACATGACAGGTGACTTAGGTATGCTAAATTGCCCCTAGGTGTATATGTGTGAATAGGTGTGTGGAGCCCTGGAGTGGACCGGTGCCCTGTTTAGGAGACATTTCTGCCTTGCATCCAATGATTTTTGGTAGGCTCTGGACCCACTGAGACCCTGTCCATGAAGAAGCATATAAGAAGACTGAGGGATAGATGTGTGCAGGCATGTTTCCTAGTCCGGAGCTGCGTTTTTGACACTGCGTCAGCCTCTATTGCGTACCCCTAGTTATTAACCTTGAACCTTTCAGCACCTTAAGTAAGAACGAGCTCATAAACTGTTCTTCACCTCTGCAGTGGGTCAGACAGAGCCTAGTTACAGCTACCACTCATCCAGTAAAAGGTGGTAGCTGTAACTAGGCTCTGTCTGACCCACTGCAGAGGTGAAGAACAGTCAGGACTACTGTAAAACGCCTGTTACAGGCTTTTAATGGGAAGAAAAGACAGAAGATGATCATGTGCGGGTTGTGTTTCTCCAGTCAGCAGTATCATATGCTGGCAATGCTTTAAGCCCTGTTAGGCTCATTTTATATGGTTGTGAATTGTGGGGAGGTTATCGAAGTGATGACATGCAGCTGAACACTCTCATCTGGGTTTTCATGTTTCATTGAGTTCAGCAGTGGAAGGATCGGCTGGCCGGGCGCCAGCATTTCACAAGAGCAGGGAGAGGGATCGCATTCAGCAGGTAATCTGTTTATTCAAGTGTTCCGGCCCTGTAAATGCAATTAAAGGAATGTTCCCTCATGCTAGAATCAACAGTCTGTTAGTTTTAATTGGGGAGCATTCATGACAACGTTAAGAAATTAAGGAAAATGTCATCGCCTCTAAGGATTTGATTTTTGGCATTGGTCAGAGCATGTCGTTCCATAATTGCGGAACTAAAGCAATTCTGCTTGTTTATCAGATTGAGTAAGCAGTGGCCTGAAGTGGCGCCCCTCGTTCCCCATGTGGAGTGAGCTCTAATTTGGTTATGCCTAATTAGCGGAGGCCTTTTATTTACATATTGATAGGGTGACCTTAACTCGGAGCATCCCCAGAGGGGACAGCTGAAATTCTTCTATTCTGCCACAGCCCTGTCACTAACAGCACGCGGGGTCAGGAACATATCATATAAGCTAATGTCATGCTGTATTGATTCCCGCGTGGTGTCCCTCGTCGAGGTGCGCACTCTTGGGAGCGGGGAATGTGCATGCTGATGGAAGTTGTGTTTCTCATTATTTGTTCAAAGCTGCCCCCCCCCTCCGTCTCAATGCCACATGAATTATTCAAACTATGGTAATGAGCCTCTGAGGAATTTCGAGGGCCTCTTTGATAGTGGTTCAATCCAGCACCACGGAGGGAGGTGGGGGGCAGTTCCCGAAACAAAGGCTGACTGACAGAGGAGGTCTGGGTGGGGTTGTTACCACGTGTTGTGTTGCGTTGTGTTTTTTTTTTTGTTTTGTTTTTTTGGACAATCCCCCCACCCCCCCCCCACCCCCACCCCCAGAGCTCTCATTTCCCTGAAGGCCCTATGCTTGGGTGCTGTATCTTGCAGAGCTCTGCCTGCCACAAGGGGACCCACATAGACACAGGAAAGGGGATGTGAGAGACAGAAGGGGATGTAGGCTGTGACATGCTCCATGCCACTCTTCCTGACCCAATGCTCTGAAACAGAGAGCCAACCAAAGGGTCACTCTCAGATCCCTTGTGGTCCCAGCACGAAAGTGGTGAGGGCAGGTTTTTCCAGCTCCACCTAAGAGCTTACTGCAAATCTGGGCTGCAAATTGCAAGGAGGTTCGAGCTGTCGCGGTTAAAAAAGGTTCATTGTTTAGCGGCCAAAAAGCTGAAGGTTCCTAGGAGGAGATTTCAACCTGCAGAATGATGTGTATGAAATTTATGAGGTTTTGTATATCGCTATTCATATAGTTTTCCTCCTGTATGCTGTGGAATAGTGGAGGATAGTTTATGTGTCTGTCCACGACTGGAAAAAAAGCAATTCACCCCTCCAGCAAGTGAACAGTCAGCAGAATCCTGGGATGTACGATTCTAGAAATTTTGGAGCTGACTCCAGTTCTGACTCCAAGTGATGGGAATTGATGGAGCTGATTCCAAGAGTCATTACACACAATTACAAACAGCTTTTTACCACAGCTTTAATTAACATTTTTGGTTCCATAAAGAACCATTTTTTGTGTGAAAAACCTTTTAGGTCTAAAGAAGTCAGTGTAAAGGTATTACACTCGCAGCTCCTGGCCAATTAACTCATGCGTTTCATAGCTACCCCTAGCACTAGCAAAGCTCCCGAAACAGGGTGAGTAAGGAATTAACACGTCTCCTCCTATACATGCAAAGCCAGCTACCGCCTGTTTTCCGCACCAGGTAAAGAGGGGAGAGAGCGTCATCTACCCACCTGGAGAGAGCATGGCCAATTGTGCTCTATCCGACTCTGGCTGCTGATGGCAAAGTGGCATGGCTTGGTACAAAAATGGTTGTTTATGTGACAAGTCAAACACTTTGGCATCACTCAAAGAATCCTTTGTATTCCTTGTACCCTTTGAGTGTATTGTAAATGATGGTACGAACAGGGTATGAATGAAGAGATCGTCACATCTTGGCTTGGTTTTTCTCTATTTGATCTTAGCAATGCAACTGGTAGAAGTAAAACTTGCCAGATAAACTAATAAGGTCTAGCTCAACCAGTGTGTGGGCAGTGTGGGAGGGAGTCGTGCACAGTTTTTCTAATAGACCTACTAAACCTAGCAAGTAACAGGTCAGCTGAATCAGGTGTGCTTGAGCAGAAAAAGCACAAAACTGGAACAGCAATCAGACCCTCTAGGACCAGAATTGCCCACCCCTGAGCTAAACTGACCCTGATCCTCCTCTGTCACCTCCTTTGGCTGGGTAGATGTTTGTCAGACGAGGCAGACATCTGCCTGTTGTCAGAGAGTCTGGTGCTTTTCACAGCTTAACGCGGCCAAGAACAGCCCACCTTGACAGGAGGAGGTCATTTGAATCACACCAATCATGGGCATGGCCTGCAGAGGAAGGACCTGACTGTTGCTGAATGTAATTTAGCTAAGAAAGACAACTTTGACCCTTTTGAAATTATAAACACTGCAGTAAAGTGTGTATTCATGGACTTGCAGATTAGAAAATCCACAGCTCCACATTTAACCTGTCTGTGAAAATTAATACACACTGACTCTGGTGATCAGGGCAGCAAGAGCACACACCCAGAGTGGTAGGCAGCCACCTTAGTGCCCTGGGAGCAATTGGGGATTAGGTGCCTTGCTCAAGGACACCTCAACCATGAATGTTGAGGAAGAACAAAGCACTGTTCTTACACTTCCCCAGCTCCGCTTCCTGCTGGTCTGGGAAATTAAACCCGCAACCCTCCAGTCCCAAGCCTATTTCTCTGACTTTTAGGCCACAGCTGGCCCTCTGGATGATTGTGGCCAGCATAATGGACACCAGACATGAGAAGAAACATTTATATGTAGGCGGAGCATCTGAGGCCAAGACTAGGTAGATGTTCCATCTTTGGTGTTTGATTACCAGTCAAAGAATCAATGTAATCAATGAACACCCCTCACACCCCTCACCCCTCAACCTACAAGAACAGCTTGACCAAATGTGTCGTAATGGCTATACAATTTCATTCACTCATACCAACAGGAGTCATTTAGAAGACCATAAAATATCGTCCTGGCCATGTTGCTACAGGTAGATAATGAAAGGCACATGGAACTGCAATAGAATATACACCGACCAGCCATAATATTCATGCCATAACATTAGGCAAAGTTAAAAACATTGATTATGTTCATCTACAGTGGCATCTGTCAAGGAGTGGGATTATATTAGGCGGCAAGAGACAAGCAAAATAGGAAAAGCTTAGGGACCTGCAGGACAAATGAGCAAGCATAAGGACCTGAGACACTTTAACAAGGGACAAAAGGGCTTGAAATCTGAGTCAGAGCATCTCCAAAACATCAGACGGGTCTTGTGGGGTTTTTCTAGTATGCAGTGGTCAGTACCTACCAAAAACGGTCCAAGAAAGGACAAACTGTGAATCAGTGACAGGGTCAGGTGCACATAAGGCTTGATCTATGGAGGCCCCACCTTAAAACTTTAAGGATCTGCTGCTAACGTCTTGGTGCCAGATACCACAGGATGCCTTCAGAGGTCTTGTGGAGTCCATGCCTCGAATGGTCAGATCAGTTGTGGCAGCACAAGGGGGACCTGCTCAACATAAGGCAGGTGGTGTAAATGTTATATCTGTTTGGTGTCTTCTGGCAAATCTTGACTTCATAATTTCCTCCTCTTTGTCCTGATGTCCCGTTAAACACTCATCAGCCTTGCAAACTGATCTGTAAGGAGGACGTTTGCTGCGTCTAGCAACGATCAGCCCTGTGGCTGACTGGACGGAGGGGCTTAGAAGGGGCTATAATAAACCAGGCCAAACATGAAAGCCTGTCATTAGCCTTTCACAGATGCCCATACTGCTCCCAGCCGGTTTGGGGGTGGCCGAGAGCGCTGCGGAAAAACCTGACCAGAGATCAGTGGAGCCAGGCGACGGGCGTCAGGAAGAAGGCCAGAGTCCGGCCTCTCTCCAAATCAGGCCTGCTCTCAGTACAGCTTCTTTCCATTGCTGCTTCATTACCATGTCAATCCTGGGGACAGGGGAAAAAAACGAGAACGAGAAAAAGCCTGGACCCAGCAGTGGGCCGGATCCATATGGAGCTGTCGAGTCCTGGAATGAATAGTGAATGGGGCGGCTGCTTCTGGAATCTGCCTCTCAGCCCTTTTTTTGCGAACAGGATGACCAAAGACAAGAGGGAGCTTTCGCAGATGGCCCAGGCTATAAATAGGTAGCCGGTCTATCTCCTTGGCTGTCAGTCTGTCTGTCCTGTTCGCTGCGCTCTCTGCCTGGCCCTCTATCTGCGGAGGGGAATTAAAGTGCTCGGGGCCGCGTATCACATGCTTCGATATGGCCCTGGGACCAGAAGCGTGACACATCCCCTTGGTCAGGCATTCATTATTCAAATGCATCAGACTGATATGCACGGCTCGGTGGGTCGTCAGTGTCCTCGGGCTCTTTCTGGGGTCTTATTTTGCTGCTTGAAGGACGGAAAGGGGTGGGACGCAATCGGCATGGCGCGCAATCCGAGCGCCCTACAGAAGGATTTTACCACGATAGATAAATCCATCCCTGCCATCCAGATTGAGGGTTCTTTGTCATTAAAGTAAGCCTTAGCACTGAAGCCCATCTGGCCGTGTGTGTGTGTGTTTGTAAATATGTGGAACACAAGACACACACCATTTGCAGTGTGAGCGCAGACATGCCTTTTAAAGCTATGCAGGCCAAAAGGACTGCACCTTGTTTCTCTCTCTCCATGTTGGCTGGCACTGAAACACCTCTGGCACCATTGCTTTAAACACAGATATAGCGATCTGTCTTGTCACACACACACACACACACGCACAGGCAGAAGTGCTCTGTCTGCACAATAGCACCTAAGATAATCATTAGGAGTGCTGCGCGTCTTTGGAAAGGCAGCTGTAAACACTGGTCTGCAGCAGAGCTGGATGGCTCGCGTCTGGACCACACAGGCAAATATAATCAGAGCGGCTGCCAGGCAGCCGGACGGCGCCCCCCGGCCAGATAAGATGGCACCTGGCTTGGCACGCACCGGTCACTCGGTGATCACACAGAAACATGCGCTCCTAGAAGCAGAAAAAAATGTACAACCATTGATCAGTGTCTTTGATGGGAAAAGAAAGAGTGTAGTGGATAGTAGGTCCTCTACCGACAACAATAAAAGCCTTAACAAAGAAACCAGGTGGTCACCACAGGTGGGCTGCACTCAATAGGCTCAATGTGATGACATCACAACATGAAGCTGATTTTAGTTTTGACCATGAAGCTCAATGCAGCCTCTCACACACACAGAGAGACATACCATATGCAAATGCGTATGTTTATAAATACCACCTTTGAAGGGGTATATCAGTTTTTAAAAAGCTACTTAATGTTGCTTACTTGCAAACTGACTGACTGTCTAGGGTGCCCTCTAGAATGATTTACGCCCTTGGTATAGGTGAGAATAAACGGCTATTAATATATCTGTTGTTTATCAGCTTGATTCCTACAGTGAAACTAGTCAAATATGAAAAAACCTGGATCTGAATTTATTTAGGAGTGTGCAGCCCTGCCTTGTTACCAATGGTGAACCATGACTACTAGAGCTGGGCCTTTAGTCCATAAAAGGCCTTACTACCATAATACTACTGCCCCGCTAGGAATCTGAATAGGATGGTAGTGCTAAGCTAAAGCCATTTTACATTAAACAGAAAACAGAAAAATGTTGGGACACCTATGCATTACACCTACAGGAGCTTTAATTACATCCCATTGTAAATCCATAGGCATTAATATGGAGTTGATCCACCCTTTGCAGCAGTTGTTGAGACAGCAGAGCATTGCTAAATTTTATGCACTATGCATCTCTGCACTCGACCACCCCGCTACGACCCAGGTCTGACACTTCGTGGTCTGAGTCACTGTGATTCCTAAACGTTGCCACTTTTCAATAAAAAGTCACTGTTGAAGCTGGAATATCTAGGAGTCAATGGGACTGATTGAAACACCTGAATTCAACTGATTAAGAGGTGTGTCCTGATACTTTTGTCAATCTAGTGTTCAGCATAATGTAGCGGATCGTTTCACTGCATGTGGGTTTGGTGCTCTACATGTGCTGCGTGAGCCGAGTCACGGCTTGATAATGACAAGGCCTAGTTCTCACTGGCTAACTATTTTCATATATAACATTATCATTTATGTCCTTCAAAGAAATGTTATGTCTTGATATGAGAACATCACAAGGGGGATTGCAGAGGAAATCAATAGGAAATCTAAACATGATTGGCTGACTCATCAGTCATTTTTATACCATATTTGGAGTTAATCTGATGCACAAGGCCTTCAGTCCTTCTCCTGAAGCCCTAACCAATGACAAGACTTTGCTTGGCTCTTCATACCTTGATGCCACAAGGGAAAAAGTCCTGACGGGACAATTTCCCATTAGCTGTTTTGAGTTTTTAACCTTTTTGGTGTAACAGTGAAATTACAGCATTACTGCATTACAACAGGCATGATGAATATATTACATAAAAATGAACTTTAAAAAGACATGTTTTTTAGTTCTCAGAAAGCATCAGGCCTTCTCCGAATGCCCTGAGGGTTCCACGCTGCCCCTCATGTCCCACTCGAACATGAAACTGTAGCAGATAAGTGACAGAAAGGAACGGAATAAAATACTTCATTCATGTCATACTCAGACAAAACCATAATTACAGCCAATTAAAGAGAGTCCCGGGAAAGAAAACTACTTAAGTGCAGCGTATATGTAATTAGTCACTTTTCACTACGGGATTTGATTGTCTTGAAGTGCTCAAATGAAGAGCGGCGACTCTGCACACTGATGATTCCTTACGAGAATGAACACATTCATATAGCGAGCTCTGTTTGTGTGCATCTGACAATTATCCTGCTTTACCTCATTGTGGCATTTCTAAATATAGAGCTCAGTCATGCCAAAATGCTGAGCCATTCTTAAGCCTTTCGCTAAAGCCTCTTTTGAACCATAAGAATGTTATTTGCAGCAAATGATTATGCATTCTCCGGGAAGGCCGTGAGAGAATGGGTTTGACACAGTGGAAAAAGAGCTGGATGCCATTGCAGCCCATTCATTATCATGTTCTGCGTGTCTGATGGCTCGACCTGTTTGGATTGTTAGCAGAGTGTGATAATGGTGAGCCAGAGTGTGTGATAATGGTGAACCAGAGCATGCCCAGCAGAAGGTGGAAGTGAGAGCTCTGATGGAGGCCTGCTTATCTTGACTGGGGCTTCCGAGCTGTTGAGGGTTTACTGCTCTGTGTGTGTGTGTGTATGTGTTTGTGTGTGTCTGTGTGTGTATGAGGGGAAACAGACCTTCGTCCAGGCCTGCCCAGCCTGAGCAACAGACTTCAGGGAGAGGGCAGATGGGCTGGGGATCAAACCCCATTCTCTCTGTCTGTGCTGCATGCTGGCTTTCTAGCTCTACTACAGTTTTAGTAGCTTTCAATATCCACAGGAAATATGAAATGTAGCAAAATATCAAATATTTGAACCAGTGAATCCTTGAAATGGATTTTGGATATTTTCAGCGGCAGACTGGGACTTTTAAAGCTACACCTTCAGGTCTGGCCATGAATTTCAAAACTTGCACCTGCAATAATGCTAATATCTGCTAGCATCCCTTAAAGGATTAGTAGCATTTTTACAGTGATTCTGTCAGAAAAGTGCCAAACTGACTAAATCCTACCACACACATTGCCAGTCAATGACATACACAGGACTTCCGGGAAGCTTGGGATGATGTTTTTGACCCAAAACATGATTGTTTCATTGCAGTAAGCTCCTAATTGAGGTAGAGGTAATCTAAATCGCTTAGGCCTTCAGATCTGCTTGTGAAGTTCTAACTAATAGAAGTGCTCGCCTAACACCATGAGAAAATAGATTTCTGCTAGCATTTCAACCCTTCTGTTGCCAACCAAAACCTAACCATGGAATAAGACCAGTACTGTAAGATTTGCAAAGTTTAAAGACCTTCTCTGAAGGCCTTGAAGGCCATTAGATTCCCCAACTGGACGTTCTGACAGTTCGTTTAATTGACATATTGGTTTATTTACACAACACCAGCACTGTATCATATGTGCAATTCTATTACCCCACGCTAACCAGATGCCTAGCAATGTATGGGCGAATAAAGTGTTTAGTGACTCTGATTCTGAACATCAGTTCTTTCCATGAGTCAAGAAAAAAATCTCCTTTTATAAACAGCATGTTGGGTTTTATCAGATTTTTTTTTTCTGTTCTCTCTCCCTCCGCTCAGCAGAGAGCTGGTCAGCAGTGTCATTACTGTAAATCAAAAGCCTCTCTGGCATTATCTAGTTCCCCTTCTGGCTCCAAAGGTTAGAACAGATGTTGAGAGAGAGGACTAAATGGACCTCCCCCCGCTGAGAGGAGCTTTTCTTGCCGTGGCTAAATGGAGGCGCCTTGAAATGCTAATGCTCTCAGCCAGTGTGGCCTGGGCCCACGTAGAGCCGGTGGGAACGGACCGCGATCCCTCCGAAAGCCCCCCTTTTGTGGCCAAGCCCTGCAAAATATGCTCCACAAGGCCCATCAGAGACCCTGGCGAGAGAAGAGCGGAGGAGGTAAAGGAGACAAAAAAAAAGAGAAGAAAACATTAGCCCAAATCAGGTCTGCCCCACACAGAGAGAGAGAGAGAGAGAGAGAGAGCGAGAGAGGGGGCGTGTAATGGAATCCCATCCTCACCGCCTCATTTAAACTGTTATTCACCCCTAACCCACCCCACTCCACTCTGAGCCATGGCCTCACTTTGTTTACCAAGGGAAGATCAACTTAAATTATGACAAAGAAAAACAGCAGGCCTGATTCCACATGTGCCGAATTGAGCCTGTTCCATAGGTGAGCTGATGTAGGCCGTATAAATCCACCTCAGCCATTTGGCAGCTAGGTTAGCTGTGTAGCTCAGTTGGTTGGCTTCTGCTACTGCTACCATTAGTTATGGGTTTAGTTACCCTTTAGTTATGGGTTAAGATACAGTGGCTAAGATACAGTAGATTACAGTTCCCAGTATACGCCAATAAACAGTGAAAACAACATGGTCAAATGTATTAGGACACCTGCTCAATAACTTTACTTGTCAGTAGTACTAATGTTTTGGCTGATTTGTGTATATCCAGCACAGCCATAGACTTTCAAATTCTCCCCACAAAGCTTTCTGCTCCTGTTTGCGCTCCTGTCGCTGTCTTTTCTCTCTCGCGCGCGAGCGCTTGCACAGATTTAGCTCACGCGCTTCCATGTGCGCACATGCACACACACACACAAACACACACACACATGGTGGTGGCCCCAGCAGCAGCTGGCGGGCCGGGCTGAGCGGAGCTCCTCTAAAGCCACGCTGCAGAGGCCATGTGGACACTTTAAAGCTCTTTCTCTGCAGCCTGTGAAGTTGTTAAGGAGCTCTGTACATTGGCGGATGCCTCTGTGAATTCCACGCCAGCTGTAGCATGCAGCCCCCACCTCCTCTTCTCTCTCGCTCTCTCTCTTTCTTTCTCTCGCTCACACCATGGCTGTGGATGTTCTCTCGCTCCCTCTGTTCTGCGGTGTCCAGGCCCGCTGTTTCATGTGTAGCCTCAGTGTCCTAAATGCCATCTGTGCAGATTGAGGCAGGCCTACCTGCCCAGACTGTTTAGACACCCTTCAGAGAGGAGAAGGCGCTCTGCTTTGGGTTGAGCTGGGAGCTAGTTTAGCTCTAATGCTGCTCACAGACAGCTTTTACTGCTGCAGAGGGTGTTTGCTATGCTCTCTGATGTTGGAGCGAAGGAAAAGCACGAAGGACAACTGTTACGCAAGTTCCTTTATTGTTTTGCAAGGAATGTGTTCGTAATTGCTAGATAAAATGTGCTGCCCTGTTAAATTTCTCCAACAAGATGCTCTGAGGGGAGCTGTCCCTTAAAGTTGACTAGTAGACCAATCAGCTGTAGCATTTTTGGTTGATTATGATTTTTATGTTAAGTAATAAGTTGCAGTGTTGTTGATAGGGGCAAGCAATTTGAGCATGGCTTTCTGAATTTGTCTCATTGTAGCAGTGTGAAAGTGTCTGACCATCTGACTATTTGAGGCATGGACTTCACAAGACCTTTGAAAGTGTCTTTTGGTTTCTGGCACCAATATGTCAGCAGCAGATCCTTTAAATCCTGTACCTTGTGAGGTGGGATCTTCCATGGATCACATCATTGAGCCTTAGATGGCCATGACCCTGTCACCGGTTCATCGGTTGTCCTTTTTTGAACCAGTTGTGGTAGGTACTGACCACCGCATGCCAGAAACCCCCACAAGACCTGCTGTTTTGTAGATGCTCTGACCCAGTGGTCTAGCCATCACAATATGGTTCTTGCCAAAATGTCTCAAATCCCTATGCATGCCAATTTTTCTGTTCACTGTTCACTTGCTTCCTAATATATCAACCCCTGGAGAGGTGCCACTGTTTACATATATTAATATTAAGATAATATTTACTTTTTACAATTGTCAGTAGTACTAACGAAGCTCTAAGATGAGAACATGATCTATCTTCAGTCAGGTGTACACTGGTACATAGGGCCTTCTTCCTGTGTTTACATTTTTGCTCCCGCCCCAGACAGGTTTAACCAATAAGTGGAGAGGATGTTCTCATGTGGTTTGTTGTGACATGTTTTGGTGCGCTTGGATTTTTCTCTGTGTGACAACAGACCAAACCAAGGTTTACAAACTCATTAACTGAGTCAGACCAGAGATAACGAACTATAAGTGTGAAAATGCTTGTAATTGATTACTCAGTTGTTTTTGGCCAACTGTGTATCAAAGTTGATTCTTGGTCAACTATGAAAGTTCATTAATAATTTGTTCTTGGTTGAGGTTGAAGATTCTAAGGCAACATGTTGATTAATACTGTAAATCGCAATGCTCTTGGTCGACTATGAAGTCACTTGATAGGTTGTACCATTCTTGGTTGCCTAACATTCAAAGTTTACAAGTCAATTAATAAGTACCAGCATTATGGGTCTTGAATCTATGGTTCTACAGTGGTTGGAGGTTTATATGCATTTATCATGTATATGGATGTGATGGCAATATTTCTTAAAGCCGTTCTTTTTCTGGGGTAGAATGCAATTTCAATAAACGTCTTTAATAGAAAAAAAAAAATGAATTGAAAGTGTTACGTTTTATATACAGGATCAGAAAATATGTATACAGCCACTTAGATTGTTAATTCACACGTGCTGAAAATTTTAGAATTGCCAGGCCTTCTAACTTCCTGTTAGTGATCATGATTGACTACATCTGGCAGCATCTGTTCCCAAATAATAAGGGTTTGTTTGACAGCACTCATTGGCTTGACCAACACACAGTACAATGGGAAAGTCCAAGGAGGTCATACTGAGGTCAGTATGGATCCGTTCGCTCCCGTGTTCACACATTCACTCGAGCACCAGTGGGGCTTGTTCACAGGCGTGTCAGTGCACAGCTGCTTGCACTTTTCCAGTGCCACCCCTGTGGACCAGCTCTTCCAGCTGTGCTGCGATCTTCACCTAAGGAGAACGGTGCGAGGGTGCAGGAGCTGCAAACCTGTCCCTATCACTATATCTCAACTTTTTCTTCCACTGAGGCCCCCTTAACAGCGTGTATATGTGTGTGTCTCTGTGTGTGCCTGTGTGTGTGTGTGTTACATTCATCCCGGTAAAGCGCATGTGACACATACACAGCATATACATGTTCCTGCCACTTTGTGACAATCTGGCTCTGAAAGGGACCTGGCAGGCTCGGAGCATTCTCACCCCACCTGACAGAAATCGCGCGTGTCGCACCTCTCTGCCGTACCAGGAGGAGTTACGGCTCGAAGGGCTGTAAAGAAAGGCACTTCTTCTCAGGATGGGCGTCCATCTGTCTCCAGGAGCGCCGCTTCCTCTTCCCCTCGTCAGGCTGCTGGCTGCTGCTGCTGCTGCCTGCCGCACAGCCTGTTCCTGCTGCCACCGCAGCGCCAGAAGGCAGACATGCTGTCCCCTCCACACACAGCACACAGCACTCCCCCATTCTCAAACACTTTGAGGCCATGATGAGAAGCACATAGTCTAAAATATCATGCTTCTACCTCAATCCGTACTTTTAAAAGTTACATATTTGTTGGTTGAGTTATGAGTTGTGGGAATAATTTGGAATTGATGTGATTGCAAAGAATTCAGAAAAACATGGACTGTTGATGCACCTTGCCAGTATGCTGTTAAAGACTGGAGTTATCCAACCTCTAGTGTTTCTTCTTCAGACTCTTTAAACACACCCTTTTTATTCAATTTTTTATTACTGCATGTTTATAAGTAGTCAAACCATATTTTGGGGCGCTGGGGACACACAGGCATCCGTCGTGGTTAGGGGGGCATCAAGTAGGCCTCAAGTAAGGCCTACATCTTAGTTCTTTAGAGTAATACTAGAGTAGCCTACCAAATTAGTTTGATTCTAATTTTCATAACAGCATTCATCACGTTACAGCCAGCAGACCTGGCCAAAGAGGCTGTTTGCTGTCTAAAATAACTGCAGTTAAATATCAAAGTAAACAAAAGAAAAAATAGTATGATGCTAATAGAAGTCATGTTATTTAAGTGTCTCTCCCCATTTAGCAATTTATTCAATCCTTATTATTTGCTCTCACCCATCCAGCCTGATTTCAAGAGTTATAAATGAGATAAGATGCTTAAGTTAGACTTTTTTATTAACACTTGTTTATTACCAGTCTTTTCAAATGCTAAGACAAGAAAGAAAAAAGTGAGAGATAAAGAATGCAGAATGCAGAGATCAAGATCAAGAGTATGAGTCTTTACGAAGTCCTTATAGGCAAATCTCTTCACTCAGCGGCCGTCTTTGCATAGCCACCGGGCAGTTGTTTCCAGTCATACAAGACCAGGCTTCTATTTTTATGAATGGCCAAACACCAAACTACTTGGAACTGCAGGTCAAATTACCGTCTCATAAACATATTTTAAATCACTAATAAAACCTCATGATTAGGTTCTAGAGTTTGGCTCAAAAATGTGATTTTTTACAGCTTGTTTTCGCTGCTTCCGCAGATCCGTAACTTTTGCATAAGCAGCAAGCTGATTGGCTCATTTTGTTGGAAGGCAGGACTATATTGCTACACCGACTCCATGTTGAGCATTACGAGAACTTCCATTCATATTTCAACTACACAAGGCAAGGCAGAGAGGCAAGAGACTTTGCTAGCATAGTTTGGGACAATTTACAGAAGAGTAATTTACAGCAAATGAATACGAAGTGATTTGCTGTATACTGTAATGAACCATTTCTATCCTGGTGGGTGTGATTTCAACCAGGATGACAATGCCCCATCCACAGGTCACAAGCAGCGACAAAGACATTTAATGAACACTGTAATAAAGTAAATGATGTGACTTTCGCAGTCACTGATTCTCAGCTCAGTTGAACACCTGTGGGAGATTTGGGACAGACGTGTTAGACATCGCTCTCTGCCACCACCACCTTTCGGAAGAATAGCTTTTTACCTCTCCAGTTAAGTGGACCAGTTAACTGGTTTTGACATTAGTGGGCATATTGACCACTCTGGACCAAGTTCAGGTGGCCATTGATGGCTTCTGTCTCTCGCTTTGCCACATGACTTAAGCACGTTAAGCTTCCACCTGTTTGGAGAGCTTCTTCTTCTTTCCACTGTTTGCACATGTAAATGGTATTATCAGCCCTATACAGCCCTAGACATGCCTTTATCTATATATCCCAACCATCTGCTCAGGGGACATATGGGAAATCAACCTTAACACACTGGCTGACAGTAAAGCAGATAAACGGTGTTGTAGTTTTTGTATCTTATAACTCAGTCCTACATTTACTGTCTGCCTCTAATGTTCAGTATATGTTCAACCACATACAGACGCCACTGAGGAAAAAGCTCCGAATAGCAATCAGCATTTCAGTACGGAATGTCATGGGATGTTCTTTTTCCCTATGAAGCCTAATCTCCTCAATCAGATTGACTATTCCCTCCACAAATGAATGTTTCTGCAACAGCTGTTACTGTGTGACGAAAGAAACATTAATAGTGCTTCATTTTTTTCTGTCATTCTGAATTTTCAGGCTAAATCACACATTCCCATCAAGTGGAGACAGTGACAGTACACCCCCAGTTTTTACCTGAAGAAAGTGATTTATTTGGGAAGTCGTCCTACACTTCATCTAGCACATATGCTTGAGTTTAATATTTGAAATGTATGGTTTTTGTGCACTTCATGTTCTGTCTGTCTGTGCCCACCTGTCTGTCTGTGTATTTAATGTATGTGTCTAATAACTAGAGTCACTGCTTTAGAGAGGTGTGTGTTGTCCTGAGGAGCATAGTGGAAAAGCTGAAACTGTTGGATGAGTCTGACACAGGTAGGATCATGAGCACTAATAATGTATAAATGATCGTAATGACCATCTGCTCCCGTATGGAGCTCGTACTGTAGATGCAGCTTTTGGCAGGGACACTCGACTCAGGTTGCTTTGAAAAAGCAGAGCTTTGGATCGGCCCACCTTGGCTACGTTTGGAGAAGATCTGTGCTGAAATGAAACTCTGGAATGGGGGAGGGGTGTCTGAGGAACACTTACGCAAACATATACTCATTATGCTCTCTAAATCAGAAAGAAATCGTACTTGCATTCATCACCTTTCCTGATTTTACTCTCAAAAAGGTAATCTGTGGAATGACTTGATTCTAATGTATGCATCAGTTCCAGACTGCAAAAAATCCTATCTTGGCACGGGAAATCCTATCATTTTGCTCA
The DNA here is from genome assembly GCF_030463535.1 of Salminus brasiliensis. Lineage (NCBI taxonomy): Eukaryota > Metazoa > Chordata > Actinopteri > Characiformes > Bryconidae > Salminus > Salminus brasiliensis. The sequence goes on from NC_132887.1 coordinate 20,669,640, forward strand.
TTTAAAAAAATAGTGCTTGAAAGAAGTGAAGGCTACGTTTACACAGCAAGTAAAGTGGTCCAGATCTGTCTTTCTCACCAAATCCGATGTTTTTTGTGTTTGTAATGTGACCTAAACTACCGCACAAAAGAGCAGTGCTTCATGTGAAGTTTCGGTTTCATTTCCACCAGCATCACAGGAGCTATCAAGCAGTTCCAGTGGCTGCCACCTGGGCTTGTTACAGAGAATGCGCTCAAGCTCACTATAAAAAGGGCACGTTATTTGGCCATGGCCACTACTTTGGTTTCTTTCTTAGCATGTAGTGCTACCGGCACTGCTAGAGTGAGGACTGACACATGCCCGCTCCAGGAATCAGACACTGCCTCTTTTCCAACTGCCGCCGATGCAACCAATGCAATTGGAGGAATGCACCAGGTACCCAGGTATCCTGCCTGTTCTGGCTAGCATTACACTTAAGTGATCAGGGGAGAGTGAGAGCCATCTACCCACCCAGGGAAACCAAGGCCAATTGTGCTCTCTCAGGCTCTGGCTGCTGATGACAGGCAGCATGACAACGTGGCAGTGCTTTAGTCCTTTGACACTGCAGCCACGTACTCATGTGGTCGCCTTTGGCCATTTCTTTAGGAATTACTTCAAATACAGGGCGGTTGCGATATGTGCCTTCTAATTTAGTTTGAACCGAGGCATATTTATGAGGTCTGTAACCACCACTGAAAACCCTGAAAGATAATGTGAAAACATCCAGTGAGTGTCAGTTCTGTGGATGGAAATGTCTTGTTCATGACAGAAGTCAATGGATAATGGTCAGACTGGGTTGGAGCTGACAGAAAGGCTACAGTAACTTTGAGAACCAACTCTGTACAATTGTAGTGAGCAGAAAAGCAGCTCAGAATGCAATAATCATCAACCCTTGATGCTTCCACTTCTGTCAGCTAAGAACAGAAAGCTGAGGCTGCAGTTGGCACAGGCTCACCAAAACTGGACAGTTGAAGATTGGGAAAACATAGCTTGGTAGGGTAGGGATGGTAGGGTCATAATTATGCATCAACAGCATGAATCCATGGACCCAACCTGCCTTGAGTCAACAGTCCAGGCTGGTGGAGGTGGTGTAACGATGTGGGGATGGTTTTTTGGCGCACTTTGTGCTTGTAAATTCCAATCAGTTGTTGCTTTAATGCCACATCCTATTTGAGTATTGCCGTCGTACACGTGCATTCCTTCATTACCATAATTTACCATGTTCTACTGGCTCAAACTGGTTTCATAAACATGACTACAAGTTCAGTGCTGCTAATTGTGTGCTGCAATCACTTCAACATGGACTTGAATGTCAAAGGAATCAATGCCATGAAGAATTAAGGCCGTTGTTTGAGCAAACGAAGGGCCGTCCCAGTATTAGTATAGTGTTCCTAATAAATTGCTTGGTGAGTGTACATACTTTCAGTTCAGTGCATTATTTTCAGTGTACTTTGCTCCTTGCACTGTCGGATGTCTCAGTGGCATCTGCCATTGGATGAGAACAGCTTATTCCCCTCCATCTGCAGTGTCCAGTTTAGGACACCGACCCTCATATTTCCCCCCTGAATTCTCCAAATATCAGCAACTTCTAATAGCCCATGCAAGGCAAGCGGCCTAATGTCCTGTCACACAGAGGCACCTAAGCCACATTTGTCAGGGTAGGAGTTTTGTGTGAGTGTAATGACCACTGTGGTGCTCGCTAGCAGCCCTTATCCACGGGTTAAATGAATTCAGACCACCACTATATGTCTCTGTGTATGTGTGTGTGTGTGGGTTTGTGTGGCTAGCAGCAGATTAGCAGGCAGGAGCTGAGCAGATGGGTGCAGACCTCAGCATCCACATGGCTGGTGCTAGAAGAGCCTCTTTACTGCTCCTAGCTGGGCCGTATATAAGGACATTTAGGCCAGTCTGGTCTGGCTGGACAAGAACCGCAGGGCTACTAATGCGGGAAGCTCAGCACTAACCACCCTGCATATGCTCCAAGCTGCGAGGAGATGACACAGGAACAGAGTGTAGTCTGAGAACATTCTGAAGTCCCGCTCAATCCTGTCCTACAACATGGGAGTTTTTAATCTGAACATGACTGTAGCCTGACCAAATTCTGCCCTTAATCTGACTGACACCTACTGGAGTAACATTGCTAATAGTAGAGGCTACCATATAGCGACAATAACAAACCATCAGATTTTGCCCACCTATTGGCCTCATGCATTTCTGCCAGCAATGAGTGAGGAGTAGCTTAACCAGACATGCTAAACTGTCTTATAAGTAGTAGATAGTAGAGGTAGTCAGGAGTTAGCCTACTAGGCATACTTAGTTGACAGCAACCGGGGCAGTGGGCCCTGTCCAAGGGTACAAGCAGAAATACCTTGTCCTGGTTCAAGCATGGGATTTGAATCTGTGACCTTCTGGTTCACCTCCAGTGCCACTAGGCTACTATTACTTTACATTTACTTTACATTCAGCCAGAGCCACTGACATTTGACTAATATTATACAAGTAGGCAAATGTAGTGTCAGGAGTCTTGCCCAAGGACTCCAAGGACAAACCCTGTCCCCGTCTGCCACGGGGAAGGCAATATTGTTACTAATTATGCTACACCGATTTTACTTTGTTTAGCAAAATGCTGATTAGTGGCTAAACAGCTTCATTCACTGTTAGGCCCCATCCACACATATCTATACATTTTGGCCTCTCGTCCACACAATAATGCATTTTTGGTCACTAAAAAACTTTTTAGCTTTTTAGAAACAATGTCCAGGGCTTTTTTTTTTTTAACTAATGGAAAACAGAGCTTTATAAATGCCCCTCCATATTGCCCTCATAGTGGCCTACATAAGTCATAAAACTATAATGTCTAGATTTTAGATTTCGACTTATGAACAAATGTGAATACTGTTCATATTCAGATTCGCATAGACGGGGCATTAGCAACTTACAAATAACTAAGCCGAAAGAAAATGTCCGTACCTATGAACTGATCTCAGTCTGAATGAACTGACAGATTCATCTGTTCAGATATTTTTATAGGTCTTAGTTGAGTCGAGAGCTTCATCCATACTAAGACTGGGGGGGCATAGGTGCGGGCAGATCAGGGACTGACCAGATGTATGTCTTCTGGGAAACAAGCGTGTGTCATGTCCGTTTTTTCTTTCAATCTCTCTCTCTCTCGCTCTCTCTCTCTCAGTGTCTTTTTTGCTTCAACGCAGATGTTTCTTTATGAGTCTCATGAAGACGGTTTGAGTGGAATGACAGTGAGCTGGACGCTGCTATGTACAGAAGACAGCTGCAGTCTGTGCTGGGGGCTCGCCGCATGTGTTCTGCGGCCTGGTGTGTGGTGTGGAGTGGTGTGTGGCCTGCTGTGTGTATGTGGGGTATGCTGTGTGTATGTCTCCACAGCTTCTGAAAACCTCAAGAAGAAAGCCACCTCTGAAAACCAATGACAGCTGTATAATCAGATATGTATTACTTCCTAATTTACAGTCCAGGATCTATACTGGCATTTACAGGCATTAGGTTAACTACTGTGAATTGAGGGAGCGTGTGGTACTCTTTCAGCCTGTTTACACCTGGCATTAACATGCGTTTTTGGTGAGACGGATCTTGTCCACATTTAATACAAGTGTAAATGAAAGGCTCTTTCTGTGATCGGATTCCATCAGGGTAAGTAGAAATACATTAATACGAGTAATAATTACTGTGGATCTTGGCTTCTCTCTCCCTCATGTGTCTGCGTGTTTGTGCTCGTGCTTATTTACCGGTAGATAAGAGCAGTATTACTGGCCCCTCACAGCTTACATAGTAATCTAAATTCTTCACCGTCTCCCAGAGCAGGACAATTTGGATGGAAACCATGTTTACAGGACGCAAAATGAGAATGATGTATTGTCAGGTGAGCTTTTTACACATCTGATCACATGGAGGACGCATGTTAATGCCAAGTGTAAACAGGCCCTTAGTAAGAGTGTCATGTGTTTATCTGTATTTGTGTAGGGTTTCTGTGTAGGGTGGCATGGTGGCGCTGCAGGTAGTGTTTGTGTGTGCTGCACAGCTCCAGGGGCCTTCCCGTGTCTTTTCCACCTCCATGAAACACATGGTAGGTGAACTGGCTATGCTAAATTGCCCCTTCACTCTTTTAAAAGAAAAGGTGGTTCAGAGAGTTCCTCAAAGAACCATGTTGCGAAGGTTCTTTATGGATCCAGAAGTAGTGTTTCCCAGTCCCCTTTGATTCCAGGTGGACTCTGGTGGACCCAATGCAACTCTGCTAAATGTGCAGGGTGGGTGCGCCGGTTCTAGATACTCTAAAACCAAAGGAACCCATACAACAAGTTCAACTTCAAAAGCAGAAATGAAGTGAAATTTTTAAAATTTTTAATTTTAATTTCCTTTACTCACTCGCTCTGTCACTCAGTCACTCAGCTCACCCCCTCCCCCTCTCTCCTCCTCTCGCTCAGTGTGCAGCAGGCTGCAGTTTGTCATCATTTCCTCACGGCGCTGCATGGCTGCTCTGTAGACAGCCGTCCTCCTCCTGCCGAGCGGAGCTGTTTCCTGGTTACGTGTGTGTGGATGGTGAAGGGGTGGGTGGGTGGGGGGGTTTGCAGGGGAGGATCAGACAGCCATGCTCTAATAAGGACTAATTATCTCTCCTCAGTGGGGCTGCTCTGCTGAGGGTCGGGGGTAGAGCAGGGTCACCAGCAAACATCACCATGTAGCCACCAACCTGCTGTTTCACTCCGTTCATATTGGGGAGGAAATAGGAAAATGCACATTCCTGGGCAAAGATTCCTAGAATTCCAAGCTTTACAAGTCTGTGAAGCTTGATTTCAGTCTGGCTTTCTCTCATACAATGTACACAATCTCCATAATTATACAGCCTGTACAAGTACCTGCCCTGAATTCTTTTCACTTTCAGGCATGCTCATTTTCATGAACTGAAGAAATGAGCATTTCTGTAGATCTGTGGGCCTGAGACTGTGCGGAAGGATATAATGAAGGGGCTGACATGTACTGATTAGCTCACTGGAGCAGATTAAACGCTTTGTAGTCCACCTGTAATTAAGCAGCAGGTAACAGATCAATGAATAAAGTGTATAGAATTTTAAGTATAATTAAATATTAATTATACTTCTGCTCTCAGAACAAAACTTTCGTTCTCTAAATTTAATTTACAGAAGAAGGACAAAATACCTACATAGATCATGTCAGCGTCGCATCTCCATTTTTGTAGGTAGCAGTGGTAGGAGGGTGTGCCGTTGGTCTGGTATGGATGGTGGGGCCTGCTGGTCGGACTGGTAGGTGGCAGCTGGTCTGACGCAGGTAGAGGGGACCTCATCGGGCAATCTTCCAGCAGGTCAGGCTCGGTGGCCATTTCCTGGAGAAGGTAAAAAGAGAGTTAGCTCTGATTGGATTTTATGGAGAGCAGAGAATGTTGAGCAGTATCAGAGTGTTTTGGACGACTCCGGCAGGTCTGACTGTAACAGCCTCATTAAAAGGAGAGAGAGAGCCAGAAGGTAACACAGACAGGGGAGCACTCTGAAATGCTAGCGTCCATCTGCTCCACCGTCCACAAACCTGAGTGATCGTGTGCAAGCAGCGATTACAATCAGGTCTAAATGTGCTAATGTAAATAGCTAAAAAGAAAAGGGCATGGTGACCTCCAGACCTCCAGAAGGCATGTAGGTAAAGATTACACATTTCTTCAATATTTTGTCTGAAGCATGGTACCCTGCATGGTAAGTGCTTATTAACCCAAGCAAGAGACCAAAACTGGGGAAATTTGGGCTCCATGAAAAGATATTACACTGGGCCTCACACCGCCCCCCCATACAGTGTCCCTGCTAACAGTGTCTTTGGCAAGTATTACAGCTCTTTGTAGACAGCTAATAGTCCTTCTAATCTTGTTTGGGGAACTTTCGCCCATTAGTCCTTGCAAAAGGTTTCTAGATCTGTGAAATTGTGACTAGGATTAGCCTTTCTAACCATCCTACAAGCAGTTCTCTCAGACTTCAACTTGACCTTTACTGTTCCTGCTATCTAAGCTATTTCTTAATTACATTACAAACGGATGGAACAGCTACCTAAAATGCCTCTTATCGCCTGTGGTGTAATTATTAGAATTTTCAGAGGGATAGGCAGCTGCTTAGAGGAGCCCATGGCTGCTGATTGTTGGTGATTGCTGCCGGTTTGAGGAGGCAGAATATTTATAAGGGTAAAAAGGTAGACATCCCAGGTCAAATTAAGTTCACATCCTCCACAGAGAACACAGTTCAGCATGTTCTAAAGCACATAATTGCTAGTTATTATCCATTTTTTAGATAAAATAACTATATAACTACATTATACGCATTATAGCCAAGCAATGGTAGGATCTGTGAGGGATCACTGGAACACTATCTGATGTCCTGCTGTCTGATGTCAGCCGCTTCCTTTTGACCCCCTTTTTCCAGGCTTAAATCATATTAGCATGCATGCTGCTGCTGATGATGATGCCATTTGAAAGCTGCATAATTGCTTAAGGCACTGATGCAACCAGTTAGAGTCATACCCCGTTGGCAGTATTTGTGTGTTTGGGTTTGGGATTTGTCTGTGTGTGTGTTTTTTTCAATATTACATACGTCAGTGTTTGCTGCTATGCTCTGGTTTGGGTGGAAATGACCCCTTTGTGCTGACCTGAGAACAATTTGGCCTTATCTCCTGTGATAAGATAGTGGAAAGCTAGGCCCTGCAGCGTAAAATGCCACTTCTTACCCAGAGTGTGTAAGCATGTGTATGTGTTGTCTGCTTGGGATTTAACAAGCAAGGCTGGAGTCTTGCCAAATCGTTGACTGCTTCATTCTTTAGGCCCTCTTGAGGATGAAGCACTCACTTGAGGGAGTAGAGAGGCCTCATGGGAAACCCATATTATTCTCTAACCTGCGGAGATCCACATTAACACCACACACATAGGCCATTTCCTTATACTCACACCATATCTGCAAAGATCATCTACTCAAAACCTCCACGTGTTTTTAGCATTCATCACTGCCATCTTGTTCTTTCTAACTGTCCTGACAGTTTTTCATTAAGACAACAGAGTTCATATAGATTGAGCTGCCAGTTTATTAGGTACGCCTACCTGCAATCCAGTTTAAAAGGGAGGCTACAGCGACCACATAGATGCCTTTTGTAGATTTATGATCACTGACTGTAGCCTATGTTTCACATCAGGGAAAAGAGAGCACTACTGGACCACCGGCGACCAAATATTATTGAGGTGGTAGGACTTGGGCTTAGTCTTAGCCTTGACTTGATCTCACCCACTCTTGGTCTCAGTCTTGACTTAGTCTTGCCCAGTCCTAGTCTCTGCCTTGACTTGCTCTCGCCCACTGCTAGTCTCAGTCATGACACTTCTGGTATCTGCCTTGAATTGGTCTTGCTCACTTCTGGTTTTGGAATATTTTGGAGTATAATACTACCTTATGCTAAAAATGATATCATAAATGAAAATGAATGTCTTATAAATGAAAGCAAATGATCTCTTGAATTGTGAACCTATGAAGTGCAGGTTATGGTGGGTGGGCTACAGTTCTAGTGTACATGACAAGTTGTCAACTCAGTATATATGCACTTTATGTATTTTATGTTATAATTTTATGTATTTAGTGTTGAGTTGCAGAGATGACAGAGTGTCTATATTAGTGCTCCCTCAATCATAAATGTAACTGTATTCTGTTTTCTGTGGAGAAACAAAAGCATATTTAATTTCCCACCTCAATACTTCTTTTCAGAGCTTCGCCCTGTTTGTGTTGAACTTCACTTGTCAATGGAAAAAGGAGACAGGTGACCGTCAAAGGACAAAGTCTACAGCATAGCAGCAGGAACTGTGCAGAAAAACAGGTTCCTTATTGCTTAAAGCTTGTTACTAATACGGGCAGGGAGGGCTACCAGGATGCTACTCAACTTAGCTTAGCTTGGCTCTCAGACCTGCAAGATGACTGGGCCAATCCACTGCTGAGTGTGTATATGTGTGTGTGTCTACACTCACTCCCATGCTTTCTCAGATCAATGACACGGTCAATCCGCCCCAGGCCGGGCCCACGTGACAGTGGGTATTAAAGAAGTGAGCAGCCTGCTTCTCACCTGGAGAGAGAGAGAGAGAGACAAATAGAGACAGAGAGGTGTTAGCATATGCTAGCACGCTGAGTAATGCGGCCATAAACAAGCTTAGCCATCGTGTCCAGCTGACCCTGTGTGTTCAGGCTAATGTCCTGAACCAGATCAGAGGAGGGATTTGTAAATGCAGACGCCATAGAGACGGGGGGTGGCTAGAAAGAGAGAGAAGACAGGTCGTACAAAGTACAAAGTTAAGCAAAGTGAGATGAGGCACCATGAGGTTGTGCATTCTGTTGTGCCGTGGATTTTACATGCTTGAAGTAGCGCTGGACGCTACTGATAAAATCAACATCACAATATTTTACAAATATATATTGCAGTTTGTTGATACTTTAGCATGCAGGTTAATGAATAATGCTACTTACATACTCATGCATACTTCCACTCATGAGCTGACATAGCTGCTCACTTGAAATATATTAAAATAAAAATATTATATTGACATATGACATATATTTATATCTATATTTATATGTTTTATTATATATATATATATATATATATATATATTGTATAGTAAATATCATACATAAAAATGCAAGGTAAGATACAGAAGGGTATACATAGGGCAGCAAATCACATTTCAGTTGTCCATTGTGCATTGACTAAAGCTGGGAATCCTTCTGTCCATAAAGGTAATAATACCCATTAACTCACAAATTGCAGAGAGGAAATAAAAAAAAAATCAAATCTGCACAAGAAACAATAGACATTTAGTCTATTCAGCGTTTTATACAATTATGCAATAATGCATTAGAGGGAGGGCTGCACCTTGAGATATTGGCAATGGCCAACATACTTGAGTGACATGCTATATTTATACATCTAAAGGAGATATTTATAACTACTGAGTGACATTAATTCATATATATGTTACTTATATTTAAAAATATATCTAAGTGACATATTTATACATATATCTAAACAATGACCAACCTGACAGTGGGACAGTTTCAAGTGTTGGCACATATTAAAAAAAAATAAATAAAAAATGTTGTAAGAAATATTTTAGAAATAGAAATAAAATCTCAGAAAGAAACAATAGACATTTTTACTGTTCAATGTTTTATGTAATGCATGAGAGGAAGTGCTATGCCTTGAGACATCAGTGTGCTGTGGCTGTTTTCTATGCGTGCCAATATTTCACGATAACAGCAATCCTTATTAACCTGTAGGCAAAAACAGCAATTCTAAATATATTTGAGTGACATTAATTTATACATATATCTCAGAGATATATATTTCTACATATATTTAAGTGACATTTATTTATGTGTATATCTCAGAGAGATATATTTCTACATATATTTGAGTGACATTTATTTGTTCACATATCTGAGAGAAAGATATTTCAAAATGTATTTAGGCGCCAATATTTATATTGTAGTTATATATATATATTTGAGCGACATACTATATTTAAAAATCTGAATGACATATTATAAACTATTTTTGGAGTGCCATTTATTTATACATATATCTGGCGTGTTTTTTCTTTTGTTATCAAATTATTAACATTTATGTATTTATATATTTGGGTGAAAAGAAATTATAAATATAAATTAAATGACATTAATTAATCATAAAATAGCTATTTTTATATACATCTGTGTGGCATATATTTATAAATATGCTTGAGTGGTGTATATTTATACAAAGATTAAAGTTCCATAATATATTTATGATTATATTTGCATGTCTTATATTGGGTCAGTCTCAAGTGTCTCTGCTAAAAAGAGATTTTGAAATATACATAAAATATAGTAAATATATATAATAAAATATAGTATATAGTTTGTGACTGTTTTTTTTTGTGACTGCATGACACCAAAGTGAACCTCACACTTTACACCAGGCACAACTTTACACCACTAAACCGGAGATTCAATATTGTTATGTGACCCCAACAGCAGTTGGCAGAGGTGCTGTATCGGCCAGCACTACTCTGAAACATTCTGCTTAAACAAGGTTTCTCCTCCGCACCTCTCTCTTTATCTCTCTCTATCTCTTTGGTCACATGTAACTGCAGGATGGCCGAGCCACAGGGGCTCTTCGTAGACTGCTTTTAAACCCATTAGTGACACCTGGGTGTGAGTCTGTGTGTCTGTGTGTCTTTGGCTGAGTGTGTGTGTGTGTCTTTTGCGCGTGGCAGAGATGCCCAGGAGGAGCAGGCGGCCAAAGCAGATTAGCAGGATCTCACATGTTGCGTAACAGATCCCCCCCCTCCATTTTGGAACCTGCTGCTGCCGACCCAGCAGACGCTAAGCTAAAGCCAAGCAGGATCTACCTTTCACTAACACCCGCTCCACACATTCTGACAGCCTAGTCTGGAGGTTGTGTATGTGTGTGTGTGTGTGTGTAATCAGGGCTGTAATTGTGCTGGCCTGTTGGCCTGGTGATTCCTTCAAAAAAGCTGACTAATGTCTCTGTGAAAATGACTTGCTTGTGAGTACATCATGTCATATAGGCCTCAACTTGTGTAAAGGTGCGTTTGCTTGGACGGCGTACGTGTGCTTAGCTGTTGTATTTGTGTTTGTCTGTGAGCACGTGCACGGCCATAAGGTCTACTCCGCCTGTCTACTCAGCTCATGCAGGTCAAAAGCTCTAACAAATGTCATTACCTCTCAGCCTGTGGCTGATCAGTCCATGTGCTCATGGGCTGCTGCTAGCCACGAACCATGTGTGTTAGCGAGCATGTGTGTGAATGTGTGCACACAACATCCTTGTCTCTGAAGCTTTTTTGCCCAGGAGCAGTGTTTTTGGTTGTTATTTATTTATTTTTTGTCTCAGCCACATCCTCATCTGGTGGGCAAAGGGCTTTTTAGCGTTAATTGATGTTGCCTTTAATAGCCCATAATTAGTTTTATCTAACATCGCATTTTTGGATATTTGCAGTGGTCTGCCAGGAGTAGCCTATTTGCCAGGTGTTTTCAGATAAAACCGTTGAACTTAGTGTTTTTATGAGCCTACACTGCTAATATTTAAAAGTCTACATTGGTAACACATTATTTTTATGTTATAGAGCAAAATAAAACTCAGAGTGGCTGGCCTAAAGGGACACTGCTGTACTTCATCATTCTCAGCTAACACTGCTATAATGCCCTCTTCATGTGCTCATTAGTTGATCTTCTCTCCTATTTAGTCACTGCCAGTTTCACCCGCTACACTCGTAAAAATAAGACAAAAAGGTGCTAGAACAGTTCTTTGAATGACGCCATAGAAGAACCACTTTTGGTTCCATCAAGAAGCATGTTTGTAAAAAAGTGCCGAGTGCCTTTCATTGGCAAAGAACCTTTAAATCGAGTGAAGATTTTGAGACCTTTTTCATAAACATGATTCTTTATAGACCCAACACTGGTGCTAGTGCAGCTTTCTGGTGTAGTCCATCCCTATGACATACATACCAAGCTAGCAAAGACACATAAAGGCCCTCCACATCTTCTTTAAACAGATGCTAACGCTACATCACTGGAAAACTGAACACACTAGATGCAGAAGGCTAACTTGATTAAAAATTCTGTTATGTTTGACTGTAGAAACCATGGATGCAGTGGTTCCATTCCCTTCTGTTCTGTAGCAATGAAGCCAAATCACTAAAGCAGTATATCATTGTAAACACTGATTTCTGACTTTTGTCCAATATGTTTTATGTAAAATGCATCTGTAACCAACAGTTGAAATATACTCTATCCATCACTGATTCCACCTCTTCCTTCACTACGAGGAACAGGTAAAAAAACAGTAACATGAATTCATATTTTTAATCATTCTGACAGCACATGAAGATGGCAGAACTAGCATTGTTTCCTTAGTTATTGTTTTCTTACTGTGTTAAAGGTTCTCAAGGCTTAGATGAAGTTGTCCTTTTTATTTGATTAGTTAATGTTCTTGCCCATTAGGCATGGGATATCGATTTGACAACCAGGTCGACTTTGGGACCATTTAGAAGAGACGATTATTGCATCAGAATAAAATGACTTTCAAAACTGACTAAGCACCACCCAGCTCATGTGGGGCTCACATGGGACGTGGGCTAGGTGGATTCCTGGCGGGTTCCTGGTGGGTTCCAGGCAGGTTCATGCACCCATTTTTACTGGGACCCAGTTGAGCTTCCCATATCTCACATGTGTTTCATTTAGGACCCGTATGCAGCGTACAACCCAGATGGGGCCAAGGTTTAACCCCTCTTGGTCCCATTACTGACCCTGGAGGGCCAATGTGGACAACAATGACAACACTTTCTGGTTTCCAGTTGGGCTAATCATACAGGCCCCACATGGACATGCTAGCTGGGCAGTAGGAAGGGGAAAAATAATGTTAACCAATAATATCAATATCATGTTTCACCTCCCCCTGCCACAACCCCCACCAATCATCAAGCGAATGTAGTCAGCTAGCTCAGAGACCCTCCCTGATACCTTGGTTCACTCTGAAATACACAAGCAAAGAATGTAGGGAAAATGGATCATGATTTCCATTCATGTTGAGTTTGAATTTTTATTGTGTGTGTATATATATATATATATATATATATATATATATATATATATATATATATATATTATATGTATTATATTGTAATGGCACATAAAGGCATTAACACACTGTAGCTGAAAGCTTGAGCTTCAAGGTTTTCAAGGGCGCTGTGCATAAACAAGTGCATTGCTTTGTCTTGGCAAATCCAGTTAAACTATCGGTTCCAGGGTAGTTTTGTATGATCTGAATATTTTAAATATTATTTTAAAATGTATCCAAAATGTAAAAAAAATAAAAAAAATACAAGAAATACATTTATACAACGCTTAGCCAACAAAATGCTTACATACACATAATTGAGGGCCACTAACCTAAAGCTTGCTGCAATGCAGACTTTCTTTGCCCCCCTACCCCCCGCAATTTTTTTCCATCAGAGTAGGAGCCGGGAGTGAGTTGGGGGGAGTGAGGAGGGGTTTAAGTAATAAACCTCATCACTATGGTGACGGCAGATGCAGCTGTGGCGGCGGCAGCAGCAGCAGCAGCAGTACAAGCCCACTGAGGACCATAAACACGAGCAGGCCATGACTTCCACAAATAGATCTCTTAGGAAGGAAAAAAAGAGAACGACAGAGAGAGAGAGAGAGAGAGAGAGAGAGAGAGAGAGAGAGAGTACTAAAAGGCGTGGAGGTGAGTGGGCGAGCGCGTACTATGTAGGAGGGTAGGATTATTTTTCTCGGGAAAGCCAGAGCGATCAGAGGAGGCTTAATAATTCATGTTGTAGATCAACATGTCTCTAATTGAGGTGTGCGGCGGTGGAACAATACAGCCATGAAGGTGTCTTATTGGGTTGGCGAAATGCTAACATGCCGCATTAATTAAATTCGTAATGTGATTAGGTATTTGTTTGCTCCCACTTCAGGTAGTTTATTTTCCTGGTGCAAATTTAGGCCATGTCTGGGGCTTTCATTTATAGAACGACGCCTCAAGTTTTCTCATTCTGTGTGCACGACACGAGTTACGCAGAGAAATGCAAGCAATTAACATTTTTCATCATTTAAAAGTCTACGTAATTCTATTAAGATGAATTGCTGATAAATGGCAAGTTGTGAATTGCATGAATTGTTCAGTCTGAGGACACATTTTAAAGGAACGGTGCAAAGAAAGAAAGTAGCATGTGTATGCGTGCAGATAGGCGTCAAAATGGCCTTGAACCATCACAAGCATAATAAAAACACTATCTTCACATCCTCTGATTTTCATGTTATATGTTATAAATGTATTTTAATATTATTTAATTCGTATTTTAATGCATCCACCAGCATAAATATATGTATTTACTTTTAACCTTATAGCTGGTGTTCTGACCGCGCTGGCTTCAGTTAGCTCTCTTCCAGAGCAACAGAGGAAACATTGGAAAAATTCAAATAAACCTGTCACTTAATAATAATAGTTAAAATAATTACAGCTTTTAATTAATCATGTTATAACATTTTTGTGGTCAGGAAATTTTAGTTGGTGCTGGCCATGAAGCCCAAGAATGGTTCAGTTAGCAAAACAAATGAACAACATTTCAGTCGTCGGCCCATATATCGCCTTGATCGCCTTATCACATGATGTGACCGGCTAATCCAAATACGATGTGCTGGACAGAGTGACCATATCCTTTGGTTAGGATGTTGTGGCCGGGTGCTTTAATTAGGCCCAAATAGTAGGGCCATGGCTGTGTGTGTACAAGTGTGTGTGAGGGTGAGATGGACTTCCATTCCTCTAAAACCATTGAATGAACATGAATACATAATCATTTGCTTATTTATTAACACTAATAAATTATCTAAATAGCCTTCATGAACAAATCATACCCTTCCAGATTAGCTCTCAGTCCAATAAACAAAATCTAAATAAAGAATGAATAACTGTCAGGACATAGTTCAGTCCTCCTTGTGTCAGACATGCTATACCCTGTTAGCAAGAAGATAGCAGACCACTGTTGGTCCACTAATGACAAAGCTGGCGGTCCACTGGCATTTTGCTCAGTGTTTTCTCAGCGGCCCGCTGGTGGTTAAGCAGAGTATAAGACAAAAACATATTTCCCTTCAGTTCTTATTTTTCTTATCATTTATAAATTAGTTTAATGAATCATTTTCAGTTTCAACTCCTAAATCTTTTTTATCAAACCTACTTATTAAAGGTAAAGGTGCAAGTATCTGCCACTGTACTATGTCCCATCTGTGGTAGTGAACACACACACACACACACACACACTAGTGAACTAGGAGCAGTGAGCACACACACCCTGAGCAGTGGGCAGCCAACTCCAGCACCCAGGGAGCAGGGAGAGGGCCTTGCTCAAGGGCCCAACAGTGGCAGCTTACCAAGCCTGGGTATCGAATCCACAACCCTGTCAACCCTGCTCTAACCGCTGAGCCACCACTGCATTATTATTTTTCTGCATTTAAAATGTGCTCTGACAATTATCTGGGTGGTCCAAGGATGGACCAGCAGTGGCAAACAGTCAGTGAAGTGCTGATCTTATCAAGCCAGCAGACTGATATATGCTCGCTATCTGGGTAGCTGTGTGTGTGTGTGTGTGTGATTTGATTATGGATCTGAAACGTTTGAAGCTTTTGAATCTTTCAGAATATTTGGTCTGCATGATTCCACCGAGCACAGACCACAGGATTCTTCATCATCTAGAACTGATTTATGTTTATTTACATTTGTGTGGTCAATCTCCATTAACTACTTGTTAAACACATTCTTGTTAAACACACAGCTCTTGTCTCTCTCTCTCTCGAGCTTAAAGAGACGAGTTTAAAGCTGTTTAAATCCTGGGACTGTTGAAATGTCCGACATTTTACGCAGTTTAGGGTGTGTTTATACTTCCTTCAGTTTCTTTGGTCCAGACCAAGCAAGAAAATGACACGCTGTTAGATTTTAGGCCTGGTTTGCTTTGCAGTCATATTCACACACATTTGCAATCAGACCAAAAGGGGGAAAAGGTGACGCATGACGCGCGTATGACAGAAGGCCGTTAGCAGAGGTCTGCCTAGGGCAGGTGTGTCTGTGAGTCCTGCATGATCCACGTCATATGCAGTGGGGAAAAAAAAACCCAATATAATAAATAAATAAATAAATAGAACTTACTGACCCATACTTATTAATCATGGCTTATTAAATCACACCATCTTCATATCAGTATTAAACCATGCATCCCAACTCTCACACATCTTTAATTTACTGAGGCAACTACACTAATGCATGCAGTTTTAATAGTGGCTAGTTTTAAAACACTGGCTAGTGTGGTAGGCTGTGGTTTGGGTCACAGCCCCGCTAAACTAAAGCATCAGACAGATGTTCAAGCAGTGAAATGTGGGCAGAACTGCACAGAGACTCTTGATGAAGCAGACAGATCAAATCAAATCATATCAAATTTATTTAAATGGAGCTTTTTACATCTGCTGTTGTCACAAAGCAGTTTTACACAATTAATTATTAGTAATACTCAGAGCTGGAGAAAGAAACCTTGGGAGGAACCAAGACTCACAAGGGGGGACCCATCCTCGTCTGGTCAGAAATGTTAATTAAATTAAATTATTAATAAACATCAACAGACCATCAAGACTGTTCTACTGCTCAGGTGTGCGACATAATCTTAATATCATTATATAATAATCATACATTTACATTTCATACACGTACATTACATAATCCTAATAATCATAGTATAGTATAACTTAAGATAATCCTAATATAATAGAGAGTAATGATAGTTAATGCTGGTAATAGTAATAGTGTAGATTTTAATGTGGGCATTAGGCAAGTACCAGTGGCAGGAGGATGGAGGTACATGATGTTGGTGAAGTTAGCGGGCAGGGATGATGCTAGATTTTGTAGGCCTAGGTATTGGCTAAATATATATATATATATATTCCTATAGCATATACTGCATTCCTACATTCATACACAATTTAATCAAAAGCTATTTTCGAAGTAGTTGTTGGTCTTGACAGTTTTTGTAGTTCAAAACTAGTACTGCCAGCTACCAGTGACTGAGCCCAACAGAGCCCCTGGTTCTAAACTCATGACACCATTTCATGTACTTTTATTATGATTCTAATATATAAAAATAACACTAGAGAGATATTAGTCTCGTTTTTTTCCCTGTGGGAGGTCATTTCTGCACCAAATGATCAGAAGTATGCAATAAAAAAAAAAGAATTAAGCGCTAACAACTGAAGAAAGTCTGATACTGGTGGAAAATATGTAAAGCCTTATGCTCTGATTTCTTTAATCATGCCCTGGCTTCCTGTTTTTCAGTATTATTTATGGCGAGCTCCTGCTTATCCTCTAAGTTTCGCTCTTTGTGGAGCTGGAGAAAAGCCTGACCTTCTGGACCATATGGTGCCCTGCACTATACCTTCATCAGAGCCAGGGCCTGGCCTGCCACTTCGAGGCTGCTCGCTAATATTCCAATAATCCGCATGATTATGGGAGTGGTTATTAAAACGAATATGGGCGGCAGTGGGGAAGCAGATGTCTGATGACCCACATCTGTGTGTTCACGCTGAGCGGGTTGAGCATGTGTATGTGTGTGTTTGTGGCAAGGCATCTCACAGGGTACAGCTATGGGCAGGCTGCTCTCTGTCCACCCACCGCTGGCACTGGTGCTGTCCGCACAGCACTGCCCTTCAGAGGGCTCTCTGCTGCACTTTTTCCACAGGACAGAGGTGTTTGACCTCACAGCACAGCAGAACTCTTCACTAAACACTTCACTCGCATTTGTACTTCATCTTCACCACCCAAAGGGCAGTAAACCTTAGATGTCCAGGCTATGCTGTTTAAAAGCAGCTATATGCTATTTGAAGGGAATGGCTGAATGTACCTTTTACAACCTAATTCGGTTTGTTTGGATATCAGGCAGAAAACAAGGTACTTTTCAAGAAATTCATAGTTTTACTATAACTAATAAGAGCGTTTTTCACAGGTTTCGGGTTTGGGCTGCAATTTAGCGAGGGCACTAAATAAAACAGCCTTGCCTGATATACCCACATCCCATCTCCATCACCACCTGAGTGGCCTGCGTCTCCCTATACGTGGCATTGGTTTGTAAATGGGCGTGCGTCTCACAGCAGTAGCCCTTCCCAGAAAAAAAATAATGAACAGACTGATTTTGATGCCACTATTCTGCTGATATTATGCCACTACTACCAACAGCACCAACATCAAGCCCAGTACCGAAACTAGCTTCAATTCGCCAACTGAAAAGCTAAAAGCTTGTACTGAAAGCATTATGTAATCGCCAGCAGCTTTAATCATCCTCGTTCTCCTGCTGTTCATTTTTGCTCCGGTTCTTTTTCTTCAGTTGTTCAATGGGTGACCATTAGCCTGCCTCAACTTTCTGTAATTCCAAACCATCCAAAAAAGTTTGTTCACTTGCAAATGAACTGAACCTTGGTTGAGTTGATGCTTTAGTCAGACCAAATTTGGACGCTCATTTCAAATCTGCTTTTTTTTTTGGCTCAGACCAAACTAAAAGTCTGAAGATCCTGTAACAAATAAGATAAGGCATGAAAGCACTAAGAATTAGGCTGCACCTAATACTGCATCTGAACCTATAAACTGTGTAAATTACAGTGCATACAATATATTGAAATATTTATTGTAAAAAACATCTAGCAGCTTAAGTAGCTTTATTTGAGTCCAGCTTGACTCCCAAGCCTAAGTCCTGCTGCTGCTGTGAGCCATGACCGTAGCAAACTGATGGGCAAAGACACATGTAAGGTTGTAAAGGAACATCTGGAACCCCTGGTGGCTCATGGTCGATACTTTATCGAAAAGTAATTTCCTGTCTGCTTTCCTTGATTCTGAAGCTCATGATCTCAGTAAATATACAGGGCAGAGCTGACTAGCTGGATCTACATGACTACCAGATCAGGTCAAATCTAGGACAGGGTGTTTTGGTAAAGAATTTGGTAGCAGCCGACCGACAGTGAGTCTCTTCAGTGGCCTGCCCTAAACACTGTCCTACTGAGCTCCAAAACAGAACCATATTTTTATGTAAACTGACCCTAATTATACAAATAATTCACAAAAATATACTTTTATTCCCATATTTACTACAGTTTTCAGTTTTTCACTTCCCAGCAGAACCACGGAGCCACCATATACCCTACGCAGCTGAGCACAGGGCAGCAGCTCTCTGCTGGGTGGTCTTTAACACATACATAAATAAATAAATACATATAAATAAAGCTATTTATCTTTTATATGTTAAATGGTAAAGTTCAGGTTTAGGCCACACCCACTCCCAGTACATATCACAGTACACATACAGATAATGGCATTGTGTGAGTTCACACCACTGTGTTCCTCCCATAGTGTTTAAGGTCCAGCCATATGTTCTCTGCAGTGTACCTTTCTCCCATGAGCTCAATGAGAGTGACCATGTAGGGCATATTCGAAGTGTTGCCCTACGATTCCCCACTGCTCTGCCCTTCACAGGACCCCTGCCTGTGGGACGGCTCTCCAGCACAGCCCTGTGTGCGCTGAAGCCGGCCTGTCTGCAGCGTCTGCAGCCCTGGAGAAACATTATCAGCTGGAGGCCGCCGAGCAGGGCATGGCGAACAGAAGGCGAAGATGGGTTTTTCAATTTAGCAAACTTGATTAAGAGTATGGGAGAGAGAGCGTGAGAGAGAGAGAGCGAGAGAGAGAGTTGAGGAAAAAACTCGCTCAAAGCGCTTTTGGCTGCCTACGTGATGGAGTCTACGACGTGCGTGGTGGAAAAGCAATTTAGTCCTCCCAGTCGTTCGTTTCGACCTCCAGACTTGAGGTCATCGGCGCTCCCTCCAGGCAGCAAATGAGTTGTGACACTTTCGTCAAGTGTTTTGATTAAAGAGGGTGTCGTTTAGGGACATCCATTAGCGGCAACGACGCCGTCTCGGCCGACCTCCTTTTATTCACTCCCTATTTCCCCTCTCTCTTTCACCTCTCTTTGTAGGTCTGTTTTGCTTTTTTTGCCTCTATCTTGCTGAGCGCTCATGCTAGAGACCTCGGTATGTGATTGACAGCTGAGGTCAGCGAGTTGACATGGGACCGTGGCCCTGTCATCATGGCTGCTCGTCCTACGCCGGCCTTCGGCTGATGACAGCCGCCCGAGGAGCCATTTACTCCCGCCGCTGTTAAAGCCCCATCATCATCATCCCTACCATCATCATCATCATCATCATCATCCTCATCACAGCACAGCGGAGGGAGAGAATCCGTGTTTCCTGCAACCGTCTTCCTCCGACTGCCATAAATCAAAGGGAATCTGCGGGAACTTAATTAGCTTAATTGCTATGTTTGCTCTAACATAACACTGATCACTCTGCTGCTCCAGCTACTGCATTTGAATAGGGGTAAAACAGATGGCACACTTCAGGATTTTTTTTTCCGCCCTCGTAGAAAAGCATCTGGGGGAAGACGAACGGAGGAGTTTGGGGGCGAGGTCTTTAGCGGGGTCGGTTGGGGGTCGTTTTCTTCAGGATATTTTCTTTTTACCCCTTTCCCTCCTGTGATATGCTCTGAAGGAGTGTGGAAATTAAGTGAAATGTAGAATCTGCAGGAAGAGAACGTGTCACAAGCTAATTTGTGGAGCTAGACTCAATAGGCCTCATGGCTAGTGTCAGTTTTGACAGAAGAAGGGTCGTGAAGAGCAGGATGAGAATAGAAGACTCTCCATGTGGCCTGTTTGCCTCTTTTGCTTTGACGTACAAAAACCTCCTCATTATAGTCTTCGCTGAATTAAAATCTCTTTCACACTCAAACCCCAAGACATTTTCAGGATACTTTAACCGGTACTGTTCGGGCTTTGCGCCTTTGAAGAGCCCATACAATGCAGAACCTAATATCCATTTCTATTTCTTAAATGTGCCCTAGAATCAACCCTGTATTTACTGGCATTGTTGGAAGTATATGGAGTTTGGTATATGAACGTAACAACCTCTGTTCATGGTTGTGTGTTCATTGAAAAGACAAGCTAGCATAACCAAAACAGAGCAGTAAAATAGGCCAATATTTACACCTCCAAAATGTACGTACACCCAGCCCACTAGCAAAAACCTTTCAACACAGTTTCCTTTCTACAGTTGCCATGCGTCTAAACATAGTGGCCAATTCAGGAAAATATGATATTATTGATACTTTTAGTCAGTTTTCTGCGATTGTATAATTAAATACTTAGAATACAACAGTCTCTGCTAGGTAAAGATAAAAAAAAAGTGTTGCTAAACTAAGGCTTGTTTTCCTGTGCCAGTGTCCGCGAGCCAGGAAGCTAAAGCTATAAGCTAACAGTATCCGACTGGCTTTACCATCTGTTCTTTCGTCCGCTCCCTCGAAAATAAACTGGACTAGCTCAGATTACAGCTAACCACACATCAGAAAGGGAAACTCGAGAGTGCTGCACTGCACATAGAAGCCAAATGCTAGCTGACTATGTCTGGCTACAATCTCTTAAGCTAACTAACCGCACACCACTTTGAGAGCACACCAAGAAGACAGCAACACTATCCCTTTAGACTTAGGAATAATTACAATGTTCTTGGGCTGTAGAGCTAAAAATCGAGCTATGGTATGCTACACTATGCTACATGGCTCCTGTGAGCCTCCGCAGTTATACAAACCTTCCAATCAGAGCAAAGCTCATATATGTGCCCACCATCAAAGAAAAATCTGCATGTTTTATTTGGAGGTAAAGTAACAGGGTTGTAAATAGGCCTGTAAAAATGCATGTGAGCATTTCTCACCTCAGTCAAAGCCACACACAACGCATTATTTGGCATCTTCAAGTAAAAGAGTCTGCTTTGCTTTAGACTTTGTTAAAGTTTTAAAATGTACTGCTCACTCCCCAGTCTATTCAGTCTATATATAGAGGCACAACAGAGATCATTTACATCAGATGTGTTAAAGGCAATGTAGGCGAATGTAGCCTTAAGAATCTTGCCCAACGGTAGGTGTAGTGTGTTGTGATTACCTGGCTGGGGGATTAAACCCTAGTCTGCCATGGGTCATTTTTTACTTTTGCCATGAAAGTCTCGCTAAATAATACACGCCATCCTCAGAATCAAGGGCCAACATCTCCCGAAACACATATTTCTCACACAACTCAAAAGCGTCACAGAAACGCTTAGCTTTGCAAGCCAGGCTGCTTTGCTTTAACGTAGAAGCGCCCACACTTTTACAGTTTCTCTCTAGAATCACGTTCAGAGTACACTCCCATGGAATTTTCACTAAAATCTCATCTGTAATAACAGAAGCGTTACCATCGCTGACTGTAATCTAGATATCACTGTTTTCTGCTGGTAAGGAATCGGCGTCTTCCTGGAAATAGTGCTGTGGCATTAAAATCAGTTAAATCAGTTTGAATTCATTTTCAGTTATTTTCAGTTTATAATCAGTTAAAAATTTAACTTCTTTGTGTCTAGTTTCCAAAACTTCACTCTTCACTGAGCCCACTGAAGCCAGTGGTTCTCAGAGTTGATTCTGGAATTCCCCCGCACGACACATTTCAGTGTTTGCCCTGCTTTTAACAACCCAACTTCAACTCGGGAAGGTCAGGCTTATTAACCCATATTAAGAAGGATGTCTTAGGTTCTCTGTGCTGATTTGCTGTATTTGACCTAAATGACTGATATTCATTTCTTTGCATGAAACAAGACTGTAAACAATAGTACAGTTTATCGTCAAATTCACGTTGTAACAAAAAATATCTCCAATGGGGTTTATTGAGAGAGTCAATCCTATAGTATTTGACCGAACATCTCCACTTAAGTGAATGAACGTACATTGTTGTACAGTTGGTTGTGTTTATGTGATTTCAAGAGGACGGATAATCCGATTAGAAAACACTAACCTATGCAGGAAAGGTACCAGGACCACTTAGCATCAGTACAATCTAAGCATCCCCATCAAAATCTCCAATTCTCAGCAGATATGATTTGTTGCTCTTGACAAAATACTGAAAAACAAACAAATGATCTTCATTTGCCAAAACACCGGATAGAACAAGGCCTGTAGACTTCTCAAGACGTGTTGCTCTCAAGCTGTGCCTGGTTGCTGTGGTTGTATAGTGGCGCCGGAATATGTGGGAGGCTAGCGGTTGTATGTTTGTGTTGTGCACGGCTGCTGTCAGCAGGAAGCTTCTGCGCAACGCCACCTTCGGAATGTAAAGGCTCTGAGAACGCTGGATGGAAACATTGAGGTGAGCTTTCAGAACACGCTTGTCGGAGTTTAGAGCTAAACAGCCATGTAGCGTGGAAAATATTTGGCTCTCTCATTGTCCTCGTTGAACTTGTGGACATGTCTGTATGTTCCTCTGGATCTGCAAGCAGTGTTTCAGGGTTCTTCTGGAATTATCATTCTGTCTGCTCCTCAGCTTGAGATTCTGGCTCCGAGGGAGTTGGGTCTTAATGCTGTATCTTGTTCAGACGTACGATAGGCCTAATATATACACAGCTATAAACGAGCTATTCTCCAGAGAATGTAAATAACATTCCATCTCTTCAAAACGATATGGTCATAGTTATCTCTGTGGAACGTGGGAGGAGGCCTGACTTCCATTACTTAGCTTTCCCTTAGTCTCGCCATGCCATTTTAAAGTGATGACACTAGTAGTCTGAAGGGAATTGTAAAGCTGAGGGGGGGAGAAACTTTAATCCTCCTCTGTCCGAGAGCGACAAGAGCCTACGGTTTCTACTGGAATGTTTGATAGTCTATCTCTGTTTAGCTAGGAGACGCCAGTCGACCTGAGACCCTATTCCTTTTGCCATTATCTACATCTTCTGGGTCATTTATTTTGCTGAGGTGCGCTAGGGTTCAGGACTTCAGTCGACAGAACAATTTTAGTCTGTAACGGAAGTTGACAGCAGTGATCTAGACTCAAGAGAGTCAAGACTGGGAAAATGAAACTATGTTCTAATACCGTGAGATAAAAACTATACTTTACTATAGTGTCTCTTTCATACAAATGAGGTGAATATAATATATTACATTCATATAATATGAATGTAATATGTATCATGGTAAAGTAACACAAACTGATCTCAGAATGTATTCATTTTGGATCTCAACAGGAATGAGTAATGACTTTATACTCAAAATTATTTTAATAAAATTAAAATCAGTAAATGAATAAAATTATGTCACATATTTCAATTCAGTCAAATTGAGTACAGTCAGCAAAAACAAACTTTGTAATCTCCACAGTTCAGTTCTTGATACAATACAACTAAAGCATTTCAGTGCAGTTTTTTGATTTTCATTGGAATATTATTATTTTTTATATTTTTTTTTTTTGGGGGGGGGGCAAAAATAATAGATTTAATTAATTACAACACATTTCCATTAAGTCATCATTAACTAATGTTCTTTTTTTGTTCTTATGTTCTAAGGGCCTGTATGTGTGCCCATAATTTGATTTCTCAGTCAACATAACTACATATGAACTTTCTTTTAGAGGCTGAATAAGTTATTATTATTGACTATTGCAATACTGGAATTCTGGAAGTCTATTAATATTGAAGTTGCAGATTTTGTATTTGGAGTTATAATAGATGCTATGATAATTGTGGTTCATATAAATGTATATTTCCCCACCGCTTGTACAAGATGACATAGCAAATGTCAGAAGGTGTTTAGAGGCGGCTAAAAGTGACTATGCAAAGATTACAAGAGACATAAATTTATGTCTGTCACGAAAAAGGAAATTCATGAAAGTGGAATTAAACCCTTTAAACTCTGTTTGCAACACTATACTTCATTACTGCCATAACTTTTATCAATTTCATAGGCCCTAAAATGCCACTCTGTGATGAGCTACGTGGCTATATAGTTTTTGCTTTGGGATTAATAACTAGATTATTAATCCAGAGTTTAAGCAGTTGCAGTTGCATTTTAGAAAATACTTATCTTTGTATCTAGGAATCTTAATTCTGGCAGTATCTTAGTTTGAAGAAATCTACACCAGATTATTCCCACGAACTACGCATATTTTGGACACAGTGGCTAGATGAATGTCTGATAAATGCCGTAAATGTAAATGTCTGGTCTGTGTGCACCACCAACTTCAGCTCTGGAGAGAGCCCACCTAAAGGCCCCAGTTTTCTTTTGGCTCACATTTGGCATTATGTATAGTGATCTTAGCTGAATCCCCTAATTAGGGGCATGTGGACAATTTTGGACGTATGGCGAACCAAATGAGCCCCAGTGTTTGTGTGTGAGATGTGATAAAAGACATTTCTTCTCATTGACTTACACCAGGCACTTTTGCGATTATCTTGTGTACACTTGGAAAATCGTCTGAGGATCAAAAGGCCATTTTCAAAAACACGACTTCGTGGGAATGGATGCTTTTATGCAATCCAGGCCTCGCGATCATAACACTTTCCACACAGTTTGTCTCTGGCTCCCTGGGTAAAAACCGCGCTGTGTTTTTAGCTTCTCTTTTCTGCGAGGGGGGTTGAAGGTCTCTCGGTTGGCCGCTGCCACTGTGAAGTAATGCGCAGTGTTTATGGGAGAGGAGCCAGTGGGTTAGATAAGAGCGGCTCTGTGCCGCTGCTTCAGGAGGCCTGTGCTACCCTGGCGGCAGCTCTGCAGTGAGGAGGAGGTGGAGAAGGCCATGGAGGGGTGACGCTTCTCCCTCTGAGCAGTGCCGAGGTTCAGTTTTGTGAGAAGGAAGAGCCGCTGTCAGGAGAACTGAGCCCAGGGCAGTGGCTGTACGATGTCTGGGCCAAGCTATAGAGCCCTCTCATCAGCTCCACACTCACTGAGCTGACAGCCCAGACGCAAGCTCTTTTTCTGTATGTGTGTGATGAAAGAATAAGAGGAAGGAGGGAGCATCTAGCCTCGCTCTTTCTGTATCTTACAAGACCTCAAGTTCTCGTTCCCAGAACATCAATGACAAAACACTGTAGCTGCATTTAAAGCAACAGCTTGATGGAGGAAAATCCCATTTACATCCTTGCCACAATTATTGTCATTTAGCCTAGATATGTTTAGTGTCTTAGGTTTCTTAAAGGTGCCAAAAAATGCATTTATTAAAGGTATAACTTTATTTATGTGACTTTTTTTGGGGTGAAAAGGGTCCAGATGTGATATTACAACCCTGTTATTTGGCCCTAAAATGAACTATACTGATTTACCTTTGTAAATTTATTTGACTGGATACATATATAATATATAGACAAATGCATTGGGACTTTTGCTCATTTATTGTTTCTTCCAAAATCAAGGGTATAAAAAAGAGTTTATCCAGCCTTTGTCAGAGTAACTGCAGTGTGGATTTGATCACATTCAGCCACAAGAGCATTAGTGAGGTCAGGATGTTGGATGATCACTACCCTGCCTTTATCCCCGACTCCCCAACACACCCCAAAAGTATTGGTAGAAGCACCATTGTTTCAGAGAAACAGTTACACTGCTCAATTTTGTGTGTGTGTGTGTGTGTGTGTGTGTGTGGGGGGGGGGGGGGGGTGGCTTTATAATCCTCTAGCCCATGCCTGGCATTGGGTATTAAGCTTAAAGTACCTGAAGTAGCATTTTAGCTAGAATATGACTGAACATTTGGACATATAGTGTAGCCTAGCACAGCATTGGATAGGACAGCATGCCATTGTATAACATAACATTGAGAGCACCCCAATTGCATACTTAATATATATATATATATGTTTTTTGGTAACGATGGACACTATTATTATTATTATTAACACAATGCAAAGTGAAACAGAAAGGGAAAAGATGGCGGATAAGGACACAAGTGCAGCGACAGGAGCTTGCTGGAGAATTACAGTGATGTATTTTGGCATAGCAGCACTTCATCACTACCTGTTAGTTCAAAACAGGTTAGTTTTAGGTTATATTTTGTGTACTAACTCGGCAAAATTCACACTATTAAGATTAGTATATAGTCTATATTTTATGGTATATCTTGAAAGAGCATTTTTACCAGTAGTTTGGTATCATCAGTAGACCTGCGACCAGTTACCCATACTCCTATGATTTGAGCCTGTGACCCTTTGGTTGTTGCTTCACCTCCCGTACCACTAGGTCACCATGCCTTGGCTACCATTTGAGGGACGGGACTGCATTTCGAGTAATAGGAAAATTGTATAAATTGAATGTAGTTTTTTGCTGTCGGCAGTGGAACGTGACAGTGTGCACAAAAGCTTTTAACAATCACATCCACACAATACACTACAAATGCAATTTAGCAGTGACTCCTGAGACTATACAACTCCACAATACCCTTTCACCCGTCTCATGCCACCACATGGACGCACCACCTCCCCAACCTCTTGCACTTATCTAATTAGCCCAGGGAAATGCTGAATTATTAATGCCGCCTAAATCATTCAGCACACCAGGCCAATGCCTGTCACGTTCCTAAGCACAAGCAGCATGGGAGAGCGGGCCCATAGCGTCCTCATAGCGCATTGTCCTTGCTTTCAGAGGCTTTTTGTCCTTTGAAAGATGTCTGTCTGAAGCATCGGTTACATTGCACACAGTTGAGTGACACCCTAGTTTCTCATGTAGCTCATGCCATACGTTCCTCTAGATGTGGTGTTCATTAGACGTCAGTAATATTGAGCTCCTTCAGTGACAAACTGTGATGTTGTGACTGTGGGAATGACTGTCATTTTGGTTCTCTTTCCAAACAGCTGGAAATGGTTTTGTGTTCATTTATGTATCATTTAAAGCAGGACTAATTAAATTAGGAGGACACACATCACATTCCCTCGGCTTATGAACGTTTACACAATCAACAAGATTATTGTTTAAGCTTTATGTTGGACTGCTGTCTTCCATGCTAGGAATTCTCTCTGCTTTACAGTGCTATTTCTTCATGTTCTGAGAAGCTTCTCAGTGGTTAGAAGGTTCCTCCTAGTGACCTCCTTTGGCAACTGTTGATACAAGAGTTGGAAAGAAAAATAAATGTTGGTTTTATGTAACCGCTTGGACTAATATTTGTGGACACGCTCTCCTCCGAACTCGAGTTTCTCTGGCGCTCTTGCGCAGAGTTCATTTCAGAGAGACGTCGCAATAGCGCAGACTTTTCTCTCCGTTCCACGCCGTAGTCTACAGTGACACGTGCCATAGCAGCGCGGAAAGAAGCGAGCGAACATTGAAGGTCAAAGCCCCAATACTTCTTTTTTTTTTTACTTGGATTCAGAATTAGCTTGGGGTCTGGACAGGGCAGGCAGACTGTGGTGATCAGAAAATGCATCCAAAAACAAGTCAGGGAGAAAGCTTAGAGGTGATCAGTGCTTGCATGCTTTGCCATTTTCAGAAACTACAGGCCTTTGGGAAATCTTCCAGGCTGTTGTATAAGATACACTGGATCACTTTAAGTGATAATCGTTGACCAGCAAGAAACGAGAAAAGGATGCACAAAACCAAAGAGCACAAAGCTCTCGAGACGACTTTCTGTTTCAACCCTGTTAATCTATAACCCCCTCCTCTGCTTCGTTTCAATTAAGAAAATTACTTTTTAGTTCAATTAACAATAATTCACGCTTAACTGAGTAAAATATATTAAGCAATTAAAGCAGGCAGCCAGAGAGGCCTGGCTTACAGTGAGGCGCTCTGGGCTCAGGGTGAATACGAGAGAATGGATTTTGGGGTCGTGTCAGGCTGGGATTCAGGGTGAGAGGATTGAGAGAGAGAGAGCTACTGACAGAATGAGAGAGAAAGGGCATTGGGGGAGGGGTTAAGAGGCGGCAGTTGTGCGGAAAGAATAGTGGAGAACTGTTTTTTTTCTTTGTGTCTGTAGATATGAGCACAACCGTGTCAGCACAACCGTGTCAGTTGAACTTTCCTTTTTCTAGATTTTTTAGTTTTTACCTCAATTTAGTCATTTTCAACTCCCCCAACCTCCCCCAATTGCATGACGGTACCAGTGCTGGTAGGGCTAGCATGTGCTTGAAGCTTGCCAATCTCATCTTTTAAACAACCCATACGCAACGCCATAGAACACCTGAACTGCAGGATCAATACTTTTTAATATCTTAGATTTAGGAACAAACAATGAATGACCTGGAGTACCAATACTTTTGTCTTACGTGCTTATTCAAGCTCATGCTCAAAATGCACTGCAGTGATGCAGTTTCCCTCATTATTTTTTTAACAACAGTGTGGAAATGTTAACTTTTGTCAGCCGTGTTTCTCATAATTTGGCCATCTCGTCACATAATGTCAGTGTAACCCCAGCTGGCATGCCCATGTGGGGCCTATATGGTTAGCCCAACTGGGAACCAGAAAATGTTGTCCATAGGTCCCACGTTGGATGCCCACCAGGGTCAGTGATGGACCCAGGAGGAGTTAAACATGGGCCCCATCTGGGTTGTACACTGCATACGGGACCTAGATGGGACACGTGAGATTAGGGTGAGCTGTAATGATAGGACCCATTCGGGAAGCCCAAATGGGTCCTAGTAACAACACATGTACAAACCCCTGGCTCAAAATGGGAGCCAGAATGCAACGGCGGCACTCTTTTAAGGTGGAACTTCAGCTTCACAGCTTCATGCTGTGAGATAAGCACATGGCAAACATTTGCATTGTTTATTTCTTTAAAATTAAAATGTAAACATTTTATAATATATAATATAATTTATATATTTATAATATTTATAATATAATATATATCAAATCTTTGGATGCCTGGTTTCATTACTAGCTTTGTGAGCAATTTAGATTAAGGTATGTTTCTCTAGGAAACAACAAACCAGATCCTTAAACTGTTTAAAAGGCTCTTCACACTTCACACACATCTCATTTACATTAATGTTTCTTCATAGAACATCCACTAAAAAACTACTACTAACTACAAACACCAAAAATGGGGTTTTCATGGCATCCCTTCAAAGAACATTTTCTTGAACCTTCATTTTTAGGAGCGCTGCACTATTGTCGCATGCTATGGTTTAAACAGGACAATGGCATTTAACTGTAAAGACCACAGATGCTACTTTAGTCAGTCTTTCCCTCTCTCTCTCTCTCTCTCTCTCTCTCTCTAATCACCTCTGTCTGTGCCCGACTAGAATGATTTACGCTTCCACAATTATTGGATAATCCCCACTGTCATTACTGTTAGCATCTGCTCTGTCACAGTGCTAAGGGCTTTTGGCTGCGGCCTCACTCAGTCGCAGCACGCATAAAGCTGCGCTATATGGACACACTTGCCTTTTAAATCTGAGGATTATATCAGAGTATTTCAGCGGCGGTTTGTGAGATTTAATTTTCTACTGTAGAGACATAACTTTAAGCTAACATGTGAACAGAGGCCTCCAGAGGAACGGCTGATTGGCTGAGAAACTTTTTTTTTCTGTTGAGTGTTGAACAGTTATCTCACTGTTTGCTTTCTGTAGCTTAGCTTAAGATGTGAGGCTTTTCTGCATAAGATTCTTAGGTTGTTTCAAACTGCTGATGATGCAACGTCACCCGGCATCCTACACACTCGGAGCAAAGTGACGGGTACCCAGCTCTGATGCATTGGTTAGCATTGCCAGACAGCATCACACTGAAGTGATGTGGGGGAGGAAAGTCAAGTACTCACCCAAGACCAATTGTGCTATCTTGGTTTCTGGTTGCTGATGGCAGGCAGCATGATGCGAGACTCTAACCAGCGATTCTTGGCTCATAGTTGCAGCGGCTTAGTCTGCTGGACCACTCAGAGCCCCTGTTCCATTTTTTGAGTAATGGATGTTCTCTTATACTGCATTGTAAGATGGCCTTGATGTTGCTGCATTCATCTCATCTTTCATTTCTGCTGAACAATCAAACATTAACAATGTCCTCATGACATGCGGGTCACCCCGAACTGAGTGTTCCTTAAATAAATGAGATTCTACAATTTTGGGGGGTATTTTGTTGTTTTTCTTGCCCATTTCAGACATTTAGGCTTTGAGCTTCATGCTCAGGCTTGACTGAATACTGTAGGGGTTTGGATGACACTGATCCAAGAGCGAGTGATTGAGATGAATTACCTGTTTTTGTCAACCATTTTGCAGGAACGATGGGGGAACACATTGTGACCCTCCACTCTGGAGCCACCCGAGGCCATTCCTGGCAAAGGGGCGAAGTGATGATTAAAGACAGAGGGGACCCGCGACAGAAATGTGGATTAATGAAGTCCAAATGAAATGAATAGCCATCAGGTCCCAGCAGAAGAGCAAAAACCAAATGAAAATATGTCGAGGGACTCGGGGCTCCCAGATTGTTTTTGGTTTCAAGGTGACAGGATGAGAGCGAAACTGTGGCCTGCTATCGTGACTGGAAACTGTTCACTAACAATGAAGAAGCTGGACACAGATGAAGAAAGGTGTCAGGACGTTCTTTAGCAAAACACTGCTGTTACATTGCTGGGAGTTATTTTCTCCCAACTCCAAACTGGCAACTCTTAATTAAAACTTAATTATAACATAAGTTAATGTACATTTCTTTGATTTTTGAATTTACACTGAAGAGATACACTGTATGGACAAAGGTATTCCTCTGCTCATTCATTGTTTCTTCTGAAATAAGGGTATTAAAAATATTTAGAGTTAGACAAGAGCATTAGTGAGGTTAGGATGTTGGATGATGATGTTGGATACAGGTAATACAAGTGTACTGTACTACACTGTATTGCAGGTACACACAGAATCCACAGCAATGGTAGCCTGGCTGCCTGTTGTAGTAGCTAATCACAAAAAAAGCAAGAAAACAGCAACTCAGCATCACTTTTGAATCCTTTCAGGTCACAGAGCTCTTGTATTAGCAGCATTGGCAACGTTACGGTTCCTCAGGTGTAAGTGTAAGTAACTGGCGTGTAAGTACGTAAAGACATGTAACATGGCCAGAAGAACTCCCGCGAAAACCTACCAGACCACTTGTTTTTTAAAATGAATATATCAGACGTTGCAGGGATGGTTTCACCAGCACATTGATACCATTTATCACAATATTGTGTCCCCTCTTCACACAGGAATACTACTGCTTTCAAATTTCAGCAAAAAAAAATCTTTAAGTAAATGCAGGCTCTCTGACAGTGCTGTACATTGGACCTCAGTACTGCAGATGTTATCAAGTGATTTAAAACAATAAAAGTGTTCAAGGGTTTTGATAAGACATCACCAATTTGCATTAACAGTTTAGCTACAATTTAACTACAGCTTAACTGGAGCAGAATTTAGGCTGTTCTCAGACATTAAGGGGTTATTGATCAGATATGAAAGGGTCATGGTTTGAATGTTAGAAGCTCTTTCACAGCTATATTACTCATTAATTGAGCGCTGATCCACGAGTAAATGTTTAGCAGATCTTGGTTAAGGATTAGCTCTGGAAGAGGAGCTCGTCTCGTTAGGTTACTCATGAAGACAAGGTCAGCTCTGCCACTCGACGAGAATGGGAGCAGTCTCTGGGAGCGCAGAACTGCTGCTTTTCCTTTCTTGTTTTTGAATAGAGGTTGTGAAGCTCATAATCAAGTGGTGTATACATGTGTGTGGGTGTTTGTATTGTACTGCGTTGAGGTCTGGTATGTGTTTACAGTATCTTTTTTTCATTTTTTTTCCAGTGTGGTTGTGTGTGTCTGCATCAGGGGTGTAAATCTGTGGCCTTGCAATGATTCACCTAAATTACTTGTATTTTGGTGTGAGTTATTTTTAACATACACTGGATACACAGATTTACTGGAAAACCACTGAGACCAAACCAACATTTCAGCTTAAATCTCCACAAGCGATTCCATGTAATATTATAATGCAGCTGAACCATGGCATCTTCAGATTCCCACTTCCATACTTCCATACCTAACACGATCTTCAGAGCAATGCTATAGAAGAACCACTTTTGGTTGCGTTGGAAAACTGACTAAAAGGGTTCTTCTATAGCATCATGTTCCTCTGTGACTTCCCTCCGGAGAATCCTTTCTGGAACCTTCATTGTTAAGAAGATAATATGCACATACATGCATGAGGCTCGGCACACTGGGCGAGTGAGCTTGCTAACAGCAGGGGGGGAGAGCAGTGATGAGCTCCAGCCTGTTCCGCTGGCGGGGAGGAACGAGCCTCCAGGCTGCAGACTCCCAGCCCCCGGGCCTCAGGTGCTGCAGAGCTCCTCATTTAGCTCCTCACTGTTTGTAGCTTCACCACCAACCACCACAGGCACATGAGACCTGCTCGGGGACACACAGAGCCATCAGCAGCAAAGAGGCTTTTACTGCTGCTAGAAGGCGATGGGGTGGGGGATGGCTTGTGCTTTGTGTAACTTCATATATATATAGAGAGAGAGAGAGAGAGAGAGAGAAAGAGAGAGAGAAACAATATGCATTAAACAATCTGTAGTTTACCCCTCACCCCAAATGTAGCCAAGGTATGTTGGGTGTTCAGAGTTTAACAAGGCTAATGTTTGAGATTACTTAAGAACCTAAGGACACCAGACATGTCTTAGCTCTTGGCTGATAAAATACCTAAGGGGAAATGAGAATTTGTAAGTCTGAAATTGTAGTTTTTGTTAAATCAGCCACCATCATTTGTGACATTTTTTTGACACAAATGGGATTTGGCTTCCGCTTTTATCCCATCCCTGCTGTGAACTCACATGAACACACAGTGGACAGTGTGTTCATGCCCGAAGCAGTGGGCAGCCATTGCTGTGGCGCCCGGGGAGCAGAGAGGGTGAATTGCTTTGCTCAAGAGCCTAACAGTGGCAGCTTGCCAAGCCCAGGTATCAAACCCACAACCCTGTCAGCAATAGCCCGGAGCTCTAACCACTAAGCCACCACTGCCCTTGTAATCATAGCGCTCAAGAAAGGCCATAGCAGTGAAACTTCTATCCCATCTAAGGGGTCCCATCTAAGACCCCATTTTCACTTGGTAGTCAAACGTGTCTCCAGTTAGCATGACTGAAATCCAGTTGCTATGTTACGCGGCAACCAGTTGTTTATCCATTCAGGCTCTTTCCTGTGCTGTGCTAAAGATGGTTGCTGCCTTTGGTTTGGTTGTTAAGTGCGTCTCGGACAGACAGATGTGTTTACACTGATATAATATATAATATAATATATATGTGGCTCAAATGGGTCTCAGACCACCCCCTGAAGCGTTTTGTGCGATCGAACTGGGGTGCGTTTACACTTGCATTTTGAAGTGGCTTGGCCCAGGTGTAAACAGGGGCTAAAAACACAAAGGGGATTTTAACTTGCATTGTTGCTATGGCAACCAGACACACTGCACTGCTTTCATCATCGTTTCATCATTGGTATGTCCTCCCACTGGGGTGCCAGATTTGTGATTTTCCCACTAAATTACTTTAAATGTAGACAGTACAAACTGGAAATATCGATTGTGGTGTTGCTGGTATAGCTGGCAACCTAATAACAGGCCGAATGGCAGGTTTGATGATATGTCACTGATAGCTAGCTTAAGGCCACATCACCCATCTAAAATGGTTTAAAAATACTGTTGTCACAAGGTCAAAAAGACTATTTATGAGTATGAGCGGAAGATGTGCTGGATTTATTATTTAGAGAGACTGGAGAGACTACTTAAATTGTTACTTATTATTTATCATTTATTTTGTGGCTTTTTTACACCCTTTTTTAAATGTTCACGTTTGGACACACAGGCTATTTCAGCTTCTGATGAACAATTTAGGTTTGGAATTCTGCCTGTTCAGTCGTAGCCTGGCATGCTGCCAGCCTGCCAAATCTGAACTGGCACCATCACTGTATGACTTTTCAAAAACGTGACATATAATGAAACAAAATGCAACATTATTAAAATGATAATAATTTTAACATATTCCCCCATTATTACTGCTCTGATGTAAGCATCCCTACTGCAAATAAGTTGTATGTCATTTGATTTTTTACAATTTTATTTATTTTAACTATTAATTTTGCAACCCCAACGTTTAACACAAGCCAGTGACCCTGGCAGCTACTGTTTTATTTGCCATAGATGTTCTGGGAAAGAAAACATGAGATATACTGAGACTAGACGCTCTCTCATTCCTCTTCTTTCATCACACACACACATACACACACACACACACACAAAGAGCTTGCATCTGGGCTGTCAGCTCAGTGAGTGTGGAGCTGATGAGAGGGCTCTATAGCTTGGCCCAGACATCGTACAGCCACTGCCCTGGGCTCAGATCTCCTGACAGCGGCTCTTTCTCCTCACAAAATTGAACCTCCTCACCGCTCAGAGGGAGAAGCGTCACCACTCCATGGTCTTCTCCGCATAGGCCTCCTGAAGCCTGTCAGAAACCAACTGAACTTCTGTTACTTGTTAGCAGCATTAGCATCTTGGTTCTATTACAAAACTTAGAAGCAAACTTTAGTCACCAATCCTGCCCTGGCTGCAGGGGCAATTATATGACTGTATAACTGTGGTGGTCATTGGGTAGCTAAGGAGTGTTAATTGGTTTAAACTACAAAAATCATAAAGAATACTATAAGAAGTTACTAAAAGAAGCTATATTGTGAAGAGAGAGAGCGTACAGACATTACGGTTCAGTGCATGCAGTTGTATGAAGTATACACTCAAGCTAATTGGCGAGTACAAATGACACACAGGAGCTTGAAGACTTGCCTGCTTCTTTATATTCTCAAGTCTTTTCTTTGGGAGAGTTGAGCTCTATATAAACAAATATATAAATAAATATAAATATAATATTTATATAATATAAATATAGCAATTGTTTTGTACTTTTATGGCATGTGTTAAAGTTTTCTTGCAAAAAAAGTGAGCAGTTGCTTTTTGTTTTTCTTTAATCAATTTTAAAAGCAAAGGTGTCAAAAGTACTCACATTCATTACTCAGGTAGAAGTTGAAGTATCAACTTAAGCTTTTTACTCAAGTAAAAGTGTAAAAGTACTGGTTTCAAAACTACTTAAAGTATAAAAGTAAAATTAATGGAAGGAAAACAAGATCAAAAGCTTAGGTCGCGCCACAGGGGCCTATAGTGCACTACCCCACCTCCCTGAAAACACATTTTTCTAAAAGCCATAATGACTATAATGTTCTATTAAAATGTTAATGTTGACAAATGTTGGGATGAACTAGCCTACCCGTTTCAGCTGCATATCTGCTCATTGACAATGAATGCATTTTAGTAAAATCACATATATTAAAGGACTTCTTCTTCTGTGTGCACTACTGAGCATTAACATGTGTTTCCTGGAGGGGGAAATATGATGAGTAGTTGCCTATAAGTATTGTAATGGTGCGAAAGTCAAACTTCAGAGACATGTGGTCAATAACCTTTACTGGAATGTAAATGTGGTGCTTAGTTTGAAAATTTCACTTAAGTTCTCTTGAGTCTTGAGTCTCATCTTCATACTAGACTACATACATCTGCTGTGTCAAACCATGACAGTAAAAGGCTGTAAACTCTAAAAATACAGTTAATGTAACTGTGAAATACCATAAAAACATATTAACATATATCAGCAAAACTTATACATCACTTTTTCAGAAAATAAAAAAATTACATTTAAATGTTAAGTGTCTATAATGTAAATATTCCGTAATATTTATAGAACTTTTTTGGCTAGTTTAGCATTTTTGAGACAAGTTGATGTTTCTCCACAAGTATATGGAGTCAGCTGGCTGTTTCAATAATACACAGCAGGTTTGAGTGTGCAACATTTTAAAGCAAAAATCTTTTTTTTCCATTGGCTCCTGACATCATCTATTTGCATACTGGATGTACCTCCACCCCTTCATTCACCACATGTGTGTAGTCATTCCTCTCAGGATACTCTCTCTTGGGTGTACATTTTATTTATTGCATAATGGTTTGACTGCCTGACCTCAAGCTGTTGAAGAGTAAGTTACCATTTTCTATGCTGGCTGGGTATTGTGCTCACTCTTACATTACCACAGGATTATACTGTATTATTTAGTCAATTTTTATATATTTTTTTTTACAGTGTATCTATTTTTTCTACATTACTGTAAACTGTAAATAACATGTACAATTGTGAAAAAAGGATACGGTAATGTCTTGTAGCTTATGATCATATATTTTACAGTAAAATTCTCACAATTTCTGCAGTATTTTACCATACATTGTATGGATATTTTTCTATTTTTGCAGTGTACCTCGCAGTGGGTCTATTCGACACTAGGTGGAACACACTGTAATGTGTTATGCATGTGGGGGGGTGTTATTACTTTTTGTACATTGTGCTGAACTCATACTGAATTGCAATATTCAAACTGTGGTGTGAACTGAACTGTGACTTCTGTGTACCGCTCCACCCCTAGCAGTCACAGTTATCTGTAGTTGTGATGTATCAAGACTGGTCTGTACACTTCTGCCACAAAAGACAGTGCAAGGCCTACTCAGTATCCAATCTGAGTTTCTTCTCCATTATTGCTCCTTTCTCTAAAAAAATGTGCTGAGTGACAAGTGCCAAGAATAGGGAGCGGTTGCGTCTCTGCTGCAGCTCGCCCCCTACCTCCCTCCCCCAACTCTCTCTCCCTCTTTCTCTCTCTACATGAGTTGGGCAGAAACCTGCCTTCCATTCAGGCTTAGCGTGAGAGCGAGGAGCGACGGGGATTTGAACTCGCAGGTGTTGTCACCTCAGGGAACAGGCGGCCATGGCAAAGACATCTGACAGGGTAACACGTCTCACCTATTGTCAGGTGTCTCTTACACTGAGCCCTGCTTCTGTTGGCAGCCTCTGCCTCAACTTGTGACGAAAATTGATGAGAGCGACCGTCTTGTTCTTTTGTGTGAAGGCGGCTAGAGCTACTGAAACAAAATAACACATGACATGCTTAAAAAAACAGCCAGACAGGTTTCCTTGGCTCGGTCTAGTCTAATGCACATTAACCCCATCACCTTTAAGGAAGCTTGGGTTGATTTCTACTGTTCAATCTTATAAAGAAATATAACCATCCATATAACCTTCATCAGTTACTGAATCATTTAGAGCAATTAAACTACAGAAGCTTTTTTGTGAAAAATTGAATTTGTTTTATTATCCAAATTATATGATATAATTATGTATTATTAATATATTCTTTGCACTGGTGCTTTACGACGAACATAACTGATATCCTCATAATTACAATGATATAACTGTTTGGGGTGGGAAGAACCGCTCAGACACGGCTTTACAAGCCTATTTACAACCCTGTGAACCCTGCTAATTTACCTTTTATGAAATTCTTGTGGGGAAAAAAAAACCAACTAGCTTTGCTTTTATTGACTGGTTTCCATCACTACGACAGACTCACAGAACCTGCATATTATGGTATAGTTTTGACACTGTAACCAGTGTAGTATCCTCTCATTGTGTCCCCTCAGTGTGATGTGCTGCTGTTAGCAAGCTGAAGAGATCCAGTTAGCCTTCCAGTTAATCAGTTTTCCTTATGATTTTTAGCTCCGGTTTTGGTAGTCAGTTGACAGAGAGCATACATGGTGAAAGCTGGTTGGCTAGCGCTAGCTTTTAGCCTACCTTGGATTCCTATTTGCCTTCACCTTGGCTTTTGCTTTGTGCGTGCCAAGTTGGAGCTACCCTTCTGTGGAGTTGCAGTTACGAGGTCTGGTTTGATGTTGCCACTGGTGTTTCCATAGCTTTTCCTCCCACTTTCTCCCAATTTTAAACTGCAAGTTAACCCACCTGTCCATAGCTTCTCATCTTCCCACCTTCTAACCCACCTTCTCATCTTCAGCTAGTAAATGTGAAGCCAGCCACCGCCTCTTTTCAAACTGCCACCAATGCAGTATGCAATTGTGCTCTCTCTGACTGTGGCTGCTGATGGCAAAGCATTGGGATTCAATGCCATGGCTTGGGATTTAAACCTTATTGGCCATAGTGGTGGTGCATTAGACCGCTGAGCCACTCTGAGCTAGGTGTGGGCTAGGTGTATGTACATTTTGGGGGTGTAAATATATAAAAATAAATCAATGTCACTAAGTTACTAAACTGTTCTGGTGTTTTGCAAATAACAGTATATCATACAGTGACCCAGGAACAATATTTAAATTGCAGTCCTTGAGTAATTATGAACCACTTATGTCAGTATTCACACAATGCCATTCCATTATTAGCACTTTTATGAAATGAATAATAAGCATGTGTAATAAGTAAGCTATTAGCTAATGCACTGATATGGTGGCTAATGCTCTATTAATGTTTTCCTTCACTGAGCTTCTCGTCCTTCTGTCTGAGAGAAGCTGGAAGGTTGTGTGTTTGGTGTGCAGATGTGTGTAATGCTGCGTCTGCCGTCCCCCATCAGTCGGGCTCCTCCTCGCTGTGGAAGCAACGTGATTCCCAGCTGTTCTCCGCATGTTCTCTGTTACCTGCGCTGCCATTCTCCGCTATCAGCGCTAATCAAAGCCGACTCCTCGTCCTTCCCAAACAGCCGTCATGATTCCTGCCCCTCCCAGCTCTGCTATGGCTGGCTCCAGCACCCGTCCCAGCTCTAAACGGTAGCGGTGGCGTGTCACCTGAGACTTTTGACCTGAAGTCAGCCCCCCCTTCCTCAAAACCCTTCCTCTGCTCTCACACACTCTCGCTCTCTCCCTTTTGCTCTCACCATTGTTGAGTGGTTTGTCACTCCTGCAGCACTGTGCAACCTGAGCCCTGGACAACAAAACACTTTTTGTGGGTACTTGGGATGAGGGAGGAGGAATGGAGTCAGTGGGAGAGAGAGAGAAAGACACACAGAGAAAGACAGAGAGAGACAGAGAGAGAGAGAGAGAGAGAGAGAGAGAGAGAGAGAGAGAGAGAGAGAGAAACTGGCCAAGCCTGGGAAGATTTTGTCCCAGGTGACTGGTATGCCATCATGGCCATGACTTCACTCGGTGCAGGTGTTGTTTTTAGCTCACTTCTCTCTCTAGGGCCCAGGGGAGTTTAGGTGTGAGAATATGACCTGACTAACCAGCTCAGGACATTTTTTTTCAAAGCCAGTGAAATGCTCAAACCATTTAAACAGATTCATACCCATAAACCGGGATCTATACATAACCCCACACTTTGTGTTGCAAACAATAGAAATGCTCCCTCAAATGTACAACTTAATTTTTAAAGCCCAATTATGTATCTTAAAAGTGCACTGAATTCCCTTTCTCAGAGAAAAGCTGGATGTGCTTTTAAATAAATAGTTAAATTACAAATGAACAAACCCTGTTATTGGGTTTCTATGGAGGCAAGGCAACATTAAAAATACTATGGAATGTAATGAAAGACAGTGCAGTTATGTTGTCTAACTAAAGATACTGAAAATTCTAATGGAAAAACTTTCCACATACTATAAAAGGTCTTAAACCTGGACTAACTTTGAGTTTTATATACTCAAACTGAGTATATACAAAATATAGGAACTGAGAACTATAAGAAATAAGAACTATAAATGATTCAATACATACTATAAATGATTCAATAAGAACCATAGATTATTCCATATCTACTCTAAATGATTCATTAACTACTATAAGTGATTCTGTATTTACTATAAATGATTACACACAACCTATAAATTATTCTGTATTTACTATAAATGATTACACACAACCTATAAATGATTCAGGATCTACTCTAAATGATTCAGTAACTACTATAAATGATTCTGTATTTACTATAAATGATTAAACACCACCTACAAATGATTCAG
Source organism: Salminus brasiliensis (assembly GCF_030463535.1). NCBI lineage: Eukaryota > Metazoa > Chordata > Actinopteri > Characiformes > Bryconidae > Salminus > Salminus brasiliensis. The sequence goes on from NC_132887.1 coordinate 20,709,931, forward strand.
GATCTACTCTAAATGATTCAATAACTACTTTAAATTATTGAGTATTTCCTATAAATGATTAAACGCCAACCTACAAATGATTCAGGATATACTCTAAATGATTCAGTACCTACTTTCAATTATTGAGTATCCCCTATCAATAATTAAACTCAACCTATAAATGATTCAGGATCTACTCTAAATGATTCAGTAACTACTATAAATGATTCTGTATTTACTATAAATGTTTAAACACAACCTATAAATGATTCAGAACCTACTCTAAATGATTCAGTACCTACATTAAGTGATTGAGTATCTCCTATAAATTCAGCGCCTATGATAAATCATTCAGTATCTACTATAGGCAATTCAGTATCCTGTAACTTCAATTACATCTATAGATTAATATTCAGCAATTATGCAAGAAAAACGACACAAACTGGTTGAGTTATTACAGAATTTTAAGAATAAAAAATATAAGTCTGGAACCATCATTGGTTCTGAGCAGTTTAAGGAGCTAGGGAGCAACACCACAATGAAGTTTTGACTGAAGGGATGGTACACCAAAAAAACAAACAAACAAACAAAAAAAAAGCAATGAAATGACTTGTGTCCGTCATTGCACACAATCGTTGTAACCTGTATCATAATCGGGTTCTTGTAGCTAGAAGTGTCTCATAACTGGGTGGACATTTGATTACACACATTCAAAATAAAGGCGATTAATGAACCTTCTTGGTCTTTCCAGAGTCACTTTTGTAAATGGGATGTGTGAGTGTGAAGAACCTGTAAAAGGCTTAAAGAACTTTATAATGTGGAGGTTCTATACTGGTTTAAGCGTTCTTTTGGAAAGTTATAAAAAGTTCTCCACTTCTTCAAACTTTTAAGAGGTTCTTCAACACTCACTCATTATTTACTAAAATGTCTCCCTTAAGAACCATCAATTTTAAGGTTCTTTATGGAACCAAAAGTGGTTCTTTTATGGGATTGAGCAAAAAAGCTTTAGAGTTTAGATCGAAACATGAGATTAGTCCATATGAACCGTAGTTATGTTTGATTGGAGGATGATAAACCAAACACAGTAACCGCACCCTGACACAGAAATGACCAGTGTTTGCCGCTTGGTTTGTATAAAGCCATAAGGAAACAGGTCAGCAGATACTGAGGGTCAAATATCTAGAAGAATTCATGCTTCGCTTATGCTGAAAAATGATATTGACCCAGAAAAGCTGGAGTGTGTACTTGCTGATGTGGGTCGATAAGTCACCGCCTAAAAAGCATTCCTCAGATTGTGTGAGTGTGTGTATTTGTGTGTGTGTGTGTGTATGTATGTATGCACCATTGATGGAAATATTTTCCCTTTCTGGTCCTTTCCTTTTGATTCCTTTGCAATTAGCAAATGTAAATTGAGCAGGTGCTGCTGGCGCCCATTGGAATTTGTATTTGTCTTACCTGAGGCCTCAGATCCTCCCTCTTTACCAACAAAACACCAAAGGAGCTGCCATGCACGAACACACACTCTCTCTCACACACACACACACACATCTAGCAGCTTGTTGTTGTCAGTGCAATCAGAGCGCCTCTCACATGTGGCGCCAACCCGCTCAGACAGCCCTTGAAGATTCTTCGGTCAAGGTTACTCCTCCTATGCCACGGATTCGGTGCCATTCCCATTATGCTCTCATCTTTGCTTCCATGCAGCATTCTGCGGCTCTAAACAGGGTGTTTTTATCGCGTGACTTTGAAAAGTAGCTTACTGCGCGTAGATTCCCTAAAAAAAATGCAGAAATCGGGGCTGGTGAGTGTAGGACTGAGCTGATAAGCTTTAACCCTGTAGAGAAAGCCACATTGTGAACATGCTTTCTTCCTCTTATATCACACTGGGTGAAATTTCATGTAGCAGGGAGACCGCTTATGCTCCTCTGTCCTGCTTTGACACAGCTCATGTTGACATTTTACAAAAGAACCCAAGGTGCCAGTGTAAAGGCTCTCTCTCTCTCTCTCACACACACACACACACACACACATATATGCAAGCATGTATTCTAGGCATTGTTGTGTGCATTTCTGTAGCTAAATGCTAATGTGCACCTTAATCCTAACCTTAAAGGGGCATCCTATGGAACTTTCAGCATCTGCATAAACCTTAAAGGCAGCAAACGTTCAATCATTCAAAGCCATTCAGCTTGATTTGATGTGTAATGCTCCATTCTAGAGACACGTCTGCACTTACCTTCACTTACCCAGAAATTGTTCACAGTGGTGGTGAATGGAACCAGATGTTTAAAGCATTTAGTGCCAATGAACAAGTACTCTGGAGAAAGGAGGGCAGTAAACCATCATTTTTATCTTGACAATTAATGAGATGGAACAAGTTAGAACTGTTGATTGTCTTTGCCGTAGGCCCTGTCATCAGCCTTCCACCATCAGGACCCTCACAGATCCTGCCGATCTTGGAGACAGGGGGCGGAGCCTGCCCCTGGGCATCCATCGGGACCAAATTGGTGCCGGTGGGGAGGAAGGAGGGAGAAACGTGACGTCACTTCTGATAGCAGCAAAACACAGGTGGTGGCTGGTGATTGGATAAAGGACAGTGACGCTGCATTAGAGTCTCCTGGTAAGCTTTTGGCTGCAACCTGGTGCTGTTTTGCCAAATACACAACCCAGTCTGTCATGTACTTGAAGAAGAACTGAGGAAACAGCGACGTCACAGCATTCTGCTTTTCTCCGTACTGGAGCTCATGTAACAGAAAACCCCTACAGTTAGGTTTAGGATTAGGGTTGGGATAAGTTTAACCAACGTTTAGGTTTGAATTACGTTTAGGTCTAGAAGGTTAATTTTAGGGTTGGGTTAGAGTTATGTTAGGTATAGGCTAGGTTAAGGTGAGACTTAGGTTTAGGTCTAGAAGGTTAATTTTAGGGTTGGGTTAGAGTTATGTTAGGTATAGGCTAGGTTAAGGTGAGACTTAGGTTTAGGTCTAGAAGGTTAATTTTAGGGTTGGATTAGAGTTATGTTAGGTATAGGCTAGGTTAAGGTGAGAACTTAGGTTTAGGTCTAGTGAGTTTATTTTAGGGTTGGGTTAGAGTTATGTTAGGTATAGGCTAGGTTAAGGTGAGACTTAGGTTTAGGTCTAGTAGGTTAATTTTAGGGTTGGGTTAGAGTTAGGTTAGGTATAGGCTAGGTTAAGGTGAGACTTAGGTTTAGGTCTAGTGAGTTTATTTTAGGGTTGGGTTAGAGTTAGGTTAGGTATAGGCTAGGTTAAGGTGAGACTTAGGTTTAGGTCTAGTAGGTTAATTTTAGGGTTAGGGTGAGACTTAGGTTCGGTATAGGCTAGGTTAAGCCTTAGGTTAGGCCATTCATGGAGGAGAGGTACATTAAGGTCATTCTTAGGCAAAGTAGACCCTAAAGAACATTTGTTTTTAGATCATTAACATAGATAATATATTATAATTCTCTAACCATGAGAATTATATGAACCATGAACCATCTCAAATCAGACCACTCTGAATGAGGTTTATGGGAAAATCATGGAAAACCTGGAAAACATCTAATACATTCAAGGATCTACATATACACTACCATCACACACATTGTAAAACCTTGAGGGGTCTTAATGTTTTGTTTAACATTGACTTATTCTTTATGTTACCATTACATAACACTACTTTGTCTATTACTATACACGCACAGAAACACACACACACACACACACACACACACACACACGGTTTGATGTTTCTGAGAGTGCCGCACCTCTGTACTCTGCTTACAGTGCAAAGCAAACAAACCCACGACCTACCACCTATCACATCCCTATGATTCTTATCAGTCGTTTGATCCCCTAAGGATGATTAATAATAGCATTAATAAAATATTAATAATGTTTGGACACAAAGAAAGTCAGTTAAGGCCCATTGGTGGGAATCAGAGGCACACCGGTGTGTGTGTGTGTGTGTGTGTGTGTGTGTGTGTGTCTGAGAGAGAGAGAGAGAGAGAGAGAGAGAGAGAGAGAGAGAGACTTTATATTCCGCTGGCAGCAGCCTTATTCCCACCAGCTGTCGGGATGCATAAAAACAGGATTGTTGTTAAGTCTGGGGCTTAAGTTGCTGCCAGAGAGAAAAGTGCGCGAACAGCGGCATTAATGCGCTGATTAGCGGCAGCACTCAGGCGCGCGCGTTTAAAAGCGCTTAAAGAGCAGCAGCTGGAGTCAACAAGGTAATAAACGCAGCTCCGATGGCGCACGCGAGAGGCGCGCTCCCGCGCACACGAGCAGAGGCACGCGCAACAGAGCGGCCGCGTGCACGCGCTCCGACACGCTCAGCATTTATCAGTCTGCAGCCCCAGAGACTCTCACTGTGTCTGTATTACAGAGCGCGAGTCTCCTGCTATTACCCCCCCCACCCCCCCCCCCCCCTCTCTCTCTCTCTCTCTGTCTCTCTCTCTCTCTCCCTCTCTCCCTCTTCTTCTTCTTCTCTCATTCTTCTTCATTCTCACTCTCTTCACTCTTTTTACTCTCTCTCTCTCTCTCTCTCTCTCTCTCCTTCTCTCATTCTTCTTCATTCTCACTCTATTCACTCTTTTTACTCTCTCTCTCTCCTTCTCTCATTCTTCTTCATTCTCACTCTATTCACTCTTTTTACTCTCTCTCTCTCCTTCTCTCATTCTTCTTCATTCTCACTCTCTTCACTCTTTTTACTCTCTCTCTCTCTCTCTCTCTCTCTCTCTCTCTCTCTCTCTCTCTTCTTCTCTCATTCTTCTTCATTCTCACTCTATTCACTCTTTTTACTCTCTCTCTCTCTCCTTCTCTCATTCTTCTTCATTCTCACTCTATTCACTCTTTTTACTCTCTCTCTCTCTCCTTCTCTCATTCTTCTTCATTCTCACTCTATTCACTCTTTTTACTCTCTCTCTCTCTCTCGCTCTCTCTCTCTTCTTCTCTCATTTTTCTTCATTCTCACTCTATTCACTCTTTTTACTCTTCTTCTTTTTTTCATTCTTCACTCTGTCTCTCTCTCTTCACCTTTCTTTTCATTCTTCACTCTCTTTCCCAAAATCTCTCTTCTTTTATTTGTCTTTCATTTGTCTCTCTCTCTCTCTTTTCTTCTACCATTCTTCTTCCTTTACACTCGCCTCACTCTCCTTACTCTCTCCATCTCTATTTTCCATCCTCTCGCTCCCCCTTTCTTCTCAGTCTCTCCTTCTTTTTCATTCTCACTCTTTTTCCCTTCTTCCTATCCTATCCTCTCCTCCTCCTTTTTATACAGACTGACGGTAGACTCCCTGCAGTCTCATCCTCAGAATTAAGCTGGGATTTTTTCCTTCTGAGTAAAGCTCAGGCGTTCTGCCATCACAGTGGTAAAGTGCTACAACATGACAACATGTAGATACATGTGTCAGCCTCCCTATGACCTCACCCTGCTCTCCAGAATCGTGTGAACTCCCTATTACCTCACTGAGCACCACTGAGGTCTATCTCCAGTACTCTAGCTCCAACAGAAGACTCAAGGTTTCCTCAGCCGTGAGATCCAGTGTCCTCCACTCGACACAGTCATGTTTTATGTGGCAGGCTTGTAAGGGATGTGGTGGGGCTCCAGTCTGAGGCACATTTCTTCACTGAATGATGCAAGAAGTTCTTCCTCTCTACATCTCTTTTTTGACCTTCATGAGATATCTAAAAGATATCTAGGAGTTAAGAGTGGGGAACATCTTGTGGTACATTCAGTGCCCAGTCTACTGCCAGTACTTTCTTTCTTCTTGCAAGCAGCATCGGGTGCCCATATTTAGTGCATCCATTTTTATCTTGACAATTTGCAGCAGTTAGTGCACCACCCTGAGCCATCTGCTCCCTAAGCCTCACCGCGCTACTGAAATACTGTCTGTATAATTCATTTAACAGATTATATTTAGAAAAGACTAATACAATAGTGGTGGTATGTAAAAGGTCATTCTAATCACAGGTAACACACTAATTGAATTATCACCCTGTTAATGTAACTCCTCTGGGTAGTCACATTAGCATGCAGTTGAAAATTGTATTGTTAACTTTGCTGGTGTAGCTCCTGACTTCACTTAAATGAGGAAAACAACGCCTATGAAATGATTCAAATCATTATTTATGATTAATCTTATGATTTGCTGCAGTTAACCATAGCTAATCACATTTGTATCACACACAAAAGGTTCTTGGATGTGTGAAGAAAACAAATCAAGTTTACATGAATTGGAATGACCCATTTTTAGGATATATGTAAGGTATCAGCAGTGATAGAACATAATTATTCTGAGGATGAAATCAAACAAAGTCAATGAAGTCCAACAGAATGGATGAAAGAGAATGAATTGGCATTTTTCCATGGCTTGAAAAACTTTTCTGCTAAACAAACAAAAAAAAAAAACTCCACTGTGGTTGATTTCATACAGGCGAAATTCCAGTCATACATGAAGACAATTTCTCAGGATTTAGACCAGGATTCATACAATGTGTATTAAATACAGTTCAACCTTTGGACACATGCACAAATTTCTGATGCTACCCAGACATGCAGAAATGAACGCTTAGAACAGAAAATGTTACAAAGCAACCAGTGAAATTATATTACCTGAACCTATACCTCAATCAAACCTAAACTTAAACTTAACCTACTACACCTAAACCTAATTCTACTCTTAACCCAAACCTCATCTTAACCTACGGCACCTAAACCTAATTCTACTCTTAACCTAAACCTCATCTTAACCCACGACACCTAAACCTAATTCTACTCTTAACCTAAACCTCATCTTAATCTACGACACCTAAACCTAATTCTACTCTTAACCTAAACCTCATCTTAATCTACGACACCTAAACCTAATTCTACCCTTAACTAAACCTCATCTTAACCGACACCTAAACCTAATTCTACTCTTAACCCAAACCTCATCTTAATCTACGACACCTAAACCTAATTCTACCCTTAACTAAACCTCATCTTAACCTACGACACCTAAACCTAATTCTACTCTTAACTTAAACCTCTGTTAAACCTACGGCACCTAAACCTAATTCTACTCTTAGCTTAAACCTCCATTAAACCTACAACACCTAAACCTAATTCTATCCCTAACCTAAACTTAACCTACGACACCTAAACTAAATTTTACTCTTAACCTAAACCTCATCTTAACCTACGACACCTAAACCTAATTCTACTATATTCCTGCACCAACTGGACACTGCATCGACCACTTTTCTGCACCTCGAAAAATAAATCTACATGCATTTGGCTAGATTGTCAAGTGCAAATGAGCTCCATTAGCCTCTATTAACATTAGGTTTAGACAAACCTTGACAAAAGTGGATACACCTCCCAATAGCTTGTGCTTGTGTACAACTCTGAACTGATGATCTTGGAATCTGCAGCTGTTTAGACATGGCTCCAGGAGACATTCCTGACTTAAATCTACAAATCTACAATCACCCTTCTCAGATCTGAACTAAGCTGTCTGGACTTTCTTATTATACTGTGTGATGGTCAAGCCAATGAGTGCTGTCACACAAACTCTTTTAATTTGGGCACAGAGAAGCTGTCGATGTCAGAGATCATGTTGAATCATAATCACTAACAGGAAGTTAAGAAGTTTTGGTTAATGATCAGTGTAGGCTAACGCACACCGGTTTCAATGGCTTTATTTATTCAACACAGCGATGTTTTACTGGTGCAGTTCTGATGCAGTCCAAAGAAATGCTGAGTACAGAAGTACACTGCGGAGGCAGATATGTATCAAAGCTTTTTCATTTGCTAGAACCTGAGCAGGATAGCAACCACCTAGCAAACAGGTTTCGCATCTAATCAAACAGCCCTTTGTGATCTTTTTACAAACCAAGACCCCCATGCTTGGAACCATTTATGGAATCCTGTAGGGACAATGCTAACCGCTAGTTGTACCTCACTTAAAGATATGAGTGTGGTTCTGTCACTTTTCAGAATGTAGTAATACCATGCCATATCAATAGCACGCTAATATGAGTATTGACATTTTATTGAAACGTTAATTGAACTTGTCATGACAAGTAAAGCTAAAAGAAAGATTATTTCCCAGACATTGTTATGAGAACTTAGATATGTATAGTTGTAAAATACATATATGCTTTCTATACTGTCAGTCCTGGTTATTTGTCTCTTGGTTTTTGGCAGTGAGGAAAGTATAGCTACTATCTTCAGTCAGATCTATAGACGCTGCACAATACACAGTATAAGTAAATTTTTGATGCAAGAATTCATGCATAAATAACTAGTTCAAAATCTTGTGGGCTACTTGGAATAAAATTAGAGATTAAGAATGATTCAGTATTTTCTTGAAAAATCCAGATAACACATCTACATACCACTTTACCGCAAGGTTAAGTAAAGTGAAAACACATTGACTATCTTCATCTACAGTAGCATCAGTCAAGTGTGATATAAAATTAAAAAAATGGGCAAGCAAAAGGATCTGAGCCACTTTGACATGGGCCAAATTGTGGTGGCTAGACGACTGGGTCAGAACATCTCCAAAACATCTGGCAGGTCTTGTGGGGCGTTTCTAGTATGTAGCGATCATTACCTACCAAAAGTACCTACCAACCGGTAAACCAGTGACAGGGTCATGGATGCCCAAGGTATCCACAGAGGCCTCAGAGCATAACTTACAGGTCCTTAAAAGCTAAGGTCTTGGTGCCAGAGGACACAGGACACCCTCAGAGGTCTTGAGTTGTCCATGTCTCAACGAGTCAGAGCTGTGCTGGTGACCTACACAATATTAAGCAGGTGGTTTTAATGTTATGGTTGCTCTGTGTAAACCTATTCTGTAATAAACATTTATAAGGGCATGTTCCAAAAAGTGTCAGCTGCCAAAACACTTTTTGGAGTGAAATGACAGCTAAATTGACAAAAGCAGGCTGATGCTTGTTGGAATAAGCTTTTATAAATGTTGATGCAGGTTAATGTCAGTTGTCATGAAAGGTTTATGTAAGTGTTGTACAGCCTTTTGAATGCTGCTCTTCAGGAGTGGAGTGTTAATGACAACTCTAAGTGCTAACATTAGCAACTGAGATGCTAAGTTCGCTGATTTTTGCTGATTTTGGCTTGTTTAATACTATACTATACTATAACACTATACACATTCAAAACACGCAGTTTGATAAAACTAGGAAAAGTGGGGGCTTTTACCACCTTTCTTATTTGCCCCCTGAATTTGCTATCAGCATATGCAATCATGCACGAATCAGTGGTGACCTCGAAGAATGACCTGGAAATTGAGATTTAATCAGGTGTTGAAGGTCAGTGGAGGTCAATGAGAACGGCTTCTCATTACAGGGCCTGTGGGGGCCATTTGGATTAGGCCTAGAACATGGAGATTATACTGTGATTAATAGAACCCCTGTTCATCAGCCTCAACACATGTTCCTCCCAGTCCCCCAAGAGACGTCTCGCTCGGTGATCTTAGCTGCGAGGTTTACTAACGGAACTTCTAACAGCCCGTTTAGACTTCCCACCTAAAACAGGATACATGTGAGGAACTGAGGGCCGGCTCAGAGGCAGCTGTAATTTCCTGTGGCGCAGCCGGGTTGTGACGGCAGCGGCTCGTTGAGATGGGAGTCTGCTCAAGGAGATGATCCGCAGCCCCAGCGCTGGGGCCCGGCTTTCTTTTCTCTCTTTTTTGAGAGAGAGAGAGACAGAGAAAGAGAGAGAGAGGCGGAATATGGTAATGAACCTAGCTTGATAGAGTAATTAACTTGGCTAAATGAAAATCCCACGAGGTTGAGGGATGGAAAGCAGATGTTCTTTGAAATCCATTAAGGGGGGGTAAAACGTCTCATGAAGCGGTATGTGCCGAGATAAAGGAAGTGCACAGTGGTGTGCTGGTGGTGCACTGCTTGGAAAAGTGTATGTGTGTGTGAGTGTGTGAGTGCACATGTGGTGGGTGCTCTTTCAGGAAGGAAAGAAGGACCTTTATTTGGATATGGCATGACTTTGCAGTACCAGCTGGCTGAAATCAAAAGGGCATTTGCAGGAAGAAAGAACCATGTAGATGTTCCTAGACGAGGAGGGCACAGCAACACCTTCACGTAGCACTCCTACATATAGGTCAAACAGGAAATACTGTATGTTGGACTCAAAGGTGTGAGCGAGAGATCAAACAAACAGAAGGAAATGCAAATGACAGTCATTTGTTATGGCCTTGCATTTCAGCTTAATCTGTAAACCAAGTTTACAAGAGTCATGTAAAGATCGTTTGTCACACAAAACTGAAAATAGAAGAACTACTGTTACAACTATAACAGAACGTGAACTAGCTTATTATTCTTGTTTTATCTCCAAACTCCCAAATGTTTTTGGATAAACATTATGTTTAGTGTGATTTCACTTTATACTTTATACCTTATACTTTTATAACTGTAAACTGTCATTAGAATGAGAGAAAAACAGCTCAGCTAGCTAATCCAGGCTAGTGAGTATCATTATAAAGGCCTACTCTGTCAGGATTAGCTTTACATGGGGGGTGGAGTAATCTAATTTTACTATACAACGTTGGTAAAACTTATGACTGATTCACATGGGATAAGAAATCTCTGCATAAATGACAGAGATGGCAGTGACTACTCGATTCACCTCCAAAAAAACATGGTGTTCACCATTGTTATAATCCACTTGTAATAATAATGGAATTTTAGTTTGTAAATTCGCAGCTACATGGTAATAAAACTTAGCTATAGGCTACGCTATACAATGACTTGCCCAAAGCTGTTAGAAGCAACGCACCTCTGAGGAGTCCCTTGGCTCGTCTTCTGGATTTGACTGTGGTTTGCGTTACGCTTCAATGACCAGAGGTCTCTGTGCCATGCACAAGGAAACTAAACGCCTTTCTTAAGTGTCTCTATACTTCAGAAAAGGCTTAGTTTTACAGAAAGCCACCAGAATCTTGACTGACACAGGAGCTCGCAGTCTGTAAAAATTATATTATACAATTATTTTACCCCACCTCCTTCCTTTCCGAGTAGGGCTCAAGTAACTGCTTTTGTGTATTAAGTGTCTAATAGTTACACAGATCTTCTATTTTGTTTTATTAGGCCACAAACAGCCTGCGAAAACCACTTTAGGAATGTTGTGTTGTTGGTGGAATACAAGAATAGGAACCCTGCTCTGACAAATTATGTATATGTAAAATGTTAACTGCATTTTGTTTTACAAGAGAACGAAAATCTATTTTTTAGTATTGGGACACATCCCCTAATCTTTGAATTCAGGTGTATAAAATCAAGCCCTTAGCCATGCAGTCCGCCTTTACACACATTAGTGACTGAATGGGTGATTTTGAAGAGGTCTCTGAATTCCAGCATGGTACTGTCATATGATGCCACCCTTGCAACAAGTGGGGTCACCGAGTGCTGAGGCACATAGTGCATAAAAGTCCAAGTTCCAAACCTCAAAACAGCTCCAACCTGTGAGATATTAACTCCACAAGGCCCCTGAAGGTGTCCTGTGGTGTCTGGCGCAAAGATCATATAGGTCCTGTAAGTCGGAGGTGGGACCTCCATGGATTGCATCAATGGGCCTAGGGAGCCCATGACCCTGTCGCTGGTTCACCGGTTGTCCTTGAAGCACTTTTTAGGAATACCACACAAGAGCTCCTTCTTTAGAGATGCTATAACCCAACCATTTAGCCATCAGAGCAATGTGGCTCTTCTCAAAATGTCTCAGATTCTTATGCTTGCTCACTTTTCCTGCCTCCAACTTTTCAACACCAAAAAATGACTGTTCATTGACTCTCTAATATGTAGATATTTACGTCACCAGTCAGTAGTTTTAACAGTGTAGGATATATATATATATATATATATATATATATATATATATATATATATATATATATATATATATATATATATACTTATATACTATATATATGTACTTAGTAACACTTCCTCTGGCAAGAATCACAGCTTTATAGCCAGCTAAGAGTCAACTCATGTTTGGGACCATGAAGGTCAGCTTACACCTCTCAATGAGGTCCAATTATTGATTTTGTGGCCTGTGTATGATCATTATCCTGCTGTAGAAGCCATCCACTTTCCATCTTCAGCTTTTTTATTGACGGTGTGATTTTTACTTCTAGGATTTGCTGGAATTTCATTGATTCCATTCTTTCCTCTATCAGTAAAAATGCTCCCTGTGCCACTGGCTGCAACACAAGCCCAAAAAACATTAATTCAGCCCTGTGCTTACCAGTTGGAAAGGTGTTCTTTTCATGAAATTCTTCCCTTTTTTATTTCAAATATACTTTTGCTCATTAATGCCAATGGAAATTAGTGGTGGTGTTTTTTTTTTTATTTATAATAGATTTTTGATGCATTAAACCACACAATAATCATACAACATTATAAAAATAAACCACAATACCTTTAATTGTTTTTTTTGTTAGTTCAGTAATACATTTTTTTATGAAATACCACAATGCATGCCTGTGCGTGTGTGTCTGTGCGTATGCGTGTCTGTGCATTCATGCTGTATATTTTCTTCACTGAGGAACAGAGTGTCTCTCTGTTGGAGGGTGGATTGACTCAACAGCCTGACTTCACTGGTTGGCTGTTGACTTGGTGGATGGCAACATCAGTAGCACAACCAGAGGCAAAGTCACACTCCACCGCAAACACACACAGAGAGGAGCCATCTGCTGCGCTCTCGCAACTCTGGTACACACACACACACACACACACACACACACACACAAATACACAAGACTGTCAAAAGTTCCCCAAATGAAGAAACACAGCCTGACACATGTGTGCACACACAGACACATGCGCGCACACACACAGACACACCAGTTGGGTCTCATTTCCCCCACTTAGAGCAAATGATGTTTTATTCACACTCACTGACTCAGTCAGTGATCACTGGAAACTTAACAGATAGCTGTCACCTCTTTAGCCCACTTAATACCCAAATGATCCTATTTAAGTCTAACGTAAAATCCATCCGCTGGCTGATTATCAGACAATCTCACTGAATGAGAGAGGGTGGGAATTTTAGAGAATAGGCCTACTGGTTTTAGCCCAATATCTAACACTAGATTACCGGGCAATATCACCTGATTAGCACCTACAATAAATCAGGCTGGGTTTTTTTTTTTGTATTTATTAAGTTGATTTATAAGACATTTGTAATGGAATATAATGATGAGTTGCTTCAGGACCTTGCAGCAAGACCTGCTACAAAACCTCATATTACTTTGCAGGTGAAAAAAAAATGTCAATTGAAATGAATATCAGTCTGTTTATTATGTCATTTGTGGCGTAAAGGAAAGCTGACCATTTTTAAACTATGCAAATGACAATAGTGGACGACAGATTCAAATAGTAAATATATATTATAGGTAAAAATTATAGTTAAATATTAAAGGCGCCACACAATGTATTTTAAGTTGTTTATTAAATATGTGACTTTGAAAAAAAAAAAAGAAAAAAAGCTCAACAGTGGTGTAACAAGCCTATTTACAACCCTATTATTTTTCTTCAAAACAAAACACCCATTTTACAATGATCTTATGAAAAACAAAAACATAAGCTCTTCTTTTTTCTTGACTGGTTAACGGCAGTACGGTAGCCCACAGTCGCATAGCTTAGCCGAGCATAGCATACATTTTGTGACTGTAATAAGAGCTTTACCATTCTCTCTGTGCCCATTACCTAGCATAAGAAACTGTAGTCGGATCTTGTAGGGTCAAACCTTCTCTGAATGGTGCTTCGCTCTTCGGCTAGAGTTAGCTCGTAGCCTTTTCAGGCTTGCTTAAATATTCTCTCTCAAAGCTGTTGTGTTTAGCCCAGAAAAGTTTTTCCTAGTGGACTGTAATGTAATGTTGTAGTAGTAGTTACATAACAGTCTTAGGGTTTTGAATTTGTCAGTTTGACATCTCCTTTTATGTACATGGGTTTTACTCTTGAAAAAGGACACGACAGTGTTTGAGGTTCTCGGTTTATCACTTCCGAACTCTCATTCTTCGACTATGTCAAGGACAATTGAGTTTTCCATTCTAGGGCCTCTTTAAATTTACCATCAAACCCTTCTTATGAAAATGGCCTAATGCTAGTACTGTTCTGAGACTTAATATTGGGGGAAAGCATCATTCATGGTAATCAACTGCATGTAGCAGATGTCGGCCATAAAGAGAACACTACAGCGTTCATTTAACCAGAGTCAGCCATTCTATTGTACAGTAGCACACACTGATACAGGCGGTGAATCTCTTCCGTTATTTTCAAAAAGGGGAAGTGATGGACCATAGAGACACGCACGGGCGGCCATGTTTTACACTCTGAGGTACAATGTACTTGTTGTATTGAAGCAGATGGAAAGACACAGCTGTGGGACGCTAGCAGTTAAAGAAGCGTTTCCTGGATTCGGTCCTGTCGCTCAGGGAGCAATGACGTTCTCCCCCCACCCATCCCAATGCAAACAGCCCACCCTATCAGCTGCTGAAAGTCCACTCAACGCATCTGGAACAAGCACTAAGCTTTAAAACGTGTTGCATCATAGCTAATGGGAGCTTATAGTAATTACAGCAGACACTGCTCTGCTGGTATGAAACTGCTGAATGAAACCCATTTCCACTTTTTGGTGCTATCTGTGCGTGCCATGATAAGCTGCTCAGCACTTCTCTATTCAGTAGAGGGAACTTCTGAAGACTGACTGTGGCAGACATGATGAAATGAAACATTTTCCAGACGTTGTCTTGCATGATATGAAACGCTGAAATAGATAACATAGTTATCAGCTTCCCCAGACACCCAGACTGGTCGTCATGCCCATCTTAAGCGCCATTTAACTTCCTCATCAAAGTAATACACCTGTCAGAACAAAAGTGCGAAATCACAAGCAGTCTTCTTTTCTGCTGATGGCATGCGTGATATATAGCCCTGTTTCTCTTACTCATGCCTGCTGGATCTTTCTTAACCAATGCTTTTCGAGTTGGTCGAGACTCTGGGTTGGTCAAAAGTGAGCTTTTCCCGCTGATCCGAGAGCAGCGTTGTGGTTTCTCTTTCTATACCCTTTCTAAGGGTTA
The DNA here is from genome assembly GCF_030463535.1 of Salminus brasiliensis. Classification (NCBI taxonomy): domain Eukaryota; kingdom Metazoa; phylum Chordata; class Actinopteri; order Characiformes; family Bryconidae; genus Salminus; species Salminus brasiliensis. The sequence goes on from NC_132887.1 coordinate 20,724,998, forward strand.
CATTTATCCAATCAACCTGGCATATTCTCAAAATCCTCTACCCACTCCTAAGTTCCAGGACAGACCACAGCTTCCTGTCTCCGTTCCTAAAGCTTCTGGCTTTTTTACCACTAGCAGTTAACTGCCTAAACCTTCTCACCATCCATGGTCTACGCTTTCTGTTCTTACGGTGCAAACAGCAGCAGAATAAATCTTTTAGGTAACATCATGGTGAGGGGTAATGAAGCTGAAGCTAGACAACAAGCTGGACTGGCAATGGCGACCTTCTGAAGGAGTTATGGCAAACGCACTGTCTGTGTGCACGTTAGATCAGGGCACGCCAAATGGTAACCATAACAACAGCAAAGTAATAAGGGACCTCTCGCAAAATGAACAGTGCACTCGCATGTATTATGCGAGAGTAGAAAACATACTCACTAAACGAGGACGAAAACTGGGGAAAAGTAAAAGGCTGTTAACAAGACTTAATTGGTGAACTATGCACAAGCAGTAACCAAACAATTTCTAAATACAGTGAGTAAACCATGGCTAAAGTTACACATATCAATTACAGTACAATTATATATATTTTTTAAATTAAATGTGGTATGTATATATTTAGGCGTGGCAAAGGTTTGATTAAAGGTTAAATTAAGCCTTTGTTCAGTACTGTTTGAGAGAAAATAACAGGATTAGAACCTCATAGTGGTGAGTATATACTGTATGAGCAAATACTGTATTTTGTTGTTTGCAGTATGCAAGTGATATTGTAGTAATGCTAACAAAACTGCCATGAACCAATAAGTAAGTAAATAAATAAATTAATTAATAAATGATTAAAAATGTATTAAAACCTTTTTCCCACAAACCCACTACCATCCTGGACAAACCTGAATCTCAATTCAAGAAAACTGTAAAAGTTGGCAGCCCTGGTGTAAAGTAATGAGGTGTATAACAGATGGGGTACTCACAAAGCCCAGTTTGAGCATAGAAAATATAATGTTAAAGTTTTGAATACACACACATCAAACTTTCAATGGAAGTCAAAATGTACTTTTATTACTTATTATTAGGCATTTCAAAGCATTTCTATTGGTCCATTCATCATGACATTTTAATACAATGTAAAAAAAAATATGCCAGACTAAAACTATACCAAAATGTCAAGACAGCAAAAATGATATGCATTATATGTGTGTGTATATATATATATATATATATATATATATATATATATATATATAGGTATATCTCATTGCTTGAGATGGCAGGAATCCCTGAGAAACCTGTGCTGTACAGAAGTACAGAAAAAAGCTGGTGGTGAAGTCAATGGTTTGTTGAAAACAGCATTAAACAGTGTAAGTATGGGTAACATGCCGTGTAAGGCATGCATGGCAAAAATGCTGTCCCTGGGATCTGTATGGCTTTGGACTACAGCTGTTCTGTAGCTGTGAGACAGACATCCGTCCTGCCATTTCTTCTGTGTCCGCTGAGCTGGTGAAGTAAGCTGCTTTGGGCAGGCATTTTCTTGCTGTGGTGACCAGCAGGACATTTCATCTTTTGTTGACCACATGCTGCTGCCATGGAAACTCGTCGAATGGTTCATTTAGAATCTCCATGGGACTCCGCTCTCTACCTGGCGCTCGGGCCAAAGACGCCGATAACCTTCCTCGGCTGCACTCTCTCTCTCTCTCTCTCTCTCTCTCTCTCTCTCTCTCTCTCTCTCCCCCTTTCTCTCTCTCTCTCTCTCTCTCTCTCTCCTTGATATTCTTAGTTTCTTTCCAGCCATCCACACTGGTTTAGAGTTTTAATCATTGACTCCAAGCCAAAGCGTTTGTGCCGAACTCTAAAGTTTCACCCTGGTTAAGCATTTCTGTACAGAAGTCAATCATTCTCTGAAGTGAAATGTTAAGTGGATGAAGTTTCTCTCGCGCTCTCACTCTTCCTCTCTCGTGCCACTGCTCTTACTTCATCCAGGCCTTGTTGACCTTTTTCAGGGCTGTGACAAAGCTTCCCTTTCACATGGTTCCGTGGCTGAAACTCATGGGAAAGCGACCGTGCGGGCGTGTGTGTGTGTGTGTGTCGCAAGTGCAGCCCGCCACCATCTGCCACCAGGCTGAGAGCGGATGATAAAGTTAGCATCACTGGCGCTGGCGTCTCTGTCCCACCTCATCCTCCTTCGCTGTGCTGGCCTCTTCCAGGAAGTCTGTGTGAGTGAGTCAGGCGCCCAGCTGAGAGCCACTGACCGGCCTTAGCTCCCCACCAACGCCCCCCCCCCCCACCCCAGGAGGCCCTGTGGGACTGGAGGAGCAGTGGGGGGTGAAGAGAGGACAGGCAGAAAGACCGAGGTGGGGGAAGATGTTGTGGTTGCAGGTGTTTGACTGTCACTGGGTCTGCTGGGCAGAGGGCTGTATCGTATGTGTGTGTGTATGTGTGTGTGATGTGCTTGTGTGTTTTGTTTGTTTGCATTTAAAGCATCTTTTGGTAGCAAATGAACCTTAAAATAACAGCTTCAAAATCTGGTTGATACTTCTCTGACTTGAAATAGGGAGAACGGCATGTCTGTCATTGCTACTCCGGGCCGGAACGCTGCTAACTGCAGTGGTGGAGCTGCACGAGACCTCTCACATGAAATGCACAACACTGTGTAGCCCGAGTCACATTTGTGTAAAATTCTTATTATATTCTATATCCTTCTCCTTGTTATATTACTCTACCCCCTCAGTCCACGTTTACTTCACTTCAGATGTCCTGTATCTCTCAGCTTGCCAACAAAAGCATGTGTACAGTTTGTCCATAAGGGGGAGCTTATTGCGTGGTTTGTATTTACAACAGTGGTGTGAAAGTGAACTACACTCCACAAGAGCCTAGGAGCCAATTCTTGCATAATGCTGCTTTCATTTGACCATATCCTGCATTTTTTGGCATGTTAGTCAATTAATTTTGTCTTCTAATAATGTATGTGTGGGTTCTTGCACCAGTCATTCATTTTAATAGTCATTTTTATATGAATGAAACTATGTGTTACTGTTCTTTTAAGACCAGTTAATGTTCTGATTGGTTGTCTCATTCAAAAAATAGTCAGAACTGAAACACACCTTATAACATCAGCGTGAATGGGCGGAGCTAAACTGTGGCGATATTAGTAAAGGACTTGGACAACAACATAGGCTTTTATTGCAGCTTACTTTGAACATATAGACAGTATGCACTGGGGAGTGAACGGTACACCTTGAAACTCTGCTTGGAACAATGATTACAAAAACGCATTACAGTAGATACTGCAGGTAGTAAGCAGGTAAGACCTTAGTCTGAACCCATTAAAATCTGTGACATCATTTCCCTCAAGGGCCATATGCCATTTAATGAATCATTTTGTACAGTAATACATTTTTAGAGTTTCATGATTTATATCTGCATGTGATTATAGATTAATCTTTAACGGTTGTCTCTAAGGCAGGAAAAAAAAAATTGAGGATGATTAGCTGACCAGAGAGTTGGGACATTTTCCTCACGTGTGGCATGTGTTGTGACGGCCACTCTCCTCCGATAGCAAGCACTGGGAACAAGGAAGCATCAGGAGATATTTAATTAAGACAACAGTTCAATTAACAGCTCAATTAGCCGAGGTAATTAGAAGCTCTGTTGGAACAAAAGCCAGCGCACTCAGTGGGTCCCTGTGCAGGACCAGGGTGGCTCAGTTCTGCCGCGGGCCTCATAATCCTAGTTAAGTGCTGGACTGCCATTTTGGCGCAGAGTGCCTGGACAGGAAAACAACATTAAAACCTTTGTAAGTTCCACATGTTAAGGTCCAAAAATCAGAATTTTACACAATTTCCCCCATGCCCCAAGTACAGGTGATCAAGACAGCTTTGGTGTTTGTAGTTTGCCTCATTTTACTGAAGCTACGGAAGTCATGGATGCATACACAGTATGTATACATTAAACTGTATGCCTAAATGATCATACACTAATTTGCAAAACATTAAATGTAAGATTATATATATATATATATATATATATATATATATATATATATATATAATATTAGACTTTATACACTGTATGACATTGTTACGGTCAGCATTTCTGGACACGTGATCAGTGGCTAATAAAAATCTTTCCAAGCCATGCCATTTTGCCATCGGTGGCTGGATTTAGGGAGAGCACAATTGATACTCTCTCCTCTTAACACTCTTAAGTGATGTTGAACAGCACAGGCGTCCGTATTTTGCATGTATCAGAGGACACATTTGTCAGTCCTTACCCTTCTGGTGTCGAGAGCTTTGCTAGTGCTAGGGGTCTGTTCACAAGTTTGGAACAGACCCCTGGTGACATGGGGCATGTCACCATTTTTAATTAGTAATTAGGACCTGTCAGCTGAATAATTTCCAGGATTTATAAATTCTATGGCTCTTCAAACACTCGTCGAGCATGGTCTCCTTTAAGCAACTGTCTAAATGCTCTTACAATGAAAGTAATCAATAAGAAAATAGCCACGTGTGGTTTCTACAGTACAGAATGCAAGGGCAAAGAATTGGGTAGAGAGGGTATGAATGGTGGGGATGTCTCTAGCAATTATTTTGATGGAAAATTAAAATACAACGGTCCAGCAGCGTCTAATCAATTTATTTGGCACTTAGCAAGTGATTAACAGACCTTGTTCTCTTGAAAAAAAAAAAAACTGCTGGCAACCCTAAATGGTACTGTGTGTGTGTGGCGATTAGCCGATTTAGATGATATTCTCAGTCAGGATTGCAGCCAAAAAATGAAAGGTGAAAATTAGGAGCTACTTTACATAAAGTCGAAGTGTAAGTTGCTAATGTGTAGCGTCAATAATAATGGTAATCATCATAAAACTCATACAATCATAAAACTCAACAAAGCCATGAATCCTTTTGCTGACCATGTGGTAGCTCAGACAGAGGAGAGACAGGTGGAGAGGCAGGGTCACAGGTCAAGTCGAATAATGACTTGGTGATATGTTGGTAGTGAAATTCAGTATTGTGGCAGGTGCTAAGCTGATGCTGTACAGTGATTCATCAGTGTGTGTCTGAAATGAGAGTGTTGAATAGGGACATGTTGTCTCACTGTTCATATGGCATGCATTTCATCAGGTGACAGAAGCAATCCTGTCAGGTAGTAGTTTATTTGGGATTAGTTTCATTTAACTTATTTTATATAAATAACCAGCTTTCAGGAGGCCCCCTGTGGTCTGCTTTTATATTCCTATCAATGTCAAAATCATGCCCTTGGTGGATTGCTACTAAGAAATGAAAGTTCAGGGGAACTGTGGAGGTCAAGATGAGATCTGGAAGACAAAAAAAAAAAAAAACACTTGAAGAGAACTGCCCATATGATGGTTTTACAGGCAAAAAACAAAAAACATATCACTGTCAAGAACCTCCAAGAAAACCTAATGAGTCAGGAAGGTTGTGCACCACCCTATTGTGCAGCATTGCTTGAACAGACATAATCTTCATGGAAAGAGTCATAAGAAGGAGTGGCTTTGAGTAGAGGGAAGAATGGATTCCACAAAATACCAGTAACCCTAAATGGGAATGTCAAATCATCAAACCAACAATGATTCAAAACACACAAATATGTACATATATATATATACATATTAACACACTCAGCTATATTATATGGCTAGCTAGCTGCCAACCAGGTAGGGCGAACGGGTAAGAAAGAAATCAATATGTAGCATAACATATATTGTAAATCTGTTGTATTATTCATTTGATAAATCACATATATAGAGGTTTGCCATGCAGTAGTTTGCTCTACAAGCCTTCATTTATGGTGAAATGCACATTCACATGTTAGGGTGGGGGTCCTCAAGAACCCCAAAGTATGCCTTTCTATTCAGATGCCACTATACCACTGGAAGCAAACATGTTGAAACCAAAATGTTGCCTGTGCTTTTGCCACTTTTTATAAATATCAGAATGACCTACAGTGTCACAAGCAAATGTCAGAACCCAAACATGTCTTGGCTGATTATCTGTGCTAGGGTAAATTAGATTTTTTTTCGTTGAACTATTGTTTGTATTCCCAGTACTGCTAGAGGAGCTTACTGGAAAACTCTGCTCACTGGGGCTTTGAGTATACCACCCAGTTGACTTCCCTCAAGCTTCTCGCACAAACATCGCCACCCTTCTTGGCCAGTCTCTCCGTGTTTTGACCATCGCTGGCTGTTTAAACATTCACAACCATTCCTTTGTCTTAGTCTTGGCTGAATATGTATCCAGGGCATCTTGGTGTTTTCTCCGCTGCAGGCTTCCTGGAAAGGGGCAGAGGTCTCAGGGGGGAGCAGCTGCTCGGTTTAGCCCACTTGGAGCGCACTGTCCCTGGGCGTGACCTCTCCCCCTGAGCCCCACTCGCTCAATCAGCCTCGGCGCATTGCACCAGGTGAGCCTCCTCGTTTGCTGATGTGCATAGGCCCGGCTCTCCTGCGTCTGGGCCCATTAAGGGGTGCAGATGCACACCTGATGACACGGCTGTCAAAGCTCGGGCCTGTCTCAGCAGCGAGCTGGGTTGTGACCTCAGGGGCCGCACAGCAGGATGCCTGCCTGTGTAGAGGTCTGTCTCTGGGGAACAAGACCATTGCTTGGTCCTGGGCCTGTAATGAGATCAGCTAGAGCAGAACCCAGCTGGGTAAATCAGGGCAGGAGACATAGGCAGAGTGGTGACAGACTCTCAAATGAGATGAAGGCATATGTGAAGCCTATTACACAAGGGTTATGGGTGAGACCTAGCATATTGGCGTGAGGGCTATTTTGGTGGTAGATTACATTCTGTGCACATTTTTGCACAGGGTGCATTAGGATGATGGTTACAAATCCTCATTTGTACTGTCTGTCTTCAGCTTGTGATGTAGAGTAGATACAGATCTGCTTCATATGGAGTCTAGCTGTCCAGAACATGAACATGAAGCTACTGTAGACACCTACAGGCTAATAATCTATGACAGATCAGTGGCCTCCAACTCTTCGCCTGGACTGCTACCTTACTGCAGGTTTCAGCTCCAACCCAAATCTTACTCATCCCTTTCCAATCAAAGATGTCTAAGAGCAGTAAATATTTATATCAGGTGGGGTGGGTTGGATTAAAAAATCTGTGGCCTCTTTTAAAAAAATAAAGATTTCCCTCTATTTTGAAAATGTTTCTGTTTACACAGAGACAAAAATGCTTGCATGAAAATGCTAGCCCTATAGCATTATATGTTAATAACAGAACAGTATTTCAATTTATTCATAGGTCAAAATCTAAAATCTAGTGCTATCTACGCATAGACATTGTAGTTTTATGAGTTCTATTTAATGAAATTTTAAAAACAGTTTTTAAAAACAAAAAACAGCTTTTAAAAATGGTAAAAAATACCTGGATGTGTGGACAGGTGGAATATAGCTCTCACAAAAACAAGAGAATGCATCTGTTGTGAAAAATGCTATTTAAATACATTTAAATTTAATTGAATTAAATAGTTTTAGTGAAATGATCATGACCTCAATATGCTACAAAGTGATGCTAGCAAGCTAAGTTCTTTTGTAAAGCATCTTGCGGCCACCAGGTTCATGCTACCTTGGCAACTTTGAACTAATTTGAAATTTTACCAGTGTTGTACCACCTGAGGTGTAGAGGGCACACAACACAACACACAGACTTTGCTAGCACTACTACCATACACCATCTCAACCACCCTATTTGAATGAGGAAAAAAAAACATGAGGTTATAACAATGAAAAAAACTTGTAAGAAGATACTTTTCTTCAATTATTTAATCATTTGTACATATTCAAAGCTAATTTTAACTCATGTTCATATTTACAGTGGGCTGTCCAGGTATTTTTGCACTTTCCCCTCTGGCCTGGTCCCTGGTATGAACTGGTGGTGACTAAATACTTACTCATAACTTCACACACAAACTTAATAACAAAATTATATGTTGCTGGTGCAACCCTGGCCTAGAAACCAGGACATTCACCTGAACCCACTGGAATGAAACATTCAGCAGAAGCTCTACAGCCGCAGCGATCACATCTGAACTGGAGCCCCACCAGGCCGCCAAGTCCTACTAGAAGAGCTGAGTGGCAGCGGAAGTCTCACAGTTGTGGTAAATCTTGTGACAGGATGACTCGCTGCTCGTCAATAACAGTCGAGGGCTGAGGGCTGTTGCCACATTCGGCCCCGCACTTCCTCCATAGTTACTTCATCACACCCCACCAGCTGGCCCTCCTGGCCACTATCTCTCAACCACAGTCTCTTTGCAGGCCATGTGACTTCACCGGCAGCGACCCAGTGCTGGGCCAGCGCCGGCCCCAGCCCCAGGCTTCCTGTCTCGGGCCCGCATCACTTCCTAATGTTACCACGAGTGCTGTTGCTCTTTCTTTCATAAAGTTCTAGGGGCAAAGGGGGACCTTCCACTTTAAAATGAATGGATTTATATTGTTGTTTACTCTGATATGGTAGCGTTTAACCCACTGTAACCCACTGATTAAAGCTTTAAATACATACATGTCAATAAATTCGTCCATCTCAACTGAACCATGTACATCTCAGCCGAAGCTCATTTGTGTGAAATAATTTTCATCAGCATTTCAGTTTTACTATTAGGTTACAAAAACAGCCAGCGTTCCAGGACCAAGTATATTAAAACTGCATACTGCCAACTACAGTAGCTCATGATACATCACTCATCAAGATGTGTGTCAATCACTTATTTTATTTCTAGCTAATAGCCAAGGCCTGAGTGGGTAATGTGTTGAGCTGGGCAAATTCCCAGTTGGCCAATAGTATTTTGGGCTGTTTACTGTGAGTAAATATATAAAGGGAAATATATAAATATAGAAATGCCCAAAACAAACAAACATAGTTTATATTTCTAACAACCAGTGGTCCTACAGCTAGTGTAAGGGCGAAAAAATAAAAAGGGCACATACTGCACAATATGGGGGCCCAACATAAAATAGTAATTCTTGATCAAGAATGCAAGAATGGCACACTCTCATGCATTTCTGGACAAGCTGAGAGATACAGAATGGTCACTTAAAGTGAAAGAAGTATGTGGATTGGGGTAGTAGAGTAATATTATAGGATTTTACACTTTACACTTTATGACTTGTGAGTGTTGTCCTACTCGCTTAGTTAGCAGAGTGTTGCAGGGACAGAGCAGATGAGATTACATCAAAATGCTAACTAAAAGTTTTTTGGCCTCTTAAAACATGTAGAAAAGATTTGTTAGCAGATGTGCAATGTGTATTTGTGTATTTGCATTGTAAGCAGGGTTTGAAAGCCTGCCCCAGAGGGCACACTGTGGGCAACTGCATCTCATTTTCTCCACTGGGGCTTTTCTCTCTCTCCATTGCAAGGACACTTTATCATGTTTTCTCATTTTCATCAAAAGGCACTTGTAGGGAATGTCAGGTTTATCCTATTGGGAAGACAACTATAGAGCACCACATCACTATATTCCCACTAAAGGGTCTTCCATTAAAAAAACCCATGTTCTGACACATGTAGGGACACCCTTTACAGCACTGCATCACATTGTATCCACTGTATGGGCACTTCCCTGTCAGAGGAGCCTAACCAGGCACCTTATCATGCTTTCTCACCTGTAGGAGAACCCTATACAGCACTGCATCACATTTTCTCTGCTGGATAGGGCACCCTTTGGGACATAGTCAAGCAGGGGTGGCATAGAGGGCACTTCACAATGGCACCCTTTTATTCTGGCAGGGCACCCATAGAAAGGCACTCAATAGGACACGTTATCAAATTGTCTTGATCTGGATAGCACATCATAATTTATCACAGGAAGGGTCATCCTAGTGGGCATCATTTTCTTCTTATGTGAAGGGCAGCTAATAGGGCATTTTGTCTTGTATTGTCACTCTAGTGGCATCTTTTCAACCATGGAGGCATCAGGGGCCTCAGGATTAGCATATACAATTTGGTAGGCAGAGTAAATGGTACTGTTTTTGGCATTCCCAATCTATGAACTATGAAAACCTTGTGAAGCTGGATAGCAAGGGCAAAGAGTGCATAACAACTTAAGAAGGCAAGCATGAAAAATCTACTTAAGGAGAGTGGAGTGAAATTGGGATATTGGGCATATCTGGGCATATCTGAGCAGGTGGGCAGTGAGAAATGCTGACAAGAATTTAGAAATATTGCATTTATCACATGTAAGCTTTTACATCCTGGTCATGTGAAGTAGTATATAAATGCTAATAATGAGTAAGAAATAAAGATGAAAATGCAAAGATTCTAGAAATGAAAACTGTTCAGCTGTTCTAAGTTCGAAGAATTTTGAATTCTCTGCAGCACATTTGCTTTTTAGCTTACTACTGTCTATCTTCATTGGATTCACATGTGAAAACTGTTATCAACAGATCCCATAATACACTGTCTGTTGTGTCAAACAGTTGCAGATTCACGCTGCTGGGCCTGAATGTGATCACCTTTGTCCACTCTGTAACCTATTAGCTGACCAATTATAGTTACAAAACTGGTGCTAAATTACCAGCGTACAATAATATTAGCATATGGACTTGGTTGGACTTGGGGTTTATATGTTGATAGCTCACAGTAACTAAGCATTACCAACCCACCAGGAATTGTGGGAGTCAAATTTGTGTGAATTCACAAACCTTAGAAGGGATGGGCAGCAGTTATGGTCTTTCAGAGTTATGGTCTTTCATTTTTCTCACTCAGCATAACATTGCCCGTCACTCACAGCTAGCTAACATTAGCTATTCACTCTACATTCCCTCTAGAATCACATCACACTGAGACTGCCCATAATCGCACTTTGACTGGAATAAATAGTGAGGGGACAACCTTCTGTGATCATGGTTTTAGATACAGTAATATTGAACCATTGGTGGGCAATGTGAATAGAATTGGTGATTAATCTTGGTTGGCCCATAGCTTTAAATTCCACAAAGCACAGCGGTGAACCATGATAACACACATTCAGGTGATTGGAAGGGTCTTTGGAGTGTGTCTGGGAGACAGTCCTACATTTATATTCTGAAGTGCAGGCCTTTAATAGTGGCTAGACTGCGAGAGAGTCCAGCGAGGAGTCAGTTATGATGCAGTGTCCCTTTGCAGGAGTATGATTGCACTTTCTGGAGGCTAAATGAACAATGACTTCATCTTCATCATTTAATCATACAGAACAAAGAGAGAGAGAGTGTATGAGAAAGAGCGAGAGACACAGAGAGAGAGAGAAAGAGAGAGGGCCTGCGCGAGAGAGGGAGATGCCTGCAGAGATAGTGAGTCACTTCTAATGGAGTCAGCCAGGGTTGCGCTCACTCAGCCGAGCAATCAGCTCAGTGGCTTGCCATTGTTTAGCCACACACACACACACACACACACACACAGACACACACATTCTGTGCTGACACTCTTAATCAATAAATATGTATTATAACATAGTTCTGCATGACATAGCAGGGCCCAAGATAATGACTACTGTATGCCATCACATTAAATGTTTTGTGCCGTTTAACCCCTTAAAGCCTGTGCATAGATCCATTCTTTGATTGTTCACTTCTCATAACTACCTTACTGCCACAATAAGCAAGTCTATCAACCCTATAACAGAGCCCTGTGGGGCGCAACTAAATGTGTTGCACTAAACGGTTGCCGAAATAATTCACAACAGTCTCTGCATTAAGACTGATAACTGAACAATTAACCTAAGGTTCAATGTGTTAAAACACACCAGCTGTTCTTTACCTTGTGTGAACATTTCACATGTAACGACCAATAGAAATGCGGCACAGATCTCATGAAATGTAATCTTTTGTGTTAAAATTCAGAATATAGTTTTCCCTAATCTTCTAAAGTTACCATTTCAGAGATATAAGGTTTTGCTATGACAGCGATAATATGATATTCGTGTGTTTGTGCATCATATGTGGAAAACTGAGGTGTTATCTTACACGGATGTGTTTTTTTTAGTGTCTCTGTGAGTGTGCATTCAAAGAGCAGAAAAGAGCTGAACCCTGGCATTAGAGAAATAGGTCAACCATTTTACCCTGGGGATACCTGCACAGTTAGCATTTTAATAGCTGATACATGCTCTCTCTCTCTCCTTCCCTCCCTCCCTCCCTCCCCCCTCTCACTCGCTCTCTGGATGGCCACAGTCAGTTTCATTCCTCTTTCTTCTTTCTTTATGTTTTTTTTCTTCTGTTCTACACAGAAAATCAGACACTAATAATAATATACGTCTGTTTAAAAATGAATGGCGCGTCTCCGTCTGCGTAACGTCTGTTTGGGAGGAAAGTGCAGGCCCCGGAAAATTCCATAGCACAGAGTCCTTTAATTGGCCTGAGGTCTTTCCTCCGGTCGTGTGTTATCTGAATAATGCATGGCCTTTCTTAATGAAGCGTAGTTCTGTTGTTTCTCTTCTGTAGGATATAGGGTCAAATTAGCATAGTCCTGCATCTGCATCTTAATAGAGCTTGATCATCGGGCTTAGTTTTGTTTACTGCTTCCTTCCCCGCGGTTCTTGCGCCTACTTCTCTCGAACGGCTCATGGTGGACCTCGTTCTCACGTACTTTAGAGCAGTTGTTGTCAGCTTTGATCCTGGGGAGCTGCAGCTTTAACTGGCCCTATCTCCAACACATCTGATCCAACTTATCAGCTAATTCGTGTGTTGGATCAGGTGAAGCGGATGGCATAGAATGCCTGAAACTGTGCAGGAACCACTGCTGTAGGTTATTGGTTGTCTTCATGATTTCCCAGATGGTCCTCATTTTGATCAATCCCAGCTCCTTACGTTTAGGAATAGAGCACAAACATGGAGCATCTGGTAAGCACTGAGGATCAGTTTCAGAACCACTGATCTGTCCTAAGGACTCCTTATTGATCTAAGAACAGATCCTGCTGATCGATGCTCACTTTTCCTCATCAAATCCTGATCATTAAAGAACTTATACGCTATAAAAAACGATCTTGCATCGTTACACGCTGCCCATCAAAATTGTGGGTAATATTTGTTTTCACTGTTCATTTTTTACATAACCTTTGTAGTTGCTGGCAATAATAAAAGCATGCTATCATTTTATATGAATTATTTATCTCCCATATCTCACTGAAATGTTGGCTAAGATGCAGATTCTGAACCCTTGTCTAGCCAACATGCTCATGTTATTTTATATTTTATCAATATTATTTATTTATTGAAAAGAAAAACTCTGTTCAAATGACAAGTTTTGTTAATTTTCCATTTTCCAGCATATGTGAACAAATCATCTACAGGAAATATGGCAATATCTGCATATTTTGGAGCTTACCCAGAATCAATGGGCGCAAGGCAGGAATACCCCCTGGTACCACACACACCCATTCACTCACACACTCACACCTAGGGGCAAAGTAGCACATCCATTTTTTAAGGAGGCGGAAGGAAACCCTCACAAACATAGGAGAACACACCAAAGTTCTCACAGACGGTGATCAGAGCGAGGATTGAAGCCCCTGGAGCTGTGTGACATATGCACTGTCAACAGCGCCACGGTACCTAAATTTAACATACTGAGAAAAAAGACATAACTTAAAATGTGTCATAACTATAAAATGTGTCATAACCTTTGTACATCACATACTGTTTACCAATATGTTATAATAAGCAAACATACAGTATTTGTTTATAAGGGCATGTAGAAGTGTGTTCTCTGTAGAGGCTTATTTACACTTGGCAACTCGACAATACATGTAATTTGACCAGTGGTGCGTAACCCTTGCATACAGCAATAAAAAGACAACAAACAAAACACAATAAGTAAGTAAAGTAACAATGTAAAATATATTTTAAATCTATTAAATGTAATTCACCACTTGGAGCCATATAATTACATTTAAATAAATTCCCATCTCTAAATTCCATGATTTTTTATTTTTACTGTTTTATATGGTGTAACTTTTTAATTAAAACATCCAATCAAATTAACAGCAGTATAAAATGAAACTGCCTGATACTGAACTGATAATTCATCTTTGTGTAAGACTAGTACTGTCCATTAGTTGTAGTACGACACACGACCAAAGACAACTTTCCATATCTGTTGAAATATTTACTCTCTACTACTTTTAAATACTTATTTACTTTACTTTTTTGAATTGATATATTTATATTGATACATTTTAAATACAACTTCACTCATATATATATATATATATATATATATATATATATATATATATATATATATATATATACATATATATATATATATAAATTCCCATCTCTATCTTCCCTGTCTAATGGCACCTCCCTTTAACTTTAACTTGACTTCTCTCAGTTGCAGCTATATGTATAAGAGAGGGGGTCTGGCTTCAAGCTCAAAGTAGAAGCTTCCTGAAATCCAACCCCCCCCTTTCTCTTACATTCTCCTCTCACATTATCTAGGCTGATTGCATGGTCCCATCTAGCAAACCGATACTTTAAGAATTTGCTCAGCTTCATGGTTATTGGAGTATCTTCCTTGGCAAGATGAGCAGGTTTGACATCGCTTTCACCTTAATGGTTTGAGAGTGGATGACATCACAACAAAGGGATATAATGAGGTAGTACTGAAGTGACAAGATATACAAAAGTTTGCTATTTAACATGTGGAATCACTGCAAACTGTCAATGAAAAAATGTTCAATTGTTTAAAAATATCCCAGAGTTTTGACAGAAAGCAATTACTACTAACAGCTATAAAAGACAGGACATGTGGTGTAGACGTGATGGCAGTCATGTGCTCTTCTCAGGGACAGAAGCCACAGTTCTCATTCAAGTAATGCAAAAAATAAAAAGCTTTCGGGTTTGTACTGTCTCTCAGGTTTCCAGGGAAGATATACGGCACTGATGTAGCGTGTTTTAAACGTGGGCTCATATTGCATATTGCTTATCCCTTACCACCATGGAAAGTTTGTGCTAAGCAACAATTCATCATGTAAAATGCAAATGAAGGTGATAGGGGATGTCCCAGTGGCACACCTCTCAGTTTACTCTGAGACCATGAGTTTGTCATGGTGTAATGTCATTGATATTTGTACACACTAAACACTAAGGTGCCCAAAAGGGTTCTTGGCAGTGATGCCTTTGAAGAACCACCTTATTTGTGCTTCTTGTTTTGTGCTGCTGATATAATCAGGGTTCTTTAAAACCAGCTGTGTCTTGGCTAGTTTAAGGCCTTGTTTGCTGGAACATGGCCTTTTTTGTGAGATTATATTTTTGTAATGTATACTAACTATACACATTGGGTACAGTAAAATGTACGGAATTAGAATAAGGGAAGCATGATGCTGCCTTTATAGTTGTATACACTGCATTTCTGAGCATAATATACACATATAGTATATTTTATTTTGCTGTAAGCTTACTTGGGTATTATTTTGGAGGAAGTTATCTTACATGAGTGTGAAATTGAGCTGTCTTGTTTGCTAGAACTTTGAAATAGAGACTGTTTTATTAATTGGTCCAATAGCTTCTGATAGCACATACTCTAATGGATTCTTAAGCCCTATTTGGACAGGATCGGTTTTACAAGGGGAGGTGAAGTAATGTAATTTTACTACAGAATGTAGAATAATACAAATGTAGTATAATACAATTTTAGTTTGAAAATTAGCTACATGTTGAGTTTGCCACAAACATGAATGAGGTTACCTCCCCATGTAACTAATCCTGTCTGAATAGTGCTTAAAAAAGCAATGAATCTCAGGTAAAACTCTCTCATACTTTCGTAATCTTTAGAACCTTGTATCAGGTCTGTCACTTTTCCAGACTGCCTTTTTTCAACATCTGCAACATGATTTTAGTTGATTTACCAAATGATGAATGTAGTGATGTTGGATCCTATATCATGTTTCTTCTGGCTCATAGTAAGTTTTACTTAGGGTCAGTGGCAAAATCACAGAACCCTGACTATATATCATGGACCCCTGGGGTTCCCCTGACCCCACTTAGAGAAACCATGGCCCTAAAGTTCAGTAACAGTTTAAAGAACCTGTAAATAAAGCACGTTCCATGCAAAATCTTTAACTTTTTGAACTCGTATCGTTCTTAGTTTGTGAATGTCTGCTTAATGTTTCTTGAAGGTTATTAAAGATTGCAAGCTTGGAGGTGGACCATTCCAGAGTCATCAAGGCATGCAAAATGGTTGCTAATCCTACAGTGGAGTCCCTTTCATCTATTGGCGTCCACTTCAGAGCGCTCTCATCTGGGTCCAGCATGTGCAGATCCTCGAGGAAGCAGGCAGGTGTGCTAAAGCGCTCCACCGCCAGCCAATGCAAGAACCACTCATGTGATTCGCCTCCAGAGGTTTATGCTGATAAAGTGTGTGTGTTTATGTGTGTGTGTAACTCTTGCTATAACGAGAGAATTAGGCGAGAAGTGTCCCTTTGTTTCTGGGTATGGGTCACCAGATCTAAAAACTGGAATGTCCTCACTGTTCTGACACAGTTTCTAGCATGCTAGCTGTTCTTACCTGACATCCTGCTGCTAATCCATTCAGAAACTGATTTGTCTCTTCTCGCTCAATAAACTCTGCTGTCAGAGTAGTTGGGATGTGAGGTTGTGCATGTTGGTCATTGTAAAATGTATTGCTGTGTGCATACATTCAGAACAGGATTCATATGACTATGAAAATGTTTTTTTATGGATTTTTCATTGATCTTTTTACAAAACCTACAATAAAATATGACTGAAGTGTGAAGTATACATGTGTATTTAAGTATTTTCTACTTTATTAGCATACTTTAACTATTATGTACTATAATAAACTGTTATATACTGTTATATATGATGTACTTTTACATTTCCTTTAAATTAAAACATCCAATCAAATTAACAGCAGTATAAAATGAAACTGCCCACAGCTATGATAATTTATCTATGTATAAACACTAGTACTGTCTAGTCGTCAGAGTATAAGACTTTCAGTGATATCTGTTGAAATATTTACTCCCTACTACTTTTAAATGCTTAATAACATTAAATAGTAAAATATTTTTTTTATATGTACATTTATATTTCTTAAATGCAGCTTCCACTCAGATATAGGTGTGTTAGTTTGTATAAGAAAAAACATGTTAAAAATAGTATGCAAGAATATATATATATATATATATATATATAAATAATGACAACATAAATTACAGCAAAAATGCTGGATCATGTAGTAATCATTTTAGCTGGTTTTGGAATTGTCATTTATGATGGTAACAATGTAAATAAGAACACAAAATGATCCATGCTAACATGAATATGCTGGACCAATTTTGCTTCTTTCAATCCTGTCTTCATAATAGAAAGTTTTATCAGAGTAATTGACTTCGCAATGTGTGTGTCAGAGAGAATGTCGCTGAATGCGTATCCACTCACTGAATTATTTAAGGCAGATCTTGCGATGGCGGAAGATTCAGACAGCTGATTTTGGCAGGCAATGGAATACCTGTCAATTCACACATTCTGTGCTGTCTACCAGGTTTAGACAACTCTCCTTTTTTCTCTATCTTGGCTAGAAACACAGGCTGGCAAAGGACCAAAAAAAAGGAAAGAAAAGAAAAAGAAAAAAGAAAAAGAAGTGCAATCACAAGATGTTCCCTCTCCCGGCTTACTTTGCCAATCTAAAGTTCTTAGAGTGTGACTCTAACTGATGCAGACTTCAGTGCACCAGACAATATTTCTGTATCATCTTTTTAAATCTCCCCTCTCTGTATTCTGCAGACTCCCTTTTTTCACCTCCAACTTCAATCTCCACTGGACTGACGAGTGATTTATGTGCTCGCCATGGCTTTGAGTTGGACCAAGGAATAACTAGAATACTAAAAATGAAAGAGTAACCGAACAGGTGTGGAAGACTTCAGCCAGTTGGTCCTCGCAGTAATGCTTCAACGAAAATGCAGTTGAGATTGGAGCAATTTTGCACTATTGTTAGCTTGAACCCAATCATCTGCCCTGCTAACAGGCTTCATGATTGGTAGTATGAGGTGCCAGTGACTGGACTGCAATATGGAGGGATGAGAGCTGTTGGGTAGTGGGTAGTGGGGTCAGTCCAGCACGGTTAGTTGGGGGATAGTGATGGACTAGGAATAAAAATGCATTATCTGACTGAACACCAGTGATTGCTTGCATTAAGCATCTTATTATTCATCTGCAGTGAAATGCTCAGGGAATGCATTTACAGCTAAAAATGTGAAGTCAGTGTAAATCATATATGATTCCATTCTTGTATATATTTCATAGTCGAACAGTATACAGACTGGATGCAGATCAGGATGTTGGTGAAAGTTAAGATACAAAATGTTACACACAAAATGTATCTCCACCAAATTCCTGGCCAAACAACACTGCATGCATTATTTGGAGTGCTTTAAACTACACCACACTATTAAAACTACACTTAAACTACACTCTTAAAACCACACTATTAGAACCACACTATTAAAACTACATTTAAAACTACATTCTTAAAAGCACACTATTAAAACCATAGTATTAAAACTACACTCTTAAAACCACACTATTAAAACTACACTCCAAAACCACACTATTGAAAACAACACTCTAAAAACTACACTTAAAACCACACTATTAAAACTACACACCAAAACCACACTATTGAAAACAACACTATTAAAACTACACTCTTCGTACTACACTCTTAAAAGTACATGTTTAAAACCACACTATTAAAACTACACTCCAAAACCACACTTCACCACTTCAGCCAGTTGGTCCTCGCAGTAATGCTTCAACGAAAATGCAGTTGAGATTGGAGCAATTTTGCACTATTGTTATCTTGAACCCAATCATCTGCCCTGCTAACAGGCTTCATGATTGGTAGTATGAGGTGCCAGTGACTGGACTGCGATGAGAGCTGTTGGGTAGTGGGTAGTGGGGTCAGTCTACACTCCACACTATTAGAACCACACTATTAAAACTACATTTAAAACTACATTCTTAAATCTACACACTTAAAACCACACTATTATAATTACACTCTTACAACTACATTCTTAAAAGCACACTATTAAAACCATAGTATTAAAACTACACTCTTAAAACCACACTATTAAAACTACACTCCAAAACCACACTATTGAAAACAACACTCTAAAAACCACACTTAAAACCACAAACTTAAAACTACACTTTTAAAACCATACTTAAAATCACAAACTTAAAGCCACACTGTAAAAACTATACTATTAAAACTATCCAGTTAAAACTGGAAAACCCACTATTAAACCTTCACTCTTAAAATCACACTAACTACACTTTTGAAACCACACTATTAAAACTACACTCTTAGAATTACACTCTTAAACCACAATTTTTAAATTATACTCTTAAAACCACACTACTAGAAAAACATTTTTTTAAAACCATACACACAACCTGTGTGAAACCAGCCTTTAGATTTTTAAGCCTTGTAATCACTGATAATCCTGTCCACTGTCCATTTAACCATTTATCTGAAGAAATTATTGCAAATGGGACGTATATGCAAGTATACAGATATAAAGCTGCAGCAACATTAATTCCAAGTGATCCAGTAACTTTGTGTTGTCCTGTTCTTTAAAGTAGGGTATCCATATTCTTCCTCACACTTTCTTGATGTGATGTACAACTGCCCATCAAAATTCTCATAGAGCGTTTCCTGCAAAACCAACAGGTGAATGCTGCCAGAAAGTATGAAATACCAGTGCAAAGCCAGAAAGCCAGTGTAAGACTGATATTATATGGAGAGCCTCAGTTCCATATTTATAGACCATTCACTACAGCAAAGTGAGAGGTTGTGAAATGTTTTGATAGTAAAACGATGTTAAAGGAGCTCAAACACAGTTCATACCACACACTGATGTGCATCTAGAAGGTTCAACAGACTCACATAAAAAAAGAAAATCCCATGACCTTGTCATAATACCAGACAAGCTTTAGATTACAGCTAATAAGTAAAACACAAACTCCTCCACACTGTCACTGATGTCACCTCTGCTGTGTTTCTAAAGAAGACGACTGAAAGACCTTTATTTTCTTTTCTACCTGTTCTTGAGTGAACGACGGTGTGCTATAGCTAAGGCTCCTCTGCAGAAACCCATTATGGATTATTCTGTTCTGATCATTCCATTTTAAAAGCTCTCATTGAAAAAGGCCAGTATTTACAGTTAGCGTCAATTACCATAGCTTCAAACTAGGTCAGGTGAGCTGCTGGTGAAACTCAACACACTCATACAGTGTTAGTAAGAGTTGTGGTGTTTCTAACTGCTCTTCTATTGCACACACCAGTTGCTCTACTAACAAGCATGTTAATCTGTATTTACACTAATGGAATATAGTGTTTTACATGTAAACACTTACTGCCGAGCTAAACCACTTTAAACAACCGCCAAAGGCTTTCGCACTGAACTGTAGGTTACATGTTAGCCAAAATCAGCACCTGACCTCACTAATGCTCTTGTGGCTGAATGCAATTTGTCCCTCTCAGCAGTGTACTATTTTTTAAAGCCTTCTCAGAAGAGTTAGAGGCTGTTGCTGCAGTAAAGAGGGTGTCAGCACACTATTAACCCCTTACAAAGCCTAGAAAGTGTTATAACAAGTTTCTATTACTATATAATAGCCCCATCCGTTTGCACAGAAGCCCCTGTAGTTACTGAGCACTACACCTTAGGGTGTAATAAGCCTTATTGTGTTAAGGGGTTAACAAATGGCTACATTTGCTACAAAGTGGTGGTGCTAGTAGTGGTAGTATAATTTCCAAACAATCAAAAATGCAAGTACAGATTTAGATTTTTCACCAAAACATTCCTTTAAATACACTTTAGTACAGAATTAATCAGCGTGGGCCAAATCAGCTTCACATTTGAATGAATGAATAATTTTCAGCTGTCCTCAAGCCACTGTCACACACAGGAAATCCCCAACCATTCTGACATCCCCTTTAAAAGAGGTGGTGTGAGCATGACTAAGTCAGAGCAGAGTAACAGGTGTGTTTTTGGTAGACTCACGCAGGGATGTCCCTGATTATCTCACAGAGTTTAAATTATTTAAGCTGCATTTTTATTATGTGCAGGGCAGTTCATAGTCCCTTACTGACTCATAGCCTGGAGACCAAAAGTTAAAAAAAAAACACTTAAGGTACTATGTCTGAAAATATTTGGTTGTGCCAAAGTGCCGAAACCTTCAACCAGATACAGAACCACGTAGTCCAATAGTTCTTTCATTTGTTATGGTTATATACTGTACATTCTATAACTATAGAGTTCCATATTGCCTTTACTAAAGAACCCCCTTTTTAAAGAGTCTACCTTAAGGTGCATCTATTGCTGGCACTGATGTTCAGTTGCACATAAACAGCTTGTATAGTCCCCATAAAAAAGCACTGGCAATAAGAGGCTCTGGAGCAGCTGCACATCAGCCTAAGGTCACCACGCCCAATGCCAAGCATCAGCTAGATGCAGAATACAGCACCCCCAGCACTGATCTCTGGAGCAGTGCATCAAATACCTTCGGGATAAGTTAGAGCACTATTTGTGATCCAGAACTGATTGTCCAACATCAGTACATGACCTCACTGCTCCTCTTAGCAATGTTCCAATCTTCTTATTTTACACAATTTTAGGAATTCGTACTATTTCTAGACAGTAATTGGACAAACTTACAGAATTATAAATATAAGCCTTAAGGAATATAAGGACATAAAGACATAATATAAGGATAAGAACAAACAGAAACGTCACATCGTGAATGCCCCCATTTCTACTGCCCCCAATACACGGCCATGCATTAACACTGCCTCCACCATGTTTGACAGGTGCTGTGGTTTGCTTTGGATCACTAACTTTTTCTTTCCTTTTTTGCATTCTTCTCTTTCCGTTATTCTTGTACAATTTCTGCTTTTCTCACATTGTTTTATCTGTTTAAAGAATATTTTTTTTGAACTGGACAGACATTTCTTCAAGCAGTTTCAAGCAGTCTTTCTTTTTTCAATCTTTATATCTAAAATCAACTCCAGAGCTTTCACCTCCTTGATTTGTCTTGAAATAATGAGGGAACCTGTCCATAAAACCGCTTGCAGTCATTTATCTAATTACTTTGGAGCCTGTGAAAACTGTGAGGGACTATATAAAATGAATGCCTGTCATTGCCTGTCTAAATGTGTAATACAGTAATTTTTGTTCAACATGCTGACATCTTGATAAATCAAACTGAGGTGGCGTACAGAGGCATACTACTACTGTACTACTGTCCAAATGAAGAACGGGCCAATATACAGTGGATACCCTAAATCTAAAAACTCTCAATAAATTCTCCTTAAATGAAGGTACAGTAATGTTACAAAATGTAACGATAATCAACATTTTGTTATGAAAATGATTCTGTGTATACACACACATACACACCCACACATCACTGTAACACCTGCAGACACATAAGCAAACTAAAATGCTGTGTAAAGTAAATGGAGGCAAAAACGGAAAGCAGCCTCAGAGCTGCTGATGGATTTAAGAGGGAAACATTAGGATGTGCCAGAAGAATTCCTAGAAACATATTTCACAAAACAAGCAGATGGACCTTTTTGTTCTTGAAAACAACTGAATTAACAAGAACTGCTTATAATAGGAGATGCAGGAACAGGGTTGTCTGAACAATCTACGCTCCTCATTGTTTTTGTCTTGTGTGTTTGGGCAGATAATGAATAGATCTTATTGCATTTTAGCATTTTCTGTATATTTGCAACTGGAAAAGAGGAACGCAGTCTCCAAACATCTTCATATTTCCTTCTTAAAGAATACATGAATGTTATTTACTCGTGCAAGCCTGGCACAGCAAGCAGATTACATGAATCAACCCCAAATCATCAATGAATTTGGATTGTGACGAACATTAAATTAACTGGGAAGGCAGATGCTCTTTGAGCTGGCACACTTTTGTTGCTTGGTGAAAAACAATGAATAATTCTCTTTATGCCACACATGTGGGCGTGAAACGGGGAGAGAAAGATGGCAAGAGTATTATCTGTTCCGCAGATCAAACAGCCCGCCAGCTTTTTAATAATCACCGAGACTAACAAGGTAGCAGGCGCAAAATCGCTGAAATGTTTGTTTGCATGCCGAACCCTCGTTAGATACTCCTCAACCTTCTGCAAAGGTGCTGTGTGTGTGTGCAAGTGTGTGTATTCATGTTTGGTTTCCTGGGTAAGTGGCAGCTGTGCCTCTCATAAGACGACTTATTTCGTGTACTGTGTAAACAGCTTCTCTCTACCAGCTTTAAGGGGGTTTGTCAGTGTGGCAGCCTTAATTGAATTCATTTAAAGCGAATAGTAAGGTTTGCAATGCTTGCATCACGCATGGCTGTGCATTATGGCCTGTGCCTTACCTGGATACACGCCTGCAGGGACTTTTCCATGATTATGATAAGCTATTTGCTTTAAGGCGCTGGACATAATTCAGGAGAACGGCTGTTAATATTTGAACTCAACATCAAAACAAAAACACCTCTCCCACCAGTGCTCCTTTAAAGGCTCCACCCCCTAAATTCAGCTTTGTTTAACATCACTACCGTGGTGTTAGCATGTCGGCCACCAGCCTCATCTAACATTGTTTCTGTGATGGTAGCACGACGGCCATCAGTCTTGTCCAACATCACTACCGTGGTGGTAGCATGCCGGTCACCTGCCTTGTCCAACATCACTACCATGGTGTTAGCATGACGGCTACCAGCCTCGCTTAGCATTGCTACTGCGGTATTAGCATGTCGGCTAACAGCCTTGCTCAGCACCATTTCCACGGTGTTTGCACGCCGGCTACCAGTTTCATCCAACATCACTACCATGGTGTTAGCCTCGTTTAACATTGCTACTGTGAGGGTAGCACGCCGACCATCAGTCTTGTCCAACATCGCTAATGTGATGGTAGCATGCCAGCCACCAGCCTCATCTAACATTGTTTCCGTGGTGGTAGCACGACGACCATCAGTCTTGTCCAACATCACTACCGTGGTGTTAGCACAATGGCCATCAGTCTTGTCCAACATCACTACCGTGGTGTTAGCACAATGGCCATCAATCTTGTCCAACATCACTACCATGGTGTTAGCATGATGGCTACCAGCCTCGCTTAGCTTTGCTACTGCGGTATTAGCATGTCGGCTAACAACCATTTCCGTGGTGTTTGCACACCGGTCTACCAGTTTTATCCAACATCACTACTATGGTGTTAGCACAACAGCCATCAATCTTGTCCAACATCCCTACCTCGGTGTTAGCATGCCGGCTACCAGTCTCGTTTAGCATCGCTGCCTGAGATCATCCTCTGGCTGCAATTGGTCCTACTTTGGTTTTCTCCTGCCTCTAAAAGCACACATGGTAGGTGAATTAGCTTTGCTAAATTGCTCCTGGGTGTGAGTGTGAATGGTTGTGTTTGGTACCTGGGTCCAGGGTAAGCTCCAAACCTGCTGCAACCCTGACCAGGAGAAAGCAGACATGGAGAAAGAAGATGGACACATGGGTAGATTGTCTCCAGGTTGATATTTGATAGTCTGGGCAGCGTAAAAAAACCCACATTTTTTGCAAATCTGATTTTTAAACCACATTTGGAGGTGGTTTAAAGATCCAGATGCGTCTGGATGCTCTGGACGCCGCTCAAATCGGATTTCAAAGTGTCTTTTACGTTACTCGACAACCACGTCAAATATGGAGTGGCGGAAGTGTGTGGACTCGAGAAGAACAATTCCTACATAATTACCACAGTCTAAGATATTCCCCTGGTCTGCCTATGGTTCTGATCAACACATTGCTTCTCCTGAGACCTCACCCTGACTGTGATTGGCTAATCGCTACATTGTTTGTTTGTCTAAGACCTCCCCGCTCACAAATGAACATAATGAACCATGTCATTAGTTGTGAGACCAACCCCTGAATGTGATTTCTTCTAATCACCATGTCAATTGTTCTGAGACCTTCCCCTGACTGTGATTGGTTCTAATCACCATGCCATTTTCCTGAGACTTGCACTGAGTGTGATTGGTTCTAATCACCATGTCATTTGTTCTGAGACTTTCCCCTGGTCTGCAGTTGGTTCTGATCACCATATTGTTTCATCCACACCCTGAACATTATAGACTAATCACTGCATCGTTTGTTATGAGATCTCCCCCACCTACGACTGGTCTTAATCCCCATGTCATTTGTTGTGAGACCATCCTGTGACTGTGATTGGTGCTAATCACCATGCATTTGTTTTGGGACTGAGATATAATTGGTTCTGAGACCTCATCCTGACTGTGATTGTTCCTAGCCACCATGAGTGGTGCAGAGAAAATATGTGGACAGTGGTGATCCTACAGTGATCCATTTTAACAAATTGTTCAGCAGATGGGCTACGGCCACCTACTGTAAATAAAAGCTCTATCTGATCAAATGGACAGTGTAGCAACAATGGAAGGGTAATTAATAATCAAGCAGCTTAGTGTATGTCCATCAAAATGGTCCATCTTCTTTCCCTCCCTGTACTATGCTCATCCTTTGCCAAGATTGTTATCGACACCGCAACACACCGTAGCATTAAACAACTTTTTGAGAGGGAAGAAAAGAAACGAGGGGAAGATGAGATGAAAGTGTGGGCGCCTACTCTCACGAGGCTGCAACCAAACCTCAGCCCCCGAACTCCTAGAGATGGAGGGTCCCTCCTCAGAGAAATGCAATGTAGCAACACGTTATTACCAAACATGCCAGGAGGTGCAGTCACTCAATGAGGGAGTGATGCAGTGCGTGTGTTTACCATGATTGGGTTTGGAGGAAAAAGAATTCAATAAAGAAGATGAAGAAGGCCGGGCGTAAAGCATCAAGGCGGACTGCCTCGGCAGTGTATTCATATTAGGCAGTGCGGCGCTGGGAGGAGAAGTGATTACTGTCAGTAATTTCACAGGAAATGTTGCATCTTACTGACATTTAGTAATCATTTCTGCAGCTGGGAACAATAAAAAAGTGTGATTGTGCAATAATTGGCTCGCCTCACAGGCTTCTGGAGAAAAATAAATAAATAAAAAAAGAAAAGCAATAACATGTTGACTCCCAGCCCCCATCTTCAAATCTTCACCACTTAATGTGCGAAACAAAAGAAGACTCAGGATTTAACCCTCTAAAGCCAACAAGATTAACCCTAGAGAGCAATTATTGTCATTTAGTTATATTTTTGAAATGTACTTAGATATTGTCGGACTGTTGGACAAAAACCTTGTATCTCCAAAATGACCACTTTATGGTAGATGAAAAAAACCTACTTAACTTTCAGTGGAAGTCAATATACAAATATTTTATTTCAAGTCATTTTGGTGCATTTCTTTTTGTCTATTTACCATTAAATTTGACCACAATGTGAAGAACAACTCCCAGATTTACATTATGTCAAAATGGCAAAAAACATTTAGAAAGGCAATATTTATATTATTAACCAGGTCGTTTTTACATTTTGATTTCCATTCTGTGTTCCAATGAATTTAATGAAATTGATAAAAAATGATTTAAGGCCAATTCCAAAAACCCATAAACTGTTACATCAATGTCTTGACTCATTTATTTATGCTCACAAAATTACAGACACTCAGCCGACTATAAAAGCCTTTTGGGGCTATTTAACACAGAACTTTGCTACTGTGACTGGTGTCTAAAACTATGGCTACTTTGGGAGAACATGCAAGACTGGAAAGGCTAAAAGCTAATGCTAACACTAATTGGAGACGGAAGAAAAGGAGACACAGAACCGGGTCAGAAAACCGGGTCACAGAACATGGATGCTGAGGGGGCGGGGGGATGTTGTGGCACAGGGAAGCCAGGGCGATCATGCTAGGCTAGGCTAGTGTGGCTCTGGCTGTCACGTCGATGTAAACCAGGCAATTAAAGCAGAGCTAATCTTTTTTTTTTATTCACAAGCCCACCAAAGACAAAGCTGTGTTTCATCCTGAATCAAAATAACTGGGTTGTAAATAGGCTTGAAAACCACATTGAGCATTTTTAGCCTCAACCAAAGTCACATCCATCAAATAACATCTTAAAACACAAAAATATGTTCCAATGCATTTTGGAACATAATTTTAATTCTTCATTTTAGAAAAGCATACAACTTTTTGTCTGAAAAAAAAAGATTTATGGTGCTGATAAGAACCAGATGTCTAAATTACAGAAAGGTATGGCATGTAATAGTTACCAATTTGACACCTGAAAGGTAAATATGGAGTGTTATTCAAATTAAATGTCTACTTTTTTTACTTCCATTTTACCATTATTAGTATAACATCTGTATAAAATGTTACTATAAGAACATTTCTTGATTTTTCCACCGAAGACACTGTTTCTATGTTTCTATCATCACCACTTAATTCTTTTTTCATACTCTATGACTTTGTTCAGATCTCAACTATTGAATTATGCATACATTTAGAAAAATTGGTGGAATCTTTTGAGAGAGATGTGGTATCAATTAAAAGTTTTGAATCAGTTTAGGCCAATTTTTTTCTGCTTGTTTCCATGAACTACAAGTTAAAATTATTTACACAACGAACCCATGTATGTTTTGTATAAAAAACAGACAGTAAAACAGTAAAAAAAAAATATTCAGAAATAAACAATGAGTTTCTTGCCACCAGCGACAACTGTGAGCTGTGTATCAAAGCCCCGTTGTGAACTAAAATTGCAAAGGTGAATCTCAATGCTGAAAGTTGATAAACACAATCCTACGCAACTGAAATGGTTCTGAAGCTGATTTATGACCAGAATGACTTCTTCCATGGATCCTAGTTTGTTGGAAGGGGAATGTGAGTGTGAATGCACATTTGGCTGTTTATCTCTGCGAACACATTGTGAATATGTCTCCCATAGGTGCACTGGGGACAGCTGAATGTCAGCGAGAGCATCGGGGCATTGCAAGTTTATGTGACTTGAATGTTTGTGAGTGTATGAGTGTGTGTGTGTGTGCTTGTGTGTCTGAGAGTGAGAGTGTTTGGTAGTCTCTGTATGAGATACGGACGTGTGAATATTAATGATTGATTACCAGTGTCGCCGTGCTGGTGCATAAATATTGTTAGTCAGGGGATCTGAGATGTTCTCTCCTCCACCGCTGATAGAAGGCAGGACCAATGTTCTCTGTCTAATAAATACACTAATATTCCACACATGTCCATTAGACCAGCTACTGTTCACCCTAGCACATCTTGTGTGTCTCTATTAAGTTTGGGGAATGTCAGTGAAGGATTTTTGCAATGAATCAGAAAAACACATTAATTATAATATGCTAGTGTAAAGTCTGGGAAAACTGCTTTCTGGTGTATTTAAGGGAGGGGGGGGGGGCAAGAAGAACTACAACTGGGGAGTTTTTCAAAAATGTAATTGAAAAAGAAAAATGGACATCTGAGGTTGGTTGTATTTATTAGCCTGTAGCTGTTTGGCTAGCAGTCATAATGACCCAATGGCCTTTGGTCATACGATGCAGAATGCTTGCTGGGTATTGTAGTGATAGAACAGAGCGAATGCATAAAAACAGTATTGTGAATTCAGAAAAAAAAACCAAAATGGATGAGTCATATAACACTGAGTTAAACAGTACTAAAATAGTATTAAAGACTCCACCCACCCAAGCCACTGCCTGTTCTCACAGCTGCCCAGTGGCAGGAGGTACAGCAGCATGAAGACCAGAACCATCCAGTTCTTGAGACAGCTTCTACCCATACGCCATCAGGTTGCTGAACAGCCAATAGTACAGTGTAGCAGTCAGTCCATCACATAGTTATCTCACCGGTCTCCTCTAACAAAAGATATCTCATCACACCTCCACCCCATACACACACACTCTGCACCCTGCACTTACTTATGTACTGGAACTGTCACCTCTGCTCAGTCACACTGCACCCAGCAAAGACTTCTCCCCACTCACACTACACTTAAATTCATATCTTATCCAGTGTCTATATGTAAACATGTTATAATGGAAACATCTCACAGATAATATATCAAACCTGTACACGTTAAACAGTGCAATAATGTATGTATAGTGTAAGTTTATGTTTATATATTCTGTAAATAATTGAGGTTTTACTACCGCGAGGGACTATGCACCAAGTTATCCACTCACCTTTACACCTTTGTTAATATGATGTGACAATAAACCTGATTGGATTTCATTTGATTTGTATGCAAAAATTGGTATTTTCTGCTCCCGGGCTCCCTTTACATTGCGGAGTGCAATTAACTTTTACCCCTCTGCTGTAAATACAAATCACACTATGAGCCACCGTCTGAGTACAGCTATAAATATGCATTTGCTGACAAGAGATACAGAACCAGCATCTAAAGTAAAAGACACATGTGGACTGACACAAATATGACCTGGGTTACGCAGCGTTACACAGTGCTAGCAAGAGGCCTCATGCAGCTTCTGTTACACAGGCCAAGAAAAGCAATGATGCCATTCTCCCTGATTTTAAAGCTGTACAATTGCTACATAATTGCTTTAAAATTTTGAAAACTTTTAAAACAAATGATTTGTCCAACAGTAACAATAATCATTTCATGTCGACAATTCATTCCTTTTTTCCGAACCTGGCTAGTGCTTCTTCTGGACATCCGCCTCCACTGATGATGAAATAGAGAACATTTTCCTCTCAATTCCATAGCGTTGGGCACAGACCTTCCAAATTTGAATTCTCCCTCTGATTGGCTCCGTTTTACCCCTTCCATTCATTAATTAGCCCCGCCTCCACACACTTGTTATCGACCCCCCAATGTGTCTTTTTTTTTTTTTAAATGAGCTATGAGGATGGGAGGCCTGCTGATCTTGAGGGTGGGTGCACTGTTTAAGGGCTAGTTTTAGGCCGGAATGCCCTTTAACAAATAAAGGTGCCGAATGGGCTTTTCCCTTGAACTATACATACAAGCCAAGAGCCATCTAGGGACCTTTATTTTTAATAAGTGAGTGCACATCACATCCTTCCAAAATGCTGCATTTGCATGATGAGACACAACGTGTTTTTTCCCTGTTGTGGGCTGTAAATGTCACTAGTCAGAGGTCTTTTTATTTTTTGCAGTATGCTAAACACAATCCCACTCAGCTTTATTCAGACTCGGCTTCACCATTATACCTGTAGACCTGCAACTCGAGGCTGCTTCTGTTTAAAAGAAGAAGTAGAAGAAGCAAGAAAAAAAGAAGGTGATTTCCCTGACTGTGGAGGAATGAAAAGAAAGAAAAAGTGGAGGAAGAGGAAGGGCTGATAAAAGCAAAAGTTGCGCGGTCGTGCAGCGTGCTCCGGAAGCCTGCTGTGCCAGATATAGCAGGTGAGCGCGGTCTTCCGGGAGACTTTCTCTTTCTCTCCTGTTAGGGCTTTGAAGAGGGCTATCAAAAAGCTGCTCCAGCTCGCTTTCATCTCCTCTGGCCCGTGCCTCTGCTGCCCAGGTGTTTTCCCCCTGAGGTCCCTCTCTGTCTCTCTCTGTCTGTCTCTCTCTCTCTTGCTCTCTCTCTTTTCGCTCTCTCTCTCTCTCTTTCAATGACTCTGTCACCTCGCTGGCCCACAAACCGCCGTCCTCGATCTACCTCTCATTTGACACTGAAAATGCTGAAGTCATGTCAACATGTGCGTGTGTTGGTGTGTGTGTGTGTGTGTGTGTGTGTGTGTGTGTGTGTTCATGTGCTAGCCTGCATGCCTCCTCTTGCAGCAGCGACACCCTGGGCATAGCGCTACTGCTGATGGAAGCTTTCACTTATTCAGCTGTTTTGGAGTCACGCTGCGCTGCTCATCCCCCTCCTATCAGCCGAAGAGAAAGCAACCCCGTCTCTGGACGCGGTCGAACTTGTTGGCATTTAAAAACCGGCTACTGGCCGTGTCACCTTCTGCGCTAATGGCGCTAGCAACAATAACAAATGCCCACCAAATGACATGAGAGATGGATGTTTCATGAATAAACCATACCAACGTCCCTGAATGACTATCAGCAGGCCATCAGAGCTGACATTTGAAGCACGATGGAGTCTTATCATTGCCATATGTTGTGTAATGCAGCATGGAAAGTTTCAGTTTCAAGGTCACAGTATGTCTGGAGATCTGATGCGAGCACCATGTCGCACAATCTCTTTGTCGTCATACTCTTTGAGCTCAAACAAAAGGAACACTGGCTGGAACAAGTATGCATTTGCAGCGAATAATAGACCTCTGTAGTAAAGAAAACCCCAAATCCCTCTTTTTTTGTGTCTGAACAGAAATTGTCGACAGCAGGTTGACCAATTAGTGAAAGGGGGGAAAAAACAGTGTTCCCCAGGTCCTTGGTTATTAAAAGGGACTTGCGTGTACCCCATGAATTATCAAAATGAGACCCATTACCACTGGAAGTAATTGTGTGCCACTGCAGCTCCTGAGAGCTGCTCTTGAGCATGTGGCCTGCTGTTCCCTCAGTGGTATCTTTAAGGGAAGCACGGTGATATATAAACCACTCTAAATGAGACCATAGGGAGTGGAGGGGCTGGTCAGGTGAGCTGCCCCTGTCGCTTAAAACAGAACAGCTACATCTGAAACTGAGAACCACTTACAGAACACTTGGTGTAATTGCGGGATCCAGCTTGTTTGGCTTTTCTTGCCCTTGAATATTGCTGTTTTTTGGGGGGGGTCCTACACTACTTGGAGATATGCTACACAACTTGGAAGTTGTTGCTGAACCAAATCGGACTAATGCAAATGTACACACTCTCTCGTTACTGGAGACACAGGTAGCATGAGGGTAAAAATAGAGCTTTATATAACATTAGTATATGTTTATTGGTTTTTGCTTGATAGATTTCTTTGCAGTTAAATTAAGCACATCTTTGTGTGGTAGTTTTTACAGCTGAAGTAAAGTAAGTAAGTTTTGCTCCCATCATGAACTCCATTATTTAAATTGTGACTGTGTCTGTTTGTCAGTTTTCTTTAATTAATTTGCTGTACTTTCTCTACCACAACTACTACTACTATGTTCCAAAATTGTGGTATGTGTACCATCAGAGCTATGCCAAAATACCTGGTACATCAAACATTCTTACATTGTTCTGCATTTTATTTAATGCCCGCATTTAGCCTGTACTCTAAAGGCTTCCGCACAACCTAGATGCGCCATGCCACGCCATTAAACTGTTGTTTTTAATGGAGGTACGCACACTTGCACTGACACCACAGGTCGACACACTCAAGGACTCCTCAGAGTCCACCAGCATTGAGCTGTGGAGCAGTGAAACAGCGTTTTCATCCAGTACTTTTGGGATGAGTTGGGGAGTTGGGAATGAGGAGGAGTGGTGATCGTCCAATATCCTGACCTTACTAACACTATTGTCACTGAATGCAATCAAATCCTCACAGCAATGCTCCACAATCTAGTAGAAACCTTTTACTGGACAGTAGAGACAGTTGCTCCAACAAAAGCAGGATAAGCTCTTTTTTAACACTTGTGAATTTAGAAGAAACAATAACTGAGCAGGTGTCTCAATACTTTTGTCCATATAGCGTAGCTGCCTCGATGCCCTGTGTAAAATATATTTTAGGATGGTTATAATATTTCACTTTAATTCACACATGACTTGGTTTCTTCATTCCTCAATACTGGAGGGAGCAATTTGAATGTTTCAGACACAGCCTGCCTGGGGATGTGGTGAGGACATCTGAAAAGACATCCTTTTTTTTTACCAAAATAACTGGAGACGAAGGACTGCATTGCAGTCCTGTACCTTTGTGTCACACATTCGTAACAAAACCTGACCACTCAGACAGAAGGCACCCGGTGCCTAGCCAATGAAAAATGCTAACAGCCAATGCTAACATGGCTAAATGCTAACATCTTGCAGTGAGTTGTTAAAAACCATTGTAATGTCCGGACATATTCTTGCTTTTATGTTTCCTTCACCGCTTGGCCTTCTTGGGAAATCGTTAATGAGAAAGCCCAACGTGGTTTCAAGAGGAATGTGACTAAAAGATTTGTTGAAATTAGCCTATTTTTTTGTATCTATATTTAGGGAGAGTTTCCAGAAGAGCTTCTTAATCTTTAGAAATGAGTTTTTTAACTAATGAATATCTTTGTTTACCCGCTTCTAAAAGGCTTGCCTTGACCTTAACCATAACTTAACCTTGACCTAACGCTTACCTTAACTAAAAGTATAACCACAGTAGAATGTATAATTCTTACAGTTTCTCCAGAAGTTTTAATCTATTAATTCCTTTTTTATAATCTCCATAACAGAGAAAATGGCTGTGGCAGATGGCTGTGGCGTCGCTGTTTTTTCAGTTCTTCTTCGGGTATGTGACAGGCTGGGTTTCACACCTGATACTGATGAAGTAGTCAATAGACAAGCACCTACATAATACTACAACTCCCAGAATGCAATAGTCGATCTTTGACTATGTTATTTGGTTTTGCCCTTCATATTTATTTCTGAGACTGAGTCTGTATCGTTACACTGGGTTTTGTATTTTTGTCAAAACAGCGGCATTAGTGGACGGGAGCTCCTTGCAAATCATAAAGTATGTAGGAATGTATTCATTCAAATGTAAAAAAAAAAAACTTTGGGGTGCACTTTAGTGGTATATGTTGGACTCATGTTGGACAGCATGGCAGTTTGGACACAGCCAGTGACAGTCATTCCCTAGCTTCTTGTGTGCAATTGTGTGTGTGAATGAAATGAGTCTCCTTCATTAACTGTCATTAAGGTGACTGTTAGCGCCACTTTTACTCAATATTTTGACCCTGCGATTGAATGGAGCCCTGTTCAGGGGGTATTCCTGCCTTGAGCCCAGTGATTCCATGCAGGTTCCAAACCCACTGTGATCCTGACGTGAATAAAAAGGTTTGTAGCTGTAGCGCCTTGTTAGTTACTAGCCAGTTGCGATTATAGCACTTGTCCATTAGCATTTCGGTTGTGTGCTTTGTGCTGTGAAACAGTAAGTGGGTGACGTTACTGTGATGTGTGACACATTTGTGAACATTTTGTTATTCACTGTTTTACAGCTGTTTTACAGCCACACTCTCACACACATGCATATGTGTGTCCTCAGTTGTGCTGCATCAGTTGCCTCGGCATAAAAGCATATAAAGGTCATTTCACTGCCTCATCCCGGTGTGTGAGGGGGTACAGGAATTTAAAAGGTTTGGGAACCACTGCACTGCTAAATTAGATTTGAAAAAAAAAATCTAAATTGTGGGAAAACTTTATGGACAAAAGTATTGGGACAGTATTGTTTTATTTAGTCCCATTGCTATGCAGTCTGCCTTTACAAACATTAGTGAAAGAAAGAGTCATTCTAAAGAGCTCACTGAAATCCAGCATGGTACTGTAAATGCTGAGGCACCATAGTGTATAGAAGTTGCCAACACTACTGACTCAAAACCTGCTGAGTTTGAGGAAGGCCCTTTTCTGTTCCAGCATGACTGTGTCCCAGTGCACAAAGGAAGGCGCATAAAGGCATGGTTGGGTGAGTTTGGTGTTAAAGAACTTGACTGGCCCGCAGTCTTGGGCCCTGACCTCAGTCCTATCGAACACCTTTGGGATGAGCTAGAAAGGAAATTGTGTGCAAGGCCTTTTCATCCAACATCAGCACCATATGGGGCTAGATGGATGTAAAGCCCCCCAGCATTGAGCTGTGGAGAAGTTGAATTGTGTTCTCTGGAATAACGGTGCTATATCCACGACTTTTGTGATGAACTGGGGAATTGGGGATGAGGTGATTCAACATCCTGACCTCACTCTAATGCTCTTGCTGCTGAATGCAATCAAATCCTCGCAGCAATGCTCCAAAATCTAATAGAAAGTCTTCCCTGGACAGTAGAGACAATTACCCCTACAAACTCTTTTTTTTATACCCTTGATTTTAGAAAAAACAATGTATGAGCAGGTGTCCCAATACTTGTGTCCACATAGTGTGTGTGTGTGTAATTCTGGATAATTCAGTTTTTTACTGAATTTATTTATTTTTTTTTACTTTTTTTTTACTTTTTCTACTTTTTCTAGTTCTTTCTTGGCACAGTGTTCATAGTCGTCAACGAGAACGTAAAGATTCAGCCGCCACCCTGTGATTAGTGATGACATCACACCTGTGGGACCCAAATGCCAAGCCATGATGGCCGTCCGAGAAAAGAATGGCCAATTAAGCTGTGATTTCAGACCCCTGCAGGGAGGAGGGGAGCTGACGAGGGGGAACTGTGGGTAGAGGGGTGGGTGGTGGTGGTGGTGGGGGGAGCGGGTAGAAAGGAGAAGCGTTTGTGTAAAAATGGAGGCGGCAGGCGGCAGCGAGCGAGCGATCGTGAGCGAGAGAGTGGGCGTGTGTGTCTGTCAGCTGTGCTTGGCTCCGTCCTCCTCCCGAGCGGCGCTCTGGCCCGGCCCGCCCGTTTCCAAACAAACTCGCCGGAACATGTTGCCGGCTCGGCCGTCCCCGCAGGCCCCCCTGCTGCGCTCCAAAGCTGCCGGCCACAATGCAAGCAGGTGGCCGAGCCGCCTCGCTCAAAAGGACGGCCACGCCGAGTGGGCGTCAGGCGGCAGTGCTGAAAAAAGGAAAAAAAAAAAAGAAAAATCCCAAAAATCCCAACTGACCTCCAGCCTCGGTTGAGCGTGCCAAAAAAAAGAAAATTTGGGCCAGATTTTTTTTCTGTCATTTTTTGGGTGCGTGGAGTTTATTGTGTGACATGTGCATGAGCTGTCATTTGCTCAGCTTGTTGCGGGAACAGAGAAAGGTGGGCTGTTTCAGTTTCGTAGTAGAGTGAACCTGATGGGCCGGCCAGCGGCCTGAATCAGAGACCCCTCTCACACCTGCAACTTACTGGACTTACAGACAAGCACACTGAAAAGCCTGAAGTTGACCCAGAGAACAGACCATGTTCCATTCCCTGTAATATTCTTTGTAAGCATGAGTGTTAACTAAATCTGGAACATTGTCTGATTAGAAGGTGACATGTCTGATTTCAAGCTGGTAGGTTTTTGGACAATACCAGATATATATATATATTTTTAAATCTTGCAAAACCATTATGAGCAGAAAGTGTTAAAATGCCTGCAGGAGTGCAAAATATTATTTTCTGATTCTCTACAACTAAACCTGTGGTTCCAGTCTGTTGTCATGGAGGACGACCTGCCCTGCTCATTTTAGTGTTTACCCATCTCCAGACATGACTGGTCTAGCTAATCAATCAATCAATCAGTTTGAAGAACGTCTTTGTTGACCCCGCCTCTAAAATACAGCTGCCATTTGAAATATAAACATCGATTCAGCTTAGTCATATACACAGTATTTATTGACTACTACGCCGAACAAACATTTAAATGTGTTAAAGTGAAAATATTTCTGAAGATTCTGAAATCTGATTGGCTGACGATGTAAAATATACTCATATACATACATATGTCCTCAGAATCAACCAAAATTTAGATTAATGCCACAAAGTATTTCAGATAATAATAATAATAATAATAAACATTAACATAACAGTGTCCATTTGTGACCGAGTTTATGTACTACTCCAGTTCCAGACTTTTTGTGTAATGCTAATTTAATTAAAAACGAAGAACTTAGTGTTAAGAAAATGTTTTTGGGAAACCCCAACTCTTCCTGAGTTGAACTACTGTTAGCGCAGGAAACCATTCAAATGTGCAGGGCAAGGGGTCCTCCAGGACTACGGTTGGGAACCACTGACCTAAACAATATTTTTCTGAGACGAAACACTTTATAAATAACACAATTAATTACAGGTATTTAAGGTATTTAAAATATGACTCAAAGACACAAAACAGGGACTCCTAACAACCGTGCTAGACCTGGTAGGCCACTCACACCTGTGCTCATCAGATATTCAACACTTAAAGGGGCCCATATTATGAAAAACTGAATTTCCCTTAATTTATTGAAATGAAGAATCTTAAAGTAATATGGAAGTACTTTGAAAGGTTCAGTAAGTGCAGTTCAGCCTACCACATTTTAGCTCTGCCCACTCATTTGTGCAGCTCTCAGGAGTGGTTCCAGGTAGTTTTTGAATGAGGCACAATACAGGGCTAACCATCAGAACCAAGCTCATTAATCCCATTTTCATTTCAAAGGCACAGTAACAGAAACAGGGATAAAGAGAGGTTGGTTGCGCAGAATTATGACATATGTGGAGTAGAAAGTGGATTTAAAATACTAGAAAAAAATGTAGCATATGTGCCCTTTAAAGCTTTCATGTTTGAGAGAGAGGAGGAAATCAAGCTCCACTCATCTCGAAGACATCGAAGAGAGCATCCACAGGTGTGTTTGTCCATCCTTCCACTTGAGAAGATGACTCAACACTGTGGCTCTGAAAGACCGTGGAGATGTTCAGGAAGCTTTTACTGAATGAAGACCATTTGCAAATCAAACTGCTGAAGCTGCTGGTGTTCTCAGAACAACGGACAGCCCACTCCAGAGTCCAGACCTTAACATCAACACACCCAACTTCTAACTGGCTAAACCTCAAATTTCTTTGACAAACTTAAAGGCCGCTATGGCCCAGGGGTTGCAAGTTCCCGAGCCATGCCGCTTTGCTATCAGCGGCCGAAGTCCGAGTGAGCACAATTGGCTGTGCTCTTTCTGGGTGGGTAAATAAACTCTTTCCCCTCATTACTCTTAAACGATGTTAGCAGGTACAGGTGTCTGTTGGCTACTGCGGTGAAGCTGAGGACCCGGTGCTTTCTTCCGAGCGCGTCGGTTACCCGGGCAATGCTGCATCTGCAGCAGTTCGATAAGAGCCGGTGGCTGGTTTGGCAAGTGTAAGAGAAGTCCTTACCCTCCTAGTGTTGGGAGTCTTGGTAATGCTAGAGGGACGGTTAGGGGGGTTATGAATGAGTGGGATAATTGGTAGTACCAAATTGGGAGAAATGAAACAAGACGAAAAACTAAATGTCAGTCTCATGAAATGAATGGAAAATTAAATGAAGGTAAAGGGTAAACTCAACAAAATTCTGAAAGATCTGGCACTATATTTAGGTGTTGTGGGTTCTGTAAAAGTTCAGATATATACTTTTTGTCCTGATGTTGAAAAATAAATCAACAGAATATAAAAAAATCCAGGGTCATTTTTGACTTTTGTAAAATACTGCATTTAGGCCTACCCTGTGATAGACTGGCACCCTGTCCAGGCCTTGCAACCAGTGATTTCAAGTAGGCTCTGGGCCCACAAGGAACCTGACTCAGAAGAAGTGTATTAGAAGACGGATGAAGGGTTGTTGGTCTAACAACATTAGTCTACTGTCATCAGTAGCCTGAAACTGAGAAAACTGTCAGTATACAGACTGTGACTGTTGTTCAAAACAAACATTGCATCACTCCTTTTCCGACGACGTTCTGGAGTAAATGCTGAACTCAGAAAAACGATCTATCTGAACGAGGCTAAAGGGTAGCCTAATATGTGGAGGAGAGGCGACGACTGCTTACTCTGTTAACTGACTTTTCCTCCCCCGTGGTGGCTGCAGGTGTTGCTCTGAGGGCTAAAGCATGCAGAGCTGCTAGCCGCGGAGCAGGTGATTTCCACTCCCCTGAGTCAACAACGTCTGACTCTCCTCAGATCGGCCTTCAGCTGCTCTGATCAACGCGAGGCAGTTGGTGTGTTGTTTTTTTTTCTCCTTCTTCTTCTTCTTATTCTTTCCACTGCTGAGGCAATTACCACTTTACCACAATAGCTCCGAGGTCTGATTGATGAATCTCAACAATGGAGATGAGACGAGAGAGTGGGTGACTAGATAGACGTGAGCAAACACCTGCTGAGCGCTTCGAGCCACCAGCTCTAAGCAGCTCTAGTAGCTCTCGCTGCTCACTTTCAGCTCGGGCTTCTCGTTCCTATCCGAGGGGTCAGGGGAGTCTCGTCTCGCTAGTCAGCGGAAGCTCGTCAGAAGCAGACAGAACACTGCTTTTTCGGTGGGGTCCTGAGGCTCGTTTTCACACTCTCGTCCCAAAACAAGCCAAGTGTCAGTAGAATATTTTTTTTCTGAAGAAAAAAATAGGAATCTGTTCTGCAACTGAGCGAAGGAGGAGAACAAACAAGACAAAGAGACGGAGACTCAGTTTATTTATTAATTTATTTATTTATTTGTGTGTCTGTGTGTGTGTGTGTGTGTTTCTCTTCATTCTCTCTCTCTCTCTCTGCTTCGGCCGCCCGCAAGCCGGGTCCAAAAATAACAAAGAACAAAGAGGGATAAATGAGCGCGTTTTGAACACAGGCTGCTCGCTTTGGCAGTGCATGCGCACGCGGGGTGGGGTGGTGGGGGTAGGGGGTGGCTACGAGGAGCGGAGCGCCCGCGCGCACATCTGTCCGCCCAGCACGGGGTTCCAGAGACACCCACCAAAACGGGCTTAACCTTACCTCTCCCCCACCACCTGTTCATTAGCATGAGCCCCCCTGCCGGGCCACAGCCATTTTCACTCCCTCCTCCTCCTTCTCTCTCTCTCTCTCTCATATTCTCTCTCTCTTGCTCTCTCTCAGGGCCTCCGGGACCGTGGGTTTTTCAGTGGAACGTAATCTACCATCTGATTCAGGCCACAATGGCTGTTAGGCCAGCACCACAGAGAGGCATGGCCAACTTTATTGGACGGAGGAAAAAAGGGATTGATGAATTGTCTCTAAAAGCGTGCAACCCCCTGCTTCTCTCTCTTTCCCTCTCTCTCTCTCCACACCCCACCCCACCCTACCCCTTGTGATTCCCCCTTTTTCCCCCGAAATTATCAGGAAGTTTTTAATTCTCCATCACAGCTCTCAGCATCAATCAGCGTTGGCCCATTTTAATCTCTGCACGCGTTCATTAGAAAGAGGAAAAAGACGAGTATTAATCTCATTGTTTGCTGCCAGAGAATGTCCTTGAAACCAGGCCTAAAGCAGCCTGCAGCTCGGCACGTTCGCCGTGCGCCGGTGTTCGTAGTAGGCCCAGTGTAGTATGTCCTACATTTACGTGTGCGTTTAATCCGTAATAGCCATTAAAAAAATAGCCCGCTCTCAGTTATCTCCTTCTAATGGATACGTACGATGAAACCGGGCCTGTTCTCGCCCTTATGACAGCACCCAGGCAAATGACGTTGATTTGCGAAGAAAATGAATAGGCAGGTCTACTCATTAAGCTTAAAACCAAATTTAAGCAAACGCAACGTGTTAATGATTTCAATCTGTCACCTCCAGCCCCAATTACTCCGCACCCCCCACTAATAACCATGCCCCCTCCCAACAGCCCTCCCCCCTCCCCCAACTGGTCGGCACGAGTCGTCCTGCCTTGCTTGGATTGCGACAACCCCCCCACCCCCCCGCGCTTCTTTAATTGCTTTTCCTCCATGCCCGGGCGATGATAGGGACAACTAGGCGACAACATCTCAATTCCTCTCCCCACCCAGAGCTTTCCATTTCAATTATCCTTGATGGTGTTTTTTTTTTCCCCCTCCGTGCTCGCCCCCATATGAAATTTCATTTCCTGAGTGCCTGCCAAGTTTGTGGATCAGATGCCGTGGCGCTTGATTCTCCGAGCAGGCTGAAGCGCAGGGGGAAAGAGAGTAAGAGAGCGAGGGAGAGAGCAAAAGAGAGAGAGAGAGAGAGAGAAAAGGGAGAGGGTGAGCTTGGTGGGCAGTGGTGCAGTGCAAGGCAATAGCACGGCCTTATTGTGAAAAGTTGTAGTCTACTCATACAGCTAGCGGAGTGCACACTCTGAAAATGATGGGCCATAATAGCTCAGGTTAATTTTTCACTGGTGACAGATTTGTCAGTATCATCTGGATCACAACCGAGATGGATTTATTTCTGTCGTCGTAATATCACTGCCATGTGACGTCGCTTGGCCAACTGGTCGCCTGTGAAAAAATGTGAAGCCTTTAATTTAAATGCGCACTGAGATTCAGACACGTCGGTGGCAACAGAGACAACAGAGTATTTATGCTATGCTTAAAGATAGCGAGATATATTTTAGAATACAAAAATTAACAAATTTTCTTTTTAATTTTTTTTGTGAACATATTTTAATCTGAATTTTTAACAACAAATCACAAAGAAATACAGCAGATTTAATTCAAACATGTTTATCACTTAATCAATAACCCATGATCACATGTCCACACTGTGGTCACCTTTGCATGATGCAGTCTGGCATTGACTTGTTCCAAAATCAGTTAACTCTGAAAGTGCACTTCATGGACAAAAATTTTGGGACACCTCTTTATCACTGACTTTAGGTGTTTCATTCAGTTTTGCCACAGGTGTGTTAAATCAAGCCCTTAGCTGTGCAGTCTTCTTTACACACATTAGTGAAAGACTGGGTAGTTCTAAAGAGCTCCCAGAAATTCAGCATGGCTCTATAAGTGGGTGCCATCCTTGCAACAAGTCAGTTTGAGAAATTTCTTCCCGCCTAGATATTCCACCATTAACTGTAAGTGGTATTATTGAAAAGTGCAAGTGTTTAGTAGCTACAGCAACTCAGCCCTGAAGTGGCAGACCACTTGCAGAGGAACTGAGGAGCATAGTGCATAAACATCACCAACGCTTAAACCTGCTGTTGGAGCTGCAAAGGGGTGTGTCATAAGAACGGGATGTCATAAAAGTGCCTCTAGGTGTAATGTGTAGGTGTCCTAATACATTTGTCCATATAGTGGGTGTATTATACTTCCTTCAAGTTTCTCGACACTACTTACACTGTACAAATTTGTCACTAAACCTGTACAATGACTAAAGCAGTTGCAATCACAATTATTTACCCCCCACTGCAAATAAGGTTTATTAGCAAAATGTACAAACTTTCAGCTGTTTGCAATCAACCAATCCAACAAACGAGCTAAATTGAAATTGGCAACACAAAGTGGCACTTTTAATGTATAATTCTGAGGGCAAAAGTATTTGCACAATTCCAACTTCTCTGTGAGTCTACATCTCAGTTTGTAAAAACATCCAAATAAAATCAATGCTTCTTTCATTTTATGTGATTATTTAAATACCTGATTAAATTTAAGAAAATATTTCAGAACAAGAAAGACAAAAGTAACAACATTATCAGATTATGCTATGTAAATATACACTTGAAGAAAAATGGACTCCAAAATGGGTTATTTGGCTTATAACAATAACAACTATTTTGTTGATATAGAACTATTAATAGAACCGTCTACAAGAGGTTTTCTTTGTATATGAAGGACCATTTAATCAGGTCAAGAACCTGTTTAAACAGTGTAAGCAAAAAGTGTTCTATGTAGTACTTAAAAAATAACCTTACTGACTCCGAAAAACTATCAAACCCTACAAATCATCTACTAAAGCTTTACCGCCATAGTGAAGCAGCCTCAGACCAGGCAAAGAACCAGATTGTTCTATATGAAACAATTGATTTTACTACAGAACCCTTGAAGAACCTCTATAACTAGAGTTTAGTAATCTATTTGGATTGCATAATACATTTCACTTTAGCAGGTAATCAGTAACATGGACTAGAATACAACACTAGTACTAGTACTAGACTCCAGAAATCCCTGACTATCTAAAGAGAGCTTGATCATGAAATCCAGGATATGTGTAGCCTCAACATTTGCCCTTCATAACAAATTTATATTACCTGATAGCAGGAAATCTGATAAGGAAGCCGAAATATTTTACGCTCCATATTTGATAAGCCGACACATAAACCTTCAGATGTAGCTCATGACAGATTTCAAAACTAGACGTGAGATTACTACCGGCATTTCTTCCTGGCAGCAATTCGGAAAATGATGTTTGAAGCGCAATCTTTAAGTAAAAGTAACAGCAGGGTGGTGCCACTGCAATCATCCCTCCATAAACACACGACCCACAGAATGGACTGCTCTGCACGCACAACAATAAACATGTGAACCTTTGAAATGCATAGCCGAGCAGATAAGATAGCCCCTTTTACAGGATGTTATTCTAGAAGGTTCCCACAGTATCGGCTGTTCAAAGGTCTACCCTTATACACACAGAGAGCTTCATA
Organism: Salminus brasiliensis; assembly: GCF_030463535.1. Taxonomy (NCBI): domain Eukaryota; kingdom Metazoa; phylum Chordata; class Actinopteri; order Characiformes; family Bryconidae; genus Salminus; species Salminus brasiliensis. The sequence goes on from NC_132887.1 coordinate 20,767,956, forward strand.
AAAAATGAATTCGGGCGAGATCTGTGGATGGATGCATGACTGTGAGTTTTCCGACCGGCTATTAATTTCTGCCGATTAGTTGATTTCACATTCATCATACGCTTTGGTATGTGCCATACTTTGCTCAGAGTTACTGTTTAACCAAGCTTCCCACGGTTAGCACTCACCGCGTGTGAGGGACACACATGCATGAGGATACCGTAGACTTCTCAGCGTGTAACAACAATTAACAGTTAAGTCTTGACCAAGTCTGTGGGAACTTCATGCTAATGATGAAAATCTTCAGAGATGTGCTTCTAGTTAACCCAGTGAGATCTGGAGCAATGCTATGCAATGAACCCCCCCTCATTAGCTTGAAACGTGTTAACGGGTTCAGGCCTTAGCCAGTCTACGCTCTCTATGGCAAAGGCATGCCTCATAATTGCAAGATGATCAGTGTAGCTGAGATAGGCCGTCGTAAACTGTTCAGCGAGGTCTTTCATTTGTGGACTTCAGGAGATATGCGGTGTGTCGGTCTGTGTTTGTGTTCTCTTGAAGTACAGAGTTATCTTATTGACCAAAGCCAAAGCTCTGAAGAGAAGAATCAATAGGGGTAGAGATAAAGATAAAAGCTGGCTTCTCCCACTGGGTGTCTCACACCATAAACACAGGGGCTGTAATGATACAAGGGCTAGCATAATTAAATTCTCATTATGGCCTTCATATTCCTACACCATGGTTGTCATTGTCAAGCCCTACACTGTTCAGACAGCATAGCTGAAATAATAGTATACATATTTCATATGTCTCTCTCTCTCATATATATATATATATATATATATATATATATATATATATATATATATATATATATATATATGATGTTGGAAGCTCACTGACAGATAGTGCCATTATCCGCTGCGCCACACCAACCACATACTATAAATAAGGAGGTGTTCCAATACTTTTGTCCATACAGTGTCTGTGTTTATTTTGTAACAAATTGAACTGATTTTCCAAAGTTAATTTCATCAATGGTGTCTGTGAGAGAAGTGGAGGGCTAGGAGAAGAGTGAGACTAATATTTAATCAGTAAAATATGTATTTATACTTAGAAGAGAAGTTTGAAAGTTCTAGTGATTTATTAAAGCAGGGCTGAAAATAATTCTGGAATCTCATTTTGTTGTTTTGGTCATTTTAGACAGCTAGTGCATCTGAATGTGTTAAAACTAGTCTTCAAGCTGCACGGTAGCTTTGGATCAGCTTCCAGAACCTGCACACTGCACACTAATTCAGAATTCAGCACGCCTCATTCCTTTCTGCTATTCTTACAGCCAGCATAGCTGAAAGTGATTCAGAAATCCAATTTACTTCAGGTCATGTATCACAAACCTTGTTGCAATCCACTGATCTTTAATTTATCAAAGATAACCCTGATGTTACATGCTAGCCTCACTCTGCCACTAGACCTCCACATCTCTCACAGACAACATAGATCAAATTTAATTTGTTAAACAGAGACATACGCTGTATGGACAAAAGTATCGGGACACCTCTTTATTCACAGTGTGTGGTTGGTGTAACGCAGTGGATATAATACCACTACTTGCCAGTGAGATACCACACCATGTGGGATGCTGGGGTTCAGTTCCCAGTGTGGGTGAGTCCACTGCACTACACCAATAAGAGTCCTCGGGCAAGACTCCTGACACTAGGATTGTGTTGGTTGGCCCACAACTGTAATATGAGTAACCTTGTATGTCACGCTGGATAACAGAATTAGTTAACATGCCATAAATATAAATGCTGTTTCCTCCAGTACTAAAGTTTTTGTTGGAGTAACTCTCTCTACTGTCCAGGGAAGAATGTCTACTAGATTTTGGAGCATTGCTGTGAGGATTTGACTGCATTTCATGATAAAAGATTTTGTGAGGTCAGGATGTTGGATGATCACCACCCCACCATCATTCCAGAGAACACAGTTCCACTGCCCCATAGTTCAGTGCTGGGGAGTAGGGGGGGGGCTTTATACCCCACGCCTTTATAGTCCACGCCTGGCATTAGGCAGCATGGTGCCAGTAGGTTCATGTTTATCTGCTCCAGAGAGTCCTATTCTATGGGCAGTACTTCTCTACAGGGACTAGACAAGCTATATGGGTGCATTTACATATCTGGCTGCAACAAAAGTAGCTAAATACATTCATTCAGTGTCCAAAAACTTTTAGACAGATAGTATAACTCAAAAACTAACTGGCCATGCTAGTATTACACAAGCTACACCCTTCTCTTTCTGTCACAAAATATAGCTGAAATTAATTCATTAATATCAGACAAATTTAACTTGAGATGCTTAGCTTGATTGTGTTATGAATTTAGTTGTAATCCTGCATGATTTTAATTTGTAAAAAATAAACCTGAAGCTACAGGCCATGCTATAACACCATACTACGTATATTATTCAATATAATATACTCAGCATTTCAGAGGAGTATGTTATACTCACTCCTCTGCTTTGCTCATAGACAACAAGACTGTTTATTAAAAACCCCTCATCATGTCAAAAAGCTAGTCTCAGTCTAGTGCTTTACAAACTGAAAATGAGAAAATATCAAGTTCAACCTTGCTGTAAATAGCAGTACTTTGCAGTACTGACCCAGTAAGTAAGAAAGTGACAATCTAGTGCTTCTTAATTTGTCAGGTGTGATGCTATCACTATATGCTAGTTCCAGGTTCTTATCTTTTATGCTTTATCTTTAATGAATATAACTGAAAAAATTGGCCATCAGCTAAATTTACCTTTAAAAAAAGAGCTAGTTGCAGTCCAGTGCTGTTTAATTGATCAAAGCTAATCCTGATGCTACATGCTATTTTCAGATGAGCCTCATACGTTATACCCCTCTGCTTCTCTCCGCTTGGCTCTGCATAATCTAATTTCATCCTGCCTGACTCACCAATTTTCTTATTGCCACACACCGTTGCGGCACAACAATTTATTAATTACCAGTTGCAGTCGTCGTTTAATTACACGTGTATCTCATTAGTATCCTCAACTGTCACCTAAGCCATCCCCAGTCCCTGTTCGTTTTTTCCCTCCTGCACTAGCTTTCCAAAGGCCTCCATACTCAGCCTAGACCTTTACACTCCACCTGTGCCTCATGACTCCAATAAACTTGTTATCAGCTCATGAAAGTGATGGCAAACAGGTGAGTGCGGGCATCTCGATAAGTCAGAGGCCGAGATTAACAGTGTTTCTCAGTGGTAAGAGGGCTCCCACCACGGTGCCAGCTCCCAGTCTTCACATTTTTTTTTTTTACTGCACTCCAAAATCATTATTGGCAATTAGCGTTCGTCAGGGAAGACAGCAGCTGGATGTAATTACAGGTAGCCCCTCATTACTCCTGCATGTACTGCGGAGGATTGAGGGAAAAAAAACAAAAAAACAACAACAACGTGTTGGGAAAGCTGCTGTTTACCCTTATTTATTTATTTTTACAGCTAAATGTTGTGCTATGTACAGTACAGCAATTGTGGTACAATTACCGCAGGTGCACTGAGAAAATGTGAAATGTGGTATTTTGTACGAAATAAGTTTTGACATTCTAATATAGTGTTTACTGCTATGGAAGCAGTTCTGGGCAGATGGACCTGTAGACTGCAGATGCGTTTGTTGCCTTCATGCTCAGTTTTGCCTTTCAATAGATTTTTTTTTTCTATTCCATTTTCAACAATCGCTTGACATAGGTCCTATATTCTTAGATCAGCACCAGAAGCTGTCCCTCTACTCATTAGAATGACGTTAAATGAGAAAACCTGACAGAAGGAAAGGTGAGGCTAATATGACCTAACCGATCATAGATGACAACATATAAGAAAGCATTTTTAAGAAATGAGCTGTTTCCTCTTCAAAAGGAGAACATTATATTCACTACACCCCCCCTCCCCACCACCACCACCACCCTCCAAACACACACACTTAAAACACTTGTCAGCAAAGGCATTCCATCCTAATCACCACACCAGAGTATCTCTGGCAGTGGAGAACTGTGCTGTGATCTCAAGGTGATCCAACTCATTAAATTTAGCATTTCTTCAGCATTACGCCCTCCTTTCCAAATACCTCCATCAAAAGCAAACATTAGCTGACTCATGCTAAATATATTTACAACTTTTCAATCAATTTGGTGGACTGTATTGCCTGTGGGTATGCTTTTGACTTTGATTCTCGTTTAAAATATCAATGTTGGAATGGGCAATAAAAGAATTTCAGTGCTCTAAATGTCTGAAAGCCTTTATAGGATCATGCGGCGGTTCAATGAGCCAAAATCCTTTTCATTAGAGTGTATTTCAACAAAGCTTATGGACCTTGGTCTGCATCGTTGAGCATCGTTGAGGATACTCTTCCAAAAAAGGACATTAGCAAGATGTCCTGAGAACATTATCCTGAGTCCACTACGACATTAAGTGGAGGTACTGGGTTGGTCCCTTTTTGCAAAAATTATTGAAGAAAGTGGAACTGTACTGTGCCATGCACTGAAAGATTATTTTGTCAAGTCAAGTCAAGTCAAGTGGGTTTATTGTCATTTCAACTACATACAGAGTACACAGTGAAACGAAACAACGTTCCTCCAGGACCATGGTGCAACATAGACAGTGCATACAAGACACAAGTGCAACACAACAAACAAGTGCGGACAGACAACACAACACAGTACAGACAGAGGATAATAAATATGTATGTAGAATGTGAGCTAACTGCAGGGAAACATCCTAAAAATGTCCAGGATCAATAGACAAAAAGTTATGTCCTGCAAATGTTTACTGTAATAGCATGGACATGTTCTTGGAACATTGCAAGGACATCAGAAAATATGTCTTTTATATTGATCGTGGCACAAAAAAACGCCATTACAGCTTTTGTTTTGTAAGCTGTTCCAAGAATGTTGTAGAAGCGTCATTTTGCTGGCTGGGAATGCCACAGCCTTGCTTCACTTAGTAAAGACCCAGCACACTGCATACTTAATAGCTAATTAATAACATATGAATGTAATGTTTGCTTTGGCAGTGGGGGGTTTGTAAAAACCCACTGACATTGCCCTCGGCCATGGGGTAATGATTGGGCCCAAAGCTCTAAAGTCTGAAGCAATCTCCCTGGACCCTCAGAGAACACGTTCCTGTAGAGCACTCACCTTAGCAGAAGACACAAGGGTCACCATGCTGTTTACACGATGAAGGTCAAACGCTAGGCTAACAACTCCCTCCTGCTTGCTCCTATGAACCTAGGATTAACATCTTAGCTATTATCTCAGGTCACACCCTGTTGTGCTACAGTGTAGCCTTCTTGTAGGCTTTAATGCAGGGGTGGTGCAGCTTGCTTTTTCAGGTTGGGGGTGGTGCAAGTGACAGAAAGATTTAATACAATAATAATTGACGTTGTGGAAGAGTAATACCACTGGAATAGATGTGGAATAGACGTTAGCTAGCTACTTTCCACCACACTCCCTACCATGACCAGCTCAAGCTTGCCAAGCTTGTTAAGACTGCTGACAACCTTATCTTTTCACCAGCATAAAAAAGGGTTTTTCTTTCTACCAGCATGACCAGCTTGACCAGGCAAGTCAACTATAATGAGGAGCATACCCAAAATTAGCATAACCAAACTTACCAAACTGATTGATCAGCATAAGCAAGCTGGACGACCAGTATGACCTGATTGATGACCTGCTTGGTCAGGTTGGTCATGCTGGTGAACTCAATGTTCATCTAAACCATCAAATTCAAATGAGACTGATGTACTGTACTGGTCAACCAGCTAAGATGCTCTACCAGCTTAACCAGCAGTTTTAAACATGTGATTTTAATTAAATTGCTAAATTAAAAATAAAATAGTTCAAATAACGAGCTTTCTGAGCCTGTCCGCCATGTTTGAGATTGCAACAACCCACTGTTGAGAATTTGAACGAATAAGCTGGGGACTTCAGACCCCCTGTCTCTACGATTGGTCCAAAGAATTTGTTGTAGCCAATCATTTAGAATGTCGCTGTCCTGCGTCATAATTCACTTGTCACCCTGTCGCCGCATCGCTTGCCGTGTGTCCCTAAATTACAGCTGCAAATCACAAACTCGCATAGGAAATGACTGGTTGCTTGTCGCTCTGTTGTTTCCAGTGTAAAGGCATGGTCAGAAGACCCGCTACACGATTCTATGGAAACAGGCTGTACACAGAGTAGAGTAATGAAGGAAGGAGGAGACATGCTAGCTGCTGGTGTTCCTTTTTTCCATCTAAAAACATTATTTAGACATATTTCCATATATTTTTGGCATGGTTGGTGTGGCACAACAGATAACACCACTACCTGCCACTAAGTTACAACACCATGTGGGAGACCAGGGTTCGATTCCCAGTCTGGGTGACTATGCTGCGCTACACCAATAAGAGTCCTTGGGCAAAACTCCTAACACTACGTTGGCCCACCTCTGTGATATGAATAACCTTGTATGTCGCTCTGGATAAGAGCGTCTGCTAAATGCCATAAATGTAAATGTAAATTTAATATACTCTCAAGGCTAGATTATATAGCTTATAGAGCACCTCTGGAAGCTCTAGCTTTAGCTATAGCTTCAATATCCGTAAGAAATTTGCTCATTTGTAAACTTGCTACACTATTACCCCACTTCACACGATAGCTCCTACCCACAGCATGATTCTGGCTTTAGCTCACTCACTGTGTTCTAATCGCCCAAAACAAGATGTTACAGTTTCAGCAATTATCCATAAACATCTCCTCGCTAAATGCTGAATATCCCCTGAGAAGAAGATATGATTCTGGACTTGAGGAAAGTATCTTGTAAATATTGTTTCACTCCTCCTCCCTGATGAATTTCCTCTCTCTCTGGTCATCCCAAAAGCCCTGATGTTGTCTCACTGAAGAGAGGAGCGCTCTCTCCTTCTAAACACTCTTTCTATATCTACCCAGCAGTCTGGCCGGGAGACAGTTCTTCATTTCTGTCACATTTCTCAGTTCTACTGTAGGCTGGCCAACACAAACACAAAGGACAACTGTCACGTTAAAAAATGTGGGAAAAAAGGGCTGCTGGACTCTTTTTTTTTTTTTTTTTTTTTTGATTCATCTAGTTTGTCCCATCTTCCTTTTTATATCTTGCCATGAAAAGTTGGAACTGAATAAGAAATGGCACTTTAGAGGAAAGATCAAGTGTGTAACAATTTAACAGATGGATTGCTGACTAAATGAGCAGCTGATACATGGATAGTATTTATACATCATTGGCAGTTAGTTACAGTGTCTTTGTTTATTTGATATATGATGGGTGTATTTTTATTTTTTTGGAGATTCAGTTTGTTTTTCTTGGTTAATAATGTGAAATTGACTGATGTTGCTGTATTTTAGTTGTCACACACAAATCTTGTTATACTAAGTCGAATCTTGTTAATGAAGGGTAATTATTATCATTTTGTTTTTACTGTGCAGAAGCAAGAGACACCCCTTCATTTATTTACTTTTCAGTCAAAACAGTTGTTACAGTTGTTGTCATTTTTTGATGGATGTCAGGGAAAAGCACACCAGGGAGGTTTTTTTTACACCTCCAAAGTTCAGTCTCCCAGAGTCACCCAGAAGTAATGCCAAACATGATGTTGATGTCTGGACTCTGGGGTCATTAGCCAATTGTTTTGAGCACATCAACAGATTCAGCAGTTTTATCTGCAAACATTGTTTTTCGTCAGTTTCATTTTCTTGATTAGAGCTTCTTGATCAGTGATTAATAAGCTTGGGGAGTTATAGGTGGGAATGGGATCTGACTGGGTTTTTACATCCAGTTGGGCTTCACCAAATGGGCCCAATCATTACAACCTACCTTAACATTACATTCCATCTAGTCCCTGTATCCAGTGTACAACCCAGATGGAGATCATGCTTAACCTCTCCTGGTCCCATCACTGACCCTGGTGGGCACCCATATGTGGGGCCTATGTGGAACCCGAGGACAAAACTACTACTGGCTACCCATACAGGCCCCACATGAACATGTTAGCTGGGTGGGGTGAGATAGAGAAGATGAGATAATCTATCAAAGCTGTTCTCAGGATGTTTTATCCAACGGCAGTCTAGAGCAACACAGCAAATAAACAGTAGCTCCTATTATCAGTGTGTTTTGGGTAAAAAGGTTTTCTGCTCTTTCGTAGCCTCTTACCCTATAGGCCATTTCTTTGGGTGGAATGAAAATCGACTGGTTGGATATCTTATGTTAACTGGAGGAGATTAGAAGTACATTTTGAGCCAATGAGTTTTCTCTTTTTGACTAATTACAGTGCATGTTCAAGCTGCACACAGTGAAATAGATCGGCATGTACAATCTGCACTTTCAGTGTGCTAAACGGTGTTTCCCCGAGTGAGCACACAAAATGTGCTTATAAAAAATAAAAGTATGTTTTTGAGAGCTATATTTCTATCCATGTATTATCTTGACGACGATGATGATGATACTAGCAAAATAAAGATCAGAGCGTTGTTTTTTCCCCTAAAAGCTGAGGCAAAATTACAGGATTGTAAATTTGTTAAATGGCATGACCATTTTTGGCCCCACCCAAAGTCGCATACTTACTATTTATACATTAATAAAAATGTAGGCTCATCTGCAATTGCTCTTAATTTTTTATTAATGAAGTTTTATTAATGTATAAGTAGTAAGTATGCAACTTTGGGTGGGCCAAAAAAATGCTCATACTCATGTCATTTAACAAATTTACAATCCAAATTTACAAAAAAGAAATATAAGTGGTTCACAAGAAGCTAGTTTGATTACTTGTTGTTGTTGTGTGTTTTTGTATGTGTGTGTTTTTGTGTGTGTATATTCTCACAGGCTCTATTCATTGCTATTATACAGAGTCAGCAGGCATTATATCCGCGGCTGCTGTGCCTGAGACTTCACCTTCATCTGGCAGTGCAGCCTTGCAGCTGTGCCTGCGCTCCTTTACCCCATGCTGACACAATATACAGTGTACAGGTGTGCCGCAGCACACATACGCATTCACACGCACACACACACTTCGCTCTTCCTTATTCACAACTCACAGATGCAACAAGCTACACATTTCTGCACATAATCATGAAGCGCAATATTTTCAGCAAGTTCAAATGCACAGTTACTCCTTTTCCGAATATACAAATGAAACCGAAATCATCATTGTGGCCTGTGCACACCTTTCAGAGTGAGGACTTAGTAACACCCTTTTTGGCAGAAATAACAGCTTGCAAATGCTTTTTGTAGCTAAAAGTCTTTCAGTTCTTGCAGTGGGGAAATTTTCTCCACACTCTTCTATGCAGAAGGCTTCTAGTTCTGAGATATTCTTCTTGCATGTGCAACTTGTTTAAGCTTTATGAACACAGTATTGGTGCATTTTGGGATATACTTTGGATGATTATTCTGTTGTGGAAGCTGTCCTCTTTTCAGCTTCAGTCTTTTAACACATGCTTTGACTTGTGCATGTAAGATTTGCTGGTATTTTGTGGAATCCATTATTTTATTCACCTGTGCAATACTGCCCATGCCACTGGCAGCAAGACAACCTTAAAACATAATAAATCCAGCCCCATGCTTCACATTTGGCAAGGTTTTCTTTACATGAAATGCTGCTCCTTTTCTTCTCCGATTCTGCTGATTGTGTCCAAAATCAGTCCACATCACTACTTCCAAAAATCTTTAAAGCACTTTAAAGGTTTCCTTCTTATGACTCTTCCTGAAGATTATGTTTGTGCAAGCAATGCTGCACAGTGGAATGGTGCACCATCATCTTCATTCAGCTAATCGTTTATACGTTTAGCAGTTATATGGGGGAGGGGGGTGATTTGCTTATCTTACCAGCATATGAACATGTATGTCTGATAGCTGTCTTGGTCTTTCAGATCTCAACTCAGAACCATAAGTTGAAAACACTTCCAACATAACATTTTTAGCCCCCACCATTTTAGGTCCCACTAGGTCCGGTGATGGTACGAGGAAGGATTAAACATGGGCCCTTTCTGGGTTGTACACTGCACATCGGGACTAGATAGGACCTATGTGAGATTATGGTTGTCTGTAATGATGGGTACAGTAACAGCACATGTACAAACCCACTCAAAGCCCACTTTCAATGTGAGCCCCACATGAGCATGTTGGCTGGGTTATAGCCTTCCTCTGCCTTGTGGCCATCAATTATTTTCTTTTTCAGATCTACAGGCAGTTGCTTTAAACCAACAATATTTGGTGAGTGTTAATACAAGACACGAAGAGTTAGAGAATGTACAAAGCTGGGAAATCTGGAAGATTCAGCTGATTACAGTTACTAATTACAATTGGTGACATGCCTTAGGCCTGTTATTAAGGTTCATTTGGAGCAGAGATGTGTAGGCTGATTGTATAAAAAATGATGAATGTTCCTCAAATACTTGAATACTGTCATAATTGACCGTATGCTGCATTTAAGCCAGATGGAGAATAGGTTGAAAAAGCCGGAGTGTTCCTTTAAGATTAATAACTGAATAATAAGCCTAGAATTTAAGGGATTAAAAAAAGCTCCGGAAAAGCCAGGGATACGGGCAAGCCAGAGTGACACGTTAATTTCCTGAATGTTTGTAGATCCCGAGGCAGTGGGCATGAGAGAGCCACACACACATACAGGCACACACACACACGCACACATAGAGAAAAACCTATTTCAAGTTGAGGTAGAAATAGAAATACAGTGGAGGAAGAAAAAAAGAGACTGAGACACTGGGAGGTAAGACAGTGAAAGAGCGACAGACAATATGAGGTAGGGAGAGAAGGAGAGTGCAGTAGAGAAAGCGAGAGAGAGGAGAGAGAGAGAGAGTATAGCCGAGACTGAATCTCAATGGGCGGTAAAGGCTGATCATTTATAAAAGGTAAATGCTGTCAGCACGCGGGGCGTTTAAGAAGCGCCCAGCCTCAGGTGTGATTTATGAGCGCACTGCGGGGGTTATAAATCACCATGCAGCCGCCGCCTCACCCTCACACACTCACACTGCACCACAAAACACGCCACGGCTGGAGATGGATGGTGCAGAGAGTGAGTGAAAGTGAGAGAGAGCAAAAGGACGAGAGAGAGAGAGAGAGAGTGAGTATTCCTTTAGGTCTAGTATATCAATATGATTTCACTCTCTTGCCCGCTCTCTCTCTCTCTCTCTCTCTCTCTCTCTCTCTCTCTCTGCACTGTACCTGGGACGCACGGCCCATATGACAGAAAGGGGCAGTCATCTGAAGATGGAGGCAACAAACATGCATCAGTGCAAATCTGTTATGTTGAAGTCACTGTGATCTCCTGATAGTCAGCACCTAGAACAGTTTAGCAGGCTTAAAAATAAAGGCGCCCCCCGCTTTGCCCCCATCAGAGTCAGAGAGTGCACAATCGGCCTCGCTGTCTCTGGGTCCCTATTCTTATCGCTCCTGAACGATGTTGGCTAGCACAGGCATCTGTAAGCTGACGTGGCGGAGCTGGGGACCTGGCTTTTGTATACAGGGTGTGACGGCTGCCCTACGATGCCGCATCAGCAGCAGTTTGAAACGAGGCTGTGACTGGCTTCACATGTATCAGAGGAGACATTATTAGAGGAGACATGGTAAGTCCTTACCCATATAGTTTCTGGAGCATGGCTAGTGCCAGAGGGAGCTACGAATAGTGGGTGGTACCAAATTGTGAGAAAAAGAGAAACAATTAAGCAAACAAAATTCAAATAAGGTTCTCAAAAGGTTCACGGCAATAAAGAACCATTTTTGTCTCGCTAGAAACATTTTAGTGAAACCATCCATCAGTGTTTCAGTTGGAAATGCGTTTAAAAGTTTTAATAGGTTTAAAAGTTTAATAGGGAAGCACAGGTTTAAGAGAAATATTTAAACCACTGATTTTAAAAGATCCTTAGGAAACCAAAAGTGTTTTTTGTACATTATTTAGTTATTACATGGAAAATGGCATAGACTGCCTGAGTACATTTTAAATTATAGGAGTGAGGTCTGGAACTACTGGCAGTTCCACAGAGTTTAATAGGTTAAGGTATACAACTGATGACAGCCTTCCTTTTATGAGCCATTTTCTAGCTTTTGCCCCATTATAACTAAGTTCTGAGAATCTAAGAATCTGTGTTTCTTATTAAATCACTGCAGTTGATTTTCTTCTTCACTGGCCTCGTTTTATGGTTTACATAGGATACAGGAATAATTCTGAACACACAGACGTACTATTCAGCACATCCAAATAAGGAACAGAACTCTACATAACATCGGTTTGCCTCTGTTTACGCCACTTCTCGAACATTAGATGGTCCATTAAAAATAGGCCTGGGATGTATTCTGCCTGCCATTCTTGTGGTCCTGTCTCATAAACTCTCATAAAAAGCCTCAATAGTTTCCTTCTCTTGGTGCCAGCGGGGGTCTTTAAGAACCCTTGCAAAGCATTTCAGATGAAGACGCGGCCTGCGTTGCGAGCGTGTGCGTGGGAGCGCGTGCGTCACTGCCAGGTCACTCGTCCCTTGTGATGCAGATGACGGATGCATTGTTGGCATTCTGAGACTCCAGTGATGAACGCTTCTCTTCTCAGCTCGCGAGTGGGATAACTCTTTCACATAATAGCTGATACTTACATGGAGAATTAGGGTGCATGTGAGCTGCCCCTTACACACTCTTCATGCCTGTCATAGCCGCGGTGTGACAGGGTCTTGAGGGTGAGCCGATGGACACCAAGAACAAACAGACAGCGCTTTGTTTTCTTCACCAGAACATATTATGTGTGAGTTTTCTGCTGAGCTCAACCCAACAAGCTGCGTCACTGAGCTTTTCCTGGTCGAACTAACTGCTCAAAATGCTTTTCCACTGCAGCGCCGCTTCGTGAACAGGGAGGGCATTGTTTAGTACAGCTATAGAAGGCTAGGAAGGTCAGAGCATGATTGGAGAGCTTTGGGTGGTTTGGGCTTTAATACAGAAAATCAGCGCAGTAGATTCCATCATGTCAGCCTGTGGAGATCTGCGCAGGCTTCTTGCCTGTGATGAACAGGCCATTCTAGGGAAATGTCACCAAATTGAAAACAAAAGGAACATTTCAACAATAGTGCCAGCGCAGATGACGCATTGTAATTCCGTTGTATGATGACTCAGGTCGCTCTCATGGTCAGTGAACTCAGTGAAACAGTGAAATAGGCTGAGTTCACAATTGCAGGCCTTATTACTCAATTTTTGCTCAATTTCCTGCCCAGATTTGCTTTCAGATCTATTTTTGGTTCTCTTTGGGTTCTTTTTCACCTTTTATTATATTGTATCATAAATAACTGTGGAGCAGTTGTTGCTGTTATGATTTGTGCTGCAAATACCTAACTAGGTGGACACTCTGCACTCAGAGAAACTAATGTAACATTAGCTAATGTTAACTAATGCACTGAGGCGCAGTAAAATGCTGCCGTGCTGTAAAATGTCAGGAGGAAAGTCAGTAAACGATTAAGCTTTCTGTTTAATCTCTGTTACACTGGGCTACACTTCCACAAAATACAATGTGTCATCTTATAATGGGATGTGATTAGTTCTGTATTTTTCATGTACACATAATTTTATAGATGTCATTACTGCGACACAAAAATCTCCAAAATGGCAACTTTTCAGGAGAAGGAAAATGCCTTATTAACTATCAATGGAAGTCAGTGTAAATATATTTTATTCCAAGTCATTCTGGAGCTTTTTTATTGGTCCACTCTTTGTAAAATTATAATAAATGGTCCAAAATAAAAAGTTTTCAGTATAAGGAAAATACCTTCTTACCTTTAATGGAAGTTAATAGAAAAATATTGTTTTGTGACCATTATATTATGTCAATAATGTCAATAAAGGGCAAAAATGGATTTTTGTATGACGGTGACAGTAAATTAGATGTCCTCATCAACACAATGTTGAGAATAATATAATAGCAAATAAAACCAATATTAATATAATATCATATATTATATGATATTATATATTATATTATAGCATATATATTTCTACAACACAAGTCTAACCTTTTTGCTTTATATATAAAAAAGCAGGTTTAACCTACCCCTGTTTTACTCACCAATCCATACACATTCATTTAATTAATGACTTATCCCCTCCAGGTAACAGCTGCAGAGCTGGTGTGGGGTGCAGTGTTCCTTATTTATCCACATTGAAGGTGGCAACCCAAGCTACACTATACTACCTGACTGCACAGATTCCTTACAGACGCTATCCTTTCCATAGTGGGCCAAGCCCTATTTCATTTTTTAAAGCTGTACCAATAAAAATAAACTGGTTTGTTAAACCTTGTTAAATCTCTAATTCGATTATTTTCTCATCTATTAAAAAAAAGCCTTTTTTAGCATAGCATCTAGAGGTAGGCTAATTTTATATTACCAAGATGAGGAGTTTGTATATGCGATATACTTGTTCCATGTAAGTGAGATTTAATTAAATTATACAGCCTTGCATAACTGTGATGTTGAGCCTAATGCTTTTACAACTGGCGATTCCTAAATGCTCTCTAGCTAAGGCACTAGCTGATAGTGTCTGTGGACTGCTGTTGCTAATCAGCTCTACCAATTCAGCAAAGTTTACTGTTTTAATGGGTTATTAATTTGGAGCAGCAGGGCTGATGTAGTTCAATAATGACAGCATAAGTAGCTTCTTTACAAATAACAATAAATAAGATCATATATGTACATATAATGTACATATATAATATCATATGCCTATGCCTCAGCACCTGGTGCCTAAATAAAAGCCTACACATGTACTTGACAGATTTCTTTGTTTGCAGTTTTGCAGTTTATGTGTGACAAGCATAGAGGTTGGAATGTGCCCTTAACTCAAATTAGATAATTTTAGTGAGATAATGTGTAATTGACACATGCAGATAATAATACAATTATTTATTATAAAATTCTAAAAGACTAGCAAATGTTAACTGAAAGTATATAGAGTATATAGATGTGCTTAGTCCTCCACCACAGGTTTGAGTACAGGTATTGAACTGCAATTGCTTAAAATGTACAATGTATTTTGAAGACTGTTGTTTTTTACTCTTTTAAAAAAAATCAGATCTTTCAGACTTGATGGTTGATGTTTGAGTTTGTAACATCTGTTGTTAGTGTGAAGACACCTCATTAAGTTATGCTTAGTTTACACTACATGATTTCAGCCCTCGATTTTTAACTCAGATTTCCAGCTACAGCAGCAAATGGGTGAGTGTGATCGCTATATGTGAACTGTGTAAAGACACAACCTAAAAGGCTTGCCTCGAACTCACCAATGCCTCACAGATGCTCGGAAATATCTGGACCCATTGGGGAGTCTAAAATCTTTAGTGTGAAAAGTGTGTGACCTGGTTGTGACTGCTAGTTTGGAGAACAGATATACTCAGTGGATTCCTCCTGGAGGAAGATCTTAAGTAATTTGTTACCTCCTGTTGTGGACCACAATGGCCACAAAGAATGAAACACTGAGAAAAATCCGGATTCCAAGACAGAAAATGGTGTAGAGGGAACAGAAAAGCAATCTGACCACTCTTAAAGTATCACATATAAAAGTGGCTCATATTGTATTGGGAAATATCTCATATTTGCATTCATACAACTGTGCAAAAAAAATAAAAATAAAAAAATCAGACCTGTCTTACAATTAGGGCAAAAATCTGATTCATGCTACCCCTACCCTTCCGTAGCAGCACTTGGCCCAGCAGACTAAAAGGTTTGGTGATGGCGGATAGCGCTGCAGCCTTCTGAGGCCTGGTTCACACTCCCACCCTCCATGTTTAATGAGGAGGCCTCTTTTGGAGATAACAGTCCAGTAAAGGCGTAATCACTCCCCGTGCCACCACTCCTCCAGATGAGACGAGCCTTTTAAGTGCTAGACCGAGGTCAGTCTGCGCATGGGGGTCGTGGACTCGGCTGACCTGCAGCTTCGCGGCCCCGGGGCGAAGGAGGTGCACTCCCAAATCATGTCACATTGATTTGTGCCTAGTGATTATCTCATGCAGAGGAAATGGAGAGTGTTAGCATGTCGCTGGTAAAGTCAATGTGATATACATATGCAGTACATTTCGAGCAAGCAACTTAATAGCTGTTGAATTTTGTGGGTCATTGGTTATAATAATAATGAACTGGTTGAAGTTACTATACATACATATGAATCATGCAAATTCTGCAAAAAAGGAACATTCATTGGTGAACAGGCCATGACATCCAATTTTATGATCTAGCAGGAAAAAAGTATCTGTTTTCTCCAGCCTCTTTCAACACTATCATAATATTACCATGCAGGGGTTGTACACAGTGTGAATAAGTGTTGGCTGAACTGCAAATAGAGCTGTAACACAGGATCTGACCTGAATTGCTGCTGATATGTTGATTTCCCCCAGGAGCTCCTCTCTGCCCCCGCTACACTGTTTTAGATTCCAGGGGGAGGTCGTTAATGCATGGCCCAGCCAGCGGGATCCATATGTATGACCGAACCCTCTCAGCTCAGCTAGCTGGAAATTGCCTTTTTTCCGCTGTGGACGAATAACAACACAGGCACTTTGTGGAAGAGCACTGAGGACACACAGTAATGTTGTGTTTCATTATTTTGTACAGTAGCTTGATATTTGTCTCAGAACGGTATCATCTCACTTGCATCCAAGCTGCATTTTCATTGTGATACAGAATGTAACATCGTCAAATATTAAACCTATATTATTTACACAATGATACATGAAGAGCTCTATACTGTGGGGTATTGCCACTAGTGTGCTGCATATAAATGCTGTCAAACAGCACTCACGGCTGAGGTTGATGTTGATTATAATGGGACTATTGTGTTTTCCGTCATAGCTGCATACTGTTGTTGCTGTTAGAACATGGTTATTATTCATTGTAGTTCTTCTCGGCAGGCTTGTTGTAATTTTAGATTTGGCGGTTCCTGTTTTAATGGCTAGTGGTCGTTGCTAGGTTACAGGTGAAAAGGGAGGAATGATACCCCCATTATCGGAAGATATTGCCACTCTTGGAATGCTTCTCAGCCAATCACATTATGCACCGATCAGCCATAATATTAACACCACTGAAAAGTGAAGTGAAAAACATCAATTATCGTCATCTACAGAGGCATGAGTCAAGGAGTGGATATATTCAGCAGCGAGTGAATAGTCAGTTCCTGAAGGTGGAAAGCAGGAAAAATGCGCGAGTGTAAGGATCTGAGCCACTTTGATAAGGACAAAATTGTAATGACTAGACGACTGGGTCAGAACATCTCTAAAAGGCAGGTCCTGGCAGGCAGGTCCTGTTGAAGTGTTACTGGAAAGCAGTGCTCAGTATCTACCAAAAGTGGTAGAAGAGAAGACACTGGTGACAAGGTCATGGGCAATGGGGTTAATGGAGGCCAGATTTTTCTACATACAAGACCTAAAGGATCTGCTGTTAACGTACTGGTGACAGATACCACAGGTAGCTTTCAGAGTTCTTGTTGAGTTTGTGCCTCGAGTGGTCAGATTTGCTGTGGCACAAGGAGGACCTACACAACATTAGGCAGGTGGTCTTGATGTTATGGCTGAATGGTGTATGTTCAGAACTAACTGTTGTATTAGGGTATATAACTTTCAGGATTTAGGTAAAGACTAAAGGAGATGATTTGGCCATATAGGTTATTAGGGCTATTTATTGGTTTGCCACATTTATTGGTGTATACTAAAACCTAAGCCTACTTGCAACCTCCCAGCCACATTCTACCTACAGTGGATACCCATGTGTCCCCAGTGTCCTAAGTTTTTAAAACAAAAATATGGTAAAATACGGTTAATGTTATTAAGGTGATTATCAGTACATGTTTAGCCAGGTGCATCCAAACCTTTGACTGGTACTGTATATCGTCCCGTCCCCTCTCACTTTTCATTCAGCCCAGTCAAAGGCCTTTCCAGGTAGTAGCCTAGGCATAGACTGGCCACTGGGATGTTTTCCTATTGGATCGGACATAGGCCACAGATGTTGCGACGTATAAATATATAATATTCTGGACCGCAGCTACAGCACAGATTTCACACACACTTTTCAACCAATTCCAATGCATAGTTTGAACTGTGGCATATTGTGCAATATTACACGTGATGTATGATATTACAGTGGCTAGGAATATCTACATTACTTTAAACCAAATTTTCCGGCCCCCGTTATCTTTTATGGCGTGTAGTTCAGAACTAAGAAGCTTGTGGCTATATCTGAATTTACTGTGTGTGCATGATAATCATCCCCTAATCTAAAGTAATGCCTCTCCTGCCTGTGAGCCTTGTCTGCTGCTGCTGCAGACTTGTCACAGCTTTTTGTCAGTGTTCTGGAAACGAGCATTTGACGTGAACCTGCCGCGCTTGGATCTCCCATCTGTGACGTTTGGCACCTGTCCGTTCAGTCAGGTAGAGCAGGCGAGGGAAGAGAAGGAGAGGGAGGCAAAGGGAGAGAGGAAAAGAGAGACAGAGTGGAGACCATGTTCTGCTGTTCTGTCTGCATGCTCGCTCTCCAGCCCTGCTAATTGCCACCTATATTAGCACGCTCACCGCCGTCTAGACACCGCAATTAGCAGATAAATCTCCAAAACGGACACAATCGCTGGTTAACCCCGGAGGAGGCTCTCGGCCAGTAGCTCTGCTGGATCATAAACTGGGCCTGCAGCCTTGAGGCCATCTCTTGTTCTCTCACTCTCTCTAAGTGTGGTACAATATGCAAAACCAGGTGGGTATTTCACAAAGTAGCATGTCTCTATTAGCCAGGTTTAAAACTTGAAGTCAAGCCTGTCCAAAATGAAAGGAGCTACTCGACAGTCCTCACTATAAGCTAAGTTATCAAGCTTACTTAGAAATCTTGCTTAGTGGAATTATTTAATAACAGTAAATCATTGTTTACTGTTTACTGTACACAACAGAAATGACAATTTTTATTACTGGTTAATAGCATTTTGTCTTTTCTTTTTGTAGTTCACTAGCTTATCATTTATGTCCAACATCCCAATGCTTTTGGATTAACATTTAGTGAATTTTATTCAGTTTATTATTTTGCACACATTGTGCATTTAGTTTTTTACTTTTTACTTTTATTGTCAAATGTAATTGCATATTGAGAAATTGTATATTGACAAATTGTATATCGACATATGTACATGTTTACATTACCTTTTCTCTTTTTTCTCTTGCACAACAAATAAGTAAATAATAAAATAGCTCTTCATCTACTTACAAGCTCAAGCAAACTCAACTTAAATAGCAGAATTCATGTTTTAACACTTTTTATACTATTTTCAGAAAGCTCTAGGATAGAGAATTCTTATCAGGTTAATATTAGTTTAGTTTATATAATATTCAGGCTTTCAGGTAAAGACTAAAGGACATGATTTGGTCACATAAACTATTAAGGCTATTTCTTGGTTTTGAAAAATGAGTAGGTGTTAATGTATTAATGTACATTAACATACTTTAGTTGCATGGTTTGAGAGGTATTTCCACTCTCACACATATACACATTGCCACAGTACTTGCAACCTCCCAGCCACAACATCCTAACTACAGTGGATACACATGTGTCCCCAGTTTTTACTCAGCACACATTCAAACAGGTGTGTCCAAACTTTTGGCTGGTACTGTATATCTTCCCGTCCCCTCTCACTTTTCATTCAGCCCAGTAAAAGGCCTTCTCAGGCAGTTGCCTAGGCATGGACTGAAGAAGATGGCATTAAATGTAATTGTATATTGACAAATCTACACATTTACATTACCCTTTCTCTCCTTTTCTCTTAAACAACAAATACGTACAATAAAATAGCTCTTTGTCTACTTACAAGCTCAAACATGGCCTCAACTGAAAGAGCTACACTATTTTCAGGAAGCTCTGAAGGAAAGAGAATTATTAATATCAGGTTAAATCATGCTTTTCAGTTTGGTTGCCTTTTCAGAACAGGAAAGTGACATACCATAAACCCTGTTATCTCCTCATTCATGGAAATACTAGTTGCTATGAAAGCCAGGCCTCATGACCATGGCTCTTCATGCACACAACAAAGCAAAAGCTGCACAGGGATCCATGCAAGGCTAAAATAATGCTTGCCTTTTAACATTTCTTCTCTTCATTGTCCAATGCCTTGAAAGCAAACTGGACTACCTTAGTTGACTTCCAAACTAGAGTTAGACACTCATCAGAAGACAGTACTGTTTTTTTTTTGTTTTTTTTTACCAATAAGGCCAAAACAGGTGAAGCGAGTGTGAAGCAACCATCTCTTTAGCTTGCTAACAGCACATCACACTGAGAGGACACAGCAATAGGACAGCAAGACCATCCAGTTAGACTCGGTAATGATTAATGTACATGTATTTGTTACAGTGTTTACATTTACATTTACATTTAAGGCATTTATCAGACGCTCTTATCCAGAGCGACTTACAAAAGTGCTTTGCTAATTACCCAAGAAAAACCTTAGCTAGTTAGAATAGACTAATAGTTCAAAGATATCTCTAAGTTTAGACATTACTAAACACAAGTCAATAAGGTGACCACTGTACTATTTGCCCAAGTTCTCTCTGAAGAGGTGGGTCTTCAGTCTGTGTTTGAAGACAGCGATCGACTCTGCCGTTCGGACACCCAGGGGAAGTTCGTTCCACCACTTTGGTGCCAGGACAGAAAAAAGCCTGGACGCTTGTCTTCCGTGGATTTTGAGGGATGGTGGGTCGAGCCGAGCCGTACTTGAAGCTGGAAGGGCTTTTGGTGTGGATCGGCTTTTGACCATTGCCATTAAGTACGGAGGGCCTGGTCCGTTCTGGGCTTTGTAGGCCAGCGTCAAGGTTTTGAATCTGATGTGGGAAGCAGCTACAGGAAGCCAGTGAAGAGAATGCAGCAGTGTTGTATATATGCCGTAATATGTGTGTTCTGCAAGCTTCCGCAGGTGCTGTAAACCAGCCATTAAAAGCAGAGCCTATTGTTTTTATTACCATGAGTCCTCCGTAAAAGGGATATCAGTGTTTCATTATGAACCTGAAAAATAGGGTGAAAATAGGCTTGTAA
Source organism: Salminus brasiliensis (assembly GCF_030463535.1). Classification (NCBI taxonomy): domain Eukaryota; kingdom Metazoa; phylum Chordata; class Actinopteri; order Characiformes; family Bryconidae; genus Salminus; species Salminus brasiliensis. The sequence continues at coordinate 20,789,014 of NC_132887.1, forward strand.
ACTGCAGAGTATTTTTACCACAACGTTTACCAAAGTTATATGCTGACTATTTATGCATCAAATATCAAGTTTTCAATATAGGCAGTCTAAAGCACATTTAATAACTGTTATCAAATAATTAAATTAACATTTTAATTGTTTCTTCACCTTAAATCATACTTATTGTAATGTGGATTATCTTAGTATACTACAATGTCTTGTCTAATTAACATGTATAGGTACTTGAGCACATATGCTTTTGCTCTATGCTGTTCTGGTCATGTTTTGTTCTATTATTGTGTGACCCAGTGAACGCTAGCCCTGAGGAACATTACTGCTTTACTCTGGCAGATGACTTTTGACTCTTCTCCTGCCACTCTTAGCTCCACCATCAGCACAGTCCTCCTCTGCTTCACCGCTTCAGATATTCTCAATCCACCATGGCGTTCCTCTCGCGGCAGGGAATCAGAATCTTTCATCAGTGGCACTTATTTAGAGCATTTTCCCCCCTTCTTTTTCTTCTTGGCTCGCTCCGATATTAAATATTCATCCGGCGGGCAGATAAAGCCACGGCAACAGCCAGCGCTGCTGTGGGGTGGAGATAGCGGCGTCCCACGGCCCCCCAGTTCCTCTAGCCCACCCCCTCCACCACCACCCTCATTGTTTCGGGTGAGCATGACTGCGTGGCGCTTAAAGTCATTTTTTTTTCCAGAACAAATTGCGGGATCTAAACCCACGTCACAATATATCTGTCATATGAGGGTCACGTGGAGGGAGCGGGCCAGTCAGAGGGCAGAGGATGAGGAGGAGGAGAAGGAGGAGGAGGACTGCTTCCTGGAGATCAGGTCAGCAGCTCTCATCTTCAAACCAAGCAGAAAATTTAATTAATGCCTCTGCTTTAGGGTTTGGGGTTGGGTTGGGGGGAGGGGAGGGATACTGCCTTTCATGTAAACAAGAGGGCTGTCCTATCAGCAGCAGCCTGCTGCCTTTTCCTGCTGCAGTGCATGCTGGGGATTCTAGACACACATAAAAAGGCAGGAAAATAGCAGAAGATTAGCAAATTAAAAAGATGGCTAAAAACAGTGTTCATTAAATGTCACTTGTGCCGTTGAAGCAAATGAGGTTTGAGTTCAGGCTGGGGAGGATAAAAGCAGGGACGAATTAGGGGTGCTGAAATTTTAAGCAGTGTATACAGTACATACATGACACAGTCATGCCAATGATACGCCATTTCCTATTTTCAGTTTATATATTCATATATTTATGTACATAAAATAATAACTGACACATCAAACCAAACCACAACCTGCTCACTTTGCTCTCTCTCCTCCTGAAGAAACATTACGCAAACCAATCAGACCAATTCAGGCTGATATGTGGCCTGTTACCTGATTGTGATGCCCACAGTCGAGCTACATGCTGAACATTCAGTAGTTCTCCCTCCCCTGAATGAGATACAACGCTTGCCCAAAAAAAAATGTTGCGTTTTTAAGTGGAAAATGCAATATTAAGGGGTCTATGTTGCCAGGAGATTAATCCATAGAGATGCCACAGTCATCAATTTCAAAGAGAGAATCATTAGCCTTGCTCTTCCTCTCCCTAAATCATTCAGCATTGCACTGGCCAACGCGGGTGTCTCTTGACAGTTAGCATTCTCCTCAAGCGTGGTCATCTAAATTGGGATAATTTTACTTTTGCTTGTTTTGAGTTTTAGGGTCAAACAAACAGAGAGATTCGTAAGGAGTGGCCAAATGAACAATTTAGTAGCTAACAATGTAGTAAATTCCGAAAAAGATGCACAGTTAGGCTCAGCAACACCAAAAGGCCTGGAAGACAACTAAAGTAGCTATCTGGGAACCTAGAAAAAGCTGTGGCCCAACAACTTTGCTCGTACTTGCATAAGAACACTTGCACAAGAATACTTGCTTCTAAACAAGAATGTGTATCCTTATTAGTGCAACTTGACCTCAGTGCAGCTTTTGATACAATTAGAGAACATGATTGACGCAACACAGGAACAGCCCTATCGTGGTTCAAATCTTTCTTTGCCAAACATGATTATTTCTTAAAGGTAAATGACGTATGTAAAAGTGAGATATGGAATTCCGCAAGGCTCTATTTTAGGACCCTTATTTTTTACACTACACATGTTATACATGCCACTGACACTGAACTGTACATATCAGCTAAACCTGACGGCAAAATTGAGGACTGTGATGCAAAATGCTGGATGTTACATAACTTCCTCCTTCTAAACAGTGACAAGGTTTCACAATTGATTCACACCTATTATTTGACCAACCCATAACCAGTATTACTAGCTTTTCTACAACTTTGGAACATTACCAAGCTCAGAAATGCCTTATCCCTACATGATGCATGTACATGCTTTTACTTCCTCAAGGCAATGCACTATGGTCAAGATGTTCCAGCAGGCACCTCAGTAAACTTTAACTCGTTCAAAATACTGGAGCCAGGGTCCTTACTAACATTTGATCATATCATTACTGCATTGGCTTAGCAGGGCATCTCAAGGGAGGAAATGCAACATTTGGGGATGCCCATGGGTTCCTGACTTAATGTAGTCATTGACTTTAAAGGATTTGTTTAAGAGTTGTTTGTTAACCCCTTTGAATTGAAGCTGAAAGTCCCAGCTTGTACTTCTTTCACATCTTGATTGCTTAATTTCCAATCCACTAAGGTAATGTACAGAGGCATTGTGAACATTGTGTTGTTGACCAAATACTTATAGGCCTGATTGTAAATATCTTTACTGTGCTCAGATTTCTTTTTAGCTTTTTCTAGCAGTTAAACTTAAACAACCCTGAAATCCTTGAGTGCTGAAGCCCCCGCAGCACCTTCACTTTCATCTATTCTGTTTACTTCTTTCTTTTTTAGATTTGTCATCTTGTGGCCATTTTCTGAAGAAATTCTCTAAGAAATTCTGATAGCAAGGCTTTTCACCTCTGAGTGGGGACGGGTGCACTTTGAAGCTCGCACAAGGGAAGCGAATCAATAAGGATGCTGTTTTCCTGACAGAAATTAATTACTTGAAGAAGAAAAAAATGGAAGACACAGCGGATGGATCAGATCGATTCTGCTTTTGAAAATCTCGCTCTGAAACCCTCCTGTCTCTCGATTGTTTTGAAGTGCTATCGACTGCCTGCGCTAATGCAGAGCTTGGCGAAGCGCTATAAAGGCCCTTCTCAGAAAAAGACAGGGAGCTGAGGAAAACCTGAACTGACTTTTTGTTTACTTCTCGTACGAAGCCAAAGTTTCAACTGCCTTTTCATCCTCCTTCAAAGGTATTCTTGGGCCCTGACAACTCTTGAGATCTAATTAGCAAACAGAGGCCTATTTCGAAGGGGGAAAGACGGTAAAGCAAATGGCTTCCTCCCCCTACTTAATTTCATTTGTGGACGTTTTCGGTGATGGAGCAGCCCTGCGGATATTAGCGTCATGCTAAAGAATACGATCCGCACACTCTCCAATTTAGCGCATAATGACAGTCTCTCGAATGAAAGGGGGGCTGTGGTTGAGGTGCTTCTTCTCCCTGCCTGGCGGCCCCTGGTGTGTGAGTATGACAGCTCAGTATTAATGATGTCTATCAGGTGGAGAGGGCTATGGCTCTGCTTCTTTAGAACTCGGTGTGCTGGGAGTTTCGTTAGGCCTCAGTCTTTTCCCGCACCCCGGCTCCTGCTGCCACCCCCTAAACTGGCCCTTTAAATGCAGCGCCTGCTCATGGGGAACCATCATCTCCACTTAAAACAAAGGGGATTCATCAGACCTGTCTGTCCAACCCCCCCCACCCCCCCTCCCCCGGTCCTCACCGCTACACCATTCCTATAGACTAAATTACGCCCCGAGTGCCTGGCTGGAGGTGCCGAAAATAAATGGGCTTGGATATAATGGCTGGAGCCCATGGGTAATAGTCCTGTGAGAGGATGGAGAGGGAGTGGGAAAGACATGGGGGGAGAGAGAGAGTGTGGTAGAAACAGGCTACATTGAATATGGTGGTGCTAGCAGGGCATTGTAATGTGTCCTTGACTAGCCTTTGAAATCATAATAAATGTAATTAATATGTCTAATTGTTTCAAGCGTTACTCAGTGAAATCAGCAAATATTATGTCAAGATCATTAAACAAAAGGTTCCAAATAATACATTGTTTTATTTGACATTTGCCTCCTCAAGCACCTCCATACCTTCCACAGCATATGACAAAGTATTTACACAGGTTACAGTCGATTCATACAAGATTTATTTCACCTAAGGTTATTTTTATGGCTTCTTTTACAGGAGGTAAAAGGCGCCTGAAGTTTTACTGATGCCGAAGCTCGCAGGCCATAAAAATGACTGGCATAGAGCTTTCGGACGGGACTAAAATCACTGAGAAACTCTGGTAATTAATACATTTCCCCACCTCCCCATGTAAAACTAATCCTATCTTAATAGGGCTTAACCTCAGCATAACTGAATGGGGCATAAGGCTGCTATAGGCTGAATAAGCAAATGTATGTAAATGAGTTGATTTTTATGACATCACAAAAATTCAAAAGAGAATTCAAAACAGGCTGTTTCTGTAGCTTTATATATTCTTTATCAGGATTGTATAGACCAGGGAGTCTCTATAATTATAAAAATACAGCAAACAAAATTAGTTTTCTATGATATGCATCCTTTAAAACGAGACCAAATTTCTAGAAATAGGCTGAATAACCAAATACAATTGTTGTATCAAGCCCACAGTGAGAAATACTAGACATACTGACAATATTTCTGATGATTTCACTTGCCAAGCTACCATTTTTGAAGTGCATCCATGTGCTGTCTTTTCTTGTGGGCCCAACTGTCTCTTTTCTGCTCCTTCATCCTTCCTTGCCTCGGCCTAGCCAGGCTTGAACCTTTACACCTCTCTGTGGTACAGATGGTTTCATTTTGGATGAGATAAAACCGTGTTTGGTGGAACTGATTAAACAGAGAACAACATCCCCATCTGCCATTTAGGCCCATATAAAATTGCTTGGGCAGATGCTGACATCTTTGGAGATGATTGATTCACCTCTGACTGGAGGGGAGGCGGAGAGAGGGGTGTTCTCACAGGATTCCAGCTGCCCATTCTGCACACACACACACACATAGACATACGCGCTTACACACACACACATACGCACATGGTCACTTCACCAGCGCAATCACTGGCTGCCTTGATTGGACTCGGGCAGGTGAGTGAGGGACACTTTAATCATGATCAGCTCTCGGCCTGATAATTCCGCCTTTGTGGCGGAGTGTGTGTCTGTGTGTGAGGGGTGTGGGTATGTGTGTAAGGCCAGGCTGATGCTGCTTTAGACGATGTCCACCCTCAATAAGCATTTAAATATTTGATGTAATCTTTACATTTTAGGATGAGTAGACCATTATAGAAATGGTCCAGATCTGTTGTCACTGGACTCATTCACATTAAATCTGAACTGTCCTTGCTTTTAGTTTTGGATAAAAGTAGAATGTAAGCACGGTCAGAGTACCAAAATTTTTACCATTATGTACATTATGGTTCCTGCATTCCTCAAATATGGAAAATGAATCCACTAAAAGATTCATTTTGAAATCACTGTGTTTGTAATGTCACAGGAAGCAGCTTATGCTACCCATACACTAGAAGACTTTGAAAAAGACTCGAAATACAAAATGAAAGACAATCTGTCATTATTGCTGGGTCACTATTTGCAAGACTGCAACTAGATTCCTTTTGAGGTGATTTCCCATCATGCTCCCAGTGGAAATTTACAAGACCGTTGAACAATGGAGCAGAAATGGAAGCAGCTTTTGGTCACGGCTGACTTTGCGTGTACAGTCGTGTACAGAAAGCTCACCTATTGGTTATTCACAATGTCCATGGCACAATTTGCATGAGCTAACACTAAAAACTTCGGAACGTGAAGATGAGAAAAGGAGAGGTATACCGACCACCTTACACCAAATGATCGAGATTACTGGAGCGTGCTGCAACTCTAGCAAGACTCATGTGGTTTCATTCTCACATTGGAAATTTGTCTGCGACAGTGAAATCACTTTAATAGTTGTTTGGTGGAGGGCTGGCATTATTTATGTATGTATGCTTATTCAGCCCACAGTTGGTTAAAAGGAGCTTATGAACTGCTTTTTGATACAGGGCAGCCAATAAAGATCAGCCAATCAGAACAAAGATCATTTTGGGTTCCTAAATATAACCATACAAATGCCATAAATGGACTTCAGGTGCGTGGAAATAAGATGCCAGAAACGTGTAGGATATAGGCCCTATAGAACTCTTCCTTCTCAAAAAAAGTTACCAATTCAGAGATCCAAGTCAAAGTATATGGAGTCTGGATGAACGCATGGACAAACTTCAGGCCTCAGCATGACTGCTACAAGTAGTGGCTGTCTTATTTGCATTCACCCACTTTAACTGCTGCTGGCCCAGCTGAAATTACAGCTCAGTTCAGCTGAAATGCAGGCCTAGACCTTGCTGGACATTGTCTACTTGTTCTGGTTCTTTATTTGTCCTGATATACTAGTAAGTATCTCTTTCAGCTGTGTATGAGGGACACCTGTCAAACTCATCTTTCGTCTGCGGAAATTAAACTTGAATCCGCCCCCCACACACACTGGCCTCGCACATCCAAGATGGCAGTCCTAGCCAGAGGATTGCCACTACAGAACCAGAAGTACAGACGGTGCAACTGCATCTGATCCGACTCTTCCCCCATCGTGTTTTCCATGGATTAAAGAAGCGTTTCGTAGTGTATTGCCAAAATGTACATCGTTTTCTCTCTTGCTACTTGAAGTCATGGTTCATTTATACAGGTAAGATATCTCGAAAGGTGGTACTGAGAAATCAAATAAAGGGACTTTAGCTTAATTTAATAGCTTGTTAGATTGTGTTGTGGATGGCTTGGTCATTAGCAAGTTTAAAACTTTGAGAGCTCAAACAACTAGAGAGAGGGATGGAAAAAGAGCCTGTCAGTGTGTGTGAGAGAGAGATAACAAGAGAGATAACAAGAAAGAGGGGGAGGTTTGTACATATTTGTAGATGTACGTATATGAGATGGTTAACTAGTTGATAAAAATTCCCTTTGTTCAGGAGCTTGTCGGAAGATCCGCCCATGAAGCAATCGTCCACAAACTTCCAAAAATCAAACAAAAATGATTGGAACATGATTAAAAACTTAAAGTCATATGTGACGTCTTGCAATTAATGCAATCCCACCTTATTGGTTGTTTGGCCAATATTTGGGATTGACAAACTTTCCCAGTGTCTGACACCACATAATGTTCTACATACTGTCATGTTTCTTATTAGCCTGCTCTTGGGGGCTAATGTTTTCATCTTACCTCTTTTACTAGATCTACTAATTTTAGCAACTAGACTAGTAGATTGCTCCCCTCACTTTCCTCACCACTCCTCACTCACTGCCCAGGAAAGTGTGCAGAGTGTGGTGTAGATAAGAAGTTCACATGACAAGGGGGGTTCATTTGGAAGCATGGATTCAAAATCTGACCCCTGGGCCATAGTGGTAGCACATTGTACCACTGAGCCACTCAGAGCCCAATGTGTCAATGAGTGTCCTCTAAAGGATGAGCTTTACATGTGCTTTTCTGGACAAGCTGAGAGATACAGGACCATGTGGACTGACATTGTAGAGTAATTAAAGGGTTTCACACAAATTTTACACATCTCACAAGAGTTGTCCTGCCTGATTCACCAAAGTTACGTAGTGCAGTTATTAGCGTGCCCTGTCCGGATTGCCAATAATCAAGACTGTTCAACTGTTCTCCCTGTTACAGTCACAATGATTCTGAAGCTGTTATTTGAAGGTAAAAATGCTACATATTGCTGCTTTAACTTTGTATGCACCATGACTTTTGTTACACCCAATAAATGACTAATTGATAACCATAAGAAAAGCAATGCAAACTGACTGAGTTGTTCCTGTGTTATAAGAGAGGGGGAAAAGCCAGGAACCACCAGAGGTTAACAGCTCAAACAAGGTTTGAGGCAAGTGTGCAACGCTGTATGTATTGTATAGTGCTTTGTGGTAGCTGTAAGCTTCCATTAGTCGTGTAGCTCCATTGGGAAACTAAAGAAGCCAACATCAGACACCAAACAGGTCCTGGCTATATTAAATTTGAGGTAATCCTCCCACCTAAACAGTCCTTTATCTAACGTGTGGAGTGGAAGAATTCCAAGAGTGCCATCACTTGATTTTCCCATCGCATTCTCGCAGCAGCCAACTCATTTTATTAACACGCTGACACTCGTTTACTCCCCTTTAATGGCATCCTCCTTGAGGAAAGGCTGTCTCCTTCACCGAATCCACTCCCAATAATTACTTGTAAACACTGAAGCATTTTAAGATGCAAACTTTAAACAGCGGCGGCGCCAATCAGAGGCAGCCACGTGTGAGCGCTCAAGAACAAATCTTGTAAAACTGCTGAGTTGGTGGACACTGAGCAATCAAGACGGCGGTTTCAGCTCATATACTCTTCCGATGAAGGTGGAATATCATTAGAGGAGAAAGAGAGAGGCAGAGGCAGAGCAAGAGAGATTGGCTGCACCTTAGCATGGCTAGCCAGGACAGACATAGAAAGGGCAGCAGACCCACCACTCCCTTGAGAAACAGATCAATCAGGCTTAGGCTGGGTCTCATCTTTCTTCATCTCTCTCACTTTCGCCCTTTTTGTAAATGGCACAAAGGACGGAGGGAGAAAAGAGTCGATAGACATTCCTCTTAAATTGGCTTTATGTAGATCCAGATGACTGATGCTAAATCAAAGGCAGCCTGCTAAGTGCGGCAGTAGGCCGCTTAGTGCTCTGCTGCTGAAGCGGCTGAACGCAGGAGCACTTTCGGCTCTGCTGGTCTTTCGGTAGCCTGCCACTCGTTAATTTTTACATTGTGTGGGTGTCTATTAAAAGAAGCAGCCCTAAACAACCTTATCTCTGTTCAGGGTTATTTGTTAAGACGCCACCGCATCAAGCCAGCTGAATTTGCATATTAATTGAATCTGGAGCTGCTGCAGGAAGGTGACAGTCTTAAGTGTAGTTGTCTGCAGGCAGCTCACCTGCACACAAAAGCTAGGTGATTTTTTTTCCCCTTTTAGCAGGAAATTGCTTTAACTTGGGAGAGAATAATCATATTCAAACCCACACATATCCTTACATAAGCCCACAAGGCTCTCTCTCGCTCTCCTTCTCTAGTCCTCTCTCTTTTTTCTTCTCTTTGTAAGACAGGAACAAAGGCAAAGATAGAGAAAGACCAAATCTTTTTTCACTAAACTGAAGATTATGTTATTTGTTCTTGTACTCTGTTTTCCCCATTTCTTTCCTGAGGCAATGAAAGATCTCACAGTTTCCTTGTGTTTCGATCTCATCTAATCCATTGTATACATGCAGAAGCTATGTTTAAGCAGCTAACCGTTTTAGAGAGGCGGACTGTTCCTATTACAGGTCAGTGGATCATCACATTATGTAGCATTTCTACCTTAAAATAACAGCTTAGAAATCATTGTGGTGCTCCACTGACCTGTTATAGGAAGAATGGCATCTCTATCATTGCTATGCTCTATGTAGCTTTGGGCAGCGCTCGTGAGACCTGCGGAAAGCTGCAGAACGCCAATCACAATAGTGCAGAATCCTTATTAATATTACTCGACCACTTCAGTGCACATGCTTTGTTTACTTTCAGCGACTTTCAGCTGTGCTTCTGTGTCTCTCAACTTGTCCAGAAATGCATGTGTAATATGTGTAACATACTTATACTATAATATAAGGGATACTGTGTTGGATGTGGAAGAAATAGGGAGGCGTGAAGACCTGTGCAACTTTGGCAAGAACCAGATCACTGGACAGATGATTGGGGCGAAAAAATCTCTGAAACAGCAAGGCAGGTCCTGTTTTCTTTAACATCACGTGCATATGCATATGTACTGCTTTTTCGTGGGGTTTGCTTGAACAACAAGTCTGATCCACAGCAGCTCCACCTCATAAATCGCAAAAAAAACCCTAAAACAATCTGCTGCTAATGTCCTGGTGCCAGGTATTACTTTCAGAGGTCTTGTGCAGTGCATGCTTCAGCAGGGTGGAGCTGTTATGGTATCATGGGGAGGACCAGTAGCACATTTTGGCTTGGTGGTGGTATATTACAGTATAAACAACGTTTACATCATACATAAACAAAGCTCATCTTTGGGTTTCCAAAACCAGCATGAAAGATCTATATTTAGTCCTTTAGACTTTTGCTGACTTATTATATAGAATAAACAACACCTCCATAGGCTGTAGGTCTCCAGTACTGTCTGCATCCACTCTTATGTACACCCACAAATGTGTTCTTTTGTAGCTACTGTTCAGAGGCTGAACAAGCTTTGTATTACACAAAAATCACATTCAGGCTCATAAGAAGTAACTAACTGAAATAGGAATGATGGGAACATAACACATCCCCAAAGCATGCTAGACCTACTCCCATGCTTCACAGTCGGCAAGCTGTTTGGGATCACTTTACTTTGATGGTCCATTATATGTAGAAGCCTTTTAGATGCTCACTTGACATCCAACTAACATTCAACTGAATATGTATTAATATGTACTAAACTTAAATGTACATTGTCTGATTTTACCCTTAAACCAAGCCTAAATCCTAACTATAACCCTAACCTTAATTTTACCCTTGAATTAACCCTAAAACATAACCATAAGCCTAACCTTACATCTAACCCTAAAGAGTTAGGGTTAGAGTTTAGGTTTTGTGTAGGGTTACATTGAGTACACAATCATTTACATTTAACTTCAGTTGAATGTCAGGTGAGCATCTATGACGCATCCAAGTAAAGTGTTACTATTCTGCATGCAATGCTGCACAATGGAACAGTGCACCATCACTTGTCACTTAGTCTAAAGGAAAGGGTGATCTGAAGTTGAACCTTTCAAATTTATTCAAAATAAATATCTTTTAAAATATCACTTCTTATTAGGTGAATGAGAATGTTTCCAACAATCTGTAAAGCTTGTGCAACCTTGTGCAAAGGCGTTTGTCGGCGGAGCATGGAAAGGTTAGTTCTTTTAGCAGTTCGTTCCTAAAACTTTAACAGACACTTAATAAAGTTTGGTATAACTTTTGGTGGTGTTGTTAGGCTCATGTTAATCGTGTTTGAAGATGAGATGATTAGACTTCTTGTCACGGTGATGCTGCAAATTTGTATGATTGGTGCTGTTTTAGCTTTCCTGGCCAGTAGGTAGGTTTAATTGGACAGGGCACCTCTAACACCCCACTGCTCTGTGGGCTAGCCCTTCAGAAATGTGTGTGCGTGTGTGTGTGGGAATGCATGTGTTTAATGAAAAAGACTTTCTAAGGGTGATGGCATCTCACTGTCCATTATGATTGACCCATATCTAAGACTTGTCTGTCTGGAGACCCCCTCAATCTATTCTGCAGAGGATAATAAGTGGGAAAAGTACAGAAATAGCTTTTCTCTCTCTCTCTCTCTCTCTCTCTCTCTCTCTCGCTCTCTCTCATTATCCTGTCAGCTCCTGTGCAGTGTCTCTCTCAGTCCCTCAGGGAGAAGCTTGTGGGCTTGTGCCATCCTAACATCCTTTGCTATCTTTTGGGCAGATGATCAACCTGTCATTCTCTCACACCTTCTTAGACTGCATGCTACAAGACAGTGCTTAGAAGTGACAGGGTTGCATGTGTGTGTGTGTGTGTGTGTGTGTGTGTGATGTGTGCGATGAGAGCTGAGGGAGGGCAGGCAGGGACGTGACCAAACATGGCGAAAGAGCTTCTTCGGCAGATGCAATTAGACTAAATGGGATTAAGCCTATCACATTGCAGCCGGGCCTGGCCTCATGGCCACCTGGGATAGGAGAGGGGTGGGGATGCTGCACCGAAGAGGAAATGAGCATCTGAATGCAACCTTGAGTGAACTCTGGTCTGCGGTCACCTTTTGGCATTGCTATTTCACCATTTCACAAAACAGGATGAAAGAACCTGTCCGGCAAATGCAATTATATATTGGATATTACAAGCTTACACAGAGTTGCCAGTTTATTAGGTAAACCTATTGCATTCTGCACTTTTTAAAATGATGATATACACTCAGTGAGCATGTTATAAGACTATACAAATACTGGTTAGGGCCTCATTTTGCTCTCAAAACCGCATACAGTCCTTATGGCATTGATTTTTGAAAGGTGTTGGAAAGATCCCTTTGAGATTCTGTGGAACATGATTATGTCACACATGTCCTACAGATTTGTCAGGAGCATGAAATCAGGTAGAGACTGCATTTGGTCCATTATCATGCTGGATGTAGCTGTTAGGAGATGGGTAAATGGTTGCCCTAAGGGGATGCACATGGTTAACAACAACACTCCGCCAAATGTGGCAGTCGAGTGATTGATTGGTATTAACAGGCCTATACTGTGCCAAGAAAACACTCCCCACATCACTACATCACTTCCACCAGCCTGGACCACTGACACAAGGCAGGTTGGGTCAATGGATTCATGCTGTTCTGACCTTACCATCAGTAGAAATTGAGAGTCATCAGAACAGATGTTTTTCCAGTCTTCATCTGTCCAGGTTTGCCGAGCCTGTGCCCACTGCAGCCTCAGCTTTCTGTTCTTGGCTGAAAGAAGCAGTGAAACCCGATGTGGTCCTCTGTGATGTGATTTAACGAAGCTGTGATTTTATGCATTGCATTGCAGACCAAACAATTATCATATGAGATAATTGCATGAATGAGTTTATTGCAATTGTTCCAAAATCTATCAGCCCCCTTACATACCATCACAGGGCCACTGCTGACCAGACATAAATGACTGAAGTTGTGCCATTGGTTTACATGGGTTCACGTTATTCCCATGAAGTTTACACTATTCTTGAACCTTGAGTCTGAGCAGACATTTAGCTTTTCAGAGTTTTTAAACCCCATGTACTTTCTTCCCCCAATTGCCACTAAATCCTCTGAATTATGAGGTTATTATATAGTCAAAATACAAAGTGTGCCACACAAAGTAATAACGCTGCATGCTGACATAATGAGACTGGTGACCTTGATAAAATACCCTGAAAGAAACTAGCATACTTTGTCAAATGGATGTAGTTGATGCTTTGGCTGTAGTAGAGGACAGTTTTAGTAGCTGGTGTTGTTAGGTTTAGTAGAGGTCATTTTAATGAACAGGAGCATTAGCTTGCTTGTAACATTGCTAAAGCAAAATTTACTCATTACTGCAGGGCATGACAGCAAAAAATTTCTTTTCTATTATAGAAAAATGCGGCTTACATTATTTTCATAGCACATGTGACACCAACATGGCAGTGTGTAGAACACTGTTAGGAGAGTATGAGCGTATGACCCTACATTTCTCTTATTTTTTTTGCTTTTCCCCAACCGATTCTGAGTTTAAGTGCCAAAAACAGTTTTAACACAACTGTTTTCTAACCTAGCAGAGCTGGCACCTGGCTGCCCTGTCCAGGAGGTGTTCCTGCCTTGTGCCCAATGATTCTGGGTAGACTCCAGACCAACGTTGACCCTAACCAGGTAGAAACAGATAAGAAGATAGATGGATAGATTTTCCATCCTCTCTTTTACCTCTGGAATCAGACAAGCTGTTTCTGTTACTGTGACTTTAAGACAGTCATATGTAAATGGGCTTGGTTCTGATTAACTGGCCTGAAGTGAACCTCATTCAAAAATAGTCACTGCACTGCAACACTGCTTATAACTTCAGTGTGAATGGGTGAGGCTAAACTGCTGTAGACTGGGGAAGTATATACATAAATATGTGGGCTGTGTGGACTGGATCATTAGTGGTGTTTACTTACTGCATTTGAAGAGGTGAGAAAACTCAGTTCTTTTTCACGTTTTGCAAAGTATTTTTATGTTATACTAAGCAATTGATGAGCCAAACCAAGACAGCATGTGTTAGTGCTCATTTTGTGGATGTGCAGATGAACAACAGGGTCATTCTTTTGTCTCTGGACAGTTCCACTCAGGCGGTATTCACCCCCCCCCCCCCCCATCCCCCTATGGTAAATGTCAACATAAACAAAAGACTAAGCGAATGAAGGGTGACATTTTCACACTGTGTAAGTTTCATCAGATTGTCACACATCCTTTTCCCTGCCTCTGGGGTGAGATGGAGACGGAATGAGAGAAACTGAAAAAAATGGGTGGAGGGGGGGAGAGAACACGGTGTCTGATGAAACAGAACTAATGGCGTGCTGGAATGGCCTTTCTTAGATGAGACTCTACCCAACTGTGACGTTCTCATCTACAGAATACATTTATTTCACTCCTTTTATTCAGACACACCACACAAGTACGGATTCGATATCACATCATACGACAATGGTGCATGTGCAGCGAGCGGAACACTCATTCATACGCATCTTATCAGGACTTGTGTGGATGGCGCAGTGGTGCTTGCTCCAAATTTCTCCCTCTCACCCTCTCTCTCTTTCAGAGGCTGAGAGTGCCCAAAAGTGTGGCCTATTCAATATGTAGTGTAATATTTTGAAATTGTGCCATTTTGATATGGTGTCTGAAAACTGAAAACAGTAGATCCAGTGCAGTCTTACAATTCTGTAATGCATCACAGTGTCTTTATTATTATTATTATTATTATTATTATTATTATTACTATTATTGCAGAATTAACAAGAAACAAGGGAAAGTAAAAATGCCTACCAAGTGGTTGTACCAAGTGTTTTTCCTCAAAAAAAAAAAAAAAAACTAAATTACAAATCATATAACACTGAATGAAAAAAGCAATAAAATAAACACAGTATTTATGTTGTACATATTCAATGCAATATACATATTGATCCCATTTACACCTGGGCACTTAATGCGATTAGTATCTGGACTGTTTCTTGATTCGATTTTAGCCACATGCATTTACACCTGGTAGTCAAATGGGTCTTCTGAAATCTGATTGCTGTGTGGGATGGAACATGCAAATTCAATCATTGCACAACAATTATTACTGGTGTTTTGGATGTACTGGGAGGGGTTTCGCTTATCAGATGTGTCAGGGAGAGAAAGGTTACATTCAATTCAACTGTATTGTCATTTTACTAATACAGGCTTGTACAGTACAGTCTCTGCTGCAGAAATAAATGTACGAAATACAACAGTGCAAGGACAATAGACAAAACACAAGACAGGGTGCATAGACAAATAAGTACAAAGACAATTAATACAATAAATGCAAAAATATACAAATACAAATATGTGCATGTACAAATGTGTGCATGAAGACTGGGTGATTAAGGTCCAAACTAAGTAACTACACTAACGGTAAAATTGAGTAAATATGTAGAGCAGTTACGTGCAGTGCATATAAATAAAGGGTAAAACAGGGAGTGCAGGAGTGTATGCTGAGGTACACCAGTCTGGTATTGTAAACAGCTCGTACATAAGCAGTACACAGTGTGTACAATGCAGGAATGAGTATTGCAGCTAGTGTTTAGGTAAAGATGCATCTACGCTGCTATAACATGTGGCTCAACTGTGTCTTAGACCACATCCTGAAGTGGCTTAAGTGATTTGTCCACATTTATCCCATCGCTGGCAGTGAGCACACACACACCTGGAGCGCTGGGCAGCCAAGTCCAGTACCCAGGGAGCAGCTGGGGGTTAGGTGCCTTGTTGAAGGGCCCTTCAGCTATGAATTGAGGGAGGTGACAGCCCAATTCGCCGGTAGGATTTGAACTGGTGACTTTCTGGTCTCAAGCCCACTTCTCTAACTATTAGGCCACAACTTTGTTTTGGGTGCGTTTGCATTTTTATGTGGCTTGGTCTTATCCAGATGAAATCCTGATACTCCAGATGCATGGAGTGACCAGGTGTAAACAGGGTCTTTGTTTGTTCATTTAAAAAAAAAAATCATAATGAATACACAAGCTAGTCCAGTACTTTCAATATATTACTTTTTCTAACTTCATATATGATAAGATATTTTATATAATATTATATACTATAGTAATACTTATTCTAATATTATACTTATACTATATGTTTTATACTATATAATATATTTATACTATACTAATACTATAGATAAAATAGTTATATTTATTTACATAATACATTGAGGGTTTTGTAGCTACACTCAATAGCCAATTTATCAGATCCACAGGGATGATTACTGACTGGACCAGGGGCCCAAACTCCTGCCAGCGGCCTCCCACAAGGCCTGAAGCCTGATACTCGATAATCTGCTGGATAAATTAACAACCCTTGAATTTGTGCAAATGACTAAATAAATGAAACAAACAAAAAAAAATCAAAAATATGTAATAGCATTCTAGCCTAACAGCTAAAGATAGGGCCATAACTTAAGGCCTTACACCCTGCGCAAGAAGCCTGCAGCCTGCATCGTTTAAACAGCAACAATGCTTGTAAATATAGCTACAACGATGGGCGTAGTTGTTTCACAATGAGGTGTGTTCACGTACATTTCTGGCGTGTTGCTATTTTGGCAATGGAAAACACTTGACAATGATGCACCACTAACTAAAGACAACCTAGGCAGACATCAACAGTCAGATGTTCATTACTATCTTGGCGGTAAATTGCCAACACAGGCGTACAGCCCCACTTTGCACCATTAAAATAACAATCCGCCAAAGTCAGACCGCACCCGGCTCTTAAAGGAAATGGCAAGTGACACACTGATTGGTTTATTGCACATTACGTCCAAAACACACCCATGATTAATTAAGAGACCTAGTACATGCTTTTTGCACGTTTTGAGACAATACTATAGCAAAGACACACTGACACACACTAAACCAAGCTGCCTGTGCATGGTTGATGGCTCCTCGAAAGATTGCTAAAATTGGGCCCTAAAAGTGAAAAACATTGATTCTTGAAGTCGGTTCTTGAAGTTGATGTATTGGAATCAGGAAAAATAATAGAAGCTTAAGGATCGGGGTATCTTTGACAAGAGCCAAACTGTGATGGCAATACATCAGGTTCCTGGTATGCACTTGTCAGGACCTACCAAAAGTGGTCCAAAAAATGGTGGTAGGGATAAGAACCCAAGGATTATTGATGCGATCCATGGCGGATCTGCTGTAATGTCTTTATGCCAGATACCACAGGATATTCAAAGTTCTTATGGAGTCCATGCCTTGACTTGTCAGAGCTGTTTTGGCAGCATGAAGGGAGGAAAATCTGGGAAAGGTTGATAAACTGTTCGGATGCAGCTGTCCATCAGCGCTTTGCCCCAGTAGCTTAAACCTTCACACTGCTTTCCATACAAACTAATTCATGCAGGCAAAATAATTGACCAAAATCCCATTTTATTCATGTTTACTGACCGAAATATGATTTAAATATTTACTTTTTAAAACGTCCCCCTTTCACTTCGTAGCACAGCTGCCACTTCATATAGCCCACGCAGACCATGCACTGTGCAGAGGGCAGCAACTCTCTGCTGGGGTTAGAGCATTTTGCCTCACGGCAGTGACAATAGTTGCCAAGAAAACAACAGTAAATTTACTAAAATTCCCAGAATGCTATGCAATACGCATTTTACTCTTCACCTCAACTTTGTGCTGCACAGTTTCAGGGGCATGGCTTTGTCGGTTCAGTCCACGCTCTGGTGTCTGTCTTTCCATGTCCATGTGGGTTTCTCCTTGTGTCCAGGTACTCCGGTTTCCTCCCACCTTCCAAAAACACATGGTAGATGAATCGTATGTGCTACATTGCCCCAAGTGTGAATATGTGAGGGAATGGGTGTGTGTGGTATGCTGCAATTCACTGGCACCCTGTCCAGAAGGTGTTCCTGTTATGTGACCAATGATTCTGGGTAGGCTCAGGACCTGCCACAACCCTAACCAAGGAGACGTGGATAAGAAGATGAATGGATGGAGGTTTCAAGTGTGACTCGAGTCCCCATCTCTTATCATGATCTTAAGGCCTTAAATTAGATTTGTGTCTTGTCGCAGTAAACCTGTATGGTAGGTGTGTCCCTAATTTTCCCTAATAAACTGGCTATAAACTTACAGTGTATAGTGCATCAGGAACAGTGGTTAGAGAAGCATTTCAAACAAAGCTACACACTCTCACTCTCCCACGCTCATGCATTAATCAAAAAGACTGGTCCGTCTCTTCTCAGCTCACCTCTCCTCAGCTGACCGGTAGCAGCTGTATTCAGACAGGCTCTGGGAGACTGCAGTAGCCGCCATTGTTCTCTCAGCCGGGTAAACACAGGCCTCCTCCAGCTGTTCAAATGCTGCCCAATGTCCCTATGTGTTTAAGGCCCAGTGTTCTCTCAAATAAGGACACGGCCATGTGAACCATCTTGCTGCACCTTTTTTTTGTACCCCTCTCTGTCCCTCTTGCTCTCTTGCTTTGCCATTCAGATGCACAGAGCTACGTTTTTGCTTACATTAACATGTCCCCCTTTTTTAGGATAGAAGAGAAGAGACAGTGCATTAGTCTAAATAGCACCTTCACAGTTGGGGTGGTGATGTATTACATTTTAAGGCTATTTCTTTCTTTTTTTTTGCCTTTTCCCCCCATCACCGCGTCTGCGCCTGACTATAGGCAATTATCTGTCTCAGCAGCTCCGAGAGGTCTTTCTACCCCGCGGGACGGATGATTTAAAACAGTGCACGCGGGGGGACGTGAGAAAGAGAGCGTGAACCGGAGATGGCGCCACTTTGTCACAGCGAGCAAATAAATGTCACACGAGTGCAAGTGAATGTCCCTTAATGATGAGGAATTAAAAAAAAAAAAGGAGAAGAGGAAGAAGAAGGAGGCAGCCGTGGACCTCACCGAGGGTGCAATATGGTTTCTGAGATGGAGAGGGCCGGCCGGCTGGCCTTGGCTGAGCTGCGGCGCGATATGGCCCATTAATTATTGAATCCGCTGACGCTATGACAAATGGCCATGTCCTAGCCCTCATCCCGTTGACTTCCACACGAACCGCCGCGCCCAAACTCAGCATGTCAAAGCAAACTGCCGCAGCAGGGGTTTGTGCCACCATGCAGCAGTTTCACAATTTGCCTGGTAAGGGCCTTGAGGGTTTATTACACACACACACACACACACACACACATATATATATATATATATATATATATATATATATATATTATTTCTTTTATTTTATCTATTTTTTTACATTATGACTTTAATATTACCTAAGTGCAGGCCTCTGAGCAAAGCTCTTCTCCTGCTTCTCCTGCACCACTAATCATCATAGATTTGGACGTATGTACCAAAACAGTCTTAATGTATTTGACCTTTTCCTAACCTTTTCCTTCATATTTTTAACACTGAGTATTAGCAATTAATCAGGTTATGTTTCTTACTGTACTTTTAAGACAGATACATATATGTGCAGTAAATGAACTCTGTTCTAAATAGCTGCTCTATATTGTGGCTCAAATGTCAACAAATGGCCAGTGCTAAACTGCTGTAGGTTGAATAGATGTGACATCATAAAAATAACACATTTAATGTGGGGTTTTTTTAAAACTTGGTTTTCATATGTAGACTGTATGAGGACTGGGAGGTGGCACAGCCCCTTAGTGAATGATTTGTCAGTGCCTACAATTAATTATTATTATATGTAAGACACTAATGTGTGCATTCTAATGTCCATTGTAGGGCTAGTTTTCCCGACATGGTTTAGGTTTAGTCTTGGACTACAGGGAATTTTGAATGTGGATCCTGCATCAGAAGGAAAACTAGACTAGACTTAATCCCTGTTTGAGAAACCAACGTTTAACAGGGTATCCACTGTATTAATGCAGTGTCAGCTTAATAGTACAGGCCTTCTTAGAACAGATCACAAGCCATTTTTACAGAAATATCTAATGAGTAAGCCAATGATAACAGTGGCAGGAAGAAACTCCAGAAACAGTAAGATAGACCAAAGGAGGAGCCCATCCTCCCTCCCAGTCATCGTTCAGTTTTGAACAAGACTGTTCGGATGTTAGAATATGGGAACATGGTAGATAGGAGGTTTAAATAAAGAGGCACATTGGAAATACCATGGTTTTATCGGAGCAGAAGTGTAAATGACACATTCAAATGCAATTCATATTTCCAGGGTAAAGTAGGTTTAAAGTGCAGGAGGAACCCTAGCGGAAATACATCATTATTCTGCATCAGCATCATATTAGGTTTTAGGAGCACAAATTCAGCCCAACAAAGGAGCAAAACAAATTGCTAGGTATTTTTGGGGCCTATTGTAATGAACACATGCTGTATCATCTTCTGCAGACCTAGCATGAGGGCACCATAAGACATTGGAAACCCATCAGAGCGGTACAACAGCATCATCAACATCTCAGTTTACATGAACTCTCCAGATCCAGGAATATTCACTAAATGCACTTCAGTAAAAATGTGGTTTAGCCTAGAGTTAAAGATGCCAGTGAGTTCATACTGTGGAGCAATATTGTGGGAGGAAGACCATTAAGAACATTTTAGTGTAGTAGTAGTATTTTGTAATCTGGGGCTTTGTTTACACACTTCTTGGAAAACATAATTGTAGGTTACACGTAGTAGTTCTATCATGCAGTGGACTGCATGCAGTATATTTAAGTTATGTTACCTATATGTGCATCACTTGATAGATTAGAATCACTATTATGTTGTGTAGGAATAAGTTACTCAACACTCAGACTCCAAATACACCCAGCAGAAAGGTACAGTGGGGAAAAAAGTATTTAGTCAGTCACCAATTGTGCAAGTTCTTCCACTTAAAAAGATGAGAGAGGCCTGTAATTGACATCATAGGTAGACCTCAACTATGAGAGACAAAATGAGAAAAAAAATCTGATCTGACTGATTTTTAAAGAATTTATTTGCAAATAATGGTGAAAAATAAGTATTTGGTCAATAACAAAAGTTCATCTCAATACTTTGTTATATATCCTTTGTTGGCAATGACAGAGGTCAAACGTTTTCTGTAAGTCTTCACAAGGTTGGCACACACCGTTGCTGGTATGTTGGCCCATTCCTCCATGCAGATCTCCTCTAGAGCAGTGATGTTTTGGGGCTGTTGGCGGGCAACACAGACTTTCAACTCCCTCCAAAGGTTTTCTATGGGGTTGAGATCTGGAGACTGGCCACTCTAGGACCTTGAAATGCTTCTTACGAAGCCACTCCTTTGTTGCCCTGGCAGTGTGCTTGGGATCATTGTCATGCTGAAAGACCCAGCCACGTTTCATCTTCAATGCCCTTGCTGATGGAAGGAGGTTTGCACTCAAAATCTCACAATACATGGCCCCATTCATTCTTTCATGTACACGGACCAGTCGTCCTAGTCCCTTTGCAGAGAAACAGCCCCAAAGCATGATGTTGCCACCCCCGTGCTTCACAGTTGGTATGGTGTTCTTTGGATGCAACTCAGCATTCACTCTCCTCCAAAGACAACGAGTTGTGTTTGTACCAAACAGTTCTACTTTGGTTTCATCTGACCATAAGACATTCTCCCAATACTCTTCAAAAATCAGACAATGTGATTTTCAGAATTTTTTTTTCTCATTTTGTCTCTCATAGTTGAGGTCTACCTATGATGTCAATTACAGGCCTCTCTCATCTTTTTAAGTGGGACAACTTGCACAATTGATGACTGACTAAATACTAAAGTAAACATCAGTGATCCTATTACAGAGCCCTTTGCATTCAGGAATGCAGGATCTGCAGAGAGTCATTTTCTCAGCTTGATTTTCTAGCCTGTCCAATACAATATTGTGACCTATGGGGGCAGATGTCATACCAAGCAAGATAATGCAGCCCAGAGACAGTAACAGACTGTTTACTCAATCTAGTAGTGCTTGCATTTAAGTCACAGCTGAAAATGTGAAAGTATGTGATTCTTATGCATATATGAGCTAAGTAGAGGCCTTGATAGATTTTGGTAGGTAAATAACCCCCCCCCCCCAAAAAAAAAAAAAAAAAAACGCCCACAGCAATCACTTTTTGCTCCACAGAGAAAAAAACACTAAACATTTCTTATGCCTATAATGGACCTCCTAGAATAGAATATGAAAATAAGCGTCAGTGACCCGTGGGGGTTGTAACAGAAGGCTAGTTAGCTGAATGTGGCATTTGAAGAAAGGGACAGTGTTTAGAGGTAGCGTGGGGCGGCAGAGAGGGCAGCCGCTGACGTTTATGTGGTCAGCTGAGGGCTTAAGGGAGAACACTGTGGGAGGAATCAGGATGGATGTCTGCAACACCTGCACCTTCTCAAAAACGAGCTCATGAGTCTCCGACCAGGATGCTCAGAGGAATATAAAAAATAGTTTTATTTCTCCCACCTGTGAAATGGTCAAAATATTTACTACAGATCTCCTGAAATAGTCTCTGGTTAAGCCAGCCTCCTGCACAGTCCTCCTGGTATTTGTGTGGGATTTGCTCCCATCTGTGGTAGAAGCCATATAGAGGTGACAGTTTTATGCCTTGACTCACTTTTTTATATTTGTGTGTGTATTGCAGTGTGTTACCAGTAATTGGTCCTTGCATCAGATGTGCTCTGTAAATGACCAAATTACATGATGCTACCTTAACAAGGGTTGGAAAGGATATTGTGTAAGACCCTGCTGGCCTGTGTGATGGTGAGGAACTAAATATATAAGAATGTGGCTGAATTTGAATCTGTTTAATCCAACTTACTGTAAGAAAGCTGAAAGATACTGGGAAAATATTCTTAGAAATAAAGGTGCAATGCCTTTGATTGTTATTGAACATTTACAACAAGGTTCTTCAATTCTGGCTTTGGAGGGCTGGTGTTTGGAGAGCTGATTCCCCCCGTAAACACATGATGAGTTGTGTTTGACAACAGATGAGTTGAATCAGGTGTGTTTGAGCAGAGAAGTGTCAAACACCAGGTCTCCAGGACTGGAATTTAGGAACCCTGCTTACAGTATGTGGATGTTCTTCAGACTTGGTTCTTCTTTGACATTTCTCCAAAGAACAAAAATGCTGCAGAACATCTCAAAAATAAAGTTTCCTGCAGTGTTTCAGCCATGCAGTTACAAAAGGGTTCTTGGGTTCCAGTTGAGGAACCTCCTCCAACATATGATGAGTTGTGTTTGACAACAGATGAGTTAAATCAGGTGTGTTTGAACAGAGAAGTCCCCAAACTGTTATAAACACCAGCCCTCCAGGAATGGAATTTAGGACCCTTACTTTATAGTATGTGGATTATTGGGTTCTTGTATTCTTGACATTTCTCCAAAGAACCATTTAAAGAAATAAATGGGGGGGGGGGGGGGGGGGGGGTAGATTGCAGTACCTTTACTTGGCATTGGCATAGAACCTCTACATGAGGGGTTCTTCAATACTAGTTCTGGATTGCTGGTGTTTGGAGAGTTGATTTGACTCCTTGAGCACATTTTAAGTTTGACAACAGATGAGTTGAATCAAGTGTATTTAAAAGCCAGGAACACCAGCCTTCTAGGACTGGAACTTGACGAACCTGCTTCACAGTATGTAAAGAACACCTCTCAAAGCCCTTCCTGTTTAAGAGTGTATTTCACAGACAAAAATAACTAACATCGTCTGAGTGTGATGTCCATCACACTGTGTATTCTCTGACCTGTCCTTTCCATGCTGGGTGAACAAGTTCGTCCTTTGATTTGATTACAGTAAGCGAGCAAAGGTGCCAGGCCAAGTTTGTCAACATGTTTTTTTATTAGACGTCTACAGATCAACGGCCCACTTTTCCCTTCAGGAGAGGTCAGTATGGATTTAAGAGCTAATTAAGATGACTTCTATTATTTGTTTCTGCATAAATGACTGGTCCCTTAGGTGTGCTGTAACAAAGCACAGCTTAAATGCTTTCATTTTTCACTGGCTCTTCCTCTGGCGAGACCTCGCGCTAAATAATGGACCCGCTTTTCACGAGTCAAGCGGTGGGTTGTGAGTCAAAGAAGTATATTTTTAATAGCTCCCTTCATACCTCACACACGTCACATATGCAGAACCATGAAGGCTACATGCAGATTTTCCTGACTACTCCCTCTTTGGATCATGCAAAGGTGTGCAGAACGTGGCGAGGGCCATGCTTCATTTGGAAGTAATGACAGTCCCTGCAGATCTAAGCAAATGCCAGCTGCCGGGCTGGCTGCTGTAAAAGATGGTAGCAATTAGACCTTGCTCTTAAAACAAGGTGAGTCAGGACCTCTTAATGGCACACTGTTCCTTAGCTCCCACACATGTGGCTGCTAACGCTTCCAGCGCCAGGCCTACGCATGAATATGTAGCTTTTGTGGCGTTATGAAGCCATTAATCTGTGTTGAAATTCAAGAGTTGCTGTCAGTTCAGCTTTAGTAATATGTGCAGTGACCTTTTTTAATTATTTGATGTGACCTTCATAATCTTATAACACTTCAATACATCCTTAAACCAGATAGACAAATAAACACTTTTTTAGAAATGAATCGTAGGGTCGACAAGAGATGTTTTGATTCATCTTGATGTAGGATTCCTATTCCTTTCTGTATGTTGGCTATTCTTCTCCTCTGATCTCAGACCTTGTGCCTTAGGAAAAAAAATAGTTGGTGTTTAGACTACTGGCCGATTGTTTCCCAGTCCCTGAGACTTTAGCCTTGAGCTCAGTGTGGACTGCTGGCTCCACACAGGGTTTTGAGTGATGCTCATATGTTTGGAAGAAGGTCAATGATAACATCATCGACGTGGCCTTGGAAGCACCATATGCTGGAAATGCAGCTGGAGTGCTCTTTTTATAACTGAAATGTTGATAAACCCAGTAAAGCCTGCAATTCTGTAACTACATTTGTTCTGTTGAGAGCTAAAAAATCTCACACAAAGACTCAATACGGTGAGATGAATGTTGCACAGCTCTGTTATGAAACTTACTGCAATAAAAGGCCAATCCAAATAGAGTAGGCCAGCCCAAGCAGTCAAAGCATTCACTTAGGCAAGTCCCCAATTACAGTAAAGCAAGAAGACAGTTACCTAACTGACACAGTCCATTAATGATAATTCCAGCATTGTAAGCACGCCACTGCATAAGGCCTAAAAACATGAAAAGGAGAATCGCCCTTTTCTTCCCAGTGAAACGGCTATAATTGTGTCATGGTGAAACGATTAAGTGTGGTTAAAGGAAGGTGATTACTATTTGCGTCATCAGAAACTACCTGTCCACGCTTTTGTTCTCTTACAAAACCTGTACGTTCTCAAAATGTGCCACGTAAATCAGACTATATTAACCACAACAATGCTTGATCCATCTTTATTCCCTCTTTCGCTTAGGGTCTTGAAGCAAGCACTAAATGTAACATGTGATGTTACAATGTAATACAATGCAAAGACACTTTAAAATATCTGTATCAGTGATGGACAGTGTACTCCCAGTGTACTCACTCTTTTTTTTAACATACACTGTGATAAAAATAAACATGTTTAAAAGATGTTTTCAGAAATGACATAGAAGAACCATAAAGAATCATAAAGAACCATATTTTTAATAGAGATGCATGAGTGTGACGTTTACATCAAGAATAAAAGGTTCTTCACACTCAAACAACTACCTGAAGTGCCTTTATTTTAAGCGTGTAGGCCTCTGAATCATTTGAAATTAGGACAAGAAATTGTACAGGCAGCTTATGATGTCAGAATTTAAAAAAGGTATTTAAAAAGCCACTAAATTCTGCTTATTGATGGTGGAAATGGTAAAGAGGAAGTAAATATGTCCTCATCCTTTCATATGAAATCCCATTGGCGTTACACTAGAGTCCAAGGCAGTGCTTAATCCATGTCCACTAAACTTTACCTGGTATTTATAGTTTATACCTATATATACAAGATCTTCTCATTATAGTCTTACTGTCATGGTGGATAGCGAGTGAACCTTGCTGAATACTCGCACCTCCGGGTTGACTGCTCATAAACAACGGAGTCGCGATTCAGAGGGGCTGACACTTACAATCAATCCTTCCAGTATAAACGTGGAGGTAGCCTGTTTTTCTGAAACTAACAACAATATGCTCAGAGTTTTGGCCTCGTGATCTATAGAGCTTTAGAACTCAGAGATAAGTCAGAGATTAGTCAACTGATTAGCCTGCCAGGTCAAAGCCAACATCAAACCGTTAAAACTAAATAATGCACCCAGTTTAGGTTGCAAGCACTGAAAGCACACTTTAACTAAAGTGTAAATGATTACACAAAATATCACTGCAGGTCATTTAGTGTATGTCAAATCTGTTAGCGGATATTTGAAGGATGATCCTTTACTGAACTGAAAATGAGAAAAAGTGTTGCTGGTATACTGTTCTCTATTTCTCTCTGTGCCAACCTCACAGTAATTGTATGGTGTGCTGTATGCATGCCCCATGTGCATGTTTTTGGTGCGGATCACTGAGCCCAAGAAGCCACCATGCGTCAAATGTA
The DNA here is from genome assembly GCF_030463535.1 of Salminus brasiliensis. Classification (NCBI taxonomy): domain Eukaryota; kingdom Metazoa; phylum Chordata; class Actinopteri; order Characiformes; family Bryconidae; genus Salminus; species Salminus brasiliensis. The sequence continues at coordinate 20,815,418 of NC_132887.1, forward strand.
AAGGTCATCACTGGCTTGCTCTTGGGGAGGTCTCTTGGAGTCGTTCCAGATCTCTTCTTTGAATAAGCAATGTAGGGATTATTGGAGACAAGTTTCAAGGTTTTGTGGAGCTCCACAAAAAAACTGCTTAATATGCTTACCAAATACTTCGTAGTAGTTTCAGCATTAGGGTTAACAACAAAATAATTAACAGAGGGTTTTTAAATACTTAAAAAAGAAAATGGATAAAGAGGAATTGGAAAGGCAATGGAGAATGGAGAAAGACAGAATCTGCAGTATTATGTTCTTCTCAGAATCTCTACATTGATAGGCGCTTCCAACATGCTGCCAAAAATGAGGTTTTGTTATTGTGGCGGTTAACCTGACCTGAAGACCACGCTGAGGAGCAAGCTGAAGAGTGTGCTCTTCAATGCTCAGCAAGGCCACATGGCTCAATGGAATGACCTTCCCGCTCCTTCCATGAGTGTGTGTTCATCATTTTCTTACTGGGCATCATTAGCCCAGGGGCTGCAAGATCATGCTCGTAACCATGGAGACCAGAAGTGAGCCAGGTCACAAAAAGCCACAGCTTTTTCACCTCAGACTGAAAAAAAAGTGTTTAAAATCATCTCTCTGCTCAGCTTTGCCTTCACAGACAGAGTGTGTGCACGTGCCCAGTATAGATTAAGCCCCGATCTGTCACAGCTAATTGAAAGTAATAGAGCCTGCAGTTATTGGATTAGTGTGTCAGACATTGATACTTTAGGGGTGGAAACAGTTGGTCCGGAGATTGAATGATATTAGAATTGGCAGTAGCTGCTTCCAAAAGAGGACTGTGAAAATGTTTGCAGGGTATTAGTTCATGAGGTGCTTAAATTTTTTTTATTATAACGTCCATATCCAGTGCTGCAAGCTAAAGTGAAGGGAGACCACCAGGCCCGGACTAACGTATGGGCTAGGTGAGGTTGAAGCCCCAGGGACTGAGCATGCAAGGTGCCCATTGGTTGGCTAGGGAGGGGCAGGAAAGTTGTTTGCTCGATTGATTGACAAGCATAAGGTTTGTTTAGTGACAAAATTAAATAAAAGGAGATGACTGGTGAAAGTGTGAGATTGTTTTGTTCCCTGATCCAACAGAAATATTGCTTTTCTAGCTGTTCAATAATTTGAATAGACTGCTTTTTCATATTGCAACAGGTTTTGTGGCTGCAGGCCCCTCCTGTCCTCAAATAGCCATGCCTGTTGGAGCTTGTTTGATTTAAAAATAATTTGTTCTATTAATTAAATCATTTCATTTTAGTTTAAATCAAATTACATTTAATTACAAAAGCATTTCTTTCATTTCTCAATGTGCACGCACTCTATCCTCCTATCGCTGCATAGAAACCATTGCTATCCACCTCCTCAGTTATTAAGTCAGAGCGCCCAGAAACATGTTTTACATTACAAGCTAACAAGAGCTCAAAAGAGCTAAAATATTTATTACATCTTGTTAGATGTTAGATGTTAGAAAGTCTCGGGGACTCTATTTTAGCGATATTTAGGCAAGCTGTCAACCGTGCACCGCGCAGTAGCTTGATTTCGGACGTCAGTGTGTCTTTGCTATCGTAACAACAGGAAAGAACGCAATAAACCAATTAGCGTGTCTCCTGCCATTCCCTTTAAGAGCCAGGTGCTCTGACTTTGGCGGATTGCTATTTCAAGTCAAGTCAAGTCAAGTGGGTTTTTATTGTCATTTCAACTACATACAGAGTACACAATGAAACGAGACAACGTTCCTCCAGGACCATGGTACAACATAGACACAGTGCAACACAGTACAGGTGCAGACAGACAACATAACACAGTACAGACAGAGAATAATAAATAATTGGGAGTAGTGTGCAAATTATGCAGTGTGCAATAAATATTGAGTCCAGCGAGGTAGTAAGGTTATTTGTGCAAAATGCTTCCCATATTGTCTGGGGTAAATGTTTGGTGAGAGAGAGAGAGAGAGAGAGAGAGTCTGAGAGAGAGTCTGAGAGAGTGTGTGTGTGTGCATGGAACAGAAAAAAAACATCAGTTCAGTCTCTGGAGTTGAGAAGTCTGATGGCTTGGGGGAAGAAGCTATTGCAGAGTCTGGTCATGTTGGACCGGATGCTGCGGTACCTTCTTCGTGATGGCAGGAGGGCGCAAAGCAGGGTGTATGCACGTTGGGCAGATGCCTGTGTTGACAATTTACTGCCAGGATAGCAGTCAATGTCTGTTGACTGACTGTTGACGTATGCTAGGTTGTTTTCAGTCAGTGGCACACCTGTATTTTCCACTTGCCAAGATAGCAATACGCCAGAAATTTACCTGAGACCACCACGCCCATCAGTCAAGCTTAAGTTATTTAGTAGCTTAACTTTTCTCATCTCCTCATGTCTGGAAAACACTGTTTAGCAACAATCCTTTGGGATACCTAGTTCTGAACGTCAGTGATGGTTATTTCTTGTACAAAATGCTCTCTGTACTTTTGGGGTTGAGGTTTCCTGCTTGAATCACAGCGCTCTGGTGCCTAATAGACCACTGAAATCATGTGTCATCCTGTAGTTTACATTATGTCCATATTTGTTACTCTGGGTCTAAGTGGGATTGCTAGAAATGCTAGAAATGCATGTGATTTTCAAAAAATCATGTCTATCATGTTCTGTGGTAAATAAATATGTTCAGAACCCTGTGCATTTTGTTCTGTTCGTTTCAGCCATTGAAAATCCATCATAGACTATAAAATTTTCATAGAAGATTTATAAAAGATTCATAAAAGATTTCAGTGGTCTATGTGCTGTAGCCTAACAGGACATTCCCTCTAATTTAAGACAAAATACAAAAAGATAGTCACCTGGTTATTGTGAAATTATGGTGCTTCATTCTAATTCTTACATCATCTCATCCAGTTGCTGAAGTGTCTAGTGTCAGACTGGCTAGTTAAGATGTCATGAAGTCTAAGAAGTTTTACTTCAGTTTACTACTGCAAGTGTGCTGTCCTTCTGTTTATCAGCCAACTCAATGGGGTTTTGTTCTGATAGTGGAATGAATGTGCTACTAAAATTCAAAAGAAAATATATACTGGAAAAAAAGAAGATAAATAGTTGGTGGATCATAATAAAATGTGAGAAAGTAGAGCAGTAAAGGTCTGGCAAAGAGTTTTTAATTTAATGAAAAAAGAAAGCTAGGTCTTAAAATAAAGTGCAATATTTAAAGAAAGTGATTTTCCTTTCAGCACTTTTCATTTAGTGACTGAATAAATTAGTTTATGCTGGCACCTTTATCCGTGTCCTGTAACAGGCCTGTGTTGTCCACTGGGTCAAATTTTGAATTCAGCAGATACATATCTCTTCAACTGCAATAACAGATGGTTCATTTACTGTGCATTTGGTCAAAAGTTGCCTATTAAGAGTCCAAAAATATCAAAATTACATCCAAAATAAGAATGTTTCCAGTTCTCATTTTGTAGGTGAGAGTATAGAAGCACAGTGTATGTGTGGCAATGCTGAGAAACAGATAGCAGTTCACAGACTGGCTCATTTACATTTGGTCTTAGTGTTGTATTAAAATGATAAACGACGACCCATTTTGTTCGGGCGACATTGCTTGAGGAAATGTTCAATGACGCCCAAGGGAGCAGCTAGTCATCCATCACGGGGGGAAGTGCAGAGGGCAGAGTGTTTCCACCCGTTTTCCGTCAAACTCTGCCCCCTCCACTCCAATTCTCCAGGTCGAACTCACAACTCACAGCCTGGCGATAGGCCACAGGAGCATTAGTCAGGAGATGGGGTACCACTATAGCAACTATTAGCATGGAAGCTGTGACACTACTAACCAATCCTAGCACAGGAGGTGAGGCTTGTCGGAATATGGGTGGGACGAAAATAACTCCAGTCATCCAGCTAATAGCGAAACAGAAAGCAATGGACCCCCACCCTCCCTCACTCCCACCCCGCCCCCTTGGGAGGAGACCAAGCAGGCGCCTGCTATGAAAACAGAGCAGGAGAGGGGATCAAGGTTTGTTTTCTCCCCTGCGTGTTCGAGGGATTTGGTGGGAGGGGGTTTGGGGGGGGGGGGGGGGGCTATTATTTATTCTGCCCGAGCGGGTGAAATATCAGCGTCCTTGGGCCGCAGGATCTCCTTCTCTGCAATTGACAGATCTCATTATGAGATAAAAGTGACAAAGATAGCTCAGGATGCTTCAGAGAAATGTAAAACCATTAGCGGGTCATTGTCATAGTTATAATGTGTCCTTTTAAGCAGCTTAGTGAACTGGTGGTGAAGTGCGATATAGGGATTAACCTATGAGGGAGTTTTGCTGAGCGGGGTTGAGCTGCCATTGATGTCGTTTTTTCAGGGCTCCGCAGAGGAGTGACAGAGCTCCAGAGAGGGCCAGAGAGAAAGCTGGTTTGGGGGAGAGAGTTTAGAGGGGGCGGGGCATGGAAACCAAAAATCCGGAGCTGTATGCGGAGGAGGAATGCCTTTGGTTTTGGAAAGCAAGCGAGTGGGCCTAATGGTGTGGGCAACTTGGTTCATTTTCTGAGGCTGAGGACAGTTTGTTAAGTGGAAACAATCTGCTTACAAAACCTGTTAACACTGCGTACGGATATGGGTTAGTGAGATGTGGGTTAGTGACACACCTTTACACCTTTTTATTCATCAGCTAATGCCAAAGGCTAAGACATGGCTAATAATGTCATGAAATTGGGGTTAGCATAATGCAGCACACTGAGCATTCAGTGTTACAACACTGTAAAATTAAACACTAGGGAAGAGCGAGGCATAGTTGAACACTTCCAGGGTAAAAAGCAACATGGTTTTATTTAATGTAGTTCAAGTTCAAGTAAAATATTATTTTATTTTACTCCCATCTTCATCTTGACATTTTCACAGCAATTCTCAATCTCAAGATTCACCATTTTTTTATCAAATTATTTTTAATTATTAGTTTAATCAACCTTCATAAAAAATACAAAAAAAATGTTCATGTTGTTTATAGTATGTTTCTGATGAATCTGTATTTAGCAAATAAGTAAATGAACAATGGCAACAATGATATTAATGATTGATTTTAATGGGGTTTCCTCCCACTGAAGGGCTTCTATATAGAACTCTGATTAATCTGTGCATACAAAAGTGCCAAAACATTGCAACCTTGGGAGAATATGGCCGTGCATTATTTTCAGTAGGTGGCTTAAGTTGTAACACTGCATTGAAGCTAATTCCGCTGTGCGGAGGCTGTGTTTTAATCTGGCTGGCTCTCACTGTGAGTTATTTACATCCTGCAAAATATATATTATATTATAAGCACCAACAGGGCAATTAAAGTAATGTAGGTGCGAATTATGTGACTCATACACAAAGAGTAGTTCAGTAATCAAAAACACTTATAGAAACAAAAGTATATTTAATGTACAAAAACAGAAATGTTTGTCCAATTTGCTGTGAAGAGTTTAAACTTTTAATGGCAAAAAATCCTTATTACAATTTACCCCATGTTAGTTTGTGCCCCCCTTAAGCTTCCACATAGCAAGGTTGTTTGTAACCCTGCATTCACACTAGCAGACGACAAGCCGCTTACGCCACCCCATTGTCTCTCATAGATGTGTTGGAGGCCCCGTGCATTGTCTCATATGGGTGTGTACAAGGTCCAGCTTCCGACAAGAAAATCTAATTGACATCTAGCCGCTCAGCCAGTTGCAGTTAACTTATGGGGTTTGCTCATGGGGTTAGTTGTAACGCTGTGCCACTTTCGCCTGAGTTGTCCATAAATGGTTGATGGAAAAAAAAGTGTTACACTTTCACAGAGGTGTGTTGCTTGTCAAAAAACATTGATCTTGATCAAATACCTGAAAAAGTTTAAAAGCCAAAATGCATTTATGTAATTTCATACTGGGGTAAAGCTTGTAATTTTACCCAGCCTTAGTCAATTATCTCATTATGGTGCCTCCTTTCAGCAACCACACTTGTCTAATCAAATATTACAAGCAGTGCTTTTTCTGTGCATATTCACTCCTGAAGAGTAGGAGCAGACTGGAGTGCGCTGCATATACAGTCCTTTGTTTGTAAATGTTCTTGACATTGCAGTTGATGTGTTATATTCATACCACATGTACGTATTCTAAAGGTAGAATGGCCCACATAAAAAAAGAAATAGCTCTGTTGTTGGTTTTAATCAGGGGTTTTTTCTCGCTGATTTTAGCTGTGCACGGTGAGTCGTGAGGTTTACTTCGGTAGTGTTTGTTTAATCAGTGCAACCTTGTTAAAGAAAATTCAACATCTTTCCCACTGGCACCCGGCATCCTCTGTTTGCATATCCTCCTTGTGTTGTCTTGCAGCCCGCCCAACCTTCCCTTGTGTGTGTATCTTTCTCCTTTATTAGATCTCCTTGATCCTTGGGTAACCACCTAGCCTTGCTTTTGAGTGAGCCTTGTTTTTTGAACGTGCCTCGCTGCTGAGTGTGTTTCTACTACAGCTGAGAAGACCTATGACAACTTAACCATTTCATCTTCTATTTTCATTAATTCAATTTATGCATATTAAGTTGAATTTATTTATTTTTTAGTAAAGGCAATAAATAGGTCTTTATAGAAAAATGACATCAGTATTGTTTGAACAATGACATCTGACAGAATAAATGGACGGTTTCTCACATTAGTGGTTCCTTCCTTTGTTGGTGTTCTATGTAGAAACCTTTAATAAACGTTCTAAAAAAAAAAAAGGTTCCCTTATCACTGAGCCTTTTGTCAGCAGTATATAGAACCCTTGTTGTTTATATCATAGCTTTAACACAATCAGTCACGTCCATTTGAATTTGCTCAAATGACTTTGGTGTTTACTTAAAGTCACTGTGTACTTACTGCTCAAGCAAATAAGTTAGAGAAGGGTAGAGCCATCAACTGACGGACCAAGTAATATATTTCAGTGGAGTGAACCAAGCCCAAAACACACTCTAGCAAAGCTTGTTATTATATTGTTGCTGTTGAACAAAACTCCCAAATTGGCAAAATTGCAGTTTTACAGTAGGAGAGGAAGAAATATTTTAATTACCATTTTAAAATGTCGTTTTAGAGTATTTCTATTGGTCACTTCATCATGAAATTCTGTCACAAAATCAGGAACAATATCAAGATTTTATTTGTCAAAAAGGAAAAAAATATAAAAATGGAGATAAGGTTTTTGTATGATAGCAGTGATGTATAATGTCATATTTTCTTGTTCTGGTCAGAATCAGTTAATGCATTTATAAACTTGGGGCATTTCACATTGATTTGGTTTGTTTTCACACAAAAAATCCAAGGGCACCAAAATGCATTGTAGCAAACCATGTGAGAATGTTCTCCCCACTTATTGGTAAAAACCTGTCTGGAGCTAGAGCAAGAAACCAGATACAGGAAAAAATACAGGTCCTGGGTTCTGGACCAATGCATATCGCTGTGCAGTTTAACATTGAGCAACAGCAGAGCTGGCATTTGTTGTAGTTTGCTATAGTAATTATCTGGGCAGTATACCAGGTTAACCCTTGGGTATGGAAGCCATATAGCTCAAACTGGCGGAGTACACCTGATAGTTGGTCTGGATCAAGGTTAGATCACATTCTCATCAAAAATGAGAATGTTTGTTTGGGACAAATCACACATACGAGTGCGATTACTGTATTCAGACCTGCCCAAATGAATCACACCAAAGGTGAAAACCAACCATATAACTCGACTAAAATGTAAAAAACGCAATTAGGGTGTGTCTTTACTTGTAGTTTGATTCCCTCTGGTCTGGACAGAAATGCTGTATTTTAGTTAGTTCTGCTTATCTGCTTATCTGCTTGCCTGTTATCAAAGACTGTAGCAATAGGACTGTGCCTGCAAGCCGTCAAAATACTGATGAACTGAAACACCTTTGCAGGGAGGAATGATCTAAAATTTCTCCTCAACGTTGTACTATAGGAAATGGTTTGTGGAAGTAATTGCTGCCAAAAGGGGATTTATAGATTATTCATTTTCAGGGTTCACTTACTTTTTCTAGTCTGCTTTGTGGTGGTTTTGTCAGTGTGCTCAATAAAAGACAATAAAAAAGTGCAAGTGTTATTAGTTTAGTTATTGTTTATAATTAGATATACGCTAAAATAATGAGACCACATTTTATTAGTAATCAATACAGAAATCCAGGTACTTCCAGGTTCACTTACATTTTCTTGCAACTGTACATGTAAATATATTGCTGATATTAAGGGTGAAGTAATGACAAATCTTCAACATAACCACAAAATATTTCATTTTTTGAATGCTCATGTATGCTAATATACCAAGAAGAAAAGATCATAATGGTTTTTATTATTGTCATTTATCATTTATTAATCTTAAAATGACACCCATGGGTCTAAACCTCTAAGCTAGCACTTATTGTTTCATTAGTACATATTTTTGCACAGATTTTGAACTGTGACAGACCCTACAGTAAATGTCAGGAGTGTGTTACTGTTCCTGTTTGGAGTGTCTGCTTTTGCAGCAGAAAGTTATTACCGAACCCTATCAATCATCCTATTAACTCTGGGCATGCCTTTGACATCACATTAGTGAACGTAACTCATTATCTAGGGGGAAATTAGAGTGGTGAGGATTCAGCCATGCGCTATGCCTCTCTGCCCCCGCAGTAGCTGGAGAACACAGAGTTGTTTGATTGCTATAGCTGCTAGAATTGATGTTGATTAAGTAATGACAGATACTCTATCTGCGGTTGCACTCAAAACTAATTTATCATTAGTGGCAGCATCGCAGGTCGGTAATCTTACACAGCCGAGCGAGGCTCCCAGAAAGCTGTGACTTTTTCACACGTTCAACACGAGTAGCATCCAAAATATCAAACTTCACAGATACACGGGCCAAATCGCACAATAGCGAAATTAGCGAACGCCCAAGCATACTGTTGAGTTGTGAAGAAAATTGTGAACTTGTTTAGGAGAAATATCCCTGGATGAGAGAGAGAGAGAGAGAGAGAGAGAGAGCTCCTGCTAGCTAAATCTGTTTCACAAGCTGCCGTGGAGAACGGAGAATCTAGTCAGAAGTGACTTAGCATACTCATCTAGCCTGCACGCGCTCATAAAGCTAATTCCCTGTGTCATTCAAAAAGGGCTCTTTGGTCAGAGGCTAAATGAGCGAGCCCCCAGACATTCACATCATTCCGCCTGAGCAGATATATCATTTCCAAGGCCCTCTGATTACGTTCATGCAACCATGACCTTCCAATGGCGTAATAATAATCAATACAGTGGTCATTAACATCCAAGTAATTGCCACAGAAATAATTATCTAACAGCCTCCCAGTCCTCTCCCCCATTTGTTTAGCAAGCAGATGGAGGAACCTAAAGAGCTCGTAGGGGAAGATGGATCTGATAAATTAAAACCCAAGATGCAAATTTAGATTTCTGTAATTACACTAGCTGATCATAACGATTTTTCCTCAGAGCAGACGCCTTGCCGTCTCATCTTTGCCCGTGCTTTTGTCCTTAAGAAATGACTCCAAACACATGTTCGCCGGGAGTGGCGCACACTTTTGTTCATGATCTTTCAGGGTGACCTTCTTAGCAAAAGGCTGTCAAGTACAAAACCCGTGCTTTAAAGGCCCCATATCATTAAAAATGAATTTTCCTCTCTTTTCTTGTTAATTAGAGTGTGATCTAGTATTTAATCCCCGTCTCAAAACAACATACAATTTACTCCCCAGTCCATATATGGAAACTAAGCTGCCTCTTGTGAATTAGTTGGCTTTGTGATGTCATTAAGACCTATGTATTCACCCATTGAGCAAACAGCAGGTTAACCTCATCCATTTATCTTATTTATGTTGAGTCTGTACTGCTTTCTATTGGTTTAAGTCACTTTCATGTGAACCATTTAACATGTAAAACATCCATATCCTTGAAAATGTTATTTTTTTAGCATTCTATGTAGGTGCTCCATTAACACCACAGCCCATACAGTCTTTAGATGCAATATAAGCTGCAGAAACAACCACTTTTTAAAAATCAATTGATATTGTAAGATCACAACAAAACAACATATTTACAAAAATACCATCCAATTCAACCTACAGTAGTTAAGCCCCGCCCCAATCACACCCAAGTGGTAAAAGAATGTATCAACCTGGATCACTTTTTAAGTGACTTTTATGGGGCAGCCAGTCAGAACAGAGCTCATTTAAATATATCACTCTTAAAGTCACCAATAGCACTTGTTTAGTTAAGCGGCAAGTTGGAAACGATCAAGTGAACTGTTTTTGGTAAAAATAATAAGTAAACCTTATGCAGAAAAAACATAGGATATTGCCCTTTCACAAAGGAACGGAAATGATTTAACTCTTTCTCTTTATTTCTATATAAAATTCAAATTCACACTATTAATAGTCCTAATAGTGTACTTGACTAAATGAGGCTTTAGAGTTATTAGAGATCATGAGATTGCAGTCCTAATTGTTACGCACTCTTAATTACATTGAGAATCTTCCATTTGTCTAGCTATATAATCTCCACATACAAAAAGAGGGTGAGATTTGATTATGTTAATGAGCTATCCTCTCTTACATGGTAATGGAGGCAGGTTCAAAGTCATTAGCGCCATGAAAAATATCCATTTAGACCTCTTAGTCTAATGCAGGATGGGAAATGTGCACATTGTTTAATGGCACTGATCAAGGTCTAGTGAGTTCTCAGGCTTTTCCCCATTACAGCACCTTATTCATGGTTTCTTGGGTAATGATGCCGACAGAGCATAGACTCATACATTCTAGTTCAAATAGAAACAATGCATTCACACAAGGAACAGAATAATGCATTGAGGCCCTCAGAACATTGAATGGAGCCCTAGATTGGATCTGCATTAGTCTGAGATGTGCTATTTTGCGAAAACACTGAAAAACCCTGTTCTTGACTTGCTGATGGAGCTCTCATCTCTCTCTCTCGCTCTGCGTTTCTCATTCTCAGACACACAAACATGTACACGCTCAAATTAGGACAACAGGAGAGCGCTTGGCGTGTGTGCACACAGCAGAGCGCTTCGAGATGCATTCTCCACTACAAATCTGCAACAGCTGGAGTGGCGCCGAATGCATGTAAACTTTGTATATATAATTTGGTGACAAGCAGGCTTAATAATGCTCCAGTCTGGCTGAGTGGAGGAGACGATGGGGGAGAGGCATATGGGCTCTAACAGTCAAATGAGCAGGCTAGGCCAGCCCTGCCGACGAGCATTAGCATGCGGGCTAGCAGAAGCAATCTCCTGCTCTCTCCTGCTGAGTAAGCTGGGCTACCGTGGCTGCCAGCAGGGATATGGGCAGTGTCACAAATAGTGTGGGTCTTCTTGCAAGGGTAGCTTGCACTAGAAGAATTTTAGTATGAGCATCAACTGAGCAGCATAGAAAACATTGTCTTATTGGTTCTGTTTGTTGCCTGTTCATTTTTCTGCCCATATCCTGCATTTTCTTCCATTGTATTTCATTGTCCAGCTTATTATGTACATATATGTTTATCTATCAAAAACACAATTAATTTGAACACTTTTGAACCACTTTTCAGCCTCTCTCTTTAAACCCTAGAATAAAACAGGCTGTTTTCGTAACTGTGCCTTTGAGACTGATATATGCAAAAGATCTATGCTCTGATTGGAGGTCTTGTCTTGTGTCCCACTCAATAAGCAAGGCTAGCAGACTCCTTATAAAGGTTTTTCCTGGCTAAACTGCTGCAGACTGAATAGGCAGGTTAATGTAAATGTGTTGATTTTGTATGAAAGAAAGAGAGAGATGTGAACTCAAGGTGAAGTAAATGTTAGCTAGCTAGTGCAAACAGGGCCAAATGAGAATAAACATAGCAATAAAGTCTTAGAATTTATATAGCATATATAGTAGAAAGGAGTAATGAACAGCAGTGGCTCATTATCATTTAAAGTAACAGGCACTCAAACTGACCACTCGAAATAGGGCTGTTATTTAACATGGTTAAAAAGCTACATTGACCAAACCATGTCACAGACATTTCATTCAGAACCCAGGGAACTGTGTTAACTAGTGGTAAAGGGGTATAAGATGTCACCTTTAAACAGCCACCTCCCCAGTTTCCAAATCACGCCTATGCCCTTGGTGTTAGCATGTTTTCAGCACAGGAGGTCTTTGCAAGGATTACCTAAAATGAACACCACTGTCTTCTAAAGAGTTGAATTCAGCACATATGGACCACAAATGGCCTGTGCAGATAATTAGACAATATGACAGCGGACATTTTGCTGACTACCACGGCCCTCTGGCAGGTGCTCTGCTAACTTTTTCAAAGTAGACACGCTGCCGCAGTCTGGTCGGGTATGCGAGTGTCCTCAGTCTCAGACCAGTGCGAGGATGATTGCTGGCGTAGGAGCTATGTGCGTTGGAGAGAGCTCTGAGTCACAGGTCCAGCTGGTCCTGTCTCCACTCACATCTGCATAGAGAGAAAGGGAGAGAGCAAGCTCCGCAGCACATGCTTGTTTACAGAGCAGCCAGCTGATATATAGTTTCTTAAAGGGCAGTCATTTTGGCACAAGAAAGCCTGGGCTGTCTTTATTCTTTGTACGATCTTTGACAACGTTGAGGTCTTCTGGAACATTTTTGAACAATCTCAGACCCATGTTAAGCCTGTTGTCTTAAAAAATAAAGCTACACTTAAGAACCACTTGTAGTGGTCTGTAAATTTACTTCACCTTGAGTTCACATCTCTCTATCCGTCACAAATATCTTCATACATATGTGTAGATATTAGATATTTGTGACAGAGAGAGAGACGTGAACTCAAGGTAAAGTAAACGTTTACCAACGTTACAGACCTTAGATTAAGCCTGCTGTCTTGGCAGTAATGTTTTAAAGTTTTGTGGAAAACCAATAGGGGGTGATATACATAGAGGGGATAAAGAGAGTTTGGAAAATGTTGATGTAAAATGTATAATGGCAGTTTTTCAGACATACACCCACGCAAATGTGTATGGTCCTCAGGAGGAAAAAATAAAATACAAGGAAATGCAGAATATGGATCTCTCTAAAGAGCCTACATGTAATATAAAGGTTCTGTACCAATGTGTTTCCCAAAGTGTTTTCATCCCAGACATGTACCATTTAGATACAGTACTAATTTTTTAATGTCTTTTAATGGTTTTCAGAGCCATAAAGCAGTTAATAAACATGGACTCCAGGAGAGATATGAAGAGGACCTTTGCATAAAAAAAAAGACTTTAAATAGTGTGTTGTTTGGAAGAACATATATAATCACCACAAAGACCATCTTCAGTCTCCACTTAGAGACAACAGAGTAATGGTTACCTCCAACTAATGGAAAATAAAAACATTGCCTGTGACGAGTGTCCTTGAGCACAAGTGACCCACACAACATCCAAACAACATGTGGCCTTACACCAGGGCCATTCTCCTGACAAAGCGATGTTCTCTAGCATTTCCCAACCCAATAAATTACGAACCTGGAACAAGGGTAAGGAGTGCGAAATCTCGGCCCAGGCCTGACCTTCTCAAAGCAGCCGAGCCATTTAGACGAATGTTCATATCAGAGATGGACCAAAAGAGGAAGAAGTGGCGATGTGTATGTGCATGTTTGCCCTCTTCTCTTTGTCTCTCTGTTGTCGTGATACATTCTAGTTCCTCCCCAGGAACACATGGCAAGGTATTTACCGAGCCATCTGCTCTGAACTGCCACGCTAACTCTATCTGCTGCTCAGTTGCTAAGCAATGAATGCTTTTTAAAATGGGTGAGTCAGTAGTATTACTCACCTGTGAAAGTTAAGGTCTCTTTGTTTTTCTTCATCTGTTTGGGCGTGATGCTGAAGGTTAGCTTGTGATAGCACAGCACAGAGCTGCATTCTGGGTTAATGTAGCACTTCTCGGGTATTCTTTGTGGTCTACGCAGAGTCTGCAGTGTGCAACTTTGGGCTGTTTCTGACTGTAGACGTGTAAAGTGGCCTGAAATATCACAGTCTCTCCATTATTTAGGAGTGTGATGGTGATAGAATATGTACATTAATGTTTAACCATAGAATTGTTCTATGCTAGCGGTTAGGCCTTGATGTACGATGATCACTGCTGGTTTACTATATTATTTGAATGTGAATACATTTATTACATAGGTAGTTATGTAGCAGATTACATTCACATTTAAAGTACATTCTGCATTGACAATCTTTTTTCCTCGCTTTGTTGTAGTGTGTAACGGTCACTTTAAGGTGGAGTACAGTGCGCATGTGCATGGAGAGTTTTGGAGGAAAACGCGGGAGAGTGTGTGCGTATGGTGAACTGTGCTGGGTTGTAGCCTGGGTTCTCCAGCTGGTGTTGTCTGGGAAGTTGTGACGAGCGAAGTCGAGGTGCTCTCATTGCTCATTAAAACTGAGTCTGAAACCCCTGCATGACGTGTTCCCTGCGTGTCTCTTAATGGAGCTAAGTATTAACCTCTCCACGAGAGCACCCACCTAACACCATACTTCCAGTCATTACAAGTGTTAAGAAATGAGAAATAAGAATAATTTCTTGGTCACAAAACTATCCAGCCAGCTTCTCATCCATTTTTTCCTAGTCAGGGTCGCAGTGGGTCCAGAGCCTGCCTGAAATCACTGGCCACAAGGCAAGAAAACCCCCTGGACAGGGCACCGGTTCATCAAAGATTACAGCACACACCCATTCACTCACATCTAGGGGGCGATTTACCTTGGCCAGTTCATCCACTATGTGTGTTTTTAGAAGGTGGGGCTGAAACCAGAGCACCCAGAGGAAACCCATGCGAACACAGGGGGAGAACACACTAATCTTCTCAAAGACAAAGAACAAATAGTAAGGATCCCTGAAGACACACACTACTTGCCCCACCACTGTGCATCTTAGAGCCTGTTTACACCTGGCATTAACATGTATGCAGATAGTGTCTGGATATAATTTGATCGGACACCAATGCATACATCATTTCTGAAAAACTTACTTCCTGTAAACAACGATTGCTCAGGAAGACTCTGAGCAGTTTAGAGGAACAGTGGGGGTTCTACAACAAGATCCACAGCAATAATTACTTGTGTAAAATACAGCAAATGTTTCTGCTTGCCTGATGTAATCCGATCACAGAAAAAGCATCCGGTTAACACTTGTATTAAATGTGGGGTTTAGAGCTGTGTGATCTGTCTCTGACCACCTCTGAATGTGGTCTGAGTGATGTAATTCGTTTGTAATCCAGGCACAATGTGTCTTGGGGGAGTGTTTACACATGGCTTTTCATGCGGTCAAGTGGAATCCGAATGTGATCCAATCACCAAAAACCTATGCTAATGCCTTACTGTCTAGAATAGCTTACTACAACTTTTTAAAAGTTACAGGGAGCTGTGAATGTAGTGTTAGTAGTCTTGTCCAATTATTTTTTGTGGCAGGATGGATGGATAAATCTGGGCCCCTTAGTATGAACTTCTGCAAGATCTCCCTCAGAATCAGAACCAGAATCAGAATCAGAATCTCTTTATTTCACCAAGTATGTTACACATACAAGGAATTTGTCTTGGTGAGAGCAACACATATGACAAGTAATGAAAAACACAGAACACAGTCTTAAACTAAAGGAAAATGACACTAAACAATAAATAGGGTAGGGGATAAATTAAAAAAGTAAAAAGTACTAAAGGTAATAAAGAGCTGATATTTACAGAAAGTAAAGAGCTGATATTTACAGAAAATAACATCTGTACAGTGTGCAAATAGACATAGTGCAAATAGGCAGAGTGCAAAATAGCTGTTCAGTCCGGTTTGGTACAGTTCAGTTGTATGTTTTGAGGTTTACAGTGGGAGGTGTTCACTGTGGTTGAGGAGCGCTACAGCTCTGGGGAAGAAGCTGTTAGCATGACGTGTTGTGCTGGTTTTGATGGACCGCAGTCTTCTACCAGAGGGGAGTGTCTGGAAGAGGAGGAGTCCAGGATGTGAGGGGTCAGATGTAATCTTGCCAGCCCGCTTCCTCACCCTGCTGGTGTAGATCTGCTGACGTGATGGCAGGTTACATCCAATGATCCTCTCTGCTGTCCTGATGATGCGCTGGAGTTTGGCTCTTTCTTGTGAGGTGGAGGAACCAAACCAGATAGTTATGGAGGCTGTGAGAATGGACTCGATGATCGCTGTGTAGAACTGGATCATCAGGGTCTGTGGCAGGTTGAATTTCTTGAGCTGTCTCAAGAAGAACACACAGCAATGGTTAAACACCACTGTCTGTCAGGAATTTGCATTCCCCAGTGTCCAAGTATGTTTCCTCCAGGTACTCTGGGTTCATCCACCTCCCAAAAATACACAGTAGATACACGTGGCTGTGCTATATTGCCTTTCGGCATGAGTGTGTGAGTGAATTAGTGTGTGTGGTGCCCTGCGTTGAACTGGCCGCCATTTCCAGGGTGTATTCCTGCCATGCATCCAATGATACCATGGTAAGCTGCGGACCCAGCGCAATCATGACCAGGAAGAAGTGGATAAGAAGATAGATGGATGGATAGAAGTTCTGAGCAAGATGTGAGGCATGTGGAATATGAATGGCAAAGGAATGCTATGAAAGAGCAAAGCAGTGGGAGGTGAGGACGTACTATGACATTTCCATAACATTGAAGTCAGCAGCTTCCCTCGTTAACTGTTCATCATTGTGGGGTATCAACTGAAGCTGAAGGCTGCAGAGTTATACAGATTATATGTTCTTTCCTGTAAGGAAACTAGATAAAAACAGGCCAGATATTAGACATTACTCAACCAGATTCTTAATCATTACGTCCTGCTGAATGTTCATATGCTTTTTAATGTTTTTATTTTTAAACAATGAAAATATCTCGAACAGTCAAATGGTAACTGCCTTAATCCCTGCTTATTGGTATAAAGTACCGGTCAAATGTTTGGACACATCTGGTTAAATGTGTGCTAATTATCGTCTTCAAAACATTTGATCTAAATGCTGGGATGTATTATCCATATTATTGTTTTCAAGAATAAAGACACTGTGGATATGTATGTATCCACCATAGTTAAGTGGTTAGGTGGTTAGATGTTGAGGCTGGGGGATTTCAGGTAAGATCTATTTTGTAAATTAAACTGAAATGATATGATTTGGTCATATAGATTATTAAGGCTATTTATTGGTGTTTCTAAATGAGTAAATGTACATTAACACACTGTAGTTACATGGTGAGAGGTATTTCCACCCCCACACAAACACATTGCCACAGTCCTACAACTTAGGCCTACTTGAAGCCCCCTCCAGCCATGACATCCTAACTACGGTGGATACCAGCCATGGCATCCTAACTACGGTGGATACCCGTTCATATATATATCTGGTCACCCTAGGATTTGGATCAAATGTTTTTAAGATGATGATCAGCACAAATTCCATCAGGTGTGTCCATATTTTTAACTAGTACTCCAGCGTGAGGTTCTTGCAGGGAATCAAACTTTGCACTACCACATGGAAATGCTCTGGCAATGTTTTTCAAATTTAGTTCATGCTAAATATTCTTCTTGTCTACTTATGGACACAAATGTAATATCAGGTAAAATAATGAATACAATTTCTCAGTGTTTTTTCCCCCAAATAAACTACAAACGAGAACTGATTCATTTGAAGTTAAGGTGTGCTTTTTAATCATTGGCAGTAGAGTTAAAGAGTTAAAGAGTTAAATCAGATTCCTAATTGGAAAGCATTTGATTTAACTGATCAAGTGTTTGATAGATGATGAGTTCAAAAAAATGTCATCACTGGCTAATGGCTAAATGATGCAGTTTGCTTTAGAGAGATAAACAGTCTGGGAACACATGAAGAAGATAATATAGGAATCAAATGCAAGTGTTTGAATGGTAAGCATCTACAGCACAAACCAGGTGAGCAGTAAACAGCCAAAACATATTAAATGTCACTGTTCATTTACTTTCATCTGTCGGCCAGACGCAACAAACACGAACTGTGAGCAGCTCTCTAGAATATATTACAGTGCAAGCCATGTGTATGCACAGAAGCCTGGGCTTTTAGATTCTTGCCGATTTGCCCAGAAAAAGTAAACATTAAACATGAAATGCAGGTATGATATATATATTTATGGTATATATATATTTTTTATCAGAATCATGCATGACTTTCCATATTCTAACATGCAAAGCTCGGCCAGATTATAGCTCATTTAAAAAAATGAGCATATGAAACATTTACAGTCCAGTGTACCCAATTAAGGAAGAAACGGTGGGTATTTTTATGAGATTACAGTTCAGTGATGCTGTCCAGAGCAGTGACGAGCTCCAGAATATATGGCTTTGAGCGAGGTCACGACCCCAGGACAGGAGCTTTGTCATTTTCAGCTGGGCCTGTCCCTGCACAGGTGACACAAATAAGAGGTCAGCGCGAGGGCACTTCGTTTGGTCATAAATCACCAGGAGGAACATGGGACATGGTGTCCTTTGCTCCTGGCCTGTCCTCTCTGGGCCTTGTCCTAGATACGGAGAGAGGCTATGAAATCATATCAACGCAGGAAGTGTCCTACTGTCACATTAAATGCAATTAGGAAACAGAGGAAAGGTCAAGAAGAAGTTTGAAAGGATAAAAGAAAGTTTGGACCTTGCAATGCCTGCAAAATGTTAATGGTATGTATCCATAGATCGGTATGCAGAGTTAGTGCCCTGTGCTTTCTTGTAGTTGTGTTCACTAAAACATCCTGCTGGGCATTAGATTATGTGGAGCTAGCATTTAGGTCCCTTGAAAATTTTAATTCTTTGGAGCGCTACCACAGAAGAACCAAAGGAACCTTTTAACAAATGGCGTCTTACTTCCTTTTACCTAATCAGTAAGTATTTACTTAGTTGGGCCTCCAAGTTTGTTCAGAAACTTCACAATTAATTATACTTTAGACTGTGTTCTACACAAGGCTGCACACTGGAGGAAATCAGTAGGCCCATCAACAGATGGAACTAGTATGTTCTTTTGGTAATTTCTTATATGAGCATAAACTCTTTTCCGTGTAATAAGCATCTGTCACTAAGCAACTACTACAGTAGTACAGTTACTGATTGCTGAAGTTCTTGATCAGTTATTAAAGCAACTTTGTGTCGCAATTTTACTGTAAAATAACACCATCAAAATCATTTTTATGGTACACTGACTTGTAATAGGGAGAATGGTGTCTCCGTCATTGCCACTCCGGGGCAGAACGAACGCTGTTACTGCACTATGTAACTGTGGTGGACGTACACTGGACATCTTACAATAACAAATTTGTCAAATTTGTGTAAAATCTTAATATCACTCTAACATGTCTGTCCAACAAATGCACGTCTACAGCTGTCCATGATGGGGGGCTAAGAGCTCGATATGTATTAACAGCAGGATACTCTCTGCACCTGTAGATGGATCCTATGAGCAAAAATACCAATTTTTGCATAAAGCTGCTTTAATTAAAAACTAATGCTTAATGTACAGTTCTCTAACACATCAACAATTAATCAATTAATAATTAACAACATAATTAATACTTAATTTGTGATTATTAATGTTCTATACCAACGTTTTTCCTATAACTGTACAACAACACCATCCATTTAAGGATCCGTTTTTAGGAGTTGTACAGTGATGTTTTTTTTTATATACTTATAATATTTATATGTAAACATATGTGCTATAGTGCTGGCATGCCATTCCAATCTTGACCTTACACCTGTGTATATACATGTAAGTCTACCTCAGCAAGCACTAGCCAGAAGCGCCACGATAGGCCGCCCACCTCTCACCAGCCCACCTCTCAAAACCTGAGCATGCTTTCAACTCGGAGCAGAAAGCAAACTTAAATAATACACTCTCACAAGCACAAAAGACCATCTTCATTTCCCCCACAGAATACATTAGCTCTAAGTGGCACCGTGGTTATTGCATGGGTCTGAATCTGCAGCGGACACCTGGGATTCTCCAAACTGTTTGATCTGGCCCTTTCAAGCACTGCGATCATCCTGCTAAATTGCGCCTAATGGACGGTGCCTGCCACTCGGAAGCCGAGACAAGGGGAGAGGGGGGGACAATTTAGTGCGCGTACACACCTGTCCTTTGTAGTTCAGAGACCACATTGTGAGCACCGGCAACATTAGCCTCGATTCGCAAACAGCACTCTCTGGAGCTACAGAGCGCAGACTCCATTTAGGGACCTTGAATAGCCGTGGGATGCTATTAGCCTTGGTACCTGGGCATGCTCGCCGGCTCCCCATCAGAACAATGTGAAGTGAAGGAGGGAGGACATGAGAGGGAACAAGAGAGAGAGAGAGAGAGACAGAGAGAGAGATGCATCACTGCACCTGTCCCTTCAATGGCATCCCCACATGTGCAGGCAGAAGTGATATATGGGAGCTAGTTAGCCACACACAATAGGCCTTGCTAGCTCATGAATAATATGCCAGTCCGACTCTGAGGAAAACCGTAGCTTTCCTGAAAAACACAGCTCAAGTACTTTCACATTGTTGATAAAGAACTTCGTATTGTTCTGTGATTGACCAAGTAGGTCTATTATGAGAAGATTTACTCAAACGCTTTTCAGTAAAGAACATCGCAGAGCTTCGCCACTCGCAGCTGCTGTATTGTCACTCTCTTTTTGTGATGCTAAGTCAGATGCTAAGTCCAAGACAAAGCAACTTTCAATCTCTCACACATCAGTCTTTGTGGGAATTACAGGAGAGAGGTAAGTGCCTTGGCATTTCAGTTAATGGCAATGTGCTTGTCCGAGATAATTCATAGAGAATGGACTAAGCACCTCATACCAGTGGCATTCCATCTAGGGGTAAGGGAAGGCTGGCCTTACAGGTTGTGCCCGTGGGTGGGGCAGGCAGCAAGCATAATCCCAGAGACATACCATTGCTATGGTCCACTGGGAACCATTAGAGTTGAAGTAGGCATTGTGGTGATTTCTGTGGGATAACCCCCACCCTGTTACTAGGGGCCCTAAAATGAAGTAGGCTACTTAGTAGGTTTTACTGGACTATGGCAGTGTCTTTGGGACATAATGCTTGCTGGGTACCACCCCCAAACCTGAAAACAGCAACCCCCTCCACCTCCCCTGCTCAAATGAGGCTCAGGCTCTGCTACTGGCATGAGGTGCATACATCAACGTCCAGGATATATCTGGGACAAGCACATTGCTAACAAGAAAGATGCTAATGTTATGCTAATGATATATTTGGTGAATAAGTTTCCACTTCACTTCTTAATAATTTTAATTAAATCTTAAAATAACCACATATTTCTGCAAACCAAAAATGTTTTTGAATCTTAAACTCAACACACAAGTTCTTACCTCATATTTAAAATATCATTAATTATTATAATAGTTCACAGCACATCACAGTGGGCAAAGGCTATTTAACCTTAAAGGCTATTTAACCAAAGTCCAGCGAGTTTTGATTAGTATAAATGTTTTCTGAATGTTACTTTTAATTCTTTTGGATTGTTCAATCTGTCAATTTTTCTGGACATTCCTAGATGATTCTTATTTATTTATTTATTTATTTATTTATTTATTTATTTAAATGTTCTGGCACCGTTTTTATGTTAACTCTCACATTTAATATGTTCATTATTCATTATTCAAGTTCATTATTTAAACATTTTTGTTATTAGTGTATATTCAGCAAATATTACAATTTAGAAAACATTGTCACATTCATTAAATATTATCAGTGTTATTATGTATCAGCAAAGGCCTTGTAGACAAAAATCTGTTCACTCTGTGTTCATCTTTGCATCACTGCTAGACTGAAAATGACTCAAATGATGTAAAAATGGCTCAAAACTGAAGATCATCATATATATATTAAACAAATAAATCGGACCAAAACCTCATGAATAGTTTATAGTGTTGGGCTCAATAATGCACAAAAAACTGATTCATCAGCTAGTTCTGGCTACTGCACTACAGATCTCCACATCGAGGGGGTCTTTGACCCTTTTCCACTTGCAGCTAAACCGGCAACCTAATTGGTTCTTTTTGCTGAAGGGCGGGACTTCATTCGTAAATAGACGCCATGCTGAGTAATTTCGACTAGAAGCTGGTCTCTTCATTTATCAATGTTATTAATTTTAGTTTTGAGCGTGTTACTTTAACCACCTTTCCAAGGCGTATACCACACTAAGGTGTAAGGTGTGGGGCTAATCTCTGGTAATAGACGTTTGTAATAACACTTTCGGCCCGGCCACTGGCCATAGGCTTTTTAAGGTGCTAAACGTCACAGGTTATCATCAGAACATTCCTGGATTACAGGTTAATTTTCCTGGACCTTTTTAAAATTGTTGCTGAACGTTCTCGTAACGTTCAGTGTTAGCTGGATACCTTCTGCAGCACTAGGTGTTGATGTCTACAATAGCACTGTAATACAAAATGAAAGCTTAAACATGAAAAAAATGAAAAAATGCAGAACCTTCCGAACACAGGCCCTCTCGTAGCTACGCCGCTGCCTCATACTCTACATTTTTTCATGATCAAGGCCACAGGGAAGTACCCTACAGTAATAGACACATGAGCAAACACTCCAGTTAGAAGCAGCTTCTGCTACTCTCAAATTGCAGGCCATTCGTGGCGTAGTTGGAGTTAGAGGGGGAATGTTATTTTGCAAACGCACCAGGAGATTTTTTGTCTTTGTGGGGAAGACAATTACAATTCCACTGCTGCCAATGCATCTACTGAGCAGGTGGCTTGAGTGGGATACAGAACATATTATCTCTCTCTCTGTCTCTTTCTCTCACCCCCTCCTCCCCCCCAATTCACACTCCTGTCCTTGCTAAATGTTTGCTTTTAGCATGTCATCTCAAATAGTATTTCCATAAAAGGATTCTTGTGTACTTTTATCAAATCATGAAAATAGAAAACTATTAAAATGATGAAAACTGTCGCACATGAACAGCGCATTCTTCACTGCATATCTCAGAGAATGTGATAAGGGTGACCAGTTGCCCTGGAATGTTTGGGATAATGATGAAACCGCATTAATTATTAACGAGGATGGCCAGGTTATCTGACAAGGATCTATTAAGATGTCAGTCACTGTAAAAAAAAAAAAAAAAAAAAAAAAAGTGAGAGCAAATTGCAGACATCACACAGTACAAACACACACACATACTCACACACACACACCCACACACACACACACAAACGAAAGAGGAGCTTAGTGGGGCAGACCTTTGAATTAGAAATGACAGGAACTATTGTTTCAGCGTAGAGATAGGGTGTCCAGGCACAAACCATCACATTTGTTATACTCTGCACTTTAAGCTAAAAGGGTTCTATATAGTGCTGAAACTGTGGTGCTAGATATTGTAAAACCATTTGTGAAAGATTCTTAAAAAAGAGAGGCCTTGTATTCCTTGTATATGTTTAACCAAGTGGGTTCTTTAAGTGTTCTTTAGAGAAGATAATAGCTTTTATAGAACCATGATAAATCAGAGAACAAATGGGAATTTATAAATGGTTCTTTGCTTGGTTAAATGGTTCTTTAATGAATGATACAAGGGAATCCTTATTGTATATGGTTCTTTAAATAGCATTTTTAAAATGGTCCTCAAAGGTTATAGCCTATACAGAGGTCACTAAAAGGTGGACTGTGGCCCAGGTCCAGACCCAGATACTGCCCCAAAAGATAAACTATTGACCACTACTTCATGTTGATGGAGTGGTTATTTTAACTGGTGTAACTAACAGTACAGGTTCAGCGACCCAGCACAGAAACGCACAGACCAATCACACGCGTTTTGCTTATCACATGTGAAGCTACCCCGCCAGTCAGATCCATCCATATTGAGCACTGCAACTGACACAAAGAGAAGAGACGAGAAACAATGCTTTATTCACATGACATGCTCTAAAATAAATAAAAAAATGGACAGCTAAAAATGAGCTTTTAATCGAGAATGGACAGAATGGATATAAATGCTAATTCTTCCTATGGGCAGTTCTATCAAACCAGTGCGTCTCTCACATGGTGATTATTAAGAGCAGTAATGTCGAGTACCTCTATGAGACGAGTTATTAAGAGGTTCCAGAAAGAACCGTGTTTGTAAAAGAGATGTGTGAGTGTGAACAACATATAACGCCATATTTCTATTCTATTCTATTCTATTCTATTCTTATATTATTATATATTAGCCACTGAGCATATACCAAAAAGCTAAATAGATATAATATCCCAAATATATCATTATATATATACATCTATCATTATATATGTGTGTGTATGTATGTAAAAAATAAAGGTGCTACAAAAGGTTCTTTGAGTGATGCCATAGAAGAACTATTTTTGTAACCTTTTCATTAATAAAGAATGATTGCAGCAAGAGAAAGGTTTTTAGATCTTGTGAAGGTTCTTCACACTCACACATCTCTATGACAAACATGGTTCTTTATGGAACCAAAACTGGTTCTTCTGTAGCATCACTCAAAGAACCATTTCTAGCACCATTATTTTTAAGAGTGTAGCACCAAAAATAGTCAAACTATTGTGTTGAGTCAAAGAACCCTTTCTTAACACTGTATAGAAGCCTTTTTCAGAATAATTTGAATACTGAATACACGTACAATACATCTTGATAAGACACATGGGGGAAAAAGCTGTAATGTAATTTTAATTAAATTCTGGCTATTAAGACATGAAAGCCTTGGTGAAAGATATGGTATGCATGTACTGCTATTAAAACGTGTTGTATGAACCAAAGCAAAACACTTTATTTGTGAATTAAAACTCTCTGCTGTTAGACTGACAGACATTCTTATTGCAGCATCAAATGGTTTCTCTTTATCTCTTGGCCACTAAGCAAACAATAATGAGCCGAATATCTAATATCCCAAAATATAATTTAGCCTGGAGCATGACATTACCTCTGAAAAAAAAAGTATGACATAAATGACACCTACTAGGAAAAGGATTTGGGCTTTTTATAATAAATAAAAGAAATCCTGTGGTTTAAACATCATATTTGAATGGTATTGAAGATGTACACTGATTAAAAGCCTACAACTTTTAGCATTCAGCATTCCTTTTAATTCACACAGTTCATTGATGTTACAGCTTGACAGTTTTCTTCTGTCAATTTGTTTCATGAAAAAAATCAGGAAATTTTATTGAAAAAAATTACTGTTTGAAATTTACCACATATAAAATCTTGCGTAAAATGTAAAGTGGTTCTTATATGGCATTCTCAATGCGGAATATACACTAATGAGCCAGAACATTATGATCACCCGAACTGCTCATTCTACAAGACCTCTGAAGGTGTCCTGTGGTATCTGGCACCAAGACGTTCCAGCAGATCCTTTAAGTTCTGCAAGTTGTGAGGTAAAGCCGCTGTGGTTCGGACTTCTTGTACTCGAAACATCCCACAGGAAAACCGGAGCACACACACACACCGTCAAGGACTCTTCTGACTAGACCATCTTCTCCCATTGTTTCAGGATTAGAAGATGTGACTGCTTTGTTACCATCAATTGATTCACTGTATCTGTGAGTGGTTTTAATGTTATGGCTGATTGTTGTATATTCTGAATACTGGAATACACTTCATATTTGAAGTCTGTTACATCTCATACAGGTTTATTAGGCATACTGGATTTAGGATTTAGTCATATTAAGTACATTAGGTTGATTAGGTCTTTTTTTTAACATGTGACTGCTATGACGGAGGCTTTACCACCTGCCTAACAACTTATGTTGCATCTCAATATGCCTGTATAAATTTGTATGTTCAGTATATCTCTCTGTTTCTAATTGCTAATCAATTCTTTAACTGCTGTATCATGAACCAGTTCCATGCAGTTGACCCCATGTAAGAGGCACCTGACTCCATTCAAGGCCTGTCTAAGGATGACCTACTATAAGGTGCGATCTTAATACATATGGGCTGTATGCATGGCTAATCTGTTGAAGCCGTGTAAGGTTTCCTCTTCATTCAAGTGGTCAGCTGTGAAATGGCTCAGTTACAGTATATTGCTGTTGCTGTATGTCATAATAGTGTCTAATTCCATCGCTCTCCAGGCGACGGTACGTCAGAACCAAAGCGGTGCAACAGCTGGTGTGCTATCTAGTTCCCAATGCCACCATGGTGGATGAAGATGTGCAGAAGTCGTCATGTGCAGGAGTTGCAGAATTGTCCATGGAATTGAAACACAGAATTGAAAGAATCCACGTACAGAAGGAACGTGCCAAGGAACGTGCAAAGGAATGCAAGGACGGCGCATGAAATTAATGGAATACCTCTGGCAGTATAGTGTAACTCAGTCATGAATAATCAATGTCCGCACACAGCTTAATTGACAGAGGTTCACTGAAGGTTAGCGACACAGATCCGAGATCAGCCAGGGTACAGTTCCTCGGCTTTGTAAGACGAGAACACCCTACCCAAGCAGCCGGCGCTTCATTTCAAAGCTCATTCAGCTCGTGTGCTGTGCAGGGCCCACATCTGCCTCGGGGGCAACTGCGCGTTACGACAGCCTTAAAGTATGCAAATACCCCAGATATTAAGTCCTCATTTGAATACTGGTTTTCACATTAAAATATTGATGGTGTTTTAACTGGGGCCCAGTCTCGTTCCTCATTATAGACTCGGGGAGGCACATTGGGCCCTTCTGTACCGTAGCCCTCATGAATCCGAAAAGGATCTCCCGCAAACGTGTAATTAGTTTTGTAGATCAAGGCCGGAGTTTTTTGTGCTTTTTTTTCGCATTTGGCACAAGATTTAGAGCTCGGCGGCGCGAGCGCAACAAATTCGAGCGGTTGTGGTGCAAAGTGATTTGACATACTAAAAGACGGCGAGAGAAAAAAAGGAGAAGTTGACATATTTGAAATGTAGTCAGTGTTTTTTTTTTTTTTAATCATCTGTGAGAATATACACTGCTGCCAAATGAAGTAAAAGTTGTCGGGCTTTGACTACTGTATCTATATTTGAAAGAGGGTTTTTTGATGAGGGAGTCTGGCCGCCGCGGACGCCTGCGTCTTCTGATTCTGACAGATTTTCCGAGCCGAATTTAAATCTTTTCAAAGCGGCTGGCGACAAAAAACACTTACAGAACTTTGAATTGTTATGGCAGCCTCTGGGAACAAAATAAAAAAGTCTTTTCTTTTGTTCAAATATGAGTAAACATTCCAGTATTCAAAACAGGGTGGCTTTACAGTGGTTCGGTTTAAGCCCACGTGCATTTGATCTCTTTTGGAAAAAAAAAAAATATATATATATATATATATATATATATATAAAAGAAACGCATGCGGTGGGTGTTTTTTTTTTAAGTAAAAAGGCTGTCATCGCTGTGAGGAGTACAGAAAAAGAAGGCCTATCCTATTTCCCCTACAATCGGTGCTAACCAAACCCTGGGAGCAGACGTATCTGCATGTCTATCTGCTTAGGCTGTGTGATTCACCAAAGATTGTTTTCTGTCATACAGAGTAAATGTTACGGGTTTTTCCGCGCGCTAGGCCAAAAAAACATGCTAAACATGCTAAAACAGAGTTAGTGAGAGGTCGTGCCTTGGGCACGTTCAGTGCGTTATGAAATGAGACTGCAATTGAGAGATACCAAATGCGCAGGTGTCCTTCTATGTGTGTATGTGTGTGTGTACTGTATGCCCAGTTGGGAATGAGATTCAGGAGGCTGTCTTCCATCTTGGCAGTGCTGCCATGCCACTGGGACGCCAGCAGTGTGTGCAGTGATAATTGTGTGAATTGAGCTGTAAGGGGGAACTGCCCATTGACCAGCGCGCTGGGCCTGTACACTCTGGCAGGTGCGGGGAGGGGGAAATCAAGATAGAGAGAGAGTGAAAGCGAGAGAGCGAGGGAAAGAGAGAGAGAGAGAGAGAGAGAGAGAGAGAGAGAGAGAGAGAGAGAGAGAGACAGACCCTCTCTCCAGCAGGCAGGCCACAGCTGTTAGTATGGGCCTCCATTAGCCAAAGCCTGCCTATTGATTCACTCAGTGGGACATTTCCTCTCTCTCTCTCTCTTTCTCTCTCTCTCTCTTTCTCTCTTGCTCTAACTCTCTCTCTGCGCCTGTGCCTCTCTGCGTTCGTGCTGAGTGCATTTGCATGGTGTGTGTGTGTATGTGTGTGTGTGTGTCTGTGTGTGTGTGTGTGTGTGAGAGAGCAGTGCACAGTAGCCAGAGGTGTTCCGGCCCTCCGATTCCAACAGGCCCCCGCTTTCGATCAGTAGAGACTGTCTCCATTGGGGGCTGTGTGTTTCCTATAATTAGACACTATGTTAATGGCCAAGCATCCATAAAGCACATCTCAGCTTCAGCTAATATAATTACTTTGGCTGTTCAGTGGGAAAAAAAAGGAAAAGAACAAACGGGACGGTGTCGATAGGATTAGCGGAGGTCGGTTTTAATTTCCTTGGACCGTGAGGGAAGCTACCACTGTTTGATCCACTTAGCTCAACATGACACAGAAAAAAACAAGGGCAGAAAAGTGAAGTCTGGTTCATAGATATTGCTTCATATTTTTGTTGTTAGAACAAAATCCAAAATTAAACCTTCCATTGACGAAAGAACGTTCTTAATGCACATTAAATGCCCTATATCATCGAGTCACATTGGTATACTCTATTCTGTACAATTCAAATAAGGTCTAAAACAGTCTGTTTTGAAGGTCTGTTTAATGCATTTACACACATATATATCCACCTATAGTTGTTTACCTCAACCCATTAACAATGAAGTTATGAGTATTTTAGCCTGTACTGCTTTTTAATTGGGAAGCAGTTCAAGATAGCCAGGACGGACTTCATTTATGCATAGATCTATCAGTTTTAAAGACACAAAGTAAGCAAAACTAAAGAGATAATAAGACGTTTGACAATATGTGTCTATGACATTTATTTATGTTTTATTTTTATTTATGAATTTATATATATATATATATATATATATATATATATATATATATATATATATATATATATATATATATATTCGAGAATATTTCTTTATTGTTCTTTATTCTTCCTTTATTGTTGGATGCACTATGTTTTTTGTAGTGTCAGTAGCACACAGAAAGTGCTGTTTCTGCAATCTTAAAATGAGGATGGTAAAAATGGTTCTTTGATCGATGCCATAATAAATAACCACTTTTAGTTTCATAAAGAATCGTTTCTGTAATAGAAATATATGAGTGTGAATAACCTTTTGTACTTTTATTTTTGGGAGTGTATAGACTGATATATGGCACTGGCTGTAGATTTAAAGCTGTCTTAAATTTCTATGATTGGATTGCCTGTGGGATGTTCAGTTCAATATACGTGTTATAGGATCCAAGTAAATTTGGACCATTTTTGTTGAACTAATTATGAAAATATATGTGAAAAAATGAAATATATAATTATATGACAACAGCAATAAACAATGTTGTGACTTTACAGTGCAAACATTGGATTCACTTTGGTAAAGTGTAAATGGTTTATTTGTGACCGGATGTCTTATAATCCTCATAAAATGCATGAAATCATTCGAATAAATACAATGGCTTATTCAGCTATTCCTCTGTCTTATTCAGAAACTATGCTAAAACTATGAGACTGGGAGAATCAAATGTGAGCCCATAAATATAGTGTTATTATAAAATATGTATACATTAGAATAAAGGGAAATCAACTGTGGACTATGTACTTTGAATATTAGGTTATGAATATTTATAGTTGCAGCCTATTCCAGGCTCATGGAAGTAACAAACCTGTAATCTTGTTAATGAGTGAAAGAGTGGCCAGTAAATGCTAATATGGCCAATAAATTCCCTGCATGCTTCACATTGCCTCATAATCAGACGCAATATTTACTTGAGCATATGTAGTGTTCTATTTTGCATGCTCATTATACTGACCTGAAGCAGACGTTTAAGCAAACATATGAACACACGTGGACTGCTTTGTGTGTTTTCAGCGTTGCTGAAAAAAGCTGAGTAAATAAGGAGTAATAGGAGTTCCATAATCCCATGGAGGAAACATGCTTTCATATGAAAATCTCCAGGTTTATCGCACAGGCTGCGTATTGTAAATCAAAAATATGAAAGATTGGAGGAAATGCCCTTATAAGCTTATCTTAATCTGCCTCCCTCTATCTGGTTGGGACATGTAGACCTACATCTGTTAAGCAATTCACTCCTTCACCCAAAAAAACAAACAAAAAAAAAAAGCATGGGTTCTTCAAACATCCTTGTAATATTACTTTTTTGTGTTATTCTTTTTTTGTGCAAGATTAATGTCTATTCCAAGAGTAGGTAAGTGTGGTTGGCTTCAGCGTTTCCAATTTGGAAATTATAGTGATTATGGCTGTCTGTAGAGAATGGCATTTCTGAGCTGGAGACCTCTGTCTGCGGGTGTGTCTTTGCAGTTGCCGTCAGTGTTGTTTTGTGGCAGACATAAGGAAAAAGAGAGAGAGAATGGAATAGTAGCTAGAATGTCAGCAGCCGCTCATGATAAAATAAGCGCTATAAATGAGCAAATTAGAAGTTTTGGAAGCAAGCGTTGTACGTTTTGCTGTAACTAGCCAGAGATTGTGTTTGTTGGAGTGTTTTTTTTTTTTTTTTGTTTGTTTGTTTTTTTACATTTGCTTCATTTTAGCCCATACAGACATTAAAATATACAAGTTATACACAATGTGATTTCCCAGTAATCTTGTTAGATTTGTCTACCTTTATTGGCTTCCTTTATTGTTGGATGCACATGTTTTTAGTTTTATTTTGTAGTGTCAGTAGCACACAGAAAGTGTTATTTCTGCACTTTTTTGCTTTAATTTGGCCCATACAGACTTTAAAAAACACAAGTTGTATACAGTGCTGGATGTCATGACAATGTATCAATTTATCATCTTCTTGCCTTTAAACGGTGTAATTTTGCTAACTGACTAGCTAAGTGATGAACCTTGCTAAAGAAGAACTGCCTCTTGTTTGCCTAGAAAAGACATTTTCTCGTACCGACGGTCTGAGGACTACAAATAGCCACAAAGCTAACAGGTACATGTGCTGCAATGGGAGATGTAACCTTAGATAAGCTAAAGGTTGGGTCTCCTTGCTTGAAATATTGCAATTGTAAGGGGAAGTGGTGCGAAGACATACTGTGAAATTAATATGTGTGTCAAAGTCCATAGCAAGAGCATGTCGACTCAACATGTGCACTACAACAGCTTTTTTTCTTAAATATAGAGACCAATATTTTGGTCCCAAACTCTCCATTGTTGAAATACCACTGACGATTCTATGCAGCCAGTGGTGGTCCGGCAAAACTAGGCTTTCCATTTATTTTCTTGTTTGTTAGTTTGTATTTATTTATTCATTTAAATGCTCCAGTTTTTAATGTTTGATGTTTTATGAGGACTAGAAATCATTAAACTAGGATACATTAAAACAGAATTTGCACACATTTACCTTACCATTGCTGCATAATTACACATTGAAGATGTAATCAAAGTAATGCAGAATTGTCCGATGTGAAGTATTCCTTTCAATAAATAGAAGAACGGGATTACAATGACTAGGAAACATACATTAAATTAGAATTACACTGATATCCCCCCCAAAGATGCCTGCGCAACTAAATCATTCAGAATTGGTCTATGGTCTATAATGACATATTTCATTCAAGAAATTGGATGAAACTTACCCCATTGTCCGAATTGTGCACAGTGGTAATGATAGGAACCAAACATGTCTTAAGAAGACCTTTAAAACCTGAGAAATTGTTTGTTATAAGATTCTGGCATAAAACATATTTCTAAAAAATATCTCATAGTGGGAGGTATACATAGGGTGTTATAAGGCAAAATAGTCCCCGGTCAATTCTTTTGTTTTGCTTTTTTGCTTTTCAGATTTACCACTTTATTATTATAGACATTTTATGCACTACATTCATTTTGAATAGTAAATAAAATGGCTACATCTGGTTCTATTTACCACTGTAAAGACATCCCAGAGTTCCCTACAATACACTGCTTCACTTCGAACCACTCCTCATTTGCATCTTAGTGACTAGCCTGTGTCACCAATTTCAAAAATGAATGGAATTCCCCTTAATGAAATTTCCAATTATACAAGAACTGGTCTTTTTTTTTTTACCACAGCAACAGCATATTCTGGTTCTTTTTAAGATTTTACTGTCAACATTTGCATGTTTAGACTGGTGAAAAAATTACTAGCATCTCTTTCTGTCCCCCTCAAAAGCCTGGGAACAGAAGGAGTGTACGGTCAATCCTCAGGCTCTTGGTCCTTTCTGCTGCTGCTGCTCTAAATGGGGACCACACAGATGATAGCAAACAGATGTTGCCCAGATTACCAGTAACACAGAGTGACCTTTCCTCAGCTGCCCTGGACGCACACAAACAGACACACACACACACACACACACACACAAGCAAAAGCACAAAAAAAGACAGCGTCTTATTCTTTATCTCCTCCTCCAATGCAGCGCGCCGGCTCTTTTCTGCTGGACGCTCTGTGGGAATAGCTCATGGCCGGACCGTGTTGTCTCTGTAAAAGGAGGCGTGACATCACAGAGCCGAGGCTTTCAGCAGGCCACACGGCAGTGAGAATCAACAGATGGGAGGAGCAGAAAGGAAGGCAGGAGAAAAGAGACTGGAATTATTAAAAGGAGTAGTTCAGCGCGCAGTTGAATTTACACAGTTCTTCCCTCAGTACACATGTAGTCAATCAGCCAAGACATATTTGGTGTCTGACATTCGCTTCTGTAGTTTTAGACTGAAGCCGTGGAAACTTAACCACCAGTTAGTGTCCATCAAGCGCTGGTGAGCATCTGTGGTTGACCATCGCCTGCAGTTTACTCCACTGGCTGTAGTCGGCCTTTGTCAGCACTCCTTTGGTAGAAATGGTAGAAATGAAAAACAGCAAAGCAAGCAATGGTACTTCTCAAACAGAATAGCGTTACTTATCCAGCAGCAGTGTACGTTTAGGTTCACTAACAGCGAAAACATGAACTATTTTGATTATTGTCCAATTATTGTATTGATCTCCCTTGGCCACGTTTTTCAGTCTAAAAATATGACCCAATTGGTCGCTTTTTTCCACCAATCTACTGGTAGCGCTGTTGAGTACACACCAAAACACACATGTTCATGAAGAAGAATTGATCAAACAGAGCTGGAAGATTGTGATAAAAGAAAATCCTACTGTTTATGAACTTGTGAAATTACTGGAGAAATGCCAAGGATTCATCATTTCAGTGTGGTTAAGATTAGAATAACGGTCATGGAATAAGGATTAAGATTAGGGTTCTCTACAGAAATCACATCCCTGCAAAGCCTTCCCTGAAACATCACATTCTGACCAGTTACACTCCTGAATAGATTGAGACCCTTAACTGCTCTTTTTTTTACCCTGGTGGGGCGAGGGGCTAAGTAAGAGCTTCTTTCAGAGCTCTATGTAGGAGAGTCGGTCCAAAGCCTGGCCAGAGGCAGCATGGCCAGGCCCTGTCCAGCCGGCCAGACGACCACGACAGCAGCCTCGGCCTTATCAGCAGCGCCAGCGTCGCATCCTCGCATGCCTAATCTGCCTGGTGAGGCCCACACAGCCATTCAGGAGTGAATGGGGCATCGCTGAGCGCACACACAGTGCCAGCACGCAGCTGCCTGAAACCAATGCCAGCCTGGCTTTATAGAGAGATTCGGAGAGAACCAGCACGAGAGAAAGAGGGAAAAAAATCAATAGAGAGAGAGAGAGTGAAACCCTTCCCCATACCTGTAAACTATCTATTCTCTGCAATGGAGGCCTGCTCAGAGGATTTCAACACTGGCTCATTTGAGGAGCATTATAGCAGTCTAAGCTCAGCACAGAAGGACTAAGAATACTTCCCGCACAAATCTGGAGAGTATTCAGCCACAGGCCAGGCTCATTTGAATGTGAAAGATAATGGCTTGTAAGAGTACATATGAGGGGATTTAGCAAATCCTGCTTGCGTTGAGCTGGATCCTATGTATCCTCCTCAAAGGTAAACAGTAGCCCTGAGAAACTTTAGAGACTTTGGCTCAGCACTGAGAGAAGCACTGTGGGGTATTAAGCATTGAGCGTTCTTTCCACTGGAACATTCTGAGCACCTTGACTCGCATGGACACACTGACCTGAGTGCACATAGCAGGAGTTTCCACAGAGAAGAAATTGTTCTTCTGCAGTATGAAAACTCATTACACCAGCAAACTTATCTGGCGAGGAGCAAACGAAGAAGGACTAGAAAGAGCTTTTTATCTCTCTTGATAGATGTACAATGTAGTTCGGTACTGCTTCATGTGCGCTGAGCTCATTTGTTGTTTCGTGGTATCTAATGAAGCATCTATCTTCAGAGTGCAGAGGAGAGATCATTTATTGGATAAAACTCAACAAGCGCCCATTCCTCTAGCTTCGTAATGGTTTTGGTAGCTCTACTAGACCTCACAAACAACGTTTGCTTCAGGTCTTGCCAACCAAGGTAAACACCACATGTCCAGAGATGAGCAATGGTTCCAATTAGTGTGTTTTGAGTTGTGTGGTGTTGTTCTGTGGATAGATGCTTAGCATGAAAACATCTAGACTCTAGACTGTGGTGGGTCATGGAAACTAGAGGTCTTCAGCCACGTGTCTTAGCTCCATCAGTCCACATGCCTGTAGCGCTGGGTAGAAAACCGGCTGGCGTGTTCTCGCATGTCCTGCATTACACAGGGTGGAGACAGAGTCACAGCAGGTCAATGCCCTGTCCGTGAAATACCAAAGGCAAGCGATGGAGAGCCACTTTCGTAATGGGCCTCTATCGATCTCAGCAGACATCCAATCCAATTCAATCATTCCCCTAAAAGCCGTTCATGATTCAGCTGGCTTGACCATGAAGACCGGATTCGCACAGACTGCCTATCAAGGCGGTGACCTCAGTTTCATGCAGATAATCTAGCACAGGTAGCACCCTCCATCCAGATATAGTACTCCTGCAGGATGACTCAGAACCCAGGAACTAATCACTCAGATTGACTTCTAATATATTATATACTAACTAAAAATGGAAGCTGTGAAGGTAGATATAGAAAGTAGGTGATACTGCAGCCACCTTAGAGCCTCAATTTGTTCACGTGTCAGAAACTATTAGCAAGTGTATTTGAGATTATACAAAAAGTCAATACTAACTGGAGGCTATAAGCAACTGTGAACTTTCTAGCTATGTTAGCTTTGAATGTTTAGTAGCTTTGAAAATTAGTAATTATAATGTTTTATTAAGAAGGTGCGAGTTCGACTGGTAAAATGTAAAAGCTGTTTTTACATTTTACATTTACATGTGCATTCTGCTGTGCGGCTAACCAGTCCCAGTGCATTTTGTCACATGACTGTGTTGGCTATTAATAGATCCTACTGTTTTGCACGCAAAAAGGTGACTTTTACAATTGTGCATTCAAGTCCTCTGTATGAAAGCAAAACAGTGATAATAAGTCCCTCTCCCAAAAGAGCCCAGAATCTGTCCTGGGTGCGAATGTGTGTAGTCAGGAAAAGTGTAAAAATGCCCTTAGATAAGAAAATACAATAAGAAAATACAAGCTATACAAACAAAACAGCATACTTTGTATGTACTGCAGTTCATTAAAGGATTAGCAAGCAAACCAGCAAATAAAGAGACGCAATTGTACAACTGGGTATACAGTTCATTAAGGAAAAAAGAAACCTCCCATCATTCACCTGGCTTAATCATATGACCACAGAAACAACTTTATACAATATTCCTGCAGGGCACATAGTATACAGTGCTGGCAGTGATCTTGGAACCTTATCCTTAACTTTAAACTTTTTTTGCCATTTTATAGATAACAGTGTCATAAAACGTCAGCAGGTCTGTTTTGGGATTAATTAAGAACTTGACATGGTTTGAAATATCACATGTTTGAGTATGCAATATTTATGCACAATGCTTGATAGAGACTTAAAGCTTCTTTGTTAGCTACAATAGCCTTGGAACTACACTGCAGAAAGAGCTTTTCACGATTCATGAAGAGGCCTACCCACAAGGACGGTCTATAAAGCTTCTGCGCTCAGTAGCGTATTGACAGCGTATTGACAGTGTCCTAAACTATAAAAATGAAGGTGCTTCAAATGGCATCTTGGAGCAATACCACTGGTTCTTTAGACCTTTAAAGGGTTCTTCACAGTTACACATATATGTTGTTTGTTGCAATTTTAGGTCATGCATTTTTGTCCATTTATCATAGAATTCTCATGTAACGCAGTTCCCATACATGCATCAAGAGATGCAGAAAAATGAAAATATATCAAAATTGAGTTACATGCTTTTGGCATGACAGCAATGATATGTTGATCACTGTTAGTATGCTACTTCCAGACACAATACCCTGCAGCATGACTAATTATTTAGACTGGCTGGCAATATGGAATGGATGGGTCCATGGGTCGGTTAGTCAGTCACTGAGCCTAGTTACACGGCCTCCGGGTTGTTATTGGTGGTGGAAGGAAGCCTTCATTAGCATGAGAGTGCACACCCTGGTGCTCACCTGTTTGTAAACAGTCCATTAGTCTCAAGCTCCAAGGTAAACATGTTTACCGGTGGCTGATGGCACTGCCAGGGAGACTCCTCCTCTGGTAGCGGCGAGGCAGCATCACGCAGGGGGAAATTAATGTGCCATTCAGGATGACTGCTTTTCTTTCCCCATTGACAGGATCCCAGACAGAGGCTGAAGGCAAGAGAAGATTTATACACAGCCTTTTTTACTTGAAAACGTAGGCTTCCAGGAATGACATTTTGTTTTTATTTTCAAAAATGACGTCTTTTGTTTCCATAAATGATACGGAATTTCTTTTCTTTCTGTCTCCATCTGTTGGACCACAGTACTCCTAAAAGTAAAGGTGCCAGAAAGAGTTCTTTGGAGTGATTTAAAAAAAACAATGGTTTGCCTTTTTAAAATTGAGAAGTAAAGGTTCTACACAAATTAGGGTTTTTCCTAAAACCATAGCCAAGAATCATTAAGGGACCTTTATTTTTAGACCCTTAAGCTACATTTGTTCTTGCTTTAAAAAGTTTCCCTGCAGTCTGCTTAGTTTAGCATTTGTGTGGTTTTATGACAAAAAAAGCAACTACATCTTATTCTGCCTTTAAGATGAATATAATAATGTAAATAAATAAGTTTTGTTTTCCTGTCCTGTACTGTCTTTTTTTTTTATTGTCCAGGCTGTAACATTCCTCATAACTTCAATGTCAATGAGTACAGCTAAACTGCTGAAGGCTGATAAGGCCTACAGTTAAGTATTTGGACAGCAACACATTTTGCTCATCATTCTTAAGGTCTACAATCAATAGATACCTACATGAAAGTAATTACAGAGGGTTTACTTCAAGATGCAAAGAACTGAAAACACTTAAGAACAGAAAGACTGGGTTAGACTGACCAAAAAAGGGCATGTCCAGTTCTGGAACTAGTTTCTTTGGACAGATGATAAGCAAGATTAATTTGAGTATAAATGAATCTTGAGTAGAAAAGAAATGGTTCACAATATAAGGCATACCACTTGATCTGTCAAACATGGTGGAGGCACTGTAATGACATAGGCATATATGGCTGCCAGTGGAAATTGTGTTTATTGATGGTATGAGTGTTGAAAGAGATAGAAGTGTATAGAGTGATACTAAATGCTCATCAGTCATCAGTCAAAATATGCAAAACTCACAGGATAGCACTTCACAGTAAAGAGAGATAATGCAAACCTTTCACTTATAATAAAAAAATATTGTGACTGGTAATTATTAAATTCCACAACACAAACTGTGACCATAGGTATAAATATTAGTTTGTGCAATGCATTCAGTGCAGTATTTACTGGATTGGGCACTTTGATGAACTCAAATAAAAGGTTGCATATATATATATATATATATACACACACACACACACACACACACACACCTATAGACCTATATAATGGAATAGCACAATAGCACATGGCCATAAGCTACTTTGTAGATCTGGAGTCCTGACGTTTGACAAAGGCAGTAATTGAAGCACTGAAGTCACGTTTTTTGGCTCCACCCTTAACTGCTGAGCTTCTGTCATCTTTGTGAGTCGCACTCGCCCTTGAAAAGGTCAAACCAGGGCTTTTGGAGCTGAGATGACAGCTGCGCATCAAGTTTGCGAGAGATGCTGTCATAGATATTAATACCTCTTTGTTTATGCTGCTGGTTCGCTCCACCTGAGGAGCAGGTGCTGAGCTGTGATAACATCATAACGGAGAGGGCACAGGTGTGAGCAAACAGGAAGAAGCGAACATGCTCGCTGGTTTTGGATGTCAGTGTGGATAGCGTTCCCTTTTGTGTGGCTCCCAGAGAAAAGACAGTCTGCTGTTAACCCAATATGGCAGTACCATGTGAGGAAACTTCATGAACTTCATGGGCAGTAAAATTAAGTTAATGCATACAGATAATTCTTTCTTGGGTCGGCATTTATAGCAAATTATTAGTGTCATGTTTGCATCAAATCATTATTCATACTGTATGCATTATGCACACTGTCATACCTCACTGAATGTCATAGTGAAGAGGTTATTTATTAGCCCTTGAAAGTCTTTGAAAGCAATTACACAATTAGCTGTGGTTAGCTTTGTAATGAATGATGTTTGCTTACAAACAGTACTAGGCTTACATTCAGTACTGAGCAACACTCCTGGCAGTGTTATGACATTGTATGTCTAAACATTCATGAACACCCCTGATACTCTTAAGTTGCACCCAATGCTGCCACAGACGTGCAGTACTATGTACTAACCTTAGAATAGAACTCTCTGGAGCAGATAAACATAAACCTATAGGTACCATACCTAATGCCAGGTGTAGGCTAGAGGGATATAAAGCCCCCCAGCATTGATCTGTGGAGCAGTGAAACTGTGTTCTCTGGAATGATGGTGCTCCATCCAATACTTTTGGGATAGGTTGGGGAGTTTGATATCAGGTTGGGGTGTTGATCAGCCAACACCCGGACCTAACTAACACTCTTGTTGCTGAGTGCAAACAAATGCTCACAACAATGCCCCAAAATGTAGGACAAAGTCTTCCCTGAACAGTAGAAACGTCAGTATTTACTCCCACAAAAGCTGCGAATCAACAAATGAACAGGTGTCCCAATACTTTTGTCCATTTTTAGCAATTGTTATTTTAAACAATTCATTACTATTTGTTGTATTACATTGTGGCATTGCAGCTGGTGAGCAGCACCCTACCAACCACATAGCAACACCCCAGCAAGCACCTGGAACATCATAGCAATCACCAAGCAACGCGCTAGCCACTACTGTGGGGCTCAAAGAAACCATCTAAAAACCACCTAAATACCATAGCAACTACTTAGAAATGTCATAGTAACCACCTAACAACCACTTAAAAACAACGTAGCAACACCATATAAATCACATAGTAACACCTTAGCAACCATGTAGGAATTTCTTAAGCTGCACAATCCCTGTGCGTTTTCTTAATGTGTACTTATAAATAGCTAATAATAAATTGATTAATACTAATAATTAATTAATTTGGATATTAATTAATCTTGATAAATGCTGTGCACTGTATATGTGTATACATGGCATATAGTATATGATTTTATATATTGAAAAGCAAAAAAATAAATGTTAGAGTACATTATATTCTGATCAGCCATAACAATAGTACCACTGACAGGTGTACAGAAAAAATATTGTCTTCGTCTACAGTGGAATCTGTCAAGGAGTGGGTGTGGGTATATTAGTCAGTGGGTGAGCAATCAGTTCCTGAAGGTGATGTGTTAATAGCAGGAATGGGCAAGCATAAGGATCTGAGACACTTTGACAAGAGTTGAATTGTGACGGCTAGACAACTGGGTCAGAGCATCGCCAAAACATTCGTGTGGGGTTTGTGTGGAATGTAGTGGTCAGTACCCATCAAAAGTGCTCCAAGAAACAACTGAATTGGTGACCAGGGCATGGGCACCTAAGGCTCATTGATGTGGTACATGGAGGCCTCACCTACCAACTTACAGGACTTAAAGGATCTTCTTCTAACGTCTTGGTGCCAGATACTATAGGACACCTTCAGAGGTCCTGAGTCTTGTGGTGGCCTACTCAATATCAGGTAGGTGGTACTAATGTTATGGCTGATATTGTACTGATGTAGTACCTATGTTAAGGTGTATAGTCACTATCAAAATAAAAAACTATATTTAGTTTATTCTTTATTGTGTGCCTTATTTAAAAGTGCTGGATTTTTATATTGTTTTAAATGTTGAATGAACTAACAATGATGGTAAAAGAATACAGTGGAATATAATCACATTGCATTAACTTACATTAAAAGTTCTCCATGTTTCTCCTTCTTCAGGGATTTTTACTTTTTCACTCATCAAGACTCGAATCAAATGCCGAAGTCTGAATGATACATACAGCAATTCAAGACAACATGAAAATATACAGAACAATAACAGCTGTTACAGTGATTTACATTCTCATTTTAAGCATCAAACAATTAGAATCTGTCCTTTCCCAAGCATATCTCTGCTCTTTCAATGAGCTGAAGCAATTATTTGAGAGTACAGCATGCTTTCATTAGCTGCAACTTAATTCCAACCACATTTTTTTTTAGTATATATATTGACAGAGGCTGTAGTGACCGAGCTGTGCTATGGTACTGCAGAGCAGCCCAAGCAGGGCGGTATGCGGGTCACGGTGGGTCGTGGGTGCCATGTGACAGAAACCAATAACAGGCCTGGCTGAGTTCACAAAAGCTGTGGGAACTGAATGACTCTGGGATTGAAAATGCAGATGCATCATGAGCTCTCGCTGCTGTTTATTCTAAAAATGACAGATTCATTAGGAGGATCTACAGGGTCTAATGAACAACATTTCTGCGGTTGTGGGTGCTGGCCATAACTCACGCTTGCAATAATTCTGTATCCGTCTTTGAAATATGTGTTGAGTGATGCAACATAATTAATTCTTGTTTACATGTTGAATATAAATCGACATATGCCAATGTGGCGTGCGCAGAAAGTGCGCCAAAGACAATTACGTGGGATTACAGCTGTACTGTAAATATATTGAGAGGAAAAATATCTCATGAGCAAATTCGCATCTGGCTATGTGAGACTTAAGCAAATCTAATTATGAATGATGATTTGATAAGTGTGTTTACTCTTGAAGGCACACACACCCTATTTACACTTTCTTTTCTTTTTTTTTTTGGATCGTCATTGGATCGTCATACTATAATGGGCATTATAAAAATGTAATTCTCAGGTTTAATCAATATTGTTGTACCCAAGAATAA
Organism: Salminus brasiliensis; assembly: GCF_030463535.1. Taxonomy (NCBI): domain Eukaryota; kingdom Metazoa; phylum Chordata; class Actinopteri; order Characiformes; family Bryconidae; genus Salminus; species Salminus brasiliensis. The sequence goes on from NC_132887.1 coordinate 20,856,722, forward strand.
AGTAATAATTGGGTCCACACATGTGGTTATTTCTATAGATTCCTGGATGTATTAGTGCTGTTTATTATATAGACTCTTCATAATCATGGAAGCAATGAATAAATGCTGCCTGGGAGCAGACAGGCCTGGGAGTTTTGAGTTTGGATTGTCTTGAATCTGCTCCCGAGTGGCTACAGTCTCAGCTGCTGCACCATCAAGTGGAGGGAAAAAGTACAGCATTGACTTTCTAATCGCCACTTGCCTGCATGAACCAGAGTGACGTTTCCATATCAGTTTACGATCTGCTGTCGCTGCAGGGTTCTATTTAAAGTGTTGGGTTTCAGTCAGGAACTGCTTTTCCTGGAGCGAGTGTGTGTATATATATATACACACACACACATATATATATTTAACTGCAATGTTACAAACAGCTATTAATTAGCACAGGAGAGAAAACTATGCAGGAAAGTTTGAGATCTTTGCAGAAATAGTTGAGAGTTGAGACCAGTGGAAGACAAACTGCAAACCAGTTTCAACTACTGCGGACTAGATGATGAGACATGAAGATAAGCATCTTTTCCGTTATGCTAAGAAAAGTTGCTTGCAGAGGAAGTTTATTTTTGAAGAACCTTCAGTTTTCATGCGTTACTCATCATGGTGTCTGATCTGGATCTGATTAGGATTTGTGAGCCATAGGTCGCCATGCCCAATACCAACATCAGCTAGAGAGGTGTAAAGCCGGCCTTTCCTTCACCCCTGAACTGGATAGTGAAGCAGTAGAGCTTTCTGAAGTGATGGAGCTCCATTTATGGTGCTTGATCCAAGTCTGATTAGGATTTGTGAAGCTTGTCACAAATGATCATCATGTCCAAACATCAGCGAGAAGGGTAAAACCTCCCTCTACCTCACTAAAGCACTGGGTTGTGAAGCAGTGGAACTCTGAAGTGATAGACTGCCATCCAGTACTTTTGGGATGAGTTGGGATGAGTTGGGGGTTTCTGGTTCAGAACTTATCCAATGTCAGTACATAATCCAACTTCCGTAACTGACCCCAGTAATGATTCAGCTCTTGTTGCTAAATCCAAATAAATTTCTCACAGGAATGTAATTGTTGGTGTGGAGGAGTAGGTAACAACGTTGTTTTATCATTGTCCTCCACCATAGGCAGATTGTGGTCGAATCCCAGGCCAGGGATGCACATCACACTACACCAATAAGAGTCATTGGGCACGACTCCTAATGCTACATTCACCTGTGTAACATAATTAGAATGCAAGTCAGCCAAATGCTATAAATCTACATGCAAAATGTTTAAACATCTAGTGCAAAGCCTTTCCAGAAGGGTAGTGGCTAAAACTGCTGCAAAAGGTGAACAAACTTCCTATTGCTACCCTTGATTTCAGAAGAAACGTTGGGTGTGCGTTGGACATACCGTGTATCCACCAGGTCAGGCCTGCATTTCTTCCCAATTGAATCAATTACATTAAGGAAAACATGGTTCCCATGTTTGTGATTTCAAATGGTTCTTTATGCAATGACATAGAAGAACCACTTTTGGCTCCATAGAGAACCATGCTTGTAATAGATATGTATGAGTATTAGAAGCACCTTTATGTTTAAGAGTGTAAGTGGCATTTACTATCTGCTACAAACCAGGAAGAAATGTTAAACTGTGCCGCGTATTTTCACCATAGATGCTTCTCACCCAGCACACCAGCTTCCCAGACTCAATAGTGAGCAGAATGAATGAGAAACGAGGATGAGAGACAGCCAATGTGGTGGGGGCGACCCATGGACTTCAATTCGGAGTTGCATTTGAGAACTTCACCACAGAAGACATGAAGGTGGACCAAACAACGTAGGAAGTGAAGGCTGCCTAAATTGTAGAGCTGTGGGTTTGAGTATCTTATCAGAACTCCTACTGGCTTCCATCTGACCGTGTGTTGCACACTGTGCAGTTGTTCGGGTGAGCGAGGAGGTCCCGTGTAAACAAACAGAAGAGTGGGGCCCTCCTGGCAGTCACAACAGTAAATCCAGGCTCAACCGCTTATCACTTCAGCCCTCCTTCCTACCTGTATCCACCTCATATAGCAACAGGCTAAGAAACCGCATTTCAGCAGCTGCTGCTTATCTTCCCGAATGTGTGCTGAACTCTGCAAAACAGAGGGGTTAGAAGGTTGGGAGGGACAGACAGTTAGGTCTTAGGGGGAGAGGTGGTGTAGAAAAAAACCTGGCATGTGTGATCTTCGTGGGAGTTAAGGCAGTAGAAGCGGTGGTGATTTTGAAAAAACAAACAAGAACCAAGACTTGTTTTGCTTTGCTTGTAAGTACAGTAGTATATATCCACTGGAGCCATTAGAGCCATTGGAAATGAGGTTTTCCTTGACATGTCGGCAGCTGTTTCACTTGTAAATACTTTTGTGGACAGTGGAATGACTGATTTCTAAGGGTTTAGAGATATTTTAAAATCTATTTGCAGAATCATCTGCATCTACAACCTTTTTCCGAAGGCCTTAGAGAGCTTTTTGGATCTGCCTATGGTGAGCCCACTCATTTCAACAATCAAGAGCAAACTAAACTAAATGTCTGAGGATTAAACAAGACAGGCTCCTCCAGAATCCCCTTTAACCATGTTGTAATCATCTGTAGCTGATGTGGAGCCCCTGCTTCTAATTTTAGGCTTTTTTTTTTGAGTAATTAAGATTGAACTGCACCATCCCCAGCAAGAAGTAAGGGTTAAATGTGCAGATTACTGAGGTGGAGGGGAGTGGAAACGAATATGAGACCAAGTACAGTAATAAAGATCATATCCAGACGATGGAGACAAGGTTTTCCTTGACACATTTCCCTTGATGGCCTGTTTATATTCCTCACTCTTTGCACTAATAACCCTGTATGGGATGGTGTTGCCTTATTTTTTACATTTTTAAAAAATATAATGTCACAAGACATGTCTCTATCCAATAAAATTAGTAAAAATAGAAAAAGAAAAAAAAGAAAAATAGCATTTTTAAAAATACGTTTCCATTGAAAGAAAGTCGTAAATACAAATGTATATATTTAAAAGATATTTGGCTGTTTAAAGACATATTTGGTTGTCAGTAACCTTCTAAAACAGCAATTTTTCATTCATTGCCTTCACTCAACACTAGGCATCTAGACCACTTTTGTCAGGGCAATTATGCTAAAGCAGTGGTTCTCATCTCTGGTCCCAAAAAGACCACCTACCCTGCATGTTTTAGATGCTTTCCTGCCCCAACGCACCTGATTCAAATGATCGGCTAACCATATGAATTATATGATTTAGTCAAACCATGTACTAATATTTACACAAAGTGGACACAAGCATTTTCCATAGTGAATGACAAGTGTGAGTGTTATTCATTTAGTTTTTAGTTTATGACCAACACATCTCATTAGCCACCCATTCCTAAAATCTGGTAATAACCTCTTAACTTTAGGATTAGGTCAAGATTAGAAGTCGGCTCTGATTTGCACACCTTACATCAAAATCAACCATTTGTGGTCTTTTTCTGATTGTAGATGCTGATGTGGATACTTTAACATCAACTGTGGGAAGAACTACCTGTAGATCCCATGATGACATTTTAGGATTGTTGGAGACTTCTGGAAGACGGCCTGACCTGGCCATGCTGGCAGTGGTTTCAATTGTAAATACTTTTGTGGACAGTGGAAGGCCTGATTTCTAACTGTTCTGAGATATATTTACTCTCTTTCCAGAGTCATCTGTATGTACAACCTTCTTTCTGAAGACCTCAGAGAGCTCTTTGGATCAGGCCATGGTAATACAACTCACTTCAACAATCAAGAGCAAACTAAACTAAATTTCTGAGGTTTAAATAAGACCATGTTCTCCCTTACCATGTTCTAATCATCTGCAGCTGATGTGGAGCACCTGCTTCTAATTTTAGACATTGTATTCTAATGTAATAATAAAAGATAAGGGTGTCCTTACTATTCCCTTACAGTTAAATTTAATTATAATCTTACCATTTTATAAATGATTTTTAAGACATTTCTTCAGGTGTGTGTGTTTAGTTATGTTACCTCCATCTCTTAATGTTGTTCAAGTGAAGATTTTCATGGGGTGTCTTCTTTCTTTTTTTCTTTTTTAAGAGGCTATGCTTTTTTTAGAGCCCTTTTTTAGAGTTCATATTTCATTGTATAGTGAGTTACCTAAAGTAAACAATGAATAATGTTTACATTCAGTGTGTGTTCTGTCTCAACAGCTTTGTGTGAACTCGACGAGTTATGAGTGAGGAGTAATTAAGATTGAACTGCACCATCCCCAGCAATAAGTAAGGGTTAAATGTGCAGATTACTGAAGTGGAGGGGAGTGGAACGGCAGTGTTGGAGGCCGTGTCTCTGCTGATATCCATTCCAGATGCTGGCTAGACTTGGCGGAGCCAGGCCCGTGGTACCAGGGTTGGATTTAGTTGTCTTTTTCTCCAGGTGTGATGCCTCATGCTGATTCCTCCACATGTTCGGCCGGCCTTATCCAAACACGCTGGGCCCTCACCTCCCCTCTCTGCAAGCCCACCCACACTAGCAGGGTCTGTTACCTAGCGCTGCTTGAGAACACCAGCCTATATGGCCCTGCCTGCCGCTAGCATCACACTACAGTCTGTCAGTCAAACACCTTCAGGGAATTATCAACCTGAGAGGGGGAAAAAAAACTCTTTGAGTGGCTTTTTCATGTGTTAAATCTCCCGTGAGACCTCTCTTCAAACCGCTACCTCCTAGCATTAGCCCCTGATCACATCTGTAACCACAGCGTTATGGCTGACCTTCTTGTAGGTCATCTGAGCTATAGGCCTGTCAGACTAATTATTGTTCTTGCAACATGAGCCTGGTCAACACTGTTTCAGAGCATATTAAAGCTGTCACATTTCAAGCCTTCTTTTTTTTTTTAAGAAAAATACATTAGGTAGCGAGGTGAAAACCAAAATTTGCAGCTTGTGGATGAATTTCAGTTAAAAACATGAACTACTAGATGTTTAACAGTGCAACTTGGCCAAAGCGGTTTCACAGTTGTAGCTCAGTGTTTGGACAAGATGATGCAATTCTCCCAAAGGAAGATCAAAGTTCGGTTCTGAACAGTGTGAGTGTTTTTAAACGTATCTATTTTTCTAGGAGAAAAAACAGCAGATAAAAATATTTTTAAGGTTCTTCAGTTTCTTTATGTAAAACAATGCTATTACTGTTGATTAAATTCCACTTACAAATGTAAGAGACGATTCTACGTGCCACCTAGCTCGAACACAGGACTGTTTGCTCCATAATCTTTCTTATAGAATTCTGGTCATGCCTCATGTATGAACTGGCTGTTTAAGCGAGGTGTAATCTTAGTTGTTTGAACATATCACACTATAAGTCAAGTCTACATGGAATAATAATCAGAACATCATAACATATTCATGTTTATACATTCCAAATCATTTGTACTTTTAGTACATTTTTAGTTTTTAGTACATTTTAGGTTTTTAATGTAAATTTAAATATTACAATATAGTCAACAGACAATTCTAAACCCCCTAAACCCCTATTCTGTAACAGCTGATCCAATATACATTTATGCCACCAAAATGTACATACACTCAGCCCACTAACAAATGCATTATGAGGTTGAATGCAGTGACTACTTTAGGAGAACATGGAAGCAAGACTGCACAGGCTAAAAGCTAACGCAAGGCTGGAGAGAAGGGCTGACTGGAAGTAGCGCTACTGTGGGGGTGGGGGCTGGAGGAGCAACATGATACTACACGCTGAGGGCCAGGCAAAAAAGGCCAAAAAACTTAAAAGCTGTCGCTATGCCAACTATGGGCCAAACAGAGGAACCCAAGAGGCAACATCAAGGGGAAGCCAGGGAACTGCGGAAGGAGGGTGCTAGGCTAAAAGCAACAATGTCAGTTGCACACCACTAACAGAGAACACAGAGAGGACAGCAATACTATCCGGTAAGAAATAAAAATATACAATGCCTACATATGCTAGGCTAGGCTAGCCAATTCTGTGTGGCGACTGTGAGCTGTTGTGGGGATGTAAACCAGCCAATAAAAGCAGAATGTATGTTTTGTTTTGTTGTCTTTTTTCCAATGACTTGGACATGGTAACTTGTTTACAACATTGGGCATTTTTTACCCCCATCAAAGTTAAATAATTACTATTTATACATCAAAGAACAACTTAAAATATTCACCTTTGAAGTAAGTACATGCTACCTCGATAAGTCTTTTATAACAACTAACATAAATATTTGCCCTTTAGTAAAATGTAAGCATATTTAGTTATTACACAATACATTATACACTGCAATTATCCACAATATTTCATAACTTCTTTAAAACAAATACAAATAAAAATCAGGCACTCTTTATATTAATTTCATCATAGATGTACAGATTTTCCAGCCTTTAAAGAGTCATCTACAATTATGTCCACTATTCTGAATCAAAAGTACTGTTTACAGCTTCCTACAAATGCTTTAAAACTTATATGATTGTAGAGAACGAACATTATATTAGAATAACTCAACATATTTATCTGTCCCAAAGTTTTATATGTTTGAAAACAATGCTTCCAAACTTTTTTGGGTATTATAAGTAATTGCCAGTGTGAAACCGATCAACTTTTTTAAAATGTGTGCCATAACACAGAAATCCCAGCTGCGACACATATTTTAAACCCATATTATTGCTACAGCCAGACCACTTATTGTTAGGTCCTGGATATTTATTTCTATTTGTTTAATGGACTCTCCATGGGTGGCTGCTACACTCTAATCACCTCTGGCTTGCATATCATTGTTTTATTAGAGAGGAAATATTCCCTGTAGAGAACACAACTTGCTGAGGACTGTTTCCACGAATGCAGCAAAGGTTAGGTTCAGTAAATGTCATGAGGTGTTTCTTTTTCAATTCGACTAGTTACTGGTATGTGTTGTAGACCTACTTTCTGACTACTGAGCAAACATTCTAAAGTGCTGTGCTCCTCAAACTCTGAACATATGTTAATAATTCTGAAATGGAAAAAAAGACTCTTGAGGACTGGGAAAAGAAGCTAGAGATAATTATATGTTGAATTATCAAGATCCCACTCTAAGTAAATGTTATTGTTCAGAGCTCATTGCAAACAAGGGGGCAAGGGATTATGCTAAGAGCTTTCAGATGGTACCAAAGAGGAGACAAGCTCTGAAAAGACACATGGCATTGGATACACGTTCTGAACGGTTCTAACTGCACTGTGTCAATCACACGCAGTCCAAGTATGGAGACCAAAACCATAAGCATCATTTACCGTCAGTGCTGCGGACCAGCGCACGGAGCGTCTTGCTGAGGCTGCAGTGCAAAAAAAAAAAAAAAAAGGAATATCTGGACCTTTCTAGGGCCCCGTAGCTGGTATTAATTTCTGGTGCCTATTGGCTCACATTCTCTGGCACTCTTCAACACTCTGAAGGAGTGTTACTGGAAAGCTGGCTGTAGCAGGATCTGGAGTTGATAATCGTTCCTGTCCAGATCTGCCAGCATCTGTACCAGATCTTACAGGAGATTTGGACTGTTGCGTCTCCAAGTGGGGAGAAGGAAAGCAAGGAATCTTCTGGGATCATTCATCATCACCACTTGAAAACGAGGGAAGACTAACAGTGCATTGCTTTCTGACATAGCAGGAGCCTAGTATTACAATGTCCAGTACCTTTGAGGAGTTTCAGACTCCTTTGTCTTTGTCAAAAATGGTTACTCTAGACTGTTAAGGAGAAGAATATGATGAGAGAACGCAGTTAGGATGGTTTTGCAGGGTGAAATCTTCATGAAATTTTACTCTGACAGCACTTAACTTATTGAAATTCCAGTCATAAAGTACAGGTTATTTATTTTTCAGGAGATGTTTAAGAGGAGATTAGATTGAAGATTACCCACTTGCATAAGAAAGGGGACAGTCAAAAGGAAATAAAGTCAAACATGTTTACATTTTTCAAATATACAGAGAAAATGAGACTCAATCTTATATATTTATATATATATATATATATATATATATGAGGTTATTATATATTAATCTACAGTATATATATTATATTTTTTACCAATGCTAGCTAAAAATCATATTATAAATAATTGAATGTTTTCATACAATTACTATTTAGGGTAGACAGGAAGAAGCAGATAAGAAGGTGAATAGATGAGAGTTTTGTGGGTTTGCAACCCACAGCTCGTTTCATTACAGTATCACCATGTGAAGCAAGCCTAACAGTACTTTTCTGTAAATAAGTGGAGTTTTGTAGAAATACATACCAACTAAAAATCTCCTACTTATTTTTGTAATCATAATCCTACAATACACTAAAGAACTTCGCTCACTCCCTCAAGCCTAGTTCGTTTTTCTCGCCTTTCCACCTCTGTCTGCTCCAGCGCTGTGTGAATCCCTCTTCCCAGGCTAATGTGTTTCTATTTAGGCAGATAGAAGGAGGAGAGCAAAATGACTCACGGCACAGAGGCTATACATCATAATACGGCTCTCTGGGGACCGAGCAGTTCCAGCAACAATCGCTACAGCACTATTAAAGAGTGTCGGCCTTAGCGGGAGTGTGTAGTGATGCTGCTCCTGCTGCAGAGTCGATGGAGGAATAATGTGGCCTGGACATTCCAGCGGTTTGGGAAGCCACAGTTTCTAGGCAATAAGGAAATGTTACTAATGAATCAAGATGAGGAAATATATTCCCTGTTTGTGATGCCAAGTGATTTTCAGCCCACCAAAAGATATGTGTTTTTAAGCCCTTTAAAATAAGTGGAAATGCTTGAGGTAGTGTTTCACTTAATGACACAAACAGGCAACTTCATAACTGCTACATGATAAATATAATGGTGTAAATGTAAATATTTTAACCTCTTTGACCTCTTTAGACACTAGCTTTACTACTAAGTTATTAGGAAAGAGTGGGACATATTAAAAGTCACAAATTAATCATGAAATTCCTGAAAATGAATTAGTCAGTTAGCAGTCCATTAAGTGTTACTTTTGACCCACTAACTGAAAGTTACTCTTTATTTTCAGGCTGAATCTGGAGAAATAGAAATCAAATTGTGGTCAAGATTCAAGAAAACACCAAACCCACAGTTGGCTTAAACCTTCTCAATCCATTCGACATTTTAGCCTGTGTTAGCTTGTGCCCCACTCTCATGCCTCTAATTATTTAGGAAACTAAAACACTTACACATACAATAACACATGTATTACATGTTGAGCACAAAAACAGAAAATGTTCAGAATCTCTAGGAATCCTTCCCTTGTCAAATAGCCATTTTAAAGATGTGTGGTTTGTGTATATGCTGTGTATATATTTATAAAAAATAAATACATAAATTAATAATAAAAAAAACAGACCAACTTAAAATGATAGACGCATTTTTTGTAGTGTAGACTTAGTGTAAACTTGGTGTAAACATACCTTTCCATTTTTTTCTTGGACACAGATATGTACAGATGTTTCACAGCCTACTTTGTTCCAGAGACAGTGTGAGAATAGAAAAGGCCTCTAAAGTTTTAACTTACAGATGGAAATAAAATGTAAACATATTAAGGGGAGGGACACAGACATTAAATCTTACATAATGTAATATAAATGTAATCGAAATATTTTGAGCAACTTCAGCTGCAGATTATTTTCTGGTGTATTTGAGGTTCAAAACTATGTATTGTTGAGTTAGGAGAACATTTAACTAAACTATGCAATAAAGTTCTCAGATCTGTTTTATGTAGTTTTTATTTGCATGACTTTTTTACCAATTCATAAAGAATAGTCTAATATAGATTTATCTAGAATGTTATCATTTTACTTTAAGGTACATTAACCCCTTAAAACAGTTTGTACAGAAGTAATACACCTTAGTGTGTGGTGCAATAAGGGGTTCAAGTTAAGATCCTCAGTTTCTTCTTCTATAAGATTTCTGTAACAAAAATATTCTCAGCTACACAAATACCGATTAGCTAAGTGCGGTTCTGTAATGCCTACAACTCGCTGCCTTTTCCCACTCACTGTGAGAAGCTCTTTGCTAGAGTGAAGGTGACCCAGAATTTCCCGGGACTTCGCGGCTGCCCGTTCCGCTGGTGTGATGCTAACACCGATCAGTCTGTACAGCTCCCTAATGCACCCTCCCTGAGAGCTCCTTCTCATTTGTCACGATGCCGAGACAGACGACCCTATTCCCGCACCCAGATGAAGGTGACCCACTCGCCCAAGACTAGCACTGAAAGCGGGGGCCACCGAAAGTCTGTATCTGTTCATCACACCTTACTTCTATGCTCAAATTTACCTTTTTACTTTTTACTTTTACTTTATTTTACTTTTTTTTTGCTATAAACAAGTGGCCCTGAATTATGTACTGTGGTTTTGTATTTCCAAAATGTTAACTTTATAATGTCTAACTTACACATTAACAAAACAGTGTAATTACTGGTTATTACACATGTAAAACCAGTCAATATAGCTGATACTTGAATATTTATCCATCTGTAACAGTAATATATGTATATATATAATTATATAGAAGGCCAGTAGAAGGCCAGTATTTATAGAAGGCCAGTATTTACAGATACCATCCAGTATCTGGTTTATCCCATCAATCAAAATAAAACAAAACACATTCTGAGTACTGACCACTCAGCAACAGCCTATTCTGACTACTGACCACTGACAACTGCACATTCTGACTTCTGATTACAGCACAGTTTGACCACTGAGAACAGCACACTCTGACTACTGACCTCTGATCACAACACATTCTGACTTCTGACCAAGACAACAGCAATTTCTGACTACTGACCTCTGATCACAACACATTCTGACTTCTGACCAAGACAACAGCACATTCTGACTACTGACCTCTGATCACAACACATTCTGACTTCTGACCAAGACAACAGCACATTCTGACTATGACAACTGACAACAGCACATTCTAACTTCTGACCAAGACAACAGCACATTCTGACTATGACAGCTGACAACGGCACAATCTGACTACTGATCACTTACAATGGCACATTCTGACTACTGACCAAGACAACAGCACATTCTGACTATGACAGCTGACAACGGCACAATCTGACTACTGATCACTTACAATGGCACATTCTGACTACTGACCAAGACAACAGCACATTCTGACTATGACAGCTGACAACAGCACATTCTGACTACTGACCACTGGCAACTGCACATTCTGACTACTGACCTCTGATTACAACACACTTTGACCACTAAGCAACAGCCTATTCTGACTACTGATCACTGAAAATAGCACATTCTGACTACTGACAACACATTCTGACTGCTGACCACTGACAACAGCACATTTAGACTACTGACAACAGCACATTCAGATTTCTGACCAAGACAACAGCACATTCTGACTATGACAGCTGACAACAGCACAATCTGACTACTGACCAAGACAACAGCACATTCTAACTTCTGACCAAGACAAGAGCACATTCTGACTATGACAGCTGACAACGGCACAATCTGACTACTGATCACTTACAATGGCACATTCTGACTACTGACCACTGATAATGCCACACAATGGCCAAAACCTAAGCATGTTTATTTAAGGAGATTAGGAGAAGATTTTAATTAAAGTATTTATATCCTCTGGACATTTGTTCAAAAGCAGCTTAGTCTTGAAATCATCTTAACATACGCTTGACTCGTCATGTTCTTCAAGGCTTTAACTGATGTAGCCTCAACATCTCTGTATTCTTTAGGCTACTTTCATTTAGTACACTATTTACAGTGCCCAGTGTAGAGGGCAGATGGCATTCTCAAATGGTGTAAAAAAAAATAAATAACAACAACTAAGAATCCTGAGGTAAGTGTTGGAACCTACAGAACTTCAGAAGCTGGCAATTGTGAAATTCGTAATAACAGTAAGGCCTAACAAGGTGGTGCTCCATCTGTGCATAAGTTCACCCGAGAAGATACACACAAAAATGAAATGTGCTAGCCAATTCCAGACTGTAGCATTTCTGTGATCTGAGACCAAGCTGATGCCCTCCTTGGTGACACGAGAGGTTGTGAATCATCAGTAGAGCAGGGCCCTCTCTCCTCCAGAGGCAGGAAGGCATGATGTTGAAGGCTAGCTGAGGTGGCGAGTGTACAGAGATGGAGAAAGAGAGGGAGCCATGCGAGGCGGCGGATGGGGGTCAGTGACGCGGGAGCACGTGGCAGTGCCTCCGCACATGGCTCTGGGACCGAGGGACCCTGACAGATGGCACCTGGTGGGTGACAAACAATTAACAAACCTACAAGAATAGCTGGCACGACACTGTTCACGTAGGTTCCGGAGAAAGAGAAAGAGGACCCATCTGAATGCTGACTGTGAGCTGATGTCGTTTCAGGAAAGTAATTTTATCTGGTTTTGTGTGTGTGTTCTCGCCGCTGTTCGGCGGCCTGTTTTTACAGCGCACTGAATCGCCAGCTCGTCGCGTGCGTCACCTTCCTCGATAACAAGGGCAGACATGTAATGACATGTAATTGACTTGATCGTGATGTGTATCAAAACAATAATTAAGGATTCCGCAGTGCACAATTAACATCAATCAATGTTGCATTGTTCTTCGCTTTTATTTTCTCCTCGCGTTTTGGTGCCGGGAAGAAATGGTGTGTTCTTCAGCCTGCCCAGCTGCAAACTGTCAGATGAGTTTGAGCACCAGCAGTTTTGCCTCCCTCTGTCCCTCGTGAGCTTTAAACAGACCCGTCTCGTCTGCCGGGTTGCCGTCATCTCGATGAGATACTGGCTTGGAAGGTGGCTGTGTGTGTTATGTGAGCGTGTGTATGGCCACATCTGGAGTCTAGACTCTCTGGCTCTGTGGGCAGGGCTATATCTGCATCAGGCCCACAGCCCAGCGCTGTTTACATAGGTGGCACCAGCAGTCATCTGTTTCAACATTTAGATGTACGGCAATCTTCCTGCCCACAGCCTGTAACTTGCCGCTGACCAGCTAGCTGAGTTTGGGTAGAACCCTAATGATGTGGTTATCGATCAGTTAGGGAGGACATTGCTTTTTACACTGATCTTGAGGGCAGCCTGGAAGAGTGTAGACAGGTACTAATGTACAGGACAGCAGCAAACAGCCTAGCCTAAGGCAGCATAACTACGCAGTACTGGACAGTATTCGGCAGTACACAGTTCAGTTGTGGACAGTGAAAGGCAGTATACAGTGCGGTAATGGACAGATAGGTAGTCCTGGACAGTGAAAGGCAGTATACAGTGCAGTAGTAGACCTCAGTGTGAGGTACTGCTGAACAATGTGAGCTAGTACTAGACAGTGTTAGGTAGTACAAAGGCCAGTAGCAGATCATGTAGGGTCTTACACAATGAAGTACCGGAAAGTGCAAGGCAGTACAGTACATAGTAGAAATGTGGACAGTGTAAGGTAATTACGTGCAGAGTAAGGTAGTACTAGACAGTGTAAGGTAGAACTGGGAAGAGTAAGGTTGTACTGGAAAGTGTAAGGTAGTACTGGGCAGTTTAAGATAATACTGAGCAGAGTAAGGTAGTACTGGACAGAGTAAGGTAGTACTGGACAGTTTAAGATAATGTTGGGCAGAGTAAGGTAGTAATGGGCAGTGTAAGGTAGTACTGGACAGTTTAAGATAATCCTGGGCAGTGTAAGGTAGTATTGGACAGTGTAAGGTAGTACTGGACAGTGTAATATAATACTGAGCAGAGTAAGGTAGTTCTGGACATTGTAAGGTCATACTGGGCAGAGTAAGGTAGTACTGGAAAGTGTAAGGTAGTACTGGGCAGTTTAAGATAATACTGAGCAGAGTAAGGTAGTACTGGACAGAGTAAGGTAGTACTGGACAGTTTAAGATAATGTTGGGCAGAGTAAGGTAGTAATGGGCAGTGTAAGGTAGTACTGGACAGTTTAAGATAATCCTGGGCAGTGTAAGGTAGTATTGGACAGTGTAAGGTAGTACTGGACAGTGTAATATAATACTGAGCAGAGTAAGGTAGTTCTGGACATTGTAAGGTCATACTGGGCAGAGTAAGGTAGTACTGGACAGCGTAAGGTAGTACTGGACAGTTTAAGATAATATCGGGCAGAGTAAAGTAGTACTGGACATTGTAAGGTAATCCTGGGCAGAGTAAGGTAGTACTGGGCAGGGCAAGGTAGTTCTGGACAGTTTAAGGTTGCACTGGGCAGAGTAAGGTAGTGCTGGATAGTTTAAGGTAATACTGAGCAGAGTAAGGTAGGACTGGACATTGTAAGGTAATACTGGGCAGAGTAAGGTAGTACTGGACAGTTTAAGGTAATACTGGGCAGAGTAAGGTAGTACTGGATAGTTTAAGGTAATACTGGGCAGAGTAAGGTAGTACTGGACAGTTTAAGGTAGTACTGGGCAGAGTAAAGTAGTACTGGACAGATTAAGGTAATACTGGGCAGAGTAAGGTAGTACTGGACAGCGTAAGGTAGTACTGGACAGTTTAAGATAATATCGGGCAGAGTAAAGTAGTACTGGACATTGTAAGGTAATCCTGGGCAGAGTAAGGTAGTACTGGGCAGGGCAAGGTAGTTCTGGACAGTTTAAGGTTGCACTGGGCAGAGTAAGGTAGTGCTGGATAGTTTAAGGTAATACTGAGCAGAGTAAGGTAGGACTGGACATTGTAAGGTAATACTGGGCAGAGTAAGGTAGTACTGGACAGTTTAAGGTAATACTGGGCAGAGTAAGGTAGTACTGGATAGTTTAAGGTAATACTGGGCAGAGTAAGGTAGTACTGGACAGTTTAAGGTAATACTGGGCAGAGTAAGGTAGTACTGGACAGTGTAAGGTAATACTGGGCTGAGTAAGGTAGTACTGGACAGTTTAAGGTAGTACTGGGCAGAGTAAAGTAGTACTGGACAGATTAAGGTAATACTGGGCAGAGTAAGGTAGTGCTGGACAGTTTAAGGTAGTACTGGGCAGAGTAAAGTAGTACTGGACAGATTAAGGTAATACTGGGCAGAGTAAGGTAGTACTGGACAGTTTAAGGTAATACTGGGCAGAGTAAGGTAGTACTGGACAGTTTAAGGTAGTACTGGGCAGAGTAAAGTAGTACTGGACAGATTAAGGTAATACTGGGCAGAGTAAGGTAGTGCTGGACAGTTTAAGGTAATACTGGGCAGAGTAAGGTAGTACTGGACAGTTTAAGGTTGTACTGGGCAGAGTAAGGTAGTGCTGGATAGTTTAAGGTAATACTGGACAGGGCAAGGTAGTACTGGACAGTTTAAGGTTGTACTGGGCAGAGTAAGGTAGTGCTGGATAGTTTAAGGTAATACTGGGCAGAGTAAGGTAGTGCTGGATAGTTTAAGGTAATACTGGGCAGAGTAAGGTTGTACTGCACAGTGTAAGGTAATACAGTGTATTGTGGTACTGGACAGTGTAAAGCAGTACACAGGGCAGAACTGGACAGTAGGAATATTACTGGACAGTGAAAGGCAGCACACAGTACATACCTAGACAGTGTAAGGCAGTACACAGAGCAAAATTGGGCAGTGTATATTGTAATGTAGGAATGGATAGTGTAAGGCAGTCCACAGTTCAGTACTTGTCAGTGTAAGGCAGTCCAGAGCTAATGTACTGTACAGTAGTGGACAACATAAGGCAGCACACAATGTAATGAGGTAGTACATGTGTCTGGACAGTGTAAAGTCATAGACAGTGCAGCAGTGAATAGCATACACTCTTCGTAAAATCTGTGGGTACAAGTGGGTACAATTAGATGTTTGGTTATGATTCTATAACTGGAAAAACACAACAGTGATGTGCAATCGTTTTCCATTTTTGTGAAGGGATAAGATTAAGATCGATTCTGGAGCTAAAATCTGTGGGGATCTTCACATAATTCTTCAGTCTTCCTGCAGCCAAACCACCACAGCACAATTAAACTAAAATGATTTTTTGACAGGCCCGACCATATATTTCTGGAGATGACATATTAGAAGGTCCTGAAAGGTAGCAGTGGTCCAGGCCAGTGTTTGGCTCCTTGTGTGCATGCATCTGTTTGTCTGTTGTATTTGTGTGAGGCTGCATAACAGAGTGTAAACAGAAGAGCGCAATGAATTTCATTGGGAAGAGTTATAGTTAATCATGGAAATGGCCTTTTCAGTGGAGTGGGCCAGTCTGTGCCGGTGGGCTTGCTTGGAGTATGCCCTAAAAGAGCTCTAGGCTCTTGCAGTTGCTTTATTGGGCTCCTCTAGGGGTTCTGCCAGGTTTAATTTACATCTGCATGCTGAGCGGACTCAGTATACACACCGGGCAAAATTACTGCTGCAGTATTTCTCAGGGAGGTAAAATAGTGGGCTGAACTGTAAATAGAATAAAGCAGATCTTTCTTCTTGATTATGTGAAAGGAATGCCATTTAAAGTTTCAATGAATTAAACATTTAGAATAGGTAGAAATTAAATGCTGTTGAAAATGGCATGAAATGGCATCGAGAGTTGCAAAGGATTTTCCACTAGAAGTCTGCTTTGAACAGTAACAGAATATATACAGGCGCTCAGATATTGAATAATAATGCAATGTCAGTTTTGAGAAAAGCAAATTAGCTTATATAAACTAATATAGTACAGAAGTCAACACATATTTACATTTATGGCACTTATCAGACATTGTTATCCAGGGCGACTTAACGAAGCGCTTCACTGTTCACTCAGAAAACATTCCTTTTTAGTACAGTGAACTACTAGCTACCCACCAACAACCCAAAAAAACAACTAGCTAGGGGTCCCTAGCCCAATGAGTACATATCGCATCTGAAGATCCTTAAGGAACCCAATCACTAACTCAGTGTTAAACAGCACAAGCATGTTTAACAAGTTGTTAAACAGCACAAGCATGAAGAAGTTTAATGTAATGAAGTGGGATTCAAAGGTTCTTCAGCTCCAGCATCTTGAGTGGTACTAGAGCTAGGCCTTTATCCTGTGCCAGCTCTCAATTGAAAACCAGAGGCCCTCTTCTGAAGACACATACCCCTTCCTCCACATAGAGATCTCAAGAAGAGAGAGATCTCCCAGTAGCAGAGGTGTGTATAATGTCAAGCACTACAAAGAAATACAAAAGTCAGTATGGATATGCAAAAGATGCATAATACTCAACAGCAACGTACATACACTACAATGTAGCTGAATGGCAAAAAATGAGAGTCATCCATGAGTGCAAATGAGTGCAAGATTAAGTGCTCTTGAATAAGATGGTCATCAGTTAGCGTTTAAGGACAGCAAGCAACCATTCGGATAGCAGGGTTAGGTTATTTATCCACCTTGGTGCCACAGACAGAAAAAAGTCTAGATGCTTGGATTCCATACATCTTTAGGAATAGTGGATCAAGCCGAGCCATACCTGAAGTTCACTTCACCTTAAGTGCACTTAATACGGATCAAGATCACGATTTTGAATCTGATGCAAGCAGCTACAGGAAGCTACAGGAAGAGAACACAGTAGAAGAGTTACATTGCTGAACCTAGGATCAGAAATCTGTCTCAATCTGGATCAGTTGGTATGCATAGGAAGGCGAACTGAACAAACACTTGGGTGGCCTCCTCAAGATAAAAGGGTTGAAATCTTCGGACACTGTCGTGGAGAAATCTGCATGACCATTTCTGATATCCAAAACAGATTGTAACTTAGAACAGGGGTCCTAATTTTGAACAAACCTATGAGTTATTTGAAATACCGTTCTGTGAGCAGATGAATGTACTGGAGATCATTTGTGGTTATTCATAGGGCTGCTGCTGCTACTGCACTGCTGCACTGAACAGTGAAAATCAATAGGAAAGAAATTGGGTCGCATATTGATCCAGTGAAGCAGCTTAACATGCAGCGCTGGGACTGTATTTCTAAGCCTCAATAGAAATGTGTGCTAGCGAATGTGTGTGTGTTTATAGTCACTCTTTTGGGGGGTGGGGGTTGGTGGAGTGCAGCAGGGTACCACACTCGGGCCACCAAAGATGACAGTCATAAAAGCTCTCACAAAGATTCAGTGTGAACCTGAGAACCACATTACCATCTCTTTTTTTTTATAATCCTTAGCAAGATTAAACCCAAGCACTCAAAGCAAGCAAAGTGTAATGCTCCATTAAGTGTAATAGTGAATCATTAAAAGAATTACAAGTTTAGAACTTCACTTTCTTAAGAAGCCATATATGGTGCCGAAGCAGGAGCAGCATTTGCAAACTTTGGCAGGTATGTTAACAATGTTTCAGCTACAGTTACGTTTCTCCCGTGGATATGACTGTGGGACAAAATATAGCACTAATAAATGAAACTTTATTTGTTTCTCTCTTCCTAATTTAGCTTCTGTTTATAAAATGTAAACAAATTGCAAAGAAAGTTTAGCAATTGAGGGTTTGACTAAATTCCATCTCAGTGACTGATAAAACAGTTCTGTAGACACTCCAGGACCATCTCAGAGTTATATGTACATCCATGGCAGTAGGTAGACACCCTTAACCAAAGGTTTTAATTGGAATTTAGAAAAGCAATCCTTATGCTACCATGCAAATAAGACAGAGTCTAAGTATTCCATCAAGCTAAGACACTACCAGCGGCAAGTAGCTTGTGTTTGAACTAGGGAGGACCCTGACTATTAGAGTTAGATGTTTAGCTCAGGTCATAAATGTCACAAATGAGGAAAGACCCCCCCTTACAATAATGCTCATTTCTGGGATTCAATGCACCCATTAGCAGTACATAAGTTTACTAGTCTAGTTTAACTATAACTATAAGTACAGGGTCACACACTACCAACCCAAACAGGCTACACTACACAAACTCTGTTTTCCATTAAATGTTGTGTTTATTGATTGATTGTGAATGTATCGTTAATTAACAGTATGTACTAATTCAGGACCTTAGAATAGATTAGTGGTGAATTTAGTAAAACAATAGTTTGAAACTTACTTAAGTGTTAACTAAGGGCTGAGTAAAGAATTCACATATAAACTTACAGACCGATCAGCCATAACATTAACACCACTGTGAGGTAAAGTAAAAAACTTTAATTATCTTCATCTACAGCATCTGGCATCTGTCAAGTAGTGGGATATATTTGGCAGCAGTCAGTTCTCGAATGCGATGTGTTAAATACAGGAAAAATGGACAAAAATCAGGATCTGAGCCACTTTCACAAGGGTCAAACTATGATATCTAGGAAAAACTGAGAACATTTCCAAAACATCAGACAAGTCTTATTTTTTTTGGTCATGTAGTGGTGAGTACCTACCAAAACTTACGGGACTTACTTGCTGCTAATGTCTTGGTGGTAGATACCATAGGAAGCCTTCAGAGGTCTTGTAGAGTCTATGCCTTGAATGGTTAGATCTTTTGTGATGGAGAAAGGGGATCTACTCAATATTAGGCTCAATGTTATGGCTGATTGATGTACATATAACTGGTGCAACACAATCCTGAAGTCTTTGGACATCAGACCTAGGCCCAAAGGTTTGTTACACTAACTTACACTTTCTCACTCAAAGTTACCATGTATAAAATACAACATCCAGTGGGTACAATTAGATGTTTGGTTGTGATTCTATAATTGGAAAAACACAACAGTGATGTGCAATCGTTTTCCAGTATTGTGAAGGGATAAGATTAAAAGCGATTCTGGAGCTAAAATCTGTGGGGATCTGAACATAATTCTTCAGCCTTCCTGCAAAAGATTTGACAATGTCCTACTTGCTGGTTAGGTGTAAAATTGCGAGGCTTTCTTTGTTCAAGGGATAGTCTGCACACGTAAATGTCTAGTTGGATACAGCAAGTTAGCTTGCAAGTTTGTTTCAGAGGCTACCTTCTCCTAGTTAGTTTAAATCTTGGCACAAATCTGGAAGAACAACTTGGGCCGACTCCTGCTTCCGTGGTAAACTTTTTCTTGGTGGGTCACGATATTTATACTGGTAGTGTACAGCTAGTGTTTAGAAACACATAAAACTAGTTTTTTCTCCATGTTGGAGGGAACTACCAGACAGATATCTGCTCTACTTTCGTCCGCTCTGAGACTCGGACAAAAAAAAATACACTGGTGGACTACCGTTTACCGCTGCATTTGCGGCTGAGCTCCATCTGCGCCGTGCATTCTACTGAAAATAATGTGTTTGAAAGCATGACTTTTCTGCCTTCAGTGTGAAAGCCAATGACAATGAAATGAGAGTAGTAATGCAATGCATTTAAATTCCCAGAAACCATTAGACTATCTCTGAAGTCCTAGAAGGTCCCATGTGTTGTCCTGTGATCCATTTATTTGAATGCCTATTGAGAGACGGTATACAGTCTACTTTTAACCCTTAGAAGTCACAGTTATTGGCATTATAAGATTGACTTGTTTGGTATGAATTATTTCTCACTCATATCTCAGTGAGTTACATTTACATGTACATTTACTGCATTTAGCAGATGCTTTTATCCAGAGCGACTTACAAAAGTGCTTTGCTATTTACCCAAGAAAGACCTTAGCTAGTTAGAATAGACTAATAGTTCAAAGATACCTCTAAGTTTAGACATTACTAAACACAAGTCAGTAAGGTGACCATAATACTCTGCTATTCGCCCAAGTACTCTCTGAAGAGGTGGGTCTTCAGTCTGAGTTTGAAGACAGCGAGCGACTCTGCCGTTCGGACACCCAGGGGAAGCTCGTTCCACCACCTCGGTGCCAGGACAGAAAAAAGCCTGGACGCTTGTCTTCCGTGGATTTTAAGGGATGGCGGGTCGAGCCGAGCCGTACTTGAAGCTCGAAGGGCTCTTGGTGCGGATCAGCTTTTGACCATTGCCATCAAGTACGGAGGGGCTGGTCCTTTATGGGATTTGTAGGCCAGCGTCAGGGTTTTGAATCTGATGCGGGAAGCCAGTGAAGAGAACGCAGCAGTGGAGTGACATGGCTGAATTTAGAATCGTTGAAGACGACCCGTGTCGCAGGGGCCTGATGGTGCGCAGAGGGAGACCAGCCAGAAGAGAGTTGCAGTAGTCAAATCTGGAAGTGACGAGAGACTGAACAAACACCTTGGCGGCCTCTCAAGAGGAAGGGTCGAATTCTCCGGATGTTGTACAGGAGAAATCTCTATCTGAGAACGATAACTGATCATCCATGACTACACCAAGGCTTCGAGCTTCTGTAGATGGAGTGACCAGTGAGTTCTCAAAGGAGATGGCAAGATTGTTTTTAGGTCCAGCAGTTCCCGGGATGTACAGCAGCTCCGTCTTGCTGGTTCTCAATTTTTCATTGACGTTACATTAGAAGGAAATGTGAAAATCAAATAAAACAGTATTGTTAAACATACCTTGTTGTTTTTAGGTGGAAAAAAAAACTACATTACAGTTATACTTTTCTCCTTTCTTGGTATTAAAACAAGTGAAGTAATGTCTAGAAGTGGAAACTCAAAGTAGCACAGAATACATAGAATATGTAATTAAAGAATTGTGTGTGTGACGTTAAAACCAATAGCACTCGACTTCTAAGGGTTCAGGAGGAAAAGGGCCTTATTTAAACATTCAGGAGAAGTTTACTTCCATTGAGAACTGGATGTGCTTGTATGTCATTCTGCTGGTGCCAAGAACAAGCATGTTAGTTACAGCAGTTCCTGATCGTTGCTTTAAATCCCTGCTCACCTGGACCCTCTGTTTTGGATGCCCTTCTCTTGTTGCCTCCATCCCCCTGCTTCCCCTGGCCCATCTAGCTAACAATAACAAGAGTCATTTAGCAAGCCCAATCACAGGGAGCAGAGCCAAGATGTGTTCCACCGCGCGCCGTCCTTTAGCTTCTGCCCGGGTCCCTGCTCTCTGCAGTCCTGCCCCGACACACACCGCACAAAACCCCATTGTAGTACCTAGAGATAAGGATGGCCCGTTTGGTCTGCAGGCCGTCTCCAGAGGCGCCACGACTATCTCCTCTATCTCTCCCTCTCTACAAGCAGCATTCCAGCCCAGCACTCGCCCACACCACACAGCCTAAAGATTTATGTTACAGTAACTTAATAGTCCCTCATACACACACACATACACAGGTTTGTTTTTATACAGTGTCAGGATAAGAGAGGTCATCCATATGTCCCATATGTATTATATATATATATATATATATATATATATATATATATATATATATATATATATAAAGTATGTATAATATGTTATATATATATATATATATATATATATATATATAATAACATATACATTCTCTGTACTCTCTCTCTCTCTCTCTCTCTATATATATATATATATATATATATATCCATCCATTCACTTTCCCAGTAGCATGAGAGGAACTCCACAAACCACAAATGTGTAAAGTCTCTTAGCTGGACCAGATAGAGTGGGGAAACATCCCACTTAGTCAAAAAGGACTGAAAGCTGTGAAGTGCAGTCAGTGCAGCAGCCGGAATGGGGGCGCTCCAAGACACAACGTGGAGACATTGCCAACTCAGCAAATGTACCAGTCGTGATGTAGAAATTTTGCTGCACTGCGCTGGTTGAACTGCAGAAAAACTTTTACATGAAAATCATAACCTAAGATAAGGTTTCATGCATTAACAAGCCATTTAAAGCAGAATTATTCAAGAATTGGTATTTATTGTTCTTAAGCCCCCCCCCTATAGTTGGGAAGTAGAATTTGCATCACTAAAGGACACACTTTTCACATGCATACCTGGACAAGCTAAGAGATACAGAACAGTCACTGCAAGTGAAAGGAGCATGTGGACTGATGAGGTAGGATAATATTACCCATAATCTTGGGTTATGCAGTGTTATGCAGTTCTCGTGAATGTTGTCCTGTCTGCTTTACCAAAGTTACCTAGTGCAGTAGACGATGTGCTGAGCCTGGAGTAGCAACAACAGTGATGCTATTCTCTCTATTACAGGTCAGTGTAGCATCATAAGCTTTTATTTTAAGATAGAAATGCATCATAATATTGGTTTAGCTGGTTTTACTCAACTGATTTTATACAAACACTGAATATAGATTTAGTATAGACTAACCGTAAACTGATCATCAGTGGGGGCTTTGGAGTGGCTTGGCTATACTTGGCTATTGATGACTGATTTTGTGGGTTCGATAGCTGGGCTCGGCAATCTGTAAGAGTTGGGCACTTGAGCAAGGCCCTTCACCTTCCCTGCTTCCCGGGCGCTGCAGAAATAGCAGCCCACCGCTCTGGGTATGTGTGCGTGTTTACTGCATTGTTGGGTTAAAGGTGGAGGCCAAATTCCATCTGTATCCAACACAAATGGTGAATATGGTTGTGTTGTCTTGTCTTTCATAAAAGACTTTATAAATATTAATTAAGCAAAGGAAGTCATTTCGTTAAAAAAAAAACAAGGTAAAAGTATTTCATGCCATTTTAAAGTGTGACAATTAATTGAACTGTTAAATGGTCGGTACACAGGTACACAGAAAGCCATGGTCTTACCCTTTCAGCTGTAATGTAGGTTTTTTTAGAGCACTTTACAAAGTCAGGACTTATGTTGATCCTGAAATCGCAGGTTAACCCAGTTCTTCTCTGCTCTTATTACAACAGCTAGACATTTTTCTCTTTAAAATGAATGAAAACACACACACACACACACACACACACACACACACACACACACACAATGGCTCTGCTCCTTCTATGAGAGGCTGTTTAAGGTGAACCCAATCTCTCTTTCTCTCTCTCTGTATTTGATGCATGGCTTTTAGAAACGGTGTGTGTGTGTGTGTGGGCGTGTGGGCTGAGTGGCAGCTTTGCTGCTTCTTGTGTCTCCTGGAGACGAGAGAAGAGGGAGGAGATGTTTACAGATGAGGCCGAAACTAAGCCACTTAGCGCACTTTTGCGGCTGCTTTTGCACATGCACATGCACAGGCGTGCACTCACTCGCACACACGCACACGGCCAAACCATATATTTTCTCGGCTGCTATGTGAATCACTTCTTAACTGAAACATGCAGTGAGCATATTTACCAAGATGAAAGTGAACTGGCGACAGTTAACGGTTTAAAATGAACTCAGGAGTCTTGTCTACTGTGTAATACACAGTAAATATCTCCTATGCCAACGGGAGGGGTGGATGTGGGTCGCATTTCATTCCAGCAGCAAACAGCAGCTGAACATGCGATACGGGGTTTCATCACTCACACACACACACACACACACACACACATATACACACACATGACAAAATCAAACATTTATAGGCAACATGTAATACCTTGCAATCAATGGCATGCACATGGGCACAGCCACACTGCAGTAATACACTAAACAATCACCACTATGCTATGCTATAAAGTTTCACTGGGACAGATTAATAAAACTCATTAGCAGTCACATTTTATTCTGAAATGCTGGTGCTTAATGCATGTTAATGATTTAACGGCCAGTACCTGTTTTGAGTAGAAAACCAAAAATGTCCAAATCAGCTGTAGATTCTAAGAAAAAGAAGTACAGTTTGGTAAAATATAGCAAGAGATAAACAACAGAAAAAAATATATAAATAATTTGAAAAATTCTTTGGTAAACAATATGAACATGGTCTGAAACCATAAAGACAACTTATGACTATTAGAGTATGGGGACAGGGAATGGGATGGGCCCTATGTGCACTTGAGCAGCATCACTCGTCCTATATATATATATATATATATATATATATATATATATATATATATAGATTGTACATATATGAATGTATCTTAATCAATCATTTAAAAAAAAGATAATAGGGTCATAGGGCCTATTTGAGTATGGCTGTTGAGCATGTGCATCCATTCATGTCCAGAATGTAGCCATCGTCAAACAGCAACTTCCAGTGTGATTAACTCAACAGCCATACTCACATAGGCTGAGGTATTAACAGCCAAAAGGGTGCCAAGAAAACATTTCCCACACCATTACAACACCTCCACTGGTTTAGACTGTTGACATAAGGCTCCATGGATTCATGCTTTTGGTGCCAAATGCTGACCCTATTATCTGTGTGCCTCAGCAGAATTCAAAGCTCATCAGACAGTCTTTAACTATCCAGTTTTGGAGAGTGGGTGCCCAGCGCAGCCTCAGCTTTTTGTTCTTGACTGAACCTAGTGTGATCTTTTGCTGTTTTGCTGTCAGCTTGAACCCATTCTTGCCAACGTCCGTTGATCTCTCTCATTAACAAGACTGTACCATCTGAACTGCCGCTCACTGGACGTTTTATCTTTATCAAACCATTCTGAATAAACTGTAGAGACTGTTGTGCTGAAAATCTCAAGAGATAGAAATAAGCAACTCAGCCCGTCTGGCACCAACAATGATGCCATGAGATTTTGTGCTCACTCAGAGTGCATCCAATAATAAAGGGAGCTTTTTTCACAGACTGGCAAAAAAAAACAGTTTTGCTGGTGACACATTAGGTAAGACAAAGTTCATTTCTAATCACATTTGCCGGTGCTTAGTAGACTTCTACCACCTTAGCGTGCTTTCATCTGACAATGCGACTGCGGCGAAGCTAAACGTGAGTGACGAAGAGAGTGCGTCGTAAAAAAACTTGAGATGAAAGAGGGAAAAAAAGACTGGCGCACACATGGCACACTTCGACTCAAGCTGTCGAGAGTTGTCAAAGCGCGCCTATCTATAGCCTGTCTATCGCACCCACGTCTTCGCGGCATCTTCTGAACATGTGTGGACCCCTAGGAGGGCTCTCTCTCCCCTCCCCTCCGCACTGATCAAACAGGGAGAGCCGAGCGGGCCTGGCGGCGGCTCTGTGTGTGAGCTTCACACTCTGGGAGGTGGTAGAGGAAGGAGAAACAGCAGGACGGGGCCCATTCGGAACGCGGGGCCAGCGGGGGGACAGCGGCCCACCTCTGGGGAGACGTCAGGGAACCGAGGGCCTGGGGCCGAGCCGATAATGAAGATGAAAGCAGGAGCATCAGGGAGGCCTGTTCGCGCGCTGTCTGAGCTTCACACACCAGCCATCCAATCAGTGCAAAGCCATGGACCTGTTTATTAGCTCAGCATCTGACTGGAAAGCAGTGTTCTGTTAGCTGTGGGTTACTGCAATTTCTCTGTTGCTCTTATACAAGAGTTTTGCAAAAGTTTTAATAAAAGAAGGCTAATTAATGCTGGTGATATCCTCTGCCAAAAAAAGTAGTTTCTAGAATTTTAGAGCTGAAATCAGACATAACATTGATCACTTGTCTACCAATAAAATGGTGTAGTTGAAAGTAACTGTTGTATAACAACCAGGCAAAAAAGCTTAGCTCTTGACCAGCAAAGGGTATATTTGAGTTTTAATGGTTTAGCTGGTCTATCAACATGACCTACCTTATTTCCAAGCTTATTTTCAAGCATGAACAGCCTAACCATCTTGACCATGCTGGTTGATTAGTAGGATCACCATGACCATGTTGGTCAACCAGCATGATTACTTTGGTTGAGCAACATGACCAGTTGGACCATGCTAGTTGACCAGCCTGACCATGCTGGTCCTCCAGTATGATTAGCATAAACAAACTGGTCAACAAGACATTCCAAATTAGTCAACCAGTATGACCCGCTTGACAACCAGCTTGATCAAGTTGGTTATGCTGGTAGACTAGCTATGAAAACATGCTCTGTGCTGGCCAGGTTGCCAGATAACCAGCGGGCTTACCAGCATAGGGTATGTTTGGATGGTCAGCTTTTCAACCCTATACTAATACTAATAATATTTTAATGTTGGGTATTGTGGAGGGTGTTTTATGGCAAAATAAAACACCTAAAGACAATGTATTTTTTCAGATTTTCCAATGAATTTTTTTTATCATTATCAATATTAATTTAAAAAAATTGGATAGTTGATAAAATGATTACATTTTCTTTGTAGTTATTATGACCTCCGGTTCCTATCATGAATATAAATATATTTAAATAAAGAAACAAAAACTTATGAATTAATATAATGAAATGCATAAAATAGACACAATTATTTAAAATATGTTCGGATAAAGCAAAGCAACATGTCACTTTTAATAATAAATGTGAAGAATAAAAAAATACATGTTGATTTTCAGATTAAAATAAGTTTATAAGCACATCATAAGTTTATTAAAAGTTTATACTTTTAATTATAACTTATTTTCATTTACTCAAAGTTTGCATAATATTGTACGCTATATAAATAAAAGTATGAACACACTGCATATTAATGCCTATGGATTTAGAATGGGATATCATAAAAGCTTTAGTCCATATAAAAGTTTTCCATATAATGTATGTATGGTGTCCAGAACACTGAGGCTTTAGCACTGCTAAGTTAGCTAGTGGGTCATAAAAGGCTTAAGCAGTGCAAGACAAGTGCAAAGGAACTTTTTTACCATTATATGAAAACGCCAACAATTTAGTTATAAGGTCATAAAAACATCATGTTCAGCAGTTACGTCCGAAAACACCTGCCAAATATTACACTTCAGACATTTAAACTTCAATATTAGATGAAACTAATAGATGATGAGACTACTACTCTGTATGCAATATCAGTTGTGCTAGAAAGCCCTTTGCCCTCCAGGCGAGGTTGAGGTTGAAGCAGTGCCCAGAACTCTGGTTGTTGGAAGTTGGCAGTCGGGACCTAAAACTGAAGCTTGTGCATTTTCTAATATCATTTTCAGTATTTTGCAGCACTTGTTAGGTAGCAATGAGGGCGGAGGGCATGGGGGAGTTCTGCCCCCAATTTGTATTATGCTTCTGAGACTTGGCCCTCTGAAAAGATTGCGTGGTGAGAATTGGATTTAATTGTGTGTGTCAGTTCACCGTGGGTAGCCAATTATGAGCAAATTTGGAAGGAACGCTGTCAGGCACTCCTGGAGATTGAGTGACATTAGAAGCACAGGCCACTATTCTTGTGTCAGAGTAATTAGCATTCACTAACGTACTCATGCTAGACCAATTAGACTTAGATACTAGCAGTCATACTTGATATTAGCCCAAAATTCCCCTTGATCTGTGACAACACTGAACCACAAGTGCAGCATGCAAGGGCATTAGCATTCTTTTACAATGAATAAATATAAAAATAAAGACATGGGAACTCAGTATATCAGATGGATAAAGTACAGAGAAGAAAAAGCACATTGGTAGGGGTACAGTACTGAGCTCACAGTTATATATATAATTACCATAATTCTGCATATATATCACACAAAATCCTTTTTTGACATACTGTGAATCTGGCAGTGGTTCTTTACATTGTATCAGAATTCCATGATGAACTGACCAATAGAAATGCTCCAAAATGATGTACAACAAAATATTTTTACGTTGACGTCCATTAAGATTAATTAATTAATCTAATTAATCTTAAATAATTTTCCTTCTCCTGTAAAGTAGTTTTTTTTGGGAGATTCAATGTGTTGTGTAACATTGATGGTATATTTATCTATGTGGTAAGTCCTATGACTTATACAACTTCTGTAACACTATAAATGCATATATAATATTTATTTTATGCAGTTTGGGCCTTTGTTTTCTATAAGACTGAAAGGGACTAACTACATAATTTACATAGTATTTCAAGAATACTGTAATTGGTAAATAATAATAATAATAATAATAATAATAGTTAGTAAGTAAGTTGCAAAGTCTTAGTCTATAAGAGTTGTAATATTTTCTACTGAAGAGAACTCTAAAAACCATTCTAGGTTGTCTTGATTTCATTTCTGTTGATTTTTATAAGTGTGGTGTAAATGGTCACATAAACCACAGCCTTTTATTTCAAGCATGTACTTCAAATAGATGTGATTCGCACTGGATTTCTACAAAAGTAAAGCAGTAAACCATGTTAGAATACAGATATAAGAGCCACCTTTGCTGCATTGGCCCTTTAAAGGGCCTGTTATTGATTATCTATTGATTATAGAACGCTATTGTTCTACTGCTGCTTTTAGGCCCTATATCATGCTCATCTGAGATGTAAATGTGAACGGTCACAGAAGTAACCAGTGGATAACACAGTGGCTCACATTTTACTTCATATTTGCTAGAACATGATGACCCATCAAACAAAATTGGGTCAAACTCATCAACTGCTGACTCACCAGTTACAAGTGCGACCCAAAACAAAAAACACACATTTTCTGTAAAGACATGGAATAAAAGTCATGCACCCACATTGCTGGAAGAAAAAAGCCGGGATCAAATGGGTTAAAAGATTAGTTACTGCAATCACCTGCAGTGTAAGGGGTTAACTGGACACTGTAGGTGTTAAATCAACATTGGGGGGGATTTCGCTGTGCACATGAAAGGAATACATAGCAGCGGTAAACTTTTCTGACCTTATAGCCATAAGGGCGAGGGGCTGCAGGGTGTGGACAGATTGCCGGAGCATGTGAGACGCACTTTACAGCCGGTGGACGAGCGAGAGTGAGAGAGCGAGAGCACCCTGGAGGGAGCAGGAAGCAGGACAAGGTTAATGTTCTATGACAGACAGGAGCCAGCAACTCGCTTTAATGTCGTCCCATTAGGGCGCCCCGGTGCAGGCATCTTTCGCATCCTTTAGGAGCCTCTCTGCCAACAACTGGTGGAGGGGAGAGAGAGCGAGCAGCGGACCAGCTGCCAAACATGACATTTGCTGGCTAGGGCCGCTGAACCCCAGCAGGTGACATCTGTGGAGCAGCCCCTCCGCTGCCTTTCATCCCCCCGCCCTTCCCCCCTCCCGCCCTCGCCTGCCAGTGGACGGGGGTACCTGGAGAGGAACAGATGAATGCGCTTCGTGTCCGCACCCCAGCTGGGGCCCATAGCCACAGGGCCTGGGCCACTCGCGCTCTCTCTGAGGCTTCCAGCGGTAACATCTGCACCCGCGGCCTCCTTTGCCTTTGTCTGCCTCTCGTGACAGTGCCTGCCGGTGACAGCGCATGCATGTACCCCCGCGCCTTTCCAATGCAATTGAAACAACGGCAAACGTAATAGGGGGCGAAACACAGGCTGGCGCGGCTCGGGGTTATTGCTTCATAGCAGGGTTTGATCAAATATGTATAAACGCGCTGGGCGGATATGAAACGAACAGACCAGCGCGCGTGGTGAGCCTCGCACATCCAACCATGTGGCGTGGTGGAGGCTTTTTGCTTCAAAATAAAAAGAGGCTGGGGCTAACAACAGCTGGCATGGAGGTGAAATTCAAAGGTGAGCACATGTGTGCAAAGTGTTTATCCTTTATTTCCAAATAGAGCATTCACAGCATATCTTAAAAGTAAACTTATGATGTGCTTTTTTCATCCGCAAGTACTGTTCTCATCGTTGGGTTTTGAGAGTTTAAGGTATTGAAGAAATGTAAACAGACACAGCTAAGTAAACTCCCACTGAATAGGACTTCAGGAGCTGGGATGAGGCCTTACACATTGGATTAACTACAAAAATAATTAGGATTGCACAGTGGAATCGACCAGTGACACTTTGACCTCCAATGAATGGCACCAGTTTCAGTCTAGTTACAGTAAAAATGTCATAATTACATCACTGAATGTAAATGATAACAATACATTAATCAGGTCAACTCAAGGTCAAATAAAAGAGAGAAGCCTTGAAAAAATTATAGAATCATTTCTTCAAATATTTCATCAACTAAACAATGTTCATCAAACAAAAATTCATCAAATAAACAAAAATGTGCATATGCAGCAATATTAGCTAAGCGCTAACATACTATTAGAAATCCAAAATAGGAGCTAGCAGAAATTACTGTAGGTTTGAAGGCCTAGTAATTACTAATTACTGTTCGCCAAATATAGTGAGCATGCACCCACTTTGTTACCTTAACAGATTAATACAGCACAATCTGTCAATGAAGCAGACTGTTTTTTTTTGTTTGTTTTGAGTGAAAGAGATCTTTAATATGTGGTATTACAGTAGTAAATGTTGCCATTTACATAAGAGTCTGGAGTTTCAGAAATATATAGCTGCAAGATGAAAAGACAGATTCTGCATAAAGGATCATCATTTTAATCAGACTGTCCAGTTCACTCAGCTTCCCCGGCAGCATGCTTAGCATTCAGAAAGGTGACAGATTTGATTTGGGTACACTCGTCTTCCCGACATGCGGGGTGGACATGACTAATCTCAGCCTGCCATCTGGTTAAAGACACAGCCCCTGCTGCTGCGTGTATCTCCCGTGGCTCCTTACCGCTCCTCTCACACCAGGGGACGCATCCGCAGGTGTCAGAGGTCAGCCCGGCGACTGGCAGAGAAAAGCTGCCTCCACTGTTGTGAGGTCACACCTGCCCTGCGGCCTATCACTGTCTAAAGGATGCACAAACACCTCACAACTGCAGGCCGGCAGGAGGGTGCCCAGCCTGAGGGAAACAAAGGCGGAGTGTTGAAGCTGGTGCCTGGTGCAGGTTTGGATGGCACATCTGGTTTTCACAAGATTAAGAGTTTACCCAGGATTATTATTCAGTTGAACATTTAAGAACTATTACTCAGTAACTATGATGAATAAGCCATAACATTAAAACCACCTTCTTGTTTCTAAACTCATTGTGCATTAAATGAGCTCCACTTACCATACAGGAGCACTTTGCAGTTCTATAATTTCACTGTAATCCTGTTTCTAATCTATATTTAATCTATTAACTTGTTCTCTGCCAACTTTGTTATTCTCCTTTCACCCTGTTTTACAATGGTTAGGACCCCACAGGACCACCACAGAGCAGGTAACATTTGGGTGGTGGGTCATTCTCAGCACTGCAGTGACACTGACATAGTGGTGGTGTGTTATTGTGTGTTGTGTGGGTACGAGTGAATCAGGCGCAGAAGTACTGCTGGAGTTTTTAAACACCTCATCATTACTGCTGGACTGAGAATAGTCCATCAGCCAGAAATGTCCACCTAATAGTGTCCTGTGGGCATCATCCTCTGACCACTGATAAAGGACTATAGGAAGACCTATACATGTGCTTTTGCTTCTGACTTTACATCTACAAGGTTGACCAACTAGGTTGGAGTGTCTAAGTGTTAAAACTGGACACAGTGTTAAAATCCAGCAGCTCTGGTGTGCCTGCTCCAGTCGTACCAGCGCGACACAGACTGAGGCTAGAGACCCACTACACATCTATGCATGATGGCTGCATTGCATTGTGTTGTCGCCATGTTTACATCAGTAAATCTGGAAGTTCTTTACTCTCCAGTGAAAGCCTCCAGTAACACGTGTTGCACATACGCAGCCGGTTGTCTACATGAATGCATGGCCAAAGAGCAAGTACATCTCTAGCCCAACTTGCTACCTCCATGTCAGTGTCTAATCTGTGTCAGTGTCTGCAAAATTAGCATTTTTCTGAGACTGTTGCAACATTATGCCCTGACCTCTAATAGTCTAAGACTCCCAGATAACATATGTTTAGCCCAACTGAGAACCAGAACGTTTTGTCATGTGATCCATGTTAGCTCTACATATTGGCCCCACTAGGGTCCCACCAAGGTCAGGAGGGGTTACACATGGCCCCCATCTGGGTTGTTCACTGCACATGGGGCCTACATGGGACCCATATGAGATTAGGGTGGGCTGTAATAATGGGGCCCATTTGGGAAGCCCAACTTAGTCCCAGTAACAACACATGTACAAACCCCTTAGAGGCCATGCTCACCTGGAACCCACCCAGCCCACGTTTCACATGTTGGCTAAGACTGCATTACCTGTTATACGACTGCAGATAAAGCGTCCTACTGCAAGCTAAAAGCTACACAGATAGCAAAAGCTAAGGTCAATACACCAAAGTCAGTTTTTAATATAAACAAAATAAAACCATGTTATTTACATAACAAGTTGTCATGCATGTTGTCAAAGGAGAAGAGTAAATTAAAAGTTAAGAAAGAACGCCCAAAGAAATGCAGTTAGACCGCATACATTTACTGCATACAGATTGCCAGTTCAAACCTATAAAGGGTGTACAGTAATTTGCTTGCCCTAGCATTAAAAAGATCTCGATTAGTTTCCGTTAGCATGGAGCGAAATTCTTCCCAGTGATGATTCATCCAATTAAGACTTTCACACAAAGGTTATGTTTAACTGAAACCAACAGTGGGCAGCCTGTAGTGAGTAATGTGCAGCGCTCAATTCAGAGGCTTCACAGTAGCGGCCTTTGTTCCAGCATTTGGCATTATTGTTGATGCAGAAAGGCTGAGGATTCCTCTGCCTCCTGTGCTGATTCCATTGGCATTGGTCCTTCTCTTCCATCGCCTGACCTGTGTCTTAACCGCTGGTCCGTAACTAAAAATCCCAAGACATGCTTGGAGTTGGACCAATATTGCGATGAGTGGATACAGGAACACTGGGGGGAAATTGGGCTGGCTTGCCATGTTGTGCTAATGCACCATCAACTTTTCCTCCTGATAAAGGTGATTAAAACAAACTGCAAAATGTGAAACTGGTCCAATAATGTAGGAGTGCTGACTCATCAGAAGTAGGACTTCTGCTGCAAAGCTTTAAGGCCACTTCTGTGAGTTCTTGTGCTTTCATTTTCTTTCGTTTTGAGAGAAAAGCTGTGCTGTCACAAGGTTAATAAGGGATCGTGCTTTTGCTTATGATAAAATTGCGATAAAAACAAATAAAATACACTATTAAAAATGAAGCAATGCCATGCATACAATGCCAAACACCCTTTCAAAAGATGATTCTTTATGTAGTATAAGAACCTTCAATATCAGTTAAAGCTTTTTACTACAGTCCACATGTCCAAGTCAACACCCATTTAGGAACATTGATTTTAAGAGTGCACAGTGAAGAGCGTTCAGTTAATTCTGTCAACACGGAAATGTAATATGAGATAATTAATGAGGCCAGTTTTTAATCCCTAAAGGTAACCTCTTTGCTGTTTGACATGAACACCATCCGCTTTAAATACAAACATGCAGTGAGCGAGGAGAGGGGGAATTATCCCTCAGAGACCAAATGTAATTATGATCATCAATGATGGGTCTCATTCTCTTTCAGTGTCTGCAATTAGACTCCAACTGCTGGGAGCTGCCCTGACCCAATAAAGTAGCCCCGCTTCCCTCCCTTATGGCACAGTGCTATTACTGCAGCCCACTGGATTTTAGAAGGAACCGTACTTTGTGCCACTTTATGCTTATAAGGGATATTTAAAGCTGAATAAAAAGGTCATAAAAAGGCACATTTGGTAATGTGCATAAAAAAGGTTTGTGGAAGGCAAGGACTGATAAAGAATGTAGGAATAGAGGGATTGGTCATTAATGCTGGGATCCAGGTTTGGGCTAAAATCATAATGCTGATTATAGTTATAATGTCCTCAGTTCCTGGGGCGGTTAACTGTTATATCCACAAATT
Organism: Salminus brasiliensis; assembly: GCF_030463535.1. Taxonomy (NCBI): domain Eukaryota; kingdom Metazoa; phylum Chordata; class Actinopteri; order Characiformes; family Bryconidae; genus Salminus; species Salminus brasiliensis. The sequence goes on from NC_132887.1 coordinate 20,891,021, forward strand.
GTTGGGTGGGAAGTGGTCAGTTATCTTTATATTTGAATGGATGAAAACAAATTCTAAGGGGTTAGTTTTATGTCTGAAAGGTGCTTTTTCCTTATTTGCCTCAGTCTTCATCTGCTAATTTAACCACTGTTGAGCCAAAGAAACGTAGAGTTAGAACTGTAGAGAGCTTGACAGACTCAAAAGAAGGTAAGAGCTCCGTGACCTGAAAAGATTAAAAAGTGATGCTGAGTTGCTTTTTTCTTGCCAAGCAGGAAAGATATTGGCTATTATTGATGTAGATTTTGTGTTTACCTGTGTTACAGTGTAGTACAGTACAGTATTACCTGTATAGCAAATTAGCCAGTTGGCTTGCTAACACTCATTATTTTTGCTATTCTTAGCTAATTTTAAGTGCTGTCCTCGCTGTCCTTTTGAAAATGCAACCTATACGACCACCTAAATAACTACTGGACTCCAACTATAGCCATCTTATAGCCAGTGTTTTTTTCTGTTGCTCAGTGAACGGGACTGTTTATTTTCATATTGTGGCACCTGAAAGAAAGCCTCAAGACTCCCTCATTTTCCCTATTTTTAATTTTCTACGTTTGTTGCGCATAATTGCTCTCTACATTGTGACAGTATTTCATCATTAATGAACAAAAACAATCCTCAAATGATACTCAAAAACACAAAATACGACTTCACTTGGATATTTATTTACCTGATGCATACAAACTGCTCCCACAAATTTATGAATAGGACCATTAACCATATTTTAGCATTGTGCTAAAAAGCTTATTTTTATAAATCTGGCCTAGTATATTCATGTGGATATGTGAAAACACTGACAAAAGAAATGTTGCATTTCAGTCCAAATTGTACATTTTGTTACATGGGCAAAAGTATTGGGACACCTGCTCATTCATTGTTTCTACCAAACAACTTTATCCTGCTGTTGTTGGAGTAACTGTCGCTACTGTCCAGGAAAGACTTTCTACTAGATTTTGGAGCACTGCTGTGGGGATTTGTTTGCATTCAGTGACAAGAGCGTTAGTGAGGTCAGGATTTTATATAATCTCCAACCCACCTTATCACCAACTTCCCAACTCATACCAAAAGTACTTGATGGAGTGCCAACCATCATTCCAGAGAACACAGTTCCACTGCTCCACAGCTTAATATACAGGCGTGCTTTATACCCCTCTAACCCACATCTGACATTAGGCATGATGCCAATAGGTTCATGTTTATCTGCTGTTCTATAGACAGTACTTCTCTACAGGGACTAGACAAGCTGTGTGTGTGAGTGTGCATTTGCACATCCATGTCATTAATAGTTTCAACTTAAAGTAGCTGAATGCATTCATTAAGAGGGGTGTCCACAAACATTTGGATATATAATGTATGTCTTTTGATTCGTAATGTTGGCTCACATAACAGGAATCAGCCTCAGCATGTTACAGAAAGTCCTTGGTTGATCTGATTATGACTGAAACCTATTCATGAGTTCCGTGCAAAGCTCCAGTGTCACGTAGCTTAAAACCTCAGCCAAATCCTCAGTGCGTTATTCCCCTGCTGTGTCCAGGTACAGAGGCTTTACATGGCAGAAATTCCCAAGTCTTAGTGTTGCTGGGCTACCAGCGGCTACTGGGGCAAGGGGAGGGGTGGGGGTTGAGAATAGGTGCCGTTCTCTATGGCGACTGTCTCCCCTTCCCTCAGAACCCTGTGCACTCGGAGCGTCCATTAGTCATAGTCATAATGGCGTGGAGCTGCACCGCTCCGCTGCGCTATCTTGAAGCGAAATAAAGGAAGCAGGTGTGGGCAGGAAATTAATGTAAATCCATCAGCGTTCAATTAGGCCCCCACAAAATAGGAGGAAGAGCATCCTCTACCAAACCAATAGGGCACCATTTCCTTTGTGTGAATGCAGAATGCGAGCTGCCTTTCACTCCATCCATCTCTTTGTTTCTGCAGACAAATGGCGCTAACTTTAATTATGAAAAAATAGTTGTACAAATTTATCCAGGTGCGGGCAGCTCTTTTACCAATTTTGCTTTATTTATTTATTTATTTATTTATTTATGGGGGCATAACGGCAGCCATGCCGGTGGGTTTCTCCATTACGCTGACAGCATGTTGGCGAGGGTAATTCAGTGTGTGTGTATGTTCCTGGAGGTGCAGTGAGCATCGGCCCTCAGTGTATGGATCAAAAAAGGACTCCAACCTAATTTGTTTCTAATAAAAGAAAAAAGAACTTGTGAAGGTGCACCTGCCATGGAAGAGACCTGATCTGCACCAGGGTACACATGCTATTACATCTATCCAAGGTTTAGAAATTTGAAATGGGTAGCATATGTATTTCTCTAATGCAGACTTAATCATCACCACTGTATTTTGCTGAGGGGTATATATGTAGCTACATGTCCCCTTTTAAAATCCAGTTTGTGGACCCCATCACTTTCAAAGTTACAATGTTACAAAGTCAGCTGGAGATCTAATAAATAGAGTAGGTCTTGTCTGCTTTTTGCCTCTATAATAAGCTAACTAATCTTCTAGCAAAAGTTAGCACTTAACATAGGTGCTACCACTACCATGCTTAGCAGCTGGTACTTTGTTTTGGGGGTTAAATGAGGGATTCTACTAGAGACATTTTTGACTTGAAAAAAGTCTCGACCTCATGTGGTGCAGATAGACCCGCTTTATCTTAACTTAACTGGGCCAGTCTTTCTCCCGTATGTGACACAGATTCGTTATCCAGACCCATACCTTAATTGGGCCGTTGTGCATTTTGACTACGGCACGGATCTGTTTGCCAGATTCACGACTGATGTTACACCCAATACAGGCAAATTGTGGCACAGCCAGCCTTCACAGCATTGATATCGCCATGCAATAAACACATCATGGCACATGCTACAGTGTATGATGTCACAACATGCTCATTTAAAGGCATGTCATCATACATATGTAAACATTAGCTGCCATGACCACTTCCGGAATGCTAGCATGACACTGTTATATTACTAGACATAACGTGTCACAAGAAAAGATGGCAGCAAATAGAATTGTCTATGATTATGCCATATTTACACCATGGTTATGTCAGGGGTTCAAGTAAAGTGTTACCCAAAACTGCACCCTTGGCTAGAGATACTGATACCAAGCTGAACACCACTGCTGTTCCATGGAGTGACAGATTTCTACTCGACCCTGCAAAAGAGAGGAAATGTATGTGTAGCGATATTTGACAACCGGCAGCTCTTTACTAAGTCTGACGCAGGCACAGATGAGCTAAACTCTGGCAGAGCGTAATGCTAATTACCAATTAGCACATGACATCAGCTAAGGCAAAAGGACTCTTTAAACAAGAGAGATGGGGAATGAAAATGGGGATATCGCATTTCGATCAGCATGCTGTCCTCATTTACGATGATATCAGTGAAAACAAACCAGCGGAAGGCTGGCTTAGCCTAACGGCTGAGGTCACTGTTATTGCATTAGCCTTAGCCTGTGCTGCTATAAAGTGCCAGCCCAGTACTACATGCCTGTATTTCGCCCTGGCATCCACAGAACCAGCGGCTCAGGATTAATAATAGTCTGAGGGGTACTTAAATGCGTCTAGCACACAAGGTTCTTTCTTAAAGCCTGAGAACAGTCCGATGGCAATGATGCAGCAGGAAGTTATGAATTTATGGTGAATCTAAGCTTATTCTAAGCAAGTAACAGACGTAACAGTGTATAATATGCGTTGTTTTCTATATTAGCCTCAACGGGTGTCTGGTTGCAAGGGGATGACGCTGCTCAAATCACGTAATGGCTCAACAAGGGCATTTCTGTAAGCCGAGACAGAACGCGCCTGTTTACATCAGCTATCTATGTCCATGAAAGAAAGCGCCACTCCTCCGTCTCGTCTGTCATGCTTTATCAACAGACAAATCCCCACTGCTTGTAAAGCAAAGTCTCTGACCGCCTGCTGCTGCATTAACTAACAAGGCAGGAGCTTGTCCCTTTAACGTGTCACTTCCTGTGGCACGCTCTCTGAGGGGCGTCAGGGTTAGATAGCCCCAGACGAACAGCTTTCTAAGGGCTGCGAGAAACAGTAGCCGGCATATCAGCTGGCCATTAGGCCGGCGGCGGATGTGAGCCTGTGCGCCAGGGGGGAAACTCTATGCCCTTTTCTCCAGAATGTCCCATTCCTCAAGAGCTTGGCTTCTGATCAGCAGATACAGCTAAAGAAAAGAGCAAGTGTTAAGGGGCTAGATGAAAAATCGAGCCGCCCATATGTCATAACTTTGACTGTTATGACATATGAGCCTAAATATGGTGTGCAGGTCCATTGCTATAAAATTTTGTTATATAAAAGACTTAATTTGTTATTAAAATTAGCAACAATTATTTTACTAGTAGTGTTGCCATTTTCTTGCATCATCGTTGTGCTCTCTATTGTCCACTCAGAGATTAATCAAGTGCGGATGCACTGGCAAACTCAGCCTGGAAGACTGTGAAATAGCACTAATTGATCACAGAAGTCTTTCATTGAGAAAAAAAACCCTATCACAACATCTAGTCAAGTCAAGAACACTCTTGAGGAGGTCTGTGTATCAAAGTCTATGATCAGAGGGTTTACTTTAAAATGCAAACCACTGGTGACACCAAGAACAGAAAGGCCAGACTATACTATTAGGAACCATCTAAAAAAGGCCTACCCAATTCCGGAACAATAATCTATGGACAGACGACACCAAGATTAACTTGTACCAGAGTAATAGTAATATATATATACAATATTCCGAAGTCTAAAGAGTCATACCACAGTGTAAGCTATTAGAAGGGACATGGGCAATAAGTTTTGCAGGTAGCGCAAATGGTTCTACATTGACGTGGATTTGGTACCACCTCAACCTGCCTTATTTTAACATTAAAAATGCAAAGTTCAGTTTGTTGACAGGGTAATAAATGAAGTAGACATGCACATTTTTATTTTTGAAGCAGGAGCGAGAAGCTTGTTAGCATTAGTTCAGTTTGCAGGAGAACAGTCAGCTCACTACAGCCATGTTGGTGTCTGGTCTCTGTCAACGCATCATCTGCATTGCAATCAATGGCAAATTGTGGATTTTTTGACACATGCAAAAAAAAAAAATAATAATAATTGTAAATGCCCATGTGAACGCTGCCTTAAGTTTTTGGTTTAGAAAGTGCAGCATTGCCATAGTAACAAGAGTGTTTGGCGGGTCTCAAGCTCAATGCGGATCAGCTCTGCACAGAGCACGGGTTCTGCATGATGGAGGAGACCCTGTCAGCACTCAAGGATGAATGAGGTGAATGGGCACATTAATAAAGTCTTCATAAAGCTGCAGCATGAGGCTTATCAGCTAAAACGTCACTAGGAGAAGAGTGGTGGGCATTTAGAGACATGACAAAAAATCAAAACAATTATTTTTTTTAATAACCACTTTCACAGCTGAAAAAATATGTAAAAGAACCTCAAATCTGAATAAATATGTTTTGCCAAAGCATTATAGAGACTTGTGCAAACTCAATTCAATCAACCAACCAATCCATAAATCAATCAATCAATCAAAGAAGCAATCAATCAATCAACATAAAAAGCCAAACATAGAAAAGAGAATGTGCTTAGATTGCACTAAATGCAAATGCAAAATACATCAATAATTAATATGATTAATAAATGACATCACATTAAATGAGCATTGTCATGATCACAAGATTCTTATCTCTCCTTCCATTGGACAATGCAAAAACAGCCCTACAATACTCATGTAAGCATTCCAGGCTAGCAGGAGGTACTATACCCTCATCAAGTTGGATGTCAAATGAATTAAGAAGCGAGTATAACATCCAAAACAGACCTAAATACAGCACATCTTTTAAGATTGTCTGATCTGATCTTTCACACAGGCACCCTATTTATACCAGAAAAAAAGATTAAGAGAGTTTTTGGAGCTTTTCCTAAATCTAAACTCTTATTTCTCATAAATCTACACTCTGGAAAGAATTTCAAACAGTCACCTAACACTGGTGATTGAAGTTGGAGAAAGAAGGTTGATGTAGATGCAGGTATGTGTAGTCCAATAGTTGTGGCAAGAAGGTGGGGTTTAAACAGACACCATGAAATCACAGATTTTTAATACCTTTTATGTAAATGTAAAGTCACATGATCTATGGGGTCATTATGGATCATGTGTATGCATATGGTTGATGTGGTGCAACACATAACACCACTACCTGCCAGTAGGCTACCAAACCATGCAAGAGACCATGAATGAGATCCGATTCCTGATTTGGATGCTGCGCCACATCAATAAGAGTCATTGGGCAAGACTCTGAACACTACATTGGCCCACCTCTGTAATACAAGTAACCTCGTAAGTCACTCTGGGTAAACATGTCAGCTAAAAGCCACACATGTAAATGAATCACATGAAAAACAGGACCAGCAGCTTGTGATTCCCGCTACACTACAAAAAGCCAAAATTAAAATGTAGAGGTGTCAGTGCTGCATACCAGTGAGTACAGGCCCATTTCAAGCAGAACTGAAGAGTGTGCCAAAATGCAGAGAAAAGGCTATGTTTTTAAAAATTGGATACATGTGGGCGAGGCCTAAATATTTCATTAGGTGTTGTGCTTGTTCAGACTTTGAGAATAGTTTCTCATAAATCTTCCTCCTGCAACTTTCTGCCTGAGAAGCAGCATTCTGTGTATAAGTATGCAAAAGACCGTGTGTGTTTCTGTGTAAGTGTGTGTGTGTGTGTGTGTGTGTGTGTGATGGGGGATACAGTATGGAGAAGTAAGAAGAAGAAGGGGAGTGAAAAAAGAGAAAGAGAAAAGCTTGGCACGCAGAGGCAGCGCGTGTGGACTGTCCGTGCCAGGGAGACGTTATTTATGTTTGGATGGCAGCGCGCGGTTCAGGCTGCCGCAGCTTGTCGCCCGCGCGCCTTTGGCTTCCTCCTGCTGTCCCGCCGAGGGGGGGTTGGGAGGGGGGTTACAGAGGGGCTGGCTCGCTCCCATGACCCCCTCCCAACACACATGCACACATGCACACACACACACACACACACACACACACACATACACAGACATACACTCAAACTCAGACGGTGAACTAACTGGAGAAGTATGGTAGAGAGAGAAGAGTCGGAGAAGTTGTTGGTGTATGACGTCACTGGTTCATGCGCCTGCCAGGGCTGGAGGCACGCAGGGTCAAGCACACATCTGCTGTGGGTTGAGGAGCAGAAAAAAGGTAATACTGGCACGGTTTCACTCCTACCCCCACATACACACACTTCATCCACTCACCCAATCCCACTTCAAAATGCAGATATGGACTTTTTTTTTCTTGGGTAGATGAGTGGGTGGGGGCTCTGGGGGTCCTGGCTCTATATGCATGTGATTATGAGTTTACTGGCGTTTACAGTCACCAAACAAGAATGCTAAAATGAAGAAGTTCAAGAGGTTTGTACAGACATACAGGACAGTTCTGAACTCATTAGCTAACAAACTCTACCTACACTCTTAAAACAGAAGAAGGATTCTTTTCACGATGCCATAGAAGAACCACTTTTTGTTCCCTAAAGTAACTTTCAGGGTTTTTTTGAGGATCTATTGTTGTAAAAAAGATGGTGCAGAGGTGCAAAGAAGCTTTTTTAACACCAAAAAAAAAAGAAAAAAAGAAATGCACATAATGTGAAGGTTCTGTACTGATTAAAGATTTGCTCTAGAATTTGGCATTCAAATCATTTTTGTTAGAATGTATTCATATTTAATTTATAGTCCAGTGAGACAAAAACCTTTTATGTGTCTCTATTCACACAGCAATTAGATTGCAGTGCTTAAGAAGATGTGAAGAACATTTTAAAGTTTAAAGAACCCACACACAATGTTACCTTACATTACAAGACAGTTCTTTAAATGGTTGAAGCACCCATATCCTCCTCGTTGTTTTTATTTTAGTCCACTAATGACAGTTATGTGGGTTCTTGTGCCAAAAACAGGCAAATATTATTTTCATATGATCATTTCTCAGTCATCTCAATATCTAGGAATTAAACAGGCTGCTTTTGTAGTGCTAAATGTGCTAAATTACTATATACTGAATAGGCAGATATATGTACCTGCATTGGTTGTTTTGACATTGCATTTTTCTTTTAAAAACATTAGAAATATTTATTCATTTATTTATTATATATTTTTTATATGACATGGATGCTTCAAAAGGTCCCCTACCCCACACACATTTGTTTGGGGCATTCTTGGGGGTCCTTCCAAGAAGGTCATATTTCTGCAGGTATCACTGCACAGTAGAATAGTGCACCATCACTCCGGAGTCTGCTAAATCCTCCTGAAGGTTTTTAGTAGCCTTTTTGGTAATTCTGAAAGCAGTTTCTCCCTCTTCATGATCTTCCAGATCTTAACTTGTCTCCACAATTCTTATTCACTGCCGTTCCTGAATTACATTATGAACTAAAGAAATAGCTGTCCTGTACATGCTTTTCTGTCATATAGCCTTGTTCTGCTTTGTGGGCATCAGCTATTTAAATTTCCAGAGAGCTAGGCAGCTGCTTAGAGGAGCCCATGGCTGCAGTGTGGTAAGACAAGGTTTGAGGAGTCTATCACCTGACCCTTTTTCTAACAATGAATGTGAACAAGCCATAGTCTGAAATCTGAGAACTCAAATCTATTGAGAGGTCAAAACTTTTGCATGGTGGTCCTTTCTTTTTTTTCACTCCAAGATTGTACTAAACATAATATACTAATAATGCCTAACATGGTCATAGAAACTTTTGACCAGGGGTGCTCAAATACCAGAATGTACATGTTGTACGTTTAAAGCAGCTTACTTATTATGCATCTCAATAATAAATGAGGGTAAAATATCAATAATCAATATCTTAGGGACTATAACCTAACAGTAATTGAAGAAAGCAATGTTTTTTTTATTATTATTATAGTATGGCAACTCATTGCAGCTCTCATGGGGGGCTCCAATGAAGCCCCAGGAGTATATATTTATATTTCCCAGACTCTCAGGGCCTTAAAAGGAAGACAGAGCCTTTTTCCTGAGGGCTGCTGAGGCTTGGAGTCTGGTGAGGCTCAAGCCAGGGTGCTGTGCTGGCCTGGGACTTTTCAGCGTGGTGTGGCGCATGGACGGATGGATAGATGGGGGCCGGAGGAGAGGAGAGAGCGGCCCAGGCCTGGCAGCAGCCTCGGCGGGGCCAGATAACAGCTGATACTGGGACTAATTTGGTAATGTGCTGGACAGGGTGGGTGACGTGGGCCGCGGCGCTGCTGGTGCTGCTGATAAAAAGCATGCCAGCTGAAGCTGGCTCCTCTCGGGGATGCTATGCTGCTCACAGTTTTATGAAGGGGCCGTATCTGTCTGGAGAAGGAATGGATCTGCCCTGGGTGCACACACACACACACACACATACACCCACACTAATGAAGCAGAGTTGGTCTCTGCAACTCCCTCACTTCAGGCGCTGATAAAGATAGCAGTGGGGCCTGTATATGAACAGGATGGGGAAGCTAACCATGTCCAGCTTGGTCTTTTACTTGAGCTTAATGGTTGTACTGACCAAAGAGATGTTGTTTAGATATTATATTTAAGCACTGCTTGTTTAAGTGTACTGTGATTGTCTAGTTTCCTTTTCTGATAAACCATAAAACTAAAGCTTTCTAAATGGATCTTGGCTTGGATGTAAGATACATTGATCAGCACAACACTAAAACTCTTGACGTGAAGTGAACACATCAATTATCTTGTTACAGTTGCACCTGTCAAGGGGTGGAAAATCCTATCAGGTCCATAAGTATTTGGACAGTGACAACATTTTTGTCATTTCGCCTCTGTAAACCACCTCAGTTGATTTGAAATGAAGCAACCAGGATATGATTGTAAAATGTAGACATACAGCTATGTTAATACATGGAAAAAATATTACATTACTGTTCACATCCATGTTTTACATCAAATCAAATTTATTTATATGGTGCTTTTTATAACTGTTGTACAACAGAAATTAGTAAAAAAAATACAATAAATCAACAACATAAGAACCTAACACAGGGGGGACCCATCCTCCTCTGGTCAGAACACACCACCCTAAACTGTTGTACTGCTCAGATGCGCAACATGTTCTTAATCATAATATAATAATCATGGTGTAGTATCTTAATATAACTTAATGTTGTCATGACAGTCATGGTAAGAGAAATGAGAATAATGATGGTTAATAGTGGTAATATTAATAGTGGCGGATAATTAAGAGTCCATTTAGGCTTTCACATGGTCATTAGGCAGGAAGCAGTGGTAGGAGGGTGTGCCGCTGGTCTGGCATGGGTGGTGAGGAAGCCTGGTGGTAAATAGTCCCTCAAAAGTAATTGGACAATGGCCTTATAAGCAGGTAAATCACCAGGTGTGGCCTATTGCCTTATTATTTTCTAACAAATGAAGGGGATACAAGTGGGTGAGGTGTTGAATTTATATATTGTAGCTGTTCATGAGAACTCACTCATGAATATGCGCTCTAAAAAGATCTTGATGAAGTGAAGGAGGCCATCAAAGAGATAGCAGAACCTACAGGAGTGGCAGAATCAACAATTTGGTGCATTCTTGAAAAGAAGGAATGCACCGACAAGTGCTGAAAACCCAGGAAAGACAACTAGGGAGAGATCATTAGCAGAATTATTTATTTGGTGCAGAAAAGCCTCTGCACAACATCTTATCAAGTCAAGAACATGCTTGAAGAGGTAGGCGTAACATTATCAAGGTCAACAGTCAGAAACACCCTCATGAAAGTAAATACAGAAGGTTTACTTCAAGATGCAAAGCTCTGGGAACACTCAAGAACAGAACGACTAGATTAGACAGTTCGAAAACAGCTTTAAAAGACTGCCTAATTCTAAAAAAGGTTCTTTAAACAGATGATAACTTCAGTGTGGATAAGGAAAGGAGTATGGACACTGAAACGAAGCAAAAGCACATCATCTACCAAACATGATAGAGGCATTATTGTGGCATGAGTATGCATGGCTTCTGCAGTAAAGACCTTTTTGGTAAAGTCCTTAGATTATAGCTATTATTGTGGTGTACAGAGGCAAAATTACACTGACTGCTTTAGGTGGCAAGTAAATAAGGTGATGTGTTGGAAGTGGTAAAAACGGGCAAGCATTAGGATCTGAGCCATTTTGACAAGGGTCAAATTTGTGATGTCTACATGGCTGAGTCAGAACATCCCCAAAACATCAGGTCTTGTGGGGTGTTTCTGTTATGCAGTGGTCAGTACCTACCAAAAGTGCTCCAAAAAAGGACACCCATTAAGCCGGTCACAGGGTCAAGGGTGCCCAAGGCTCACTGATATTCACAGGGAGCAAACGCTAGCCTGTCTGATTCGGTCTCATAGAAGAGCTACTAAAACACAAACTGCTTTATTAACGGTGGCAATGTCTTGCAGATCCTCGACAGGTCAGAGCTGTTTTGGCGGCACAAGAGGGACCTACACAATATTAGGAGGGTTGTTTTAATGTTTTAATGTTAATGGCAGATCATTGTATGTAAATTAGTGATGTTTTGATTGACAGCACTGTACTGTGTGTCATTTAAAAAGCATTCTGGGCTTTCTGAAACACTTCTTATAACATCAAAGTTAGTAGGACTTACTGTTGTAGGCTGAGTTGATAGATAAAGGGGTGGGTTGGTGCTCATGCCATCACAAAAACAATAAATGGAACTCTAAACTCAAAAACTCAAAAACGTAAAAGAAATTCAGTTGTCCGTGATATGGACTATTTACAGAACCACCTATTGAAAAGCTGCCTTGCGTGTGTGAAATGTCCCAAAACCACTGAAAAAAACAACAACAGGACAATCTATCCAAAGTTTGTTTAACAAACTTTATTTATTGGTGAATGCATTTAAATTTTCCAGATTGTGTTCTAATACCACAGCATTAAACAAATGGATATAGCTGTCTAGGTAATCTACAGTAATTGCCCTCTGACTAGATAAAGCATGGTAGGCAGCATATATGGACTTGATGGGCAAATTGGGGACATATTTTCTCACAAATCTTGTTACAGATTTGACTTATTTTGTCAAAATAACTTTTTCATGAGACCTATGGTTCAAGGAAATACTTTCAGTGGGTACAGAATTCTAAAACTTACATTTCAAGTTTTAAAAATATAGTTTTCAAAACTTTTCTTGGCCTGTCATTAGTTGTTTTCTTTTTCAGGCCAATTTTACATTGCATTTCATGACTTGGCGACATAAACAATGTGACATGACATTTTTAACCATGTAATGCAGCAAGGTCAATTACACACTAAGGTGTATTACTCAGTAACACACCCACCGCCCACCGGCAGTCCATTGGCTTTTTAAGAATTTTAAGGGCTTTTTAATTATACAATATCAAGTTATATTCTCTGCAGTGGAGGCAAAATAGAGGTAAAACAAACATTGTCACTGAACCAGAGCTAGATGTGATTTCTTTCTTATGTAGACACTAACAGTACTTTAAGAACAATTAAAATTTTTAATCCAGTTAAATTAGACATTAATAATAGTAAGTTAACCATTTAAACAGTTTTAAGAGGTGTTAGAACTTGCACACTATATGATAAGTGTAAGGCTATCATAAGGTTAGGAAATTATTTAATATTTCAGAATATTCTGTTGGAATATACCAATTGTGACTCTTTCTGAAGTTTTTAAAAAGATTTTTGAAAAATATCAATCAATTTTCTAAGCATAAAGTTAAGGGGAAAAGCACATCTAAGAAAGACAAAATCTAAGTAAGACAGTTGTCAATCCGGCTTCTGATCATTTTAACTCATATTTAAATATTTAAATATATCTTTTGCAAACACTGTGTGGTTCATGCCTGTGGGTTTTGGATTAGTCACTTTTTTCGATGCCCTCTGCATTACATGACGTTAACAGGTCTTATATACTTCTAGGACCAATAGCCTGTGCTGGAGGTTTGTGTACGTCGCTACTCTAACCATAAAGAGGTATCATGGTGATGAATAATACTGCGAGGCCTGTGAATAATTGAGAATAAGCAAGAGATAATTGCATCTGGCTCAGTGTTATTACCATTTAAATTGAGGCCCTAGAGTTGAGTGCCTCTCTACTGAACAATCTTACAGTTAACTAAGCACACATGTAACAACGAGGCCCTTTTAGCCACATATTTTTCATGTTCCAACTATTTTTCTCTTTTTTTCCCCCTCAGCTCTCCACTGTCCATGCCTGAAATGCTCTAACCACGGCGATAAAGATTTGTATTTTTGATTAATCCCCCATATGCTCTGATTGCCTTGGCGATCCGCAAGAAAGGGAAGGACATTATGTAAACGCCGCTGTTGTCATGGGTGACAGATTGACAGTGGCCGACAACAATACACAATTCCGTTTGGTATGGCTGACAGAGGCTGGCCTGTCTTGGGGTAAATAAAGCCCAGTGAAAACTGTGGGCGCTGCAGAGCTGGAAGGATGAGTGGCTCTGAATGACTGGGTAATGTCCGTGTCACATGTGCTATCCAAAGCCGACGCGTACACACAGCAGCACACTTGGCCAGCGCCGACGGCCGCACATTTTTCATACACTCTACTTTGTAACAGAGACGACACGGCCTTAGCAACTGCGGTGAAATGAACTTCAGTTCACCCACACAAAGAAATGATCTACTGAAAATACATCAAATATTTCAGTATGCTTATGTATAGGCAAAAGTATTGGGACACATTTATTGTTTCTTCTGAAATGAAGGGTATTAGAAAGATACCTGCTTTTGTTGGTCTAACTTTCTACTGGATTTTGAGGCATTGCTGTGAGAATTTGATTGCATTTAGCAACAAGAGCGCTAGTTAAGCTCAAGATGTTGCATGCTCACCACCTCTTCCCTATCTCCCTAACTCACCCCAAAGGTACTAGATGGAGCATCATCATTCCAGAGAACACAATTCCACTGCTCCACAGCTCAGTGACATTAGCCCATGCCTGGCATAAGGTATGGTGCCCAACCGACAGTAGCTGAATGCATTCATGAGAAAGAATGTCCATGAATATTTGTACTTCTGCTGGTCCACAATAAATCATATATAGAAGATGACCTTGAACACAACTCTCACTTTTAACATTAACCTTAATATAAAAAAATCTCATTCTAACTATAACACTCTATGATCCACTCTATGAGAACACCATACAAGAACCTCTTTTGGTTCCATAAAGAAATATGTATGGATGCCAAAAACATTTTAAAAGTCTAAAGAACCTTCATCTCATATAAAGGTTCTTTATGATTTTATAAGTCCTTCACACTTCTATGGCATCGCTCAAAGAACCATTTGAAGTGTGATTACCTTATGTAACCCTATTAATAATTTAAATCATTATAATTTCATCTGATCATTTGTTCATAATTTGAGAATTTCTACATAAAAGGAGCCAACAGAATAACATATGACCCATTATAATGTATTTCCCATGTGGAATATCATAAAGCTATTTTAATATATTGTATTTTCCATGTAAACATTGTTGAAGAAGTTCATTATTGAGTTGATCTTGGGTATCATCTACAAACATGGTCAGATGTTTCCACAACTATCTCAGTGTAGGCCTACCATTTCCAAATCTCTATAGGCAAGCCATTAAAATGGGTTTCCTGCAACACAACAACTTTAACGGTCACTGGGAGAAAAAGGGAGCTGTCATAAAGACATGATGAGCACTTTTATCGTGTGCTTTGCTTGTTCTACAACAGAGCTGCTGCTTCCTGTCTCCTGTGCCAGGAGGAAAAGCTGAAAGAAGCTAACCAGCACCCCCTTTTGAAACAATTACAACTGACCTCAGCTACGGTCTGAACTGAACTCAATCTCCATCACTTACTTGAGATGAAGCACTTCTGTTCAGGCTTTTCACAAGCTAAGTCAACATTTCAACTGCTTTATGCAAACCCTGGAGCAAAATGATGCCAATATGTATATTAGTTTTAACGATACAGTTTGTCTTTCAGATGCTTAAAGTCATCAATAACTGTGTTGATGTAATACATTTGTTATTAATGAGAGAGGAATGTGTTCATAAATGAAGTACTGGCTACTATATTAAAGGTTTTCACTTAATAAATGTATTTCAAAGGAAAATCTGACCTCTAGGATTTCTAAAGGATCTACTATTATGTATCACTGTTGCCTGATTCCACTACTAGACCCCCCTCTCCACACCTTGAAAGGCCATTTCTTTTCCCTGCTATAATACACCAAATTCAGCTCAAGAAGGGCTTGAAAATTGTATAATGTAACTTATGGGTGTTAGAGCAGGGAAATCACAAAACTCTGCAGTGCAGGTAGACACGGCCCAAGAATGAAGATGTGCAGCAAACAAGCTCACAAGACTACCACCCAACCAACCAACATCTTACACTGCATTTCTACAGTCCTACCAATAATTCACTATACCAATAATCAATAATATTAATGGAGAGTTCGCTTCCCTTTACTGCAGTACCAGCCTCTACTTTTCTGGAAAAGCTTTGCGCTACATGTTGCAATATTGCCGTGAGGATTTTATTGCATTCAGCCACAAGAGCAATAGTTGAGTCAGGTCCTCATGTTCAGTGATCAGTTCAGGATCACACTTGCCACTCCAACTTGTCCTGGTAATTTCCCGTATGGAGATTATAAATTATATATCAATTGAATATCTCCAAAGTGTGCACCTTGAATCTGCACATCACTAATTAAAAGAGGTATCTCTATAGTGTTGGTCCTGTAATGCACCAGATTCATTTTATTTATTTATTTTTTCATATTCTTGGACCTTATTTATCCAAGTCCAAATGTTCTTAAGAATAAATTTCTTCTTAAAACCTCAGTTTTTATGAGGGTTGGTTTTTGTTCACTTTCCGAGGACAATGGCATTCATCGTTATAAGATAATAGCTGCAAACTCTATGTGGTCAAATTCTGCACATCATCTGCTCCAGGGAGTCCTAGTCTATTGGTAGTACTTCTCCACAGGGACTAGACAAGCTGTATGCGTACATTTGCACATCTGTGTCAGCGATGGGTGCAACTTAAATTAGCTGAATGGGTTCATCTCATTCAGGGGTGTCCACAAATATTTTGACACATATAGTGTACTGTCAGGGTACAGGCATGGTTTTCAGAAGGAATCTTCTGGAGAAGTATGTGTCCTGGGAGTGCTGGGGAAATTAGCCAACAGTGTTTTTATGGGAACATGAGAAGATGACCAAAAGCATGTTCTAGTGGAACCTGATTAGGTACATATAAATATAGTATTCAGACTGACACTGTGCCCATGTGAATGAGCCATTGCTTAGTATCAGCTTTTTTAAAAATGGCAAAATGTGATCCATTAAAACACATCATAAATCAGACAGACTTTGATTCTAACATGTCAAAAGCAATACAATTTCCTCCCTTTTCACATTAATGACTCATGATGCACTGAGTGTATTCTAATGCCCCTAGTAGTTAGAGAGTACAAGAGTTGAGCATAGATAAAGATACCTTTAGCATAACCAGTGAGGGAGCCCATCTTAAGGATCCCATGTTTTTAAATGATACCCAATGTACTATTTAGGTAACAATTAGTTGTCCAAATGATTGTAAATTATTTTTTTCTGTGCTGTGGGAAGGGTTACATTTGAAATTAGAAAAGTAGATTTTGCCATACTTTAGTGTATTTAATATTATCACATATAATTAGAACAGATTTCAATGAAGCAACAGTGCATACAGTTCAATCGCCACCATAATGGCTCCATATCATGATGCGTAAAATTTCCATGTTCCTTTACAATCAGGAAATCAGGTGATCCGTAACTCACTATTCTTAGTACAGATATTTTGTCCAGGGATGCCCAAACTTTTTTGTATGTGGTAAAACTTAAATGTAATAAATAATAAATGTACATTATTAAATATTAAAATCTGACACCTGCGCACCTCAACCGTGTGTGAATTGCTTGAGATCAAAGTTAAAATTGTGTTTACAGAGGTAAATAATAAAATGCTTTTTTTTTTTTTAGTGATGCTACAATAATAAATAGGCACTTTTCAGATTTCCGGATGTTTTATTACAAACAAATGTGTTGTTTAAATCAACATTATGTACCATTTCCACCATAAACTACCAGCTTCAAAATCATTGTGATGCTCCACTGACTGTAATAGAGAGATTAGAGCCTCTCTTGTTGATGCTCTTGGCTCAGTTCTCCTTTGAGAACTCACTGGTCACTCCATCTACAGAAGCTCGAAGCCTTGGTGTAGTCATGGATGATCAGTTATCGTTCTCAAGTCTTGTTGCAAACGTAACTCGATCATGCAGATTTCTCCTGTACAACATCCAGAGAATTCCAGACTCTCGTCACTTCCAGACTTGATTACTGCAACTCTCTTCTGGCTGGTCTCCCTCTGCGCACCATCAGGCCCCTTCAACTCATCCAGAATGCAGCGGCACGGGTCGTCTTCAATGTTCCTAAATTCAGCCATGTCACTCCACTGCTGCGTTCTCTTTACTGGCTTCCTGTAGCTGCTTCCCGCATCAGATTTAAGACCTTGACGTTGGCCTTCAAAGCCCAGAAAGGACCAGCACCTCCATACTAGATGGCAATGGTCAAAAGCCGATCCGCACCGAGAGCCCTTCCAGCTTCAAGTACGGCTCGGCTCGACCCGCCATCCCTCAAAATCCACGGAAGACAAGCGTCCAGGCTTTTTTCTGTCCTGGCACCAAAGTGGTGGAACGAACTTCCCCTGGGTGTCCGAACGGCAGAGTCGCTCGATGTCTTCAAACACAGACTGAAGACCCACCTCTTCTGAGAGAACTTGGGCGAATAGTAGAGTACTATGGTCACCTTATTGACTTGTGTTTAGTAATGTCTAAAGCTTAGAGGTATCTTTGAATTATTAGTCAAATCAAACTAGCTGAGGTTTTTCTTGGGTAAATAGCAAAGCTCTTTTGTCGCTCTGGATAAGAGCGTCTGCTAAATGCCTTAAATGTAAATGCCAGAAGCAGTAACATGTAACTCTGGTGAAGCGGTCAGGACATACAGACTGACACTAATGACTACATAATATTTTTCTATTGATTAATCTATCGATCAGTCAATTAATTTAAACAATTAATTTTCCTCCAGAAAAGTTCAATTGAGAATTTAAAATGCTTTTATTTTGACAAAATTGTAAATAAAGGTTTCAGCAGAGCAGTGGGGTATTTAGGCTGTACTCCTTATCAAAGTGTATGTGATCTACTATATTTATGCCATCCCCTACACAAAGAACTGTGCTTAAAAAATGACTGAATAGAGTAATTAGATATGGTTTATATCCAGTGAAGCTCAAAGCATACAAACACACACACTAGCACTGTCAATCAGCATAAAAGCCCATATTCTAGCCTTAACAAAAAGCTTAGTAACATAGTTACTAGAAATTCGAAGGTAGCAGGCACTGGAATATATCGCTTTAAAAATTAGCTATGTGCTGTTTGGCTATTTGCAATCAGCTTGTGTTTACATTGGGGTCTGTTTTTCTTTAATAACATGAAGAAATAAAGAGTCATCAAAAAAATTACTTGTCATAATTTTATGCTACAAATATAATGTGACCTCTGGAGAAAAGGGGACCTCCTTATAACCCACTTCACCCAGTTATCTATGCAATCCCTCTACAAATTCCTCTCCATATAAAAACTGGGGACCTGTTTCCTTTATTTCTTATTTCTACTGTGAAGAAAACAGCAGCTTTTGGTTCCGTGTTCCGTCTCATTGGCATTATAGTACATGGTCGCCAGTGTCAGTTTTTTCTTCAGGTGCTTGTGCATCGCATGTGGTAAGCCTATGAGACTTTATCCAGGTTCTTATATTTCCGACGTCTTGAGTCTTTAAAAACTTTTGAGAGACCCAAACTGCAGCTTTGAATGGAGTTACCTCATGGTGCAGTTACGCAGTGGTAAGGGAGAATAGCGTTTGTTATTCGAACTGTAGTGTTTTAGAGACCTAAAATAATGTAAAAATAATGCATCAGTTTAAAATAGTCAGTCATCGACTTTGGCAAACAGCACAAGGCTGTGTAACCCCAGTCATATTTGTGCAAAATCCTGTAATATTACTTCAGCCCATTTACTTTGCTTCTTTCACTTTCAGATACCGGTTCTGTCTCTCTCAGCTTGTAAAATCCATATGAAAAGCATTTTCTTTAGTGGGGGCTTACTAGCACAAATTTCACTTCTTGACTGTAGGAGGAGTCCAAGAAAAGCCAACCCTCAGATACTACACTACTGGACTACACTTTTACATTTACTTTTACACCACTGGGGTAAATAAACCTCATGGGGCTAAAGCTTAACACATAAACACAATTTTTTCTGGACAATCTGAGAGATACAGAACCAAAACCAGCATGTGGACTAACCAGGTAGGATTTTATAAAATATGACTCATGTTAAGCAGCATTACATAGTTCTGATGAAAGTCAGAAGGCCTTGCTAGCTCCTTGCCTAGTTCCACCAACTTTACAGTGTACATTTTACTATGAGTCCATGGTGAGCTAAGGGGATTCAAGCAGGTGCTCAGCTGGGGGGCTTTAATCTCATACTAGAACACACCTAATTCCACTTGTTTGGGTCTTTAAGATGCATGTTTTTTAATGTAACATGATGTACCTTCTTAATGTAACAGAGTTTACAAAGTAAACTGTATCCTAAACATAACCAATGAAAGGCACATAATTTAATCATGCGCCTGAACAAACCCATGATTCTCTCCTCTCTGCAGATCCAGTGCTGGAGCGTCTCAGCCCTCTCTCTTCTTCTCTCTCTTTCACTTTCTCTCACTCGCTCTCTTGTAGGCTCTATAACCCCCAGCCCCTGGCTCTGGGCCCCTCACACTCGTCCCTGCGAGACGCTGTGGAGAGCAGTGGGCCGGGGAGAGGATGGAGCCGGAGCCCCTGGGCCGCTGGAGAGCAAGTGTGGGTGCACTCAGATAAGCAGCTCAGACAGGATCATGAGGGGGGTGGTGGCAAAGAGAGGGACCCAGTGCCTGCCTCTCTCTCTCTCTCTCTCTCTCTCTCTCTCTCTCTCTTTCTCCCTCTTTTCCTCTCTCTCCCTTTGCCTCAGAGCAGGAGGCCTTGCTTGCTACACTTGCCTTGCTGTCACTTTCTGCGGTGTGTATGTATGTGTGTGGGAGCTTTTTCCTTTTTTTTCACAGAGTTTGGAGCTGCTGTAGGTCAAAGAGGAGACTGGCGGGCCGGGGGTGCGGGCGGGCTGGGCCAGCGTTAAGCCGGTCAGGTGCAGCGCCACCAGTGATCATTAGGGTTACAGCTGCTCGGGCCAGATTGTGTGCTGCCTGTGCCGGGCGAGATGTCTCACCCTGGGAAAAAAGAGCGAGCATCTGTCTGTCCTTCCCCGTAGACACGAACCTCCTACCAGCCTGTCCAACTCAACCCGACTGGTAACAAGGTCACCTAGCTCTCTCGCTCGCTCCCTAACTCTCTCTCTGTACAGACGCTGTTAACTGTTTCCTTTCAGGTCAGGCAGGCACATCGCCTTTCAAAGCATTCCATTTACCAGTGGAGGCGGTCCTAATATGAATGAATGAAACCAGGTAGGATTTAGCAATAGAGGAAGCACAGCATCCTAGGTTAACCCTAATCATTCAGGAAAGGCTTTAGGTAGCGTGCTTAAAGCGCAGAGGTCAGAAGAGGTCATTGGTGAGCATCTCTATTTCTGACACAGGCCTTAGTGCACAAAGTTCAGTAAGTGAGTACGCTATGCAGCCATGTACTTGCTCTAAACAGTGTACATGAAAACATGAAAAGAGGGCAGCGACTTGAGAAAGCGACAAAATAACAAGTGCACGGATTTAGTCTTTTAATCCTCTCAACATATGAAACATCCCAATTGATGATTATTCTATTCTTAGATGCCGCTGTAATCCCTTTTAAACCACCACAAAAATGATGGATTTTAATCAATGTGAGTGAACCTTTGTCTACAGTGTCGTTAGGGAAGTGTCACAAGGGGAAATTAGAATGCAGCCTCGATAGGCCGCAAATAACATATGGCCAAGCATTAATCTGTCAGTGGCAAGATCCAGTAAACATGTTGGAGAGCAAAGAATCTAGCTAGACATGTTTTTTAGTCAGATGGATGTTACTGATGAACAGCAGATCTCGAAGTCAGCCTTACAGTTTTGGTAGTGAGCCGTTATAGTCATTAAACAAGCCAATTCTTTGGAAATGTATTGCAAGCAGGGGCAAGGGAACCTTGGAGGTGTGGTGGGAGGGAGTAGGGAATGTCTATATCATTATGCAAATAGGGTACCTGTACTCCCCCCAATAAAACAACTGATATAAACAAGACAGGGTGGTAAGTAGGCTTGTAGGCATTTTTCAACCAAACCAAATTCACATACTATTTATACCATTAAATGTATGTAAATACTCAATTAATGTGCTTGTTTGCACCTTTAAGATCTGAAATGGAGTTAAATACACTATTTGTGGTTTCATGTCGTAAATGCATTTGGCGATGATGAATACGTCAACAAGTACTGCCCTCTCTGGAGTTGTTTTTGGCTTGGTTTTGAAAAATCCATTCAAACAAACCAATTCCTTGGAAATGTATTGCAAGCAGGGGCAAGGGAACCTTGGAGGTGTGGTGGAAGGGAGTAGGGAATGTCTATATCATTATGCAAATAGGGTACCTGTACTCCCCCCAATAAAACAATTGATAGATAGTGTGAATTAAAGAAAGGAAACCTTTTGTTGGCATTGTTGAGTAATTGGTGAGAGTTCAGTACATGGAAGTGACAGACCATGAACCTCAAACACAATTTTGTCCTACTTCAATCAGACCATTATTTAATGGGTTATATTTTAAAATATTAAATATAAAAAACAGGTCTTTAGAACAGGCCATTTTCAAAACGCTAGATTTACATTCCCAAAAGCCCACAAGCAAAAGCCCTAGGCAAAGCAGATGAAGCAGTAAAATGCGACAACGACAGGAGAATATGGTGTTGTCGGTACTGTAGAGCAGCACATCACCACCAGACTCTGCTAGTTTTGAACCTGCTACGTGAACCTGACCTCGTGACTTCACAAAAGAGGAGCTCAAACTTTACATGCAATGAACAAACACCCAGAGCAAACAGGGACCTGCACTAAGCTAAAAGCTAGCGCTATCTGTTGATGCTTTTACCACCATCTCTTTTCTCCAACGCCACTTGCCAGAAAACAAACTGGACAACCTCAGCTAACTACCAAACTGGAGCTAAACACAGAACAACCACCAGCGGCTACATTGTCTCTAGTTCGCTAATAGCATGTCGTGCTGAGAGGACACAATAAGAGGACAGTAAGACTATCCGATATGACTGAGGAATAATTACACTATGCTATAATATGTGTGTTCTGTGAGGCGTATACAAGCCAATAAAAACAGAGCTTATAGCGTTGTTGATTTTTTTCAAGAGTTAAAGGAAGCATGTTTTAATCTGAGGTTAAAAAAGAACAAGACAGGGTGGTAAATAGACTGGTAGGCATTTTTCAACCAAACCAAATTCACATACTATTTATACAATTAAATGCATGTGAATACTCAATTAATGCATTTGTTTGCACCTTTAATATTTGTAATGGAGTAAAATACACTATTTGTGGTTTCATATCGTAAATGCATTTGGCGATGATAAATACGCCAACAAGTACTGCATTCCCTGGAGTTGTTTTTGGCTTGGTTTTGAAAATTCCATTGCCTTTACCAACAAGCAGACATGACAGAGACTTCCTTCTTGCAACATGCTGTAGATATTGTATGTTTTGAAACATACAAATAATATTAATCAAAATAAATATTCAAGATTTTTTTCTAAGCACCATTTATTTCATGTTTTGACAAAAAAAAAATGGTGTTAGCAGCAAGTAATTTGTCTATTACAATATCTAGCAAATAGCGAGATTCACTCACTCTCATCTGAGGCTCTTATTCTGAGCTTTTAGCTTGGTAACAAGTGGACTACTGAAGGGAGGCAGCACGACCGCCATGGTGAATGCTCATCTTTCATTGTTCCTTTGCCCCTCCACCCCCACCTTAAACACTTTCCTCTGCATACACTCAAGACAAAAAGAAAAGAGACTAAGTCAGTATGAAGGCCATAACCGAAGGAAAATAAGTACGAGAAGAATGAGGGTGGACTATAGCGTAGCGATAGATGGACATCATGAATCAAGACTCTGGACAAAGCCCGAGATAGGATTTAGTGAACAGGCACTGGATGCATAATTGATCATGACAGCTTCAGCTGTATGTAATTGTGGCACGGGCTACATTAGCTTGGCCTCGAGCAAACCGAGAGCGAGAGAGAGAGAATGAGAGAGAGAGAGTGGGGGGAATAAAAAAAAAAACTCAACAGGACGAAACAGGTGTGACTCCAACTTTCTGCCTCACAGGAGAAAATGAAGCGCGCTGTCAAGGACATTGCACCTGGGCTATTGTCTGCAACAAATGGCTTTTAAGTGCAAATTACTGCCAGGCTTTAAGGAGGTCTATGGCCTTTGCACTTATTTTACCCATCTGAATTCAGATGATCTGCATAATGATAAGAAATTTAAAACAGGACTTGCGGATGCTTCTTTAGAAGTAAATGGAGAGAAAGATAACAACATTGACGGAACACAACATAGTAATTAACAGCTGTTTGTATCCACTGCGCAGGTTCTGTTTATGTTTGCCATTAGATGCATTTGCAATGAAGAGGTGTATGGAGAAATATATATTTCAGAATATTGACAACATCATTTTTGTGGCTACTTTGTTAAGATTAAATGTACAGTTTATTTCCATTTGTTGTTAACACATTTTTTTTAAATAGTGGATAAAATGAAAAAAAAAAAATTCAGTACTGTTGATGGATAGATGTTGACGTGGATAATTTTAGATTGGCCAGAGATTATAGTTTTCTTCATAAACCTCATAAATCAGATCAGCCATACTGGTTGTCTGAGGTTGTCGTCTGAATTTCTGCACTGGAGCTACGTGGTTAATGTAGCTAACAAAAAAAGAGTTGGCAAAAGACCTGAAACTGTCTTAGATGGTTAAGTAATCTTAAATTGACCTGCTGGGGGACATTTATATTGATGTATAAATAGGATGTAACTTTAGTTGGAAGCTTGGATGCTCAGGTGTAGTTTTACAACCCTATTTACAACCCTGTCATTTTGCCTCAGAATGAAAGATGCTGTTTTCTTTTCTATTGTGGGCTCATAAAAAAGCTCTGCTTATATTGGCTAGTTTATGTCATTAGACTTCCATGCACCAGATAACCGCATTTGTGCATACCCCAGCATTAGCTTTTACCTGTTCAGCCTTGTTTTTCTATTCTCCGAAAGTAACCACTGTGTTTAGCCTCAAATGGCTTTCGCTAGTGGGCTGGATGCATGTTATGGGGAGGGGGGTTGGGGGGGGTAAAATGAGCAAAATGTTTTGGACTTTTGGAATTGGCTCGTTTTACAGCCCTGTTTTGGTTATGCCAGATTTTTTTTGTCTGTGAAGAGACAACAGTGTTCGAGGTTCACAATATGTTACTTCCATGTACTGAACTCTCATCATTTAGATATACCAAGGTAAATACAGTTTTCTGTTTTAGGACCCCTTTAGAGCCTGAATGTTATCCACACATTCCTACTCTTTTTATATAGATGACAATCAGGTGGTGTATATAAGCTTCTATTAATTGTTAACCCCCATAAAAAGCCTATGGTCTGCCAAAAGGCCAAAAGTGTTATTACAAACTTCCATTACCAAAGAATAGCCCCACCAGTTTGTACAGAAGTAATACACCTTGGTGTGTAAGCCTTTTTTGGGTTAAGGGGTTAATTACATCAGCATTGTAGCTCTAATGAAACTGTATGCCATCATTTGCTTTTCAGTGCTAGAAGAAAAGGGCAGGGGTGCTGTGCTATTGTTTGTAATCCATACTGCTTTTTGCTTAAGTGTACTGTTTCTGAATGAATGACATTAGTTTTTGCAACCTCATGTTACCTAGATGCTAGGTGCAACAGCAATAGCTACATCCTAGCAACTGCATGAGCTACCATAGGATCCACCTGCCAATCCCATTGCAACCACCTGGAATATCAGAGCAGTACGACAACCGCCTACCAACCCCTAAGCAACCACCTGGAATGCCATAACTACTCTTTAGCAATAGCATAGCAGCCACTTTCAACAACATAACAAGTTCTTAGCAATCCCATTGTAACCACATAGAATACCATCGGAACTCTCTTGCATAGCAAACTTTTAGAACATCTTAGCAACCCCGCATGTTCACCTGTAATACCATAACTTACTTAGCAACAGTATAGTAGTCCTATAGAAACCTCCAGGTATTTTATAGTAACCACTTGTAACGGCATTACAAATGACATAGATAAGATAACATAATCCTTTACTAGTCCCACAGTGGGGAAATTCTCAGTGTCACAGCAGAAAAGGAATGCAAAATACTCAGAAAATAGGAATGCAAAATACTCAGTTTTACTGAGTAATTAAAATTAGTAGATAAATTACCACTATATACACAATATGAATAATAGAAGTAAAAAAAAATAATAATAACAATATTATTTACAGATAATTGTAAATTGACTCTTAATTGCACATGTGCAAGGGAAGGGGGGTGGGGGTGGTATTACACATTGTAATACATAGCAACCACCTGTATAGCATAGCAATCGCTTAGCAATAGCATAGCAATCACTGAGTGACTGCTAAATGCACTAAATGAGTGGGGCTAAATCCTTACAGAGGTAACTAAATCTTTTACTAAGGTCACTAAGGCCTTAGTGGTGCTAGCTAACTATCATTACTATCATCAAACTATCATCACCTTAAATCAGTAACATTTCCCAATCTTCTTCTGTCTGTTGTCCTCTGTCATTTCAAATGTACTATTAAACCTTTGCATGAATGGAAAGGTAGCTATGGACAGTGGGGTAAGGTAACCCAAGTGCATGGTAAAATAAAAGAACCTAAGTGCTGGTTTTACATTGCTAACCCAAATGCTGTGCTAATGAGCAGTAAAAAGACAAACTACCCAACTGGTTCAACACAGCACTTAAGGTAAAAACAACCCCGAATTTATAAAAGCAGATATTAAGTAACTATATCAAAATGTCATGTAGACATCTTCAGAAAGTGGCATATCCTTGAATTATTTATTATTCATCCATTCAGTTCACTGAAGACAAATAACCATCTCACCTAGATACAAGTGGTCTTGCACCCTGGAACTAAGCTCAGACTCATTCTGGAGCTTAATAATGCCTACACACTATATGCTAGGCATTAGCCTTTAAGGCCTTGAGCTGTGGAGCAATGTGTTCTCCAGAATGATAGTACTTCATCCATACTTTTGGGATGAGTTAGAGAGTAGAGGATGAGGTGTGGTGGTGATCATCCAACATCCTGACCTCACTAATGCTAGAGTCATTGAATGCAATCACATACTCACATCAATGCTTCAAAATCTACTAAAAAAAGCTTTCCCTGGAGAATAGAGACAGCAATTCCAACAAAAGCAAGATAAACTCATTTTAAAAGTCTTCATTTCAGAAGAAGCAATGAAAGCAAGTGTCCCAATACTTTTATCCATAAAGTATAAGTGCTGATGTGAAACCACTTGAAGATCTCAAGATGTTTTCACAGAGGAAGGCCTTGAAAATGTTCCTCTATCCATAGCTAAAATTGAAATAGAGTCGCAATGCCCTGGGGTTATTACAAATACGTGTACATCTTAGAGGAGAGACGCGAACAGAATAGGTTATGTTGATGTTGTAGCCTGATCTTTCCGGAAGGGGCATTGCTTGTGTGTTGCATCAGTTGTTGCTCGGCAAGATTGTTCCCTAAACTGGTCCATGCATATTAGCACGCGGTTTCTGAAATGTTGGCACCGTGGAGGATTTCCGCTTGATGGAATTATGCATGAACTTGTGTTGTTTGCTTAGTAGTTCAGACAAGTACTACATTCTATTTCATAAACATGTTATGGAGACCCAGCCCTTCTTCTGAAGTTGTAAGCTATTTGCTGCTATTGTCTTTGGAAACGCTGAACCAGATTTGCCTTACTGCATTGTGCAATTGTCATCTCATTAGCATTGAAATGAAATGGAGTTTCTCAACTGTTGATTCAACAGAAACTCTTCATGTTCCTGTAAGGCCATTTGGTGTTGGCATTAGTTTAGTGTGTACCCACGTTTACTGAGAGCAGCCCTGCACCTTTTTCCTGTGTACTGTGACTGTAACAGCACTTGGTAGCAAGATAGTAATGGTTTCTTGCAGAAAACGCATTCACATGCATGCTCTGCAGTTATCTTGCAGTTGCAGCAGCAGGGTTGTGGTCATCCTGAACCAATGCAATGCAAACTGCAAAATGATGGATCTGCAACTCATCTCATTGCGGATTGGTTTCCTGTACCCACTTAGAGTCAGTTCTGCTACTATCTACTCTAGAGTCTGTTTTAATGGCTTAAGATTAGCATTTGTAAACCTAAAAATTAACCCTAGAGATTCATGATTCAACTTGCAGTTATTGTAATCTGTCTGTGACTTTTAAAATTAATAAATAATTCTGAAAATTAAATAACAGCCTACGCAAATATACAGTCATTTGAAAAAATTAGGACACCCCATGAAAACCTTTTTTTTTTGTTGTTAATACATTTAAATACTAATGTAAACAATATTGAGAGATAAATGGAATATTACTAAACACATAAAACTAAAGAAATATCTTTGTAGATAGAAATGCACTTTTCTAGTGAGGTAAAAGTTAGGATACCTCCACATTTATTACTACTTAGAATGCTTCAAATACTACTAAAATAAGATGCCTCACATCAGCTTCAGGTGATTAGAACATCCTTAGGGAGGATTTGGAGGAGCCTGTCTTATTTAAACCTCAGACATTTAGTTTGCTCTTTTTTGGCACAGCATTGTACCTCAAGAACCTCATACCAACTGTGAAGTTTGGGCTGTTTTGCTGTAGCAGGGCCTGGCAACCTCTCCTTTGTAAAATCCACTATGAATTCTTTATTGTATCAGAGGGTGCCAAAAAACTGAAGTGGAGGTAGACCATGCAACATGACAATGACCCAAAACCTTCCAGTAAATCTACCATAGCATAGCTAATGAGAAAGACATGGAGAGTTCTGGAATGGCCATGTCAAAGCTCATATCTTAATCCTATTTAGATGTGAAAGTTTATGCATGTATAAAACATCTTAAACATTACAGACCTAAAAAAAAAACTACATGGGAAAGGATTTTTTTTCTCACAGTCAAAACTAGACTGGTAAACAGTTATCTTAAATATCTTATAGAGGTTATTTCAGCCAAATTAGTAGAGCTTTTTCCTTAGTAGGAATTTGCATCTTTCTAATTGTATGTTATATAATTGATATTCATTTTCATTGTTTCATCACTTTTATTTACAGATATTGTTTGAAATATCATATATTAAAATGTCAATTTCTAATTAATATTAATTCATATTTCTTAATAAATTATTTTTTTCCACATAACGGTAGTATGTAGTAGCAGCCTATGTTTAAATGGTATGATGTGCTATGTTTGATTTTCTCATGATCACTGCAGTGATTGAAACAGCAGTTGGCACTTGAAGCAACTTGACTGAGCACATCTACGCCCCAGATACTAATTGTATAATTTCATGTTTCCTGAGGGTTTGTTGATACAGTTATTGCTCAGATCAATACAGTTAGAGCAGCAGATTCAGACCGCTGTGAGCTCCGGAGCATTACTTTGGCTTAATTGAGCTTTCACGCAAACACTTCCAGCAGCAAGGCAAACAAACCAGGCAAACCCTCGGAGCTGACTTCTTCCGAAAGGGTAGATTATGTGCGGCTGCTTTGCGGGGCCTCTCCTGGGACACTTTAGACCACTGTAATAAAACTTATTGAGCCTCTGCCAAGTTGGGACATCTGCTCACCTTATCGCAGATAAGTGGGGGTTAGTCCCGGCATCTGTTCAAATTAATCCATTTTGCAAACACAGTTATCCTAATCCTCTAAATATGCCCCCACATACACAGGAAATGCCAAGGTGGTGCAGTTTTTTTTTTAACTTCCTTTTCGGCATATACCCGATCCTCCAACCATGAAATGAAAACTGCCAGAGAGAGCTGGCCACAATTCTTGCCAATGTCCAAGGATAGACTAGAAGAACTAACTCCAACATTCTCATCCAAGGCTGGGCAATAACAATATTTTTCTATTACAATCATTATCAATATATATGAATGCTACATAAGAATACAAATGATATCTGTACTGTAAATTGATAAATTGGCATGCAGACATCAATAAAATGTTTATTTTGAAATCTGTGCATTAGTCCTAAATATTCTATCTGATCTAGGCCTGCATCTGTCAATTGATCTACATTTTTTGAGTGTTTAATGAAATAAAAAAAATAAATTGCATGAAATTATGACCATTCATTCATTAAAACAACATAATGTGAGGTCTATAATACATGCTTGGGTAATAAATGTGTAATATGAGGAGGAATGTGGTATTTTTTAGCAAATACAAATTCAATTTATATTCAGATTCAATTTCGTTATAAAATCTGTAATAAAATTAATGATTAAAGAGAACCCTTGGTATTGTTGTTTTTACATATGGATCCATTCTCAAAAGGAATCATCAGGATGGGAAAGACTCTGTTTCTGTATTAGCAACAAATCAACAAATTGCCTATCGAGTTTCAAGTACAGCTCGGCTTGACCCGCCACCCCTTAACATCCATGGAAGCATCCAGGCTTTTTTCTGTCCTGGCTCTGAAGTGGTGGAACGAACTTCCACTGGGTGTCCGAACAGCAGAGTCACTCGCTGTCTTCAAACACAGACTGAAGACCCACCTCTTCCAAGAGTACTTGGGCGAAGTGTAGTGTCTCATATTGTGGTCTCCATCATTTAGTAGTATCTAAGCTTAGAATTCTCTTTTAAATCCTAGTCTATATGAACTAGTTAAGGGTATTTTACTGAGTAAACAGTGAAGCACGTTTGTAAGTCTAAGGCTAATTGTAGTACTTGTACTTGTACAAACCTAGTCTATAACTGAGGCTCTGGAGCAGAGTGTAGATACCATGCAAAGCAGGCTAGTATTAGTTAGCTAACTAGCAGCTCTAGTAGCATCAAAGCCTGTGAAGTGTGAGTGTAAATGTCTAGGAATACAGATGACTATTCAGATAATTTGGTCATATTTGGGTACTTTGTTAGTAAGCTAGGACAAAAACAGTTTACTAGCTAACTTGCTCGCTACTTTTAGGAACAGACTTGTTCATCACACAGCTGGTTTAGGGGCTGCAGGTAGCTGGGTGGTAAGACAAGTAAGCCAAAAACAAAAAGTATTGCTGGTTTGAATCTCAGATGATATTCGGGGGTGACCAGAAGGCCGCAAAGCTAACCCACACTGTCCCAGGCTGGGCATCACTGCATTGCATTTTGTGGCAGCAAAATAACAATTTCCAGCGTATAATGAATTTAATAATGTGTAACTCTGTAAAGCGGCCTGCTTATAAGTTAAGTAGATAACCATAGCGTAAGTACAGTGTAGAGTTAATGTATACTGAAGGAGGGTACAAAGTGTGTGTGTGTGTGTGTGGGGCCGATTGTGGTGGACATAAGTCCAGGCCAAATGTTTGGTCCCAGTCCAACCTTTGCCGATATCTGGTGTCCAAAGAGTGGCTAGTGCACGGCGTCCACTCGGCGTACCTAGCGCCTCAGCATGCATATTTATGAGCCGCTTCGCTCTCTTTTGTTGCCCTGCCTAGTCAGCAGTCACGAAACACATGGCGAGCGCTGGCAGCGCCTCGTCTAGGTAGAGCGGGCCCTCGGACGGAGGCAATGGCAGGAACCGGGACCTG
This sequence comes from Salminus brasiliensis, assembly GCF_030463535.1. Classification (NCBI taxonomy): domain Eukaryota; kingdom Metazoa; phylum Chordata; class Actinopteri; order Characiformes; family Bryconidae; genus Salminus; species Salminus brasiliensis. Next base: position 20,922,010 of record NC_132887.1, read on the forward strand.
TGAGGGCTGACTGACGTTTCCATCTGTGGCGAAGGCTGGTAATTATCGGGAAGAGGAGCGCCCGCAGCAGCGCGCCATCTGCTGAAGGGGGGTTGGGGGTGTAGTGTGTGTGTGGGGGGGTGGCTCAATGAGGTATGAGCAGAGCTCCGCCGCACCACCGGGCCAGCGCCTGCTTCTGACATGAGGGTCTCGCATCTGCTGCTGACGAGCCGCCACGGCCCCGGCGCAACACACTCACAAACACACTCACAAGCGCTCCACACACTCACAGTCTGTGCGTGAGGCATCTGACAGGAGGGAGAAGAGCAGACAAATGCCCCCTGTGACCCCCCCCCCACCTCCCATCCGTACCACCCCCATTTCCTTGTGCCCACTAGCCCTTGGCCGGGCTAAGTTTTAGTATTTTCCGCTTCGGCCTGTATCATCCTCCTGGTGGTTGATTTCCTAATAATCAGACATTGCTAATATCAGTCCACTGACGGTAAATATGACAGTGAAATAGTGGAGAAGCAGAAGGATGGACCACGGTTGAGTAAGGCAACGAGTAGGTGTGTGTGCGTGAGTGAGTGTGTGTATGTGTGTTAACGCACTGCAGATGCGGTGTGTGTTTCTTGCCTGACTCATCTGCAGGACACAGCTTTGTGGGGCTGCGGATGCCGGAGGTGGAGAGGGAGCGCAGCACTATTACAGCGGACCTGGCAGGTGCATCGCTCTCTCTCTCTCTTTCTCTCTCTCTCTCTCTCTTTCTCTCTCTCTTTCTCTGTGTGCAACTTTGATAGCTCTCCCCGCACTGCCTGCAGACACACAGAAACATCCCCATTACCAATGAACATGCTGCACGGCCCTCCTCAGGGAGTCGCAAACTCATGATGAGGATCCACAGTGCCCCACTGCTATTATCTGTAAAGACAGCTGTATTCGGATAGTGTGTGTGGGTGTGTGTGCGCACATGTGTGTGTGAGAGCGGAAAGCACTGCTTTAGGATATTTTAACCGAACTAGCAGTGAGCCACTGATAAAGCACAGAAAAACAAGCCGTGCTATAAGCCAAGCCAAGATATTTCTTGTACATATTTTCACTTATTCACACACATTCCTACAGACTGGATGCAACTGAACATGGAGGAGTGTTACAGAATGAACAGATAATGTGCTGTACACAGATACTCAAGATTTTTGTCCACTTTTTGATAAGTAAGAAACAGCTTTCAACCCTGAGACTCACTTTAAACTCCCTGTCCGTGTGTGTCTGTGCACAAATAGTCCAAATATAGCTTCAATGTCTTTGACTTTGCCTTATCTGTATCTCATGGCTTTGTCAAAAATACTGGCAGAGCTGATTACCAGGTGGATCCACATGGCTACCAGATCAGGCAGGAGGATGGGTTGCCTTTTTGAGTCTTGGTTCCTCACAAGGTTTCTTCCTCTCGACCTGAGGAAGGTTATCCTTGCTTTTTTTCACAAAGCTGCTTTTTTACAACTTTTATTGTGAAAAAAGCAATATAACTAAATTTGAATAGAACTGAACTGAAACTCTAGAAAAGGAGGCAACAGTTTCAGTTAACTATTTGGATCCAAGAAGTTGTTAGTGGTTTACTCCAATTGTTTGAACTAAAACATTGTCTTTATTTTATCCAACCTAAAAATACTTCTATACAAAACAGAACCAAAAACGAACAGAGCCATATAGGAAAAATCTAAAAGACAAATACTGCTCAAAGATGATAAAGGTGGACAAAGATGGAACGTAAATGATGGAATTACTTAAGAAACATGTACTAAGACAAATGTAAACAGAGGTGTATGTATACAAACAGAAAATCAACATCAGAACCCAGGTGACGTAGACTGTGGGACGAAACTGTCCAGAATTGGTTGACTGAGGGCATATGTGAAATGAAGTCCATAGTGTTGATGGTACATCACAGCACAGACACAGTAGTAGCAGCCGCCATGTGGATGCCTACATTTTTAGCATATCTTTGCTTGATACTGATCACAGTGTCAGGAACTTGTAATTCTGAGGCAAAATTGGTACGGCCAATTAACCCACCCCTTCATAACTTCCCTAACAATAGCAATGCTCCGACACAAGGAGGGTAAGGTCTTAACACATCCCTCCTCTGATACATGCAAAGTCAGCCACAGCCTCTTTCTTACTGCCGTCGATGTGGTAGGAAAGAAGCGGACCCCCTAACGGGGCCTGTGGCGGCCAACAGAGCATTGAGAGTGATGAGGGGAGAGAGCGCCATCTACCTAGCCGGAGAGAGCAAGACCAGTTGCTGATGGCAAAGCGGCATGGCTTGGAAGTCAAACTCACAACCCCCAGGCCATAGTGGTAGTGCCTTAGGTCACTCAGCCACTCTGAGCCCCCAGGCAAGATTTCATTTTAAGGCAAGATTTAGGCAATTAGGTTTTCCCAATGGCAATTAAAGGGGTATGGGCTTCTATTTGTGGCTACGTTACCCTCTTATCTTCAGTGCTAAAAAACTCATTTCAGACACCAAACATGTCTTGGCTGTTTGACTACGTGTGAGTAGTAGTAGTCGAATTTTGTATGAAATCGATAATTTACCAAGCTATTCTTTTAAATCCATACTAATGCCTCATGAGATATCAGAATTCATCATTGCGAGACTTCAGACGCCCAGAATGATCCTTTCATAAAGTCTCCTTAGGGATAAAAGGCCGCATCACATGCACATCTTTCCAGTAATGTTTTCTTTAAAGTGCTTGTTGCTCAACTTTCCTCAGGCCCTTCACTAGATGTTGCGGAAGTTGTTTTCACCTTTCGCAGATCTGTGCTTCTCCCTGCCGCTCTGTGCTCTGGTAAACCTCTTGGTCCCATATGAGGCTCTACAACAGAGGAGGAAAAAACCCTCAACTCCCCATCACAGGAATTTGTCAGACTGTTTCGACAGATTGGTAGAATACAAAATGCAGTAGGGAGCTCTGATGTGGCAGTAAAGCACTTGCCTTTGATCGCGCTCCGGCGTTTTTTTCCTTTCCTCCCTGTGCACATGTGCACGTCAAAGTCAATTACATCATACGCAGAGAGGCGCAAAGACATCGACACGTTTTCTATTCTCGTACAGCTTTGAAATCGTTTCTTGCATTCGCTGATGTACGGACAGGTTGCACCAACCTGCGATGAATGCATAACGTTCTGGCTCTCTCGTCCTGCGTGCGTGTGCATGTGTGTGTGTGTGTTGCACATGTTTTTGTACATTTTAAGGACCACATTTGTACATTAAAAAAAACAAACAGAAATATCACCTACAATAACAGCTATTGTGGGTAGCTGGGTTTTTACAGTTTAACCCCTTAACACTCCAAGGCTTATTACATACTAATGCATATTACCCAGTAACTACAGGGACTTCTGTACAAATTGGTGGGGCTGTTCTTTGATAATAAAAGTTTGCAATAGCACTTTTGTCCCGCTGACTTTTTAAGGGGTCAAACTAAAGCCTTTATGGCATCCCATTTTAAATCCATAGGTGTTAATGTGAAGTTGGTCCCCCTTTGCAGCTCTAACTGCAGGTTTGGAACTCTGTACTTATTGAGTCTGTAACTTGCGATGGTCTGTCACTTCGCCGCTGAGATGCTGTGATTCCTAAATGCTGTGGTTCCTAATATCACTCACAGTTGATCGTAGAATTTCTATGATGGAAGACGTTTTACCAGCCAGACTGCATGACTGGGTACTTGATTTTACACACCTGTGGCAATTGGACTAGATGAAACACCTGAATCCAATGATCAAGAGGTGTCCCAATATGTTTCTCCAAATAATATACACACAGACCAATTATCCATAACATTAAAACTACTGACAGGTAAAGGGAAGTAAAAAAAAAACACTGATGTAAACAGTCCGCTCTGAGAATTGATATGTTGAAAGCAGGAAAATGCAGAGGTCAGTGACTGACTGACTGGTGACAAGGACACGTGTGCCCAAGGCTTACTGATGCAAACCATCAGGTCCCATATCACAACCTACACAACTTATATTTTAGTGTAAGTTACCACAGAGCACCTTCAGATATCCTGTGGAGTCCATGGCCGTATGGGTCCATGGCTGTTTTGGCAGCATGAGGGGGACCTACACATTATTAGGCAGGTGTTGTTTTTTTTGTATGTAAACACATGTGGGACAAGTTAAGTTAAGTCAAGTCAGGTCATGAGACTGTAATAGGGCTATGTATATTCTAGAGAGAGCTGCAGCACCCCTTGTCCTCCCTTGGTGCCGCTACTGAACATAAACTTCATTAAAAGATGTTAAGAAAAGGTTTTATTGTAATGATGATCATATAATTGTAGTCAGTTTACAATTTTGTGTACATGTGTGGGGGAGGAAGGTATATATCTCCGATCAGGGGCCCCTAAGTAAGCAGGGCCACTGGGCTTAGGTCAAGGTCAATGCCTATGAGCTAAATGTAATCAAATTCATCATCTAGTGTAATGCCTACATAGAATAGTAAATGCTGTCTAAAAGCTGCAGAAACATATTTTTTCCTTCATTTACAAGGATTACCATCTTGTTTTACACGTTTTAGTGTTAGCCTGAAATGTGGAGCCACAGCTCTTCCCCTCCTTTTTGCATGTGCCCTTAGTGATTCAGAACAGAACACTGTCCTGCAAAAAAATACCATCTCAAACAGTCTAATAATACATTTCATAGTAAGACGCCAAAATGAATGTAACTGCTAATTTGTCAATTATGCCAGTCAACAACAGATTACAGCAGATTACAACCCCAGATTAACAACAGATTAACCACTATATTTAAAGGCAAAAATTTGAGCTGTTTGGATTGGACTAATAAACATCACAGGTGCGGTTGAAAAGGACTTTAATATATAAAGAATTTAATAAAACAGCTTCCAGGAAGGATCAGCCAACCAGATAAATAAAAAAGGCTGTAAATTAAAAAGAGCTTAAAAAAGTTGCTCTATAATGAAAATCATCGGTTAAATAATGTTATTGTTATTTTACAGGTGTTGTTATAGCATTTGAAGAATTTGTTTACCAAATATTGTTATTTATACTTTTTAGACTTTTTTGCTGCATTTTACCACTTATCCTCTATCTATCCTCTGATCTTGAGATTTTAGGTTTTCTTTAATGTAATGTATTTATTTTGGCTAAACAGGTGTTATGTGTAGCTTAATACATTAATATACCTCAGCGGTAACGATAGGGTGGTGCACTGATTCAAGCTATATAGAACTTACTTACTGGGTCACACGTTTTCCTTGGAATAGCATATATTACTATCCAGTTATAGGAATCTGGCCCACGGTGGAGACATGGAGCCAGCAAAAAAATGAGAAATAGAAAAAGAAATGGAAAAAAGTACCACAGGAAGCACAGCAGTGAGCACCGCAACTCTAACAACAAACTATTTCCACTAACATCATTTCACAATTACCAACCAAAACATTAATTGACAGGGAAAAATTAGAAACGGGTCTTTTTCTTTGGTTGGAGTGGCTTTTTAGATGTCGCCGGCACTTAGGCGAAATTCACTGCGACATCAACAGCGGCGGTCCCCCCATTCAGAGGCATTAACTCTGTGCCATGTGTCTAACAAACGGAGGCCATTCTGCAGCCCTTAATGACAAGGCAGGCGCGCTCCTCTTGTCTCCCTCTCCGCTCTGTTCAAATTGCTCTCCAAATGAAGTACAGCTGTGTCGACCAGGTGCTGCCATCCCTTTCAGAGAGAACAGGAAATTATCAAATCCCCAAATTCCTCAAACGCGTGCCGTGCAGCCGCCGCCTCCTTAGGTCTGCGGGCTTTTGTGTGCGGTGGGTACATCATCTCACGTGTGGAGATTATGCATAGATTACAGCACTAAAGCATGTGTAGTTCAAAAGTCAGTCCATCAATCACCTTTATGCTAATGTGGAGGCCCAGCTGGAACCTTATTGACAGAGGGACCTCCTGTAAGACGGAAATATGCAAGGAACGTATAAACCCTGAGAGGCATAGTCATATAAAGAAGCATTCAGACAAACTCAATATGAAATGTAATTGATGTTGTCCTATCATACTCTTCTTTGATTCACTTCACGATGTTTTAATACTTGATGAGGACCGAACCAATAGAAATGGTCCAAATCTGAATGTCAGAAAAAGGAGCAGAATTTTGCTGCATTTATACATTAAATTATATATAATCCATACAGTTACCATTTGAGAGCCATAAAATGTCAATCTCAAATGACAAAAATCACAAAAATCACAAAATAAATATGAAATGTCTAAATTCAAATTCAGTGGGAAAACAATACATATATAGAAATATTAATATATAATATACGTTTCAGTAGGTAAACACCATAATTCCACCATAGTTCCTGAAATATTTACAACCCATTTTCAATAAAGTGACGATGGCGGTGTCAGTGACTGGAGGACATGCCCTGTATGCAAACAGATGGTGCCAAGAGCCAATGGGAAAGATGTAAGTGTTAGTCAAAGAGACTGTGTTACACAAACAAACCATACAGGTCAGTGTAAATGATTAAAACAGCACATATGACATTCTGAACTTTCTGTACAGAAATGATTACATCCAGAATCTATTACTGAGTAAAACTCACACCTTTCCCATTGGCACCAACTGTTTATGTATTAGGCGTGTCCTCCCTCCTCACTTATCGTCAGTGTATGTGATTGTTCACCTCAGGGTACAATGAAGGTGTTAGATCATAAAACTTTTGAAGCAATCAGTAGCAGTGTTTCTCTATAGAAATTTCTGTCAATGTACTGTTGTTTCACTGAATTTAAATTAGGGTATTTTACCTTCATTTGTTTTCCGGTTTTTGTTTGGCAGCCATTGCTGCCAGCCATTTGACCATTTTTTACAGTGTACACAAACATTCACACAAAAAATAACAAAGAAATTAATTTATGAGTATGGACATAGACTTTTTTATTATTATTATCTGTCTGTTTACTTCCAGATCATTATTGCAATGTTACATACATCTGATTGTAATTTGAGAAAGCAAATACTTTAATATAGTATTTTTCTGTAAAAACATTTGTTGTAATTATTGGCAAAATACTTAAAGAACAGTAGGGCTGATCATTTTCAGATAATATCTATAATTTTACAGGGTTCTGTATCCAACAAAAAAAAGGTATTTTATAAAAATGAGGGCTATTTTCCATAAAATTAGGATTGGTTTTACAGTGTACAGCTCTGAAATGCTCAACAAAACTATCTACTGTAATTCACACTCCTTGGAGTTGATGCTAAGAAAAGAACAAATTAAAATAATATCTTCCTCTACCAAAAGCAGTGCAAAACAGCTGTTGCGTGGACATGTGTGAGGACTTGTAAAATGGTGGTGAAGAAAGAAAGGTCATTTATGTGTTATGGTCTTGTTATTGTCTGTTATTGGTCTTGCCAAAAGTGATCAACCAGTGAGATGAGACATGAAAAACAGTGTCCAGTGAAACAGGATAAGCTTCTTTTGTGTTTCGGTTCAAACGCTGACTCACACAGTGTTCTCACATTGGTGGTGTGCTTGGGGGTAAAATAAATTCACTTGCAGAGGCCAGTGACTCTGATTTGTGTGCATGCATGTTATGTATATAACCAGTGCTTTAAGTGAAAACAAAAAGTGCCAGTACTTCCCTTATTTACATGTGGATGTGTGTATTGGTCTGTGTCAATGACTGTAAAAAAGCATAGACAGTGCAACATCTCTTAGAAGTGAAGACACCACAGGTCTAGTGCATCTGCTGGCTGGTGGATGTGTAGTTCAATCCATTCCCTTGATGTTTTAATGACTGTTCCAACTAATTTTTCTTCTCTGAACAGTCTTTCCATCTCCAGTGTCTAACTCCAGCAGTTCGCTTTCTCTGTGCTAACATTGGCCCATTTTTTATTGTCCTTTAGAAATCAGTGCTTAAAATGGTATTCTGCTTTGTCCTAAAAAGGCGGGGCTACACTCAGGAATTAAGTGATTGACAGCCTTGGCTGGAATAGACCATCTGCAGAATCTGCATCGTGCCCTTTCTGTTCATTACATGGAGTAGATGAGTTGTAGTTGAGCTGTCAGGCAGTTAGTTAATCACACCATTTATTGTGTTGTGTTGAGTTAGGCTATTGGTCGCAGTAACAGACATAGACAGTCATGTTCACGTAAAATGACCAATGTGATCTAATTAGCTGTTAAGGTTAGTGTAGGTAGACGTACTGGACACGCTAGTATTTGTTCTCTGTCTCTCTCACAGCAGCTCAGGGGTTAAACTGGAGCATAGTTGCAAACAGAGCTGAGCTCCAGTGCTGTCGTTTGATGTAAATGTAAATTGTTTCGTAATTAAATACATAAACTACTCTTTTACTGTAGAGAAAATACTCCCCGCACAAACTGGGTATGCAGGGGAAAAATCTGCATTGTGCTGGATGAAGGATCGGGCCTACACATGAGTAGGCGAGTCTGGCTATACCTCTGGTCTCTACTGTGCAGATTATGGTTGCAAATTTGGCAAAATTTGTCAGACAATTTTGGCCTTATTTCTACAGAACGGAAGGGGCGTCCATGCTTTCTACAGTCATTGGCCTGTCTCGTCAAATCAAAATTTTAACGGTGAAGAAACAATACCATGAGATATTGCTGATGTTCACAGCATAAATTGATTTGATATGCTTGGTAATATAAAGAATAACTTCTTGTCTCTAAGTTAATGATTGCCCACTTATCCAGCCTGACCTGTTGGAAGACTGAGCGCTGGGTATTTGCGCCATACCAGCTACCACCCACCAGACTGACCACCAGGCTCCCCTGCCCCCGTGACAGTCACTGCCCACTGCAACTGCTACCTGTCTAATGACTATGTTAAAAATTGACATGGATTCTATCTACCACTACTAATATTACCAGCATTAACCACCATTTGTCCCATTACCATCACTACTATGATTACATTATGATACATATTGGGATTATTTTGCACACCTGAGCAGTAGAACAGTCTCATGTGATGACACATTTCTATTAACAATCTGTAAGTAGTTTAGACCAGAGGAGGATGGGTCACCCTTGTGAGACTTGGTTCCTCCCAAGGTTTCTTCCTTCAGCTCTGAGGGAGTTTTTCCTTCCCACTGTCACCTTTTGCTTGCTCACTAGAGGTCTAAGGTTTTTATTTATGGGGTTATACGTCTTATGACCTCTTACTAATTATACAAATACATTTGATTGGACTTTATGTCAACAAGTTAAAAAAAAAATCATACTGGGTAAAAATCAGGTTAGATTTAGGTTAGATTACATTTTTTACTTTGGTAATAAAATACAGTATCTGTATGATATATTTATTTGATATATTGTGTGTATGTGGGTGTGCGTGTGTGTGTAAACACTCCACTCGGCAGCCTCAGTCCCTGCTCTTTATGAGCAGCAAGTAATGGAAAGCTGCTACAGACTTTGCAGCAGTAACGTTACTTGTCGAATCATCATCTGAAGAGAACCGGCAGAGTCCCAGTACCAGCCCACTTTAGGCACAGTATATAACATAGTAGGCATTATTTAACTCATGTTGAATGATATAGCAAATTATGTAGATAATATTATTATTTAATAATAAGAAAAACATAAGAACAATCTAGATACATCCAGCCAGCAGTCTATTTTCATGCCTTCAGCCTCCATCACTTAAATAGCAGCAGTGCTTGCAAATATATCTACTATACACAATACACGTGGTGGTCTCTAAATCAGGTGTGTTCAGGTAAATTTCTGGTGTGTTGCTATCTTGGCAATGGAAAACATGTGTGCCACTGACAGAAAACAACCTAGGCAGATGTCAGCAGTCAGACGTTCATTGCTATCTTGCCAGTAAATTGTCAACACAGGCGCGTGCCAAACTCCCGTACACAAAAATAGCAATCCCCCAAAGTCAGACCGCACCTGGCCATGTTATGGCCATGTTATGCCCAAAACACACCCTTGACTAATTAATAGACTTAGTATATGCCTTTTGCGCGCTTCGAGCCGTACAAGGGTGACTTTTCCTGTTGTAACAATAGCAAAGACACACTGACACGCCCTAAATCAAGCTGCACGGTGCGTGGTTGACCACTCGCCAAAAGATCACTAAAATTGGGCCCGTAGTGTTTATCGTTAGAATGTCCCTCTTGAGTAGCATGCAGGTTCCACACATATACTCTGGTTAAGCAATCCTAACCTGTCTCAAAGGTTTACACTGAATGTGGTAACACACAGAGAACATCTGCAGCAGAATCGTGCCCTGCATCACCCCCATCTCTTCTATCTAAAATGTGTGCTCAGGTATTCAAAACCAGATAAACAGCATGACCTTGTGATCATGGGACACACAGTTTTCCAGTGCCTCATTTAAGTCCCTTAGGCAAAATCCACAAAGCACTCTCCTGACCAATAAATAGCCACATGCCCTCTAACCCTATACCTTCAATGATGAAACATGTGTCTTCCCACACACCATTTAAAAAGACTTGAGCACTGAGCTTAAAGTTGGTGCTGCTGGTAGTATGATGGTAAAATATTAGCAGAATAATGACAAAATGAGACATCAATGAGTTCATCAATCTTTTTTCCAGTACGACTCTCTATAAACTAAGTATTCTCTGAAGAGGTGGGTCTTCAGTCTGCGTTTGAAGACAGCGAGCGACTCGGCCGTTCGGACACCCAGGGGAAATTCGTTACACCACTTTGGTGCCAGGACAGAAAAAAGCCTGGACGCTTGTCTTCCGTGGATTTTGAGGGATGGCGGGTCGAGCCAAGCCGTACTTGAAGCTCGAAGGGCTCTTGGTGCGGATCGGCTTTTGACCATTGCCATCAAGTATGGAGGGGCTGGTCCGTTCTGGGCTTTGTAGGCCAGCGTCAGGGTTTTGAATTTGATGTGGGCAGCAGATACAGGAAGCCAGTGAAGAGAACGCAGCAGTGGAGTGACATGGCTGAATTTAGGAACATACAACATACAACATAAATCATATGCTGTCTTTCAGCTCAATGTCAAAGCAGAAATAGCCAATAGCCTAGAATAAAAGAGTATGATTACAACAACATTACATACATGCATTTTACAACCCACCTTGTACTGATGGCCCAATGAACAAGCCCCTTTAATATGGACAAAGTTTTATGTAGGGCATTACATTACAGGACATTTCCAGATCACTCTATAGACTTAGGGCATTCCCCATTATCTTAGAACCCAATTTTCCCCAAATTGTAAAGCTGTACCTTACAAAATGCATAACAATAATAATGAAATACTGAAAATATAAATACAATTTATATGTTTTTGTTTTTGAAAATTGTAAATTGATTGAAAACACTAAACTATTCACCTTCACATCACAGAACTGTCCTATGCTAGTCATGTCTCTTAATGAATGGCAGAGTTACTTGATGCTTGCTGTTGTACTGCTCAAAAATGAGACTGGCTAATTAGACAAACTAGGAAGCTGTATATTTAATAAAGTTCATGAGGGAACATATATAGAGAAGATTTTCATATTATTCTGGCCTTATGGTACAGCAGTGCCCATAGTTCTTCTTTATCTGTGATCTCCCAGATGCCCTCTAACCAAAGGCAAATCCCACCCAGGTCCCATGCACCAGCCAGATGTGCAGCGCACACACACCACCACAGCTTCTAGGTCAACACATGGTATAAACTGAATAAATTCACCCTTCAGTGGGATTATTCATTCCTGCACTAATAACATAAAGTGGATGTGCACTCTTAAAATAAGAACGGCTTGCTGAGGAACCTTTCTGTCCTTGCAGAGAAAGTCTTTCAAGTCTTTCAAGGAAGGTTTTGGAGCTAGAAATGTCTCGTTTTTTGTATATTGAGCCTTTTAACTGTGTTTGTCAAAAAAAAAGAAAAGAAAGAAAGAAAAGGGAAGGAACAAGAAAACATAGCTCCCATTCTTTGCCAAATCAATTTCTTTGCCTGGTCCCGAAGAGCAGCATCTAGTATGTTTTCCCTATCTTGTATAGTCTGTGAAGAATGTCCCCTATTTGCACTGCTGCCAGTCGTGTACTTGAGCTTAACTTCTCTTTTCTGGAGTTTACTTCTTTGGCATTGGCTTACAGCTTTGGCACTCGGTCGCTGTACTAACACCCTCCATGCCAACCCCTGAGTGCCCAGGTGGATGGCTCACTGATCAAGCCCGTTGAAAGCTGTGCTTATTGGGATCACAGGACACGTCGATGCTATCTTTTAAGTCCCCGTGTGCTGCTGAGGTTGACCCGAATTGGAGACTAGCAAACCTCTGCTGAAATCAGCTAACCTCAGATGGGCAGTCTTACTTGTACACTTGGCAGGCTCGTTACCTCAGAAGAAACAAGACGCCTCTTTGAAATGCAGAGTTCCATGAAGAATTGAGAAGCAGGACAGAAATCAAAGGATTTCTGATAGGAAAGCGAGAGAGAAAGTGATTCCTGAATTAAAGATGAGGGGGAAATATGTCAGGTTGTAAATGAGGGCCGAGAATGGAATCAATACTATGCACGCAGATTGAGGATTCTTCTCGTACGCCTTGCAGGTCCTGCTCGAAAATGAACAGATTCCGATTTTTCAGAGGCTGCTAACGGTGAATGATTCACATGAATGTAATAGACTGCATTCACACTAGTTCCTTTATGCCAAGCCACACCTGACAGGAACAATAATCACGTGTGCCTTGCATATATCAAGTCTCTTATCTTTGAAATATCTTTCCATATCACAGCTAGAAGGGTACAGCCGACAGCGGCAGTCTTTGTGAGATAAATAAAAGGGGTGTGTGTGTGTGTGTGTGTGTATGTGTGTGTGTGTGGGGGGGGGGGGGGGGTATTGTAATGCAACCCTGACAAAGCGTGGTGGTGATGGTGACAGCTGATGACTATTATGTCCAGGTGGCCAGGGTTGTGTTGGGGCTCTCCAAGAGCCTCCCAGCTGCTGGGATTCTTTGCATGTCAATTAGGCAAAAAAAGGGAAAGTGTATTTGTGGCTTTTCGCAAGGACACCCAACGATGCAACGGGGTCCGCCCAGAGAATAAGACGTTAGGAAAATTGAATTCCTCGCATTGTGGACACTGCCTTAAAGAGGTGGCAAATTCAGGAAGCCTGTAATTTGCGGGCATGCTCGCGGGTTGAAATGGTGGGCTGCTGGAGGAGAGGCATAGCATCCTTCATCACGATGACAGAGGACATAGGTTTCCTTGCCATTGTAATTGAAGTGAAATTGCTTACATGGTTGATAAGGGAAAACACACAGCGTGGTGGTCTGAAGCAGAGAGGCTTGGGATGCTCACATTTCTGTTGTCTGGAACCCACAAGAAGTATGCATTTTAATCACACACCAGTGTGTATCCTGTGCTCCTGGGTACATCGGAGTCTTTCCACCTTGGGTGTGTGGTAAAGGTCGAATATGTGCCAAGATGCTGGCCGTTGCCCTCATGTGTCAGCTGCTCTAATGGCATGCATCAAGGTTATAGGTCACAAGTGTGATCCAGTTTTAATGCCCTGCATCGCACAGCGCGGGCAGTAGGTGTCTGAGCACGAGCTGCTCTCTGCATTGCACCGTGACAGTGGCACATGTAATTGGCTCAGGGAGGTGAATCAGTAATCGTGTGAGTGGCACGTTCCTCGCTAAATTTTGACACCAGTGCCGGAGGAGGGTGAGAGTGTCACTAGTTGCCATAAGGGGTAACCTTGTTAGATGCCTGAGCCATTCAGGTGAGGAGCCTCTATTTTAGCCTCGGTGGGAATCTTGGAAGCGAAAGCGCAGAGATATCTTTGCCGTGTACCCTCTTCCAACCCAAGTGCGCGAGGTCCCCAAAAGCGTTCGCTGATATCGCGTGGCATGTGGAGGAAAAGTACAGCTATCCCAAAGTTGTGGCGGCAACACGACGAGTTGCCTTACTAATCTTACTTGTAAAAAGTCCCACGCTAATCCCACGCAGCGAGCTTTAATTCCATATGGCGGAGTTGGACCTGTCTTCCTCTTGGCCTGAGCTTTTTGAGAGAAACCACGTCGCTCCTCTGAATCTCTGCCTCCTCTGCAGCACACAGATGGTTATTATGGAGCTGCACATAAATTGATTATGTTGGAAATTAACTGTTGCTGTCAAAGGCAGCCGCCAAACCTGTCCCAGTGTGTCCCTCTGCCCGCTGATGCATAGGATCCAGCTGATGAGCCAGATGTTGCGCCGAACTCTCCATTTTAAGGTCAGCACAGATGTGGTACGGGAGCCCTCGCTTCTACTTTCACTTTGTTTGCGATGCTTGTTATCCATGTGTGTTGGTGGGAGACGGATGAGTTTGTAGACATGTCTTTGGTCGAGAATGATCCAAAGAAAGAGGGTGGGAAGGCATTCAAAAATGTGAAATTGCAGTGAGCACTGTTTTAGAGTCTTCCAATTTATACAATAAATGGATTCTCTCCCACTGTTTTACTCTCAAAACGAACTCCGGGAAGCTGTAGGATCTATTCACAGTGCTGTCGCCAGTGGTGTAGCCAGAGGGTCGGCCGAGGTGGTACTGGCCACCCTGGGTGTCACCCCAAACTTTCTTTCATATAACTGACTACAAAGCTTCCACCTGCTCATCTGGGAAAGTTCTAAAAAGCATCACTCAACATGCAGTCAGACGCCTGCAGAGTGAAGCTGATTTTACAAAACTGCAATTTGATTGAAGTGTTTCCTCCATGTTTTTTCCCTTATCAGTGCCTTGCTAGCAATACCTCTTTTGCCTGCATTTTACCTGCATTAAGTTTGGACTGGCCATTGGGAATTTTCCTGGCGGGCGAGGAAACTTGTTATATATATATATATATATATATATATATATATATATATATATAAATGTTTGTTCCAGCCTTTTGGATTATGCAGTTTGGGCCAAAACAAAATAGTAGGTGTAAGTCATGGATGATCAGTTATCGTTCTCAAGTCATGTTGCAAACGTAACAGATTTCTCCTGTACAACATCCAGAGAATTCGACCCTTCCTCTCTAGAGAGGCCACCCAGGTGCTCGTTCAGTCTCTCGTCACTTCAAGATTTGACTACTGCAAATCTCTTCTGGCTGGTCTCCCTCTGCGCACCATCAGGCTGCAACTCATCCAGAATGCAGCGGCACGGGTCGTCTTCAATGTCCCTAAATTCAGCCATATCACTTCACTGCTGCGTTCTCTTCACTGGCTTTCTGTAGCTGCTTCCCGCATCAGATTCAAAACCTTGACGCTGGCCTACAAAGCTGGCTTGTGTTTAGTAATGTCTAAACTTAGAGATATCTTTGAATTATTAGTCTATTCAAACTAGCTGAGGTTATCCTTGGGTAAATAGCAAAGCACTATTGTAAGTCGCTCTGCATAAGAGCGTCTGCTAAATGCCTTAAACGTAAATGTTAATGTAAAAGGTTCCACAAACTACGATACAACCAAAGAACCAAAAGTTGGTCTGACCAAAAGAGAGGTCTCACTGGATCAACTGAATCATGGTTCGGTTCGTTTGCAGCATGAAAGACTACCAGCCGAATTGACAACACACCGACGTCAGGCGCATATCCTTCTACAAACCAGTCAGTGTCAAGTATAGGCAGATTCAGTGTGAAACCAAAACTAGACCTTGGTCCAGACTTTCAGGTGTGAAAACGCCCTGACACCTGAGCAGTTAGTGTCTGGCTTGCACTTGTTACAAGTGTCTAGCACTCAGGCAGTCAGTATCAGGCTAGGACTGGTTAAAAGTATTTAGCACTTGGGCAGTTCATGTCTAGCTGGCACTCATTAAAAGTGAGCAATTAGCAACTAGTATCTAAAACTCAGCCAGTTTGTATCTATCCAGCACTTGTTAAACATATCTAGCATTTGAGAATTTACCTTGTATCTAAATCTTGAGCAGTTAGTATCCAGCACCCAGGTAGGTTAGTATCTAGCTAGCATTTGTATAAAGTATCTGGCTGTCTTTGCCGAAAGATGGACAAAAGGAAAAAAATGTGTTTGATGCGATAAAAGAAAAAAAGTCTGTGTGAGTATGCTAGGAAGATATTTAAGCAGTCTGTAGGTAATGATCTTATCACTGTAGTGGTTCCAGAATGTAACTTCTGTCTTCTGAGTTATCCATTCATCTGATTTAAATGTTACATTTAAAAAAATGGAATGGGATATGTTTTCATCTTGTTTTCTGAGAAACTGTTGAACATACAGTACAGGCCAAAAGTTTGGACACACCTTCTCATTCAATGCTTTTTCTGTATTTTCATGGCTATTTACATTGTAGATTCTCACTGAAGGCATCAAAACTATGAATGAACACATGTGGAGTTAGGTACTTAACAAAAAAAGGTGAAATAACTGAAAACATGTTTTATATTCTAGTTTCTTCAAAATAGACACCCTTTGCTCTGATTACTGCTTTGCACACTCTTGGCATTCTCTCAATGAGCTTCAAGAGGTAGTCACCTGAAATGGTTTTCAGGTGTGCTTTATCAGGGTTAATTAGTGGAATTTCTTGCTTTATCAATGGGGTTGGGACCATCAGTTGTGTTGTGCAGAAGTCAGGTTACTACACAGCCGACAGCCCTATTGGACAACTGTTAAAAGTCATATTATGGCAAGAACCAATCAGCTAACGAGTGGCCATCATTACTTTAAGAAATGAAGGTCAGTCAGTCCGGAAAATTGCAAAAACCTTAAATATGTCCCCAAGTGGAGTCACAAAAACCCTCAAGCGCTACAGTGAAACTGGCACACACAAGGACCGACCCAGGAAAGGAAGACCAAGAGTCACCTCTGCTTCTCAGGACAAGTTCATCACCAGCCTCAGAAATCGCAAGTTAACAGCATCTCAGATCACAGACCAGTTGAATGCCACACAGAGTTCTAGCAGCAGACCCATCTCTAGAACAACTGTTAAGAGGAGACTGCGCAAATCAGGCCTTCATGGTCAAATAGCTGCTAGGAAACCACTGCTAAGGAGAGGCAACAAGCAGAAGAGATTTGTTTGGGCCAAAAAACACAAGGAATGGACATTAGGCCAGTGGAAATCTGTGCTTTGGTCTGATGAGTCCAAATTTGAGATCTTTGGTTCCAACTGGCGTGTCTTTGTGAGACGCAGAAAAGGTGAATGGATGGATACCACATGCCTGGTTCCCACTGTAAAGCATGGAGGATGTGATGGTGTTGGGAATTTATTCAAAATTTAAGGCACACTGAACCAGCATGGCTACCACAGCATCCTGCAGCGACATGCCATCCCGTCTGGTTCGCGTTTAGTTGGACCATCATTTATTTTTCAACAGGACAGTGACCCCAAACACACCTCCAGGCTGTGTAAGGGCTATTTGACCAAGAAGGAGAGTGATGGAGTGCTGCGGCAGATGACTTGGCCTCCACAGTCAGCGGACCTGAACCCAATCGAGATGGTCTGGGGTGAGCTGGACCGCAGAGTGAAGGCAAAGGGGCCAACAAGTGCTAAAAACCTCTGGGAACTCCTTCAAGACTGTTGGAAAACAATTTCAGGTGACTACCTCTAGAATGCCAAGAGTGTGCAAAGCAGTAATCAGAGCAAAGGGTGGCTATTTTGAAGAAACTAGAATATAAAACATGTTTTCAGTTATTTCACCTTTTTTTGTTAAGTACCTAACTCCACATGTGTTCATTCATAGTTTTGATGCCTTCATTGAGAATCTACAATGTAAATAGCCATGAAAATACAGAAAACGCATTGAATGAGTGTCCAGACTTTTGGCCTGTACTGTATATTTGATGTTTATAGACTATATAGACCCCCTATATGCCTAGAATTGCCACTGAATTGCCACTGATTCTGGTATAGCAAGAACCTGTGCCATGACCAGCAACATCTTCTCTGACCTTCTACACACACATATCATGCAACCAGTTAAAAAATGTATATCGTCAGTAGTAGATCAGTGAAGTCATAAGTGATATATATAACAGAGAGTAAATGTATTAAAAGGTACCATTTGGCAACAAAGCTGAATATATGATGGTAAAGTTCCCTTTACACCCCAATTTTAGTCATGTCCAAAGCCAACCAAGTAGCTAGGATTCCCCCTATCACTCTATTCTACCAGTGCTACCAAGGAAAAGGCTAGCATGTGCTTCCTCTGAGAAGAATGATGCTACCCAACTGTATTTTTTAAACTGCCATTACTACAACATGCTTGTACAGTTAAACACAAGAGATGGAAGAAGGAGAACCATCCAGGCACTTTGGGTTCTCTGGGACTCTCAGCCATGGATGGCTATAGCATTACCAAGAATCGAACCGGCGATCTCCCAGTGATGGGGCTAACACTTTAGACGGCTGCGGCATTCAGAAGCCACAATTAAGCTTGTTTATTCATGAACAGATTTGGAGTGAACTTGGCATGACCGTGAGCCAACCAGGACAGTTCTACTCCTGCAATTTCCCCTCTGAATCCCACTCTTCATTCTCAAAACTGGAGAAACTGGCATGGCCTCACTTTTGAGGAGAAAGATGAGGTTTAAATTGCTTACTAAAGCACTAGCAAGTGGTACACAATGTTACTTTCTACAAGGATGGAGGGATTCTGGTTGGAGCAGTACATAAGTCTACGAGTCTAAGGCAGCAGAGAAAGCCACATTAGTGTATTTGAATGAGACAGCGATAAAGTTTGCAGGCAAGTGCGTTAATCTCTGAGACATGGACCATGCTAGCCTGAGGTAAATATCCCAGTCAAGGGGAGGAAAACTCATTTTGAACTGTCCGGCCCCCATTCTCATCGCACAGAAAGACGACTCCTTATCCAGTGTTTCTGTCCACCGCCCTGAAATTATCATGGCAAAGCAGCCTTATTGAGAGTCTATCTCTTCCATTACAGCCTGTCTTTATCTCGGAACGGGGGAGCGCAGGCTGCAGCAAGTGTCTGGCCGAGAATGCTGTCCACGGCCATGAATATGGATGCGGTGTCAGGTGTAAAAGAGTGGGCCCCTGTGATGCGGCGCTGTCTCTGACACATCCTCTGCTCAACTCCCAGCTCCAATCACACCCCAGATGTACCGGAGCTGCTGCTACTGTCACTCAATCTGTGGCCTGCATTCTCAGCCGACAGCCGGAGTCCATGGCCCACTATGCTCGGTGCCGGCAAAGAATAGAGAGGGAAGCAGGAATGGAACGGAGTATGGAAGGGAGTATGTGCTAGTGCAGGGGGTCCATCCTTCTGTATATAATTTAAGGATACATTAAAACAGATGCACAGTTTGGTAAAGACACTCTTAAAACGACGAGCCAAAAGGGGGTCTTTGGACCGCTGTCATAAAAGAACCCCTTTGGATTTCAGTATACTGTTCATGTTTGTAAATCCACCATAAAAAAGGCCTTCTCACATAGAATTGCTTTTTTTTAGCACTGTAACAAGAACATTGTTTTTTTTGGGGGGTAATTATTCCCAAGTATTACCAGATGCAGATATCCTATACTGCAGTGTATGGATAACTAGCTGAAGAGATGGTAAAACAGCTCAGCTATGGTTAGATCTTAGCTCTGCAGGGATCACTTCTTTGCAACCCGCTTTTCACTTCCCTGGATCAGGCCTCAGACAAAGCCATGGTCACAAGGCCTGGTACACACAACCTATATTTACATATCCAGCAGAATCCAGCAATATCAAACAACATATGCCATGTCACAGAATGTCCCGTCAAGTTTCCATTCAGACATGATGGGACATTTTGATGATTTCTATTGAAGTCTCCACAGCTCTCTCTGCTTCCTGAATTGCAAAGTCTCTATACCATGGCAGAATGTCAAGATAGGTCACACTTTAGGCAAGCATGAACTCCACCTAAATGATCAGGCTAGCCAAATAAGCTGGCTGGTTGGAGACTTTTAGGAACACTATTAATAGAATAAACCTTGACAGTCAAGGAAAAGGTCTTATCAACTGGAAATGACATGATTTGAACTTGGCTTATGACATTAATTATCATAACTGCTCAGGCTGTTAATGTCTCTACTTGTCTAAACAAGATTATTGTAGTATTAGTTATAGTATTTGGTTATCTGAACAATATGTCTATTCATTAACACAACAGTATCTTTCATCAAGGCATCAGTTTATTCCCACTTTGCAGCTTGAACTTGTGGAGGTTATAAATGATCTAATTCCGAGCTCAGATTTTCCACTTCTGAGACAAGTCAAATTGATTGGTTAGGCTGCCAGTTCTGCTTGTTTAGTCCTAACCTATGAGAGACATTTTTGCCTGTATCATGTATCATTTTATTGAATAAAAATAAACTTAAATTACAGATGTGTTTTCACAAAATTCACAAAACGAATTAGGGCTTCTCTGAAGACCTATAAGGCCCTCAGGGTTCCCCACTGCTGTATGCACAAGGAGAAAAAAGACAAAGAAATGCACTAGCAGCACCAGTTCCTTCTGCTCCAGCTGATCTGATTAAAAGCATTTGTTAATCCAGCCCTGCGTCGTTCTCTTCAGCTTTCAGAAATGTGGAAGGATGGACCTTCTTGTACGCTTTCGCATCTTCTACTGCTGCGTTGCCAGGATCATCTCTCCACGATGAGAGTTTATTCTGTAAGAGTACTCTGACTTAGGTTTATGTTGTTATTTTATACACCATTTTTGTGCCACTGATGAGCAGTTTCAAGACACAAAGAAAGAAGAGTGTTTAATTTCTCTCCGGCTCTAAAGTTTGAAAAGCCTTTTTTGAGACAGTTTACAGAAGTTTACACTCTCGCATAATCTGTTCACTCCTTTCATGCAGCTTTGCAAGCCACCATTGAGGATATGGACTTCTATTGTGTGCTGGAAAAGATGAGGCTTTTCTCAAATTCTATGTTAATGGGATGTGACACGAAATATGAAATATAAGTAGACAGTGGCTGTGCATATCCAGCTGGGACTATTCAGCCTCGTTTTAAAATATTTGAGAAATTAAACGTGTTTGCAGGGGAGAGAGGAGGGAAAAAAAGTGCTTATCTCGTTTTACAAAGCACTCCTGTAGAATATCTCTGAGTATCCAGACGAACGGAAACAGGGGCGAAACAATGTCGAGATTTCGGAGCAATGTGCAGTCATTGTTTCCTGAGTTAGATTAGAAAGGGGTGCGGGAGGAGGAGAGGGAAGGGGAGGGAGGACTTTTTTTTTTCTTTTTTTTGTGATTCATACCCCTCCTGCAAAAGGCAGAACCCTCAATTCTACTCTATCAGGACCGAACACCTTGGCAGATAGGCGCTGCGAGGTGAAAAAATAGTGAAATGAAATTTTTTGCCACGCTTAAGCGGAGTAAGCGAGGGAGAGAGAGAAACGGCGCGAGAAAGAGAGAGGGAGAGGGAGGGATTTTCTCCCATCACTGCACTGCCGCCTCTCTTTGTTCTCAGAGGCCTGCTCGCCATTCTGCATGATTAACAATATTATCGGTACCTGCCCGCGTCTGCCGCTGGGCTGCATGCCATTGTGTTCCCGTCAGGGGTGAGTGGCCAGGGCCTGGCGTGACACTGACGCCGGACCATCAGGTGCCACTGGGGGGTGGCGGGGTGGGCAAAGACTCCCAGGTGGGTCTCTGCACTGGCATTTGCAGAAGCTCCTCAGCAGAGAAGGAGGGGGCGCCCGGTGGGAGGCAGTGAGGGGGCAACGACTGCCGACATCTGCCCGAAAGAGCGGTGAACGAGCTTGGGTGGGGGTGGGAGTGGTGGTGATGGTGGTATTTGAGCCCCATGGGGGTGGCATTTGTGCCTGGTACTCACAGCTCCATCTGGTTGCGCAGCCAAACCCAAAAACGTGTGCACCGATACAGTAATGAATCAGGCTAGTTCATGGTCATGGCTGGTTTGCCTCAGTTAGGCCTTGTTGTGCGCCCACCCACCTACCCAACAGACACATATGTACCCACTTGCACACAATCATAACCATAATATACACCTTTAAAGGACTTAAGGATTATTTAACAGCCAGATATTTTCATTTCTACCATGGTTTAAACCTTGTTTTTAAAGTGTTCATAATAATGATACTGTCTACTGTAAAGAATGAAACTTGTAAATGACATCTCTGCTGATTGACTGCCACGCATGCCTTGTAAAAAGTGAAAAACATAAGCTTCAGCTGCTTTGTTTATAAGTCTAGAAGGCTGCAGTGTTACATTTGCACCCTGCAGCCAAGAACAGCACATTTTTGAACCACCCTCCACCCAACATAATCCATCATCCCATCTCATAACACAGCTACAAACTGCCTGCATTAACACTCATCACTTCAACGCAAAAAAAAAAAGTCACACTAAACTATTGTTGACTGAATGGCCAGCAGTGTGTGCATTCAATGCCTTCATGGTTGTTAGATCATAACTATTATGTATTCAAATTGGGCTGTTGTCATAGACCTCGTTTACACCTGGTTACTTCATGTCTCTTGAGCATCAGGATTATATCTAGATAAGGCCAAGCCACAAAACACACCCAAGACTCATTTAAACCAGATACAAATCTGATCACTCAAACCACTTGGGGAGGGATGGTCTGAGGAGCATTTGAGCCACGTTACAACACATTCGACAACCAAAACCCCTCCCAGTACAACCGAAACACCAATAATAATGGTTGTGCAATGAGTAATTTTGCATGTTCTGTCCCACGCTGTAATCAGATTTTAGCCACTGGGGGGTGGCGGGGTGGGAAAAGACTCCCAGGTGGGCCTCTGCACTGGCATTTGCAAAAGCTCCTCAGCAGAGAAGGAGGGTGCGCTGGTGTAATCAGATTTTAGCCAGCCTAACAAACGGAGACACATTTGACTACCAAGAACTTTTAAAATATATATCCTTGGGTACAGTACTGTATGTATGGGTTCATGTACTTTCCACTACTTTTTTCTAACCTATCTTTATGCTGTTAAAATAAACAGGCTGCTGCTGTGCCTGAGATATCACCACTGTCATGCTTTTACTTTACAAAATTGTCACTTCTATTGGTCAGTTTATCATGGTACTTGGACACAATGTAAAGAACAACCAGATTCAAAAAACTTTTTGCATGACCGTTACAACATGCAAATGACATCTGTCCTGATTTGCTGCCCCATATTGTTCATCTTTCAAAAACCAATCCAGGCTGAAACACTGAAATGCTCCTTCATTATGCAGATATATGTGAATGTATCCGCACTACACTCATTATATCTCCACTCACCACATCGGAGCACTTTGTAGTTGTATAGGTACAGTCTGTAGTCCATCTGTTTCACTAGATACATTGTTAGCCTCCTTTCACTCTGTTTTTCAATGATCAGGACCCCACAGGACTACCACAGAGCAGCTATATTTTGGGTGGAGCGTCATTCTCAGCACTGCAATAACACTGACATGGTGGTGGTGTGTTACTGTTAGTGTGGGTCATTTTAGTACGAGTGCATCAGGCACAGCAGTGCTGCTGGAGTTTTTAATTACTGTGTCTGTCCACTCACTGTCCACTCTATTAGACACCCCTACCTGGTTGGTCCACCTTGTAGAGGAGGTCAAATCAGAGACAGAAGCTCAGAAGTTCGAGCTGGTCCTCCTTTTGTCCTTCATCAGTGGTGACAGGATGCTGCCTACAGGACACTCTTGGCTGGATTGTTTATGGTTGATGGATTATTCTCAGTCCAGCAGTGACGCTGAGGTGTTTAAAAACTCCAGCAGCACTGCTGTGTCTGATCCACTTGTACCGGCGCAGCACACACTAACACACCACCACCATGTCAGTGTCCCTGCAGTGCTGAGAATGACCTGCCCTGTGGTCAGGACCCTGTCCTGTGGGAGTATGCAGAGAAATGCTCCTATATGGTGAGTAGAGCTGATATAATGGACAGTGAGTGTAATAACAAGGAGGTGGTATTAATGTTATGGCTGATCGGTGTATGTGCTGCTTTGGTCTGGGAAGTGTATGATATGTTTTGATGCTTACATGCTACATCAAACTCATATTTCACAAAAAGGAGGGAGGTGTAAGTTTCCATGGGCCCTTTACCAATGCGTCAAGCTCTAAAAAGCATTTCGAAAAGCAAGGATAGTGGGATTGTTCATCATACGGTCCCTTTAATGCACTACAGCCCAAAAAGAGACTGCTAACTACATCGGACCAGATCTACCCCCACTGAACCTAGGGGCAGTCTGCCCCCCAATAAAAAGTGCTTTGATTTAATTTGGAATTCTCTCTCCCTCTCCCTTTTTCTCCCATACACACACACGGACACCCCTTTGCCCAGAATAATTGACTCAGCTGCAGTCTTTGTGATATAATAACCAGTTTACTCCACTGAATGACATTTCACAAGCTCAGCCCCAGCATAAAGCTAATTGTTCTAGAGAGAGAGCGCAGTGTGAGCGCGTGTATGTGTGTGTGTGAGAGCGTGTGTGCCAGGCTAATGATAAGAGCAGAGACGACACACTCTCGCTGCGAGCGTGTGTGTGTGGTGGAAGCGACATTTATCTTCTGTGAGACACTGCTGTCCCTGTATTCCTCCATAAAGGGAATGGGCTCCTGGTATTTTTTCCCCCCAAAATACTTTTCAATAAACACAGTGTTTGGTTCTCTCACTCACCCACCCCCTAAGCCCTGGTCCATTCTCCTGCAGAGCACAGATAGGCCGTGTAATATCATGAGAACTTTCCTTTCTTTCTTTTCCATGTGGAAAGAGGACGCTCCGTTGATAACGCTCTGTTGTTTGCTTTATGGATTTGTATAAAACCCTTATGGTTATTTCATATGTCACAGAAATATGTCCATCGATGCTTCAAGGTATTTAGTCGTAAAAGCTGATTAATTACAAGCTAGCGCGGCGCAGTGATGTTTACATATAGCAGAGACATTGTGACATGTGATTACAGACCAGGGCTACGTAGAACAAGGCTCCTCACTCGAGACTTCCAGTGACGGCAGCCCGGAATGGTAACCTAAACCCTTTGCATTTCTGACTGTCTCCAAAATGCTAATTCCCACTCACTAGCTAGGTCGCCCCTACTGCACAATGCCTAGCAAGCTAGAACGGCGAGGATTAGCACGTGCATCCTCTGTGTTACTTAAAGCCAGCCACCGCATCTGCTTGTTGGACTCAGATGCAGAGTTGGACTAGGGACCCGTCCACATGTGTCCATATATATTTTTTACAACATTTTTTTTTTCCTCTAGCCTCCATATCATTGAAAACAGCTTGTGGAGATTTCTGAAAACTCTGTATGCAGGGTTTTAGTGAGGACGGGCAAAATGCAGCTTATTTGAAAACTCCCTATTTTAAATAGAGAGAAGAACAAGTGGAGAAGCTTTAAGTTTACATGGAGAAAGGCCGTTTTTCATATCGGTAGACAAATACTAGTCTTTTACCTCAGCTAACTTTACCCTTGTCTTTTTTTTTTTTTTTTTGGACCCGTAAGTTTATGTCTTTCAGTTGGTAACAGGGTAATTGGTAAAGAATAAGTTTGCTGATACATAAATGATAAACTCTCACTTATTGCATACATATCCCATATGCAGTGGCCTTAAAGCAACATTATGCGAAAATTGCTACTTCTTTATACTGGGAACCTCCTACAGTCAGGAAGTGGAATTCGCACTGTGAGCCAGCTCTTAAGAAGGACATGCTTACATGCATTTCTGGACTTCTGAGAGATACATGGTATCTGAAGTAAAAGAAATATGGGGACTGATACAGTTGAGCGATATCAGAGGATTTTACATAGTTACGATATCAGAGGGTTTTACAGAGTTGTCCTGCCTGTTACCAATTACCAATGATCATTTCTTCATGTAGATGTAAGGGCTGTTACTAATGTTTAGACTGCATGGGTTGTAGCACACATACAGGAGAGAAGTCAACTATGGAACAGACTACACAGCTGCTTTTGGCTCTGCTACACTGACACAATCAATTATGCATTGGGACACTTTAACAGTCACACATGCATATTGTTTATGTCAAGCAAAAAAAACTTGTATCTACAAGTTGGCAACTTTAGAGGTAGCAAGAAAAACCTTTTCTTAAAAAAAAATATTTTATTTCATCTCATTTTGGAGCATTTCTGTCAGTCCAAT
Organism: Salminus brasiliensis; assembly: GCF_030463535.1. Taxonomy (NCBI): domain Eukaryota; kingdom Metazoa; phylum Chordata; class Actinopteri; order Characiformes; family Bryconidae; genus Salminus; species Salminus brasiliensis. The sequence goes on from NC_132887.1 coordinate 20,948,072, forward strand.
TATCACAATATAAGGTTTCAGATTCCAGATTTAAATTATGTCAAAAGGTGAAAAATGAAGATGACAGGTTCTTGGATGACAGCGACAGTATGTTATGCTTTCATATGCATCCCTAACCACCTCTGAAGGTGGTTTCAGTGATGAGATCACAATGTGTCTTCAAGGTGCGTTGGAGCCTGTTCACACTTGCAGTCCACTTATGATCACCTTAGATCAGCTGAACTGCATGCTAATGCCAGGTGTGAACAAGGCCTAATTGTAATCTGGAGGTGTCCTGGAAGTATTTCTGTTTTCTGCCTTAAGTATGAATGCAAATTATGCTTTGGCAAGGTGCTACTAGCTATGGCACAGGCAGTAAAGGACACACTTTACACATGCATTTTTGGACAAGCTGAGAGATACAGAGCCATTAGTAAAAGTAAAAGAAGAATGTGAGAGGGTCCAAATGCTGCTAAACGTTGATTGGCTGGGCCCCAAGAGAGCAAAAATGGCTTTGCCCTCTTCAGTGGTGGGCCGATGGCTCTTTCTCCCCATATCACTCTAGTGCAAAGCTGGTTGGCACTGGCATCTGCTGGCTGATGCATCAGAGCCGGGTACACAGCACTTTCCTCAGAGCGCGTTGGTTGCCCAGTGATATTGCATCGGCGGCAGTCCGGCTGGCTGTGCATGTGTCGGACGAGGGATGTGATGTGGGGAGAATATGTATGGGTTGGGTAACAGGCGAAGAAAAATCTGAAATAAAACGTAAAAAAAGAAGCATTTTACCCAAGTATGATAGCATTCGCTGCTGTGCCAGACCTGGGGTGGCAATCCTAGAGAGCTGTTCATCTGTTTTTAAGGCAGTGGAGCATTAGCGTGATTTTGAAGCTGTCATTTTCTGGTAAAAATGCTACATATTGTTGCTTTAACAATGTATTTATTAATAATATAAAATGCTCCAGAGGTGCACACATCAAATTTCAGTTTAGATTTCAGACCTCTTTCACTGAAACAACTGCACCGGTATTAGAGTTTTACATTATCAAGTCAATTGGTGGTCATATGAGGCTGCATTTAGCACTCTCTGCTTCTAGCTATCTCTCTGAGTGTTTTGAGTGGGCGGAACACCTGTACAGCCCTGAGCTCGCTCACAAAGGAGTGGCAGGTGTGAACAGAAACCCCTGGCCAACACCCTCTCTGCCCAGGAGCCATAACCCCACCACAGTTATCAAACACCCGACAGGAGAGCATCACAGGCCAGCTGAGCCCCCGCTTGCAACAACAGCAGTATTATTCTAACACTTTTTCCAGACATGCCTTCATTAATTCCACTGGCTTAGTACACGTTAAGGTTTTGTCTACATAATGTAGCAAATATTACTGGGCTGGGTGCATCATTATGTAGATTTACTTTGTTAGTATACAGTTAGATACTGTAGCCCATCTGTTGCTATCTATAATGTGGGTTTGCGTCCTCCAGTTATTCATCAATGGTCAATTTTTTGATTGGCGGACTGGTTGGCCGACCTAGCAATGACATTGACTCCACTGTGACTGATATACTCATATCAGCACAACACACACATACACACACACACACATTCTACCATGCCCCTACCATGTCAATGTCACAGCTGTGTTGAGAAGGCCCGCCACCCAAAGAATATCTGGCCAATAGTGGTCCTGTGGTCAGAGACCAGTAATGAAGAGGATAGCGGGTAGTTTACAAAATACATGACAGCTGAGCTGAAATCATGATCTGTGCACCAGAAGTTGGGTGATGGGGCAGATAAGTGGGAACAGGTATAGGTCATGCTTGGGGCATCTACTGATAAACAGAGGCTTACACATTTCTGCAGGCGATGTAGCACACTGATGTACTCTGTGGACATCTTTGACCACTGTTCAACCAGTAACACATTTATGTCAGACATTGCAGCTGGTAAAGTGCGATGCAGTTGCTATTTGGTACCTTGTATCCGGCATGGAACCTGGTTGGAGTTGTAAATGGCCCGGCTACCTGTTCATTAATTAATTAATTAATTTATTTATTTATTTATAATTTACTAAATCTTCCACCCAATTTGGAAGGCCAACTAACCAATCCCCATTCCTGTGAACTCCCTCTACCACTAGCAATGCCCCCAACACTAGGAGGGTAAAGACTAGCACATGTCTCCTCCGACAAATGTGATGTCAGCCACCGCTTCTTTTCCAGCTGCTGCTGATGCTGGTACGACAGCTAATAGACGCCGGTGCTGACCAACATCACTCTAGGTTCGAAGGCAATCTACCCACACCTGAAAGAATAAGGCCAGCTATGTTCTCTCGGACTCCGAATGCTGCCAGCATTCCTCATATCATAGTGGCAGCCACTGGACTCCTTACTCCACTGAACCCCCCAGTCCTACTGTCCAGCAATGGCAGTGCCATGGTTGATCCAGGGAGTGCTGCATTCCTTTTGAGGGCCCATTAAGGTGCTTTTTTAGTTCACACTAGAAATGTTATGTGGTCATAGGTGCCCCGGAATACCTGAGGGTGTCTACACCTGGCCTTGTCATGCTTTCCCTACCATTTAACAACAATCTTTACTTTTTAAAGTCATAGCTTATATGCTATGCTTGATTATAAAGCTGCTGCATACCTGCAGTGATTTTTACAAAAACATCTATTGCACACTAAACGACTAGTGATCAGCCACCGAACTGAACACAGCCCAAAACACACATACCTCGCATTACCTAGAAGACACACGCAACCATTTGCGCAGACCCAAAACAACAACAAAAAAAAAACAGTGAAAACGCCTTTAGGTGAGATTGTGGGTGGAAAGATGGAGTTTGCATGGTCTGTTTCTTATATGAATTTCCATTCCACCTTAAATGCTGCAGCAGTATGGGACAAACACTAGCGCCAGGAAGGTAGCTGCTGCATCATTTAAGGTGGAACGTAAATGTAAATAAAAAACTGCACTTTTCATGCTCAGTTTTCATTGGCTGTAGACAGGACCCTTTCAGATTGAGTCGATGACTGGTATATATTACTAGATTAGTTGGCTGGAAACATTTAAATGTTATGTTCCGAAAAATTTGGGTCTGCACCCCTCACTGTGGGGCAGTGGTGGCTCAGTGGTTAGAGTGCCGGGATATCGATAACAGGGTTGTGGGTTCGATTCCCGGGCTCAGCAAGCTGCCACTGTTGGGCCCTTGAGCAAGGCCCTTTACCCTCACTGCTCCCCGGGCGCTGGAGTTGGCTGCCCACCGCTCTGGGTGTGCGTGTGTACTCACTGCCCCTAACACATGTGTGTGTGTGAGTGTGTGTTCACTACCAGATGGGTTAAATGCAGAGGACACATTTCGCTGTACAGTCCACACTGTACAGTGACAAATACGTGCACCTTTACCTTTACTATTCTCTCTGTCGACTCCAACTACCGAAAAAATCTGCAAGTCAAAGTCAAAGTCAGCTTTATTGCCAAAACGGCAATTTGTACAAGACATACAGAGGATTGAAATTGCGTTAGTCTCAAACCCATGGTGCAACGATAAACATCAAACATTTAAATAAACATTAAATAACACGAAGCATAGAAATTGTACTTTACTAATTTGTAGGGATGTAGGAATGAGTTTAAGTGTATAAATAAATAGATAGAGGTCCCTGACATTGATATCAGAAGTAAAGTAGCAGACTAGAGCCAAGCAGTGCAGACTTGACAATCGCTCAAACAGGAAACCCAGACCAGTAGCTAAAATAGATCAGAACAATTTAACCCCTTAATGCAGATTGGGCTAATTATTGGTAGAATAATTAGGTTATTAGAAAATAGAATTTTGTAATAACACTTTCGGCCATTAGGCTATTAAACAGATTACATACCGTCAGTTAGAGCTAAACACAGAACAATCAATGCTCCTTATATTATTGTTGGTATATTATTATCTTTTATTATAAAGAACAGTATATTTAGTAAAATGAATACAGGTTGGGCTTGGCATGAAAAAGTTTGGGAACCCCTGCCTTAAACTGTAAGTAGTTAGCAAGTTAGCAAACCAATTGATATCTGGAATAAAAATGTAAACAAATAAGAAGAAACCCAGTCTTATGCTTTGTTTTGGCTTTCCAATGAAAGAACTTGTATTGATCTATGATGACCAAACTATGGTGTGATCTGAACCTTGACTTCTGTGTACCATTACACTCCTAGCAGAGACTGTGTTCATGAATTTCCAATACCTTTACATGGATTTCTTTTTGGATATTATGTTTTTTCCCTGTAAAGAACCAGGTGGAACCATTGGAATGCAAAGTTTGAATGCTAGGTTTTACCTAAACACAGAAGCTTCTAGTGGTTAGGTTTCATGCCTGCAGTTCGTCTGAAGTATCTCATGGACAGTTCTGGTACGGTGGCCATGACTGCCGTTGTGGTTTGTGACTGTGGGGGTCTGCATGGTGACAGCTGAGCACAGTGCTGCCCCCCCCCCCACACCCCCCTTCCTCCTCCTCCTCCTCCTCTTCCTCTCATCTTCTCCCCCTGCTTGCCAAAGCTTTCAGGGGCTGCAGAAATCTGCTCGGCAGATGGGTGCCTCGCTTTTTACATCTCACTTGAGGGACGGAGGGGGAACAAAAAGGAAAAAAAAAAAACAAGAACGGCACAATCTGCATCTCACAATGCAGCATCAGCGATGCCACCGAAACTGAAGTGAGGAAAGGAATCGATGCAAGGGCACGGCCCAAATCCTTAAAGCATCCCCAGCCCTTCAAAAGTAAAAATGCTTTATTTATCTGATTGCGGGAGCAAAGCAGGACCCGAGCACACTGTGCAGGCCTTCTGTTTCCTGATTAGAAGAGGGGAAAAAAAGAAGAAGAAGGAAAAAAAAATCGAGAGCGAGAGGAGGGACAGGAGGGGATTCGCACATGTCGCCGAGAAAGAACTACAAATCCCAACAGGCTCGGCGGTGGAAACGGACCAGCTGTCCGCGGTTTGCAGATCACATCCCGTCCTCTTGATTACGAAATCACGAAAATAATGAGGACCAAAGTGCAGGCGTGAGTGTTTTCCTCCTTTGTTGTCGCTTTTTTTTCCCGACAGAAGTTTTTTTCCCCTCTCTCTCGTTGCCTCCAAGCTGTGGTCTGTAGCTGCCAATGTTTGGTGCTGGGCTACATTTGTTCCCTCAGACAGAAGAGAAGCCTCATGCCCTGCCCTGCGAAAGCTGCCATCCAACTCCCGCCTTTTGTTTTATTTAATTTTGAGCGTGGCCCATACGCCTCCCATACCAACTGGCATCATCAAAGTTGCAGAAAGTCCGCAGCAATTAGACACTTTTTGGAGACTGTTTCACTTCGGAGGAGGCCCTGGCTTCTCCGTGCTATCTTGTCGTGTGCTAGATTCATGCAAGTGCATTTTTAGCACGGTCAGATGCTTCCACCAAAACCTCAGTGAAGCCTTACCCTAGCTTTGATGCTAACTTTGCCTTCACATTCAAATTAGGCCTTTTACGTAAGTTAGTATTTTAGGTTGTTCTATAATGTATAATTAGGAAGGACATTCTATGTCCAAATGTTTGTGGACACCCCTTCTAGTGAATGCGTTCAGCTACTTTAGGTTGCTCCCATTGCTGACACAGATGTGCAAATGCACATACATAGCTTGTCTAATCATTGTACAGAAGTATTACCAAAGAATGAAGAGGACTCTCTGGAGTAGATAAACATGAAGTTATTGGCACCATGCCTAATGCCAGGCGGAACTATGTTGCTCCATCCAATACTTTTGGGATGAGTTGGGGGTGAGGTGGGGCGGTGATCATTCAACAACCTGACCACATTAATTCTCTTCTCGCTGAATGCCATCAAATCCTCACATAAGTGAACTGAAATCTAGTCCCTGGACAGGTGAAAGAGTTACTCCAACAAAAGCATCATAAAGTCTTTTCTTTAATACTTTTACACTTTTACCTTCAACATTTAATTTCAACCCATACATTTCAATAGGCATCATTTTGTAATGTGTGTAAAACAAAAATGCTTAAAATTAACACTAGGCTCTCATATTCACAAAAGCATTAGAAGTAGGTCTTGGATTCGGACCCACATATCTGGGAAATGATTGAAAACAACAATAACCTGGTGGAGCTATAACATTTTCAGACTGTCGGCGGGCCATGAACTGTTTAAGGAATGAAAAAAGAAGAGGACATAAGACTAAACAAAAATCTATAGAATAGAGGCTACTGTAAAGGCCCAACGCTTTAAAAGGCCCTTAGGTCCAACATATCATAATCAACAATTTGAATAATCATGGTTTATATCTGCATAGATACATGTAAACATGGGAATCTAGAGTAAGGATCTGTGGAGCTGTGCATCAAGTAAACCTAGATTGAATATCTGATAGCCATGCTCATGAGGCCATCCTCAAACTATAATAATTTGCGTATATTTTTGGATGGTTTTGGTAAGGTTTGGATGTCTGAATAAAAAATTAAAGGCAATTCTAGACGTAATTTTTATGTTACATTAAAGTATCATTAGCAACTTAGGGCAGACTAAGAGTGACATAGGGAGGAAATGCCATTAACCCTCCCCTGGGAGAGCAAGGCCAATTGTGCTCTCTCTGTTTCCGGCTGCTGATGGCAAGCAGCATGACCTGGGATTTGAACCATTTACATTTATGGCATTTGTATGTTTGGATAAAAAATGAAAGGCAGTTCTAGATTAAATTTGTATGTTACATTAAAGTATATTGGCAGGGGCCAATGTAAATGTCTGTGTATGATGCCTATGACGCAACACAGAGACATTTATATTGAATTACATGGCAGATGTACAATGCTATGAATATATGGACCACCAGCAGGCCGAAAGTATTATTACACACTTCTATTACCCTTAGAATTGCCCTACCAGTTTGTACAGACGTCCCTGTAGTTAGTGTGTAATACATCTTAGTGTGTGATAAGCGTTTCTGTGTTAAGGTGTTAATAAAGCAATTGTATAGAATATTCAGCCTAATCTGATGTTTGTATTGGGCATGTTGTGAAACCATTTTCTAATAGAAGTTCCTCCATCCTCCAATCCATAGCCAATTTCTTCCAGTAGGTCTCCCCTTAACACATAATGCTACCAAGCTGGGAGGGTGAGGCTATCACAAAAGTGTCCACTGAGTCATAATAACATTGGATAGCTCAACATGCTTGAAGGAGAATGCTAACTGCCAACTCTGTTACATCAGCTAACAGATGCCCATGCTGGCTATCATCATGCTTTGTGATGGGAGGGACAGGGAGAACCACCTTACTCACCCAGAGAGGATGAGGCCAGTCAGGCTCTCTTGGACTCTCAGTCACAGATGGCTGTGACATTGCAGAGGATGGAACTCGAAATCTCCTGATAATAAGGCCAATATTTAGATGGTTGCTCCACAGGGGAGCCCCACACTCCAGCAGTCTTGGGATGAAACATGCATGTGTGCCATTTCAGGGACATCTTCGTTCACATTAGACAGATACAGGTCACTTCCGAGCAAAAAAACGGAATTGATTAATTAGGCTTGTAATCTGTAATGCAGCATATAATCATGGTTAATGCTGTACTACCTACCTCAACCTGCCTCAGCTAACTCAGTGTTGACTGAACAACACTACGGTATAACTTGCATGACTGTCTTCCAATCACATCAAACTTTAAATTTTTGTCCAAACCGTGGTGTAAACCGAAGCATGAGTTCTGTGTTTAGTTACACTACAAGTTATAATTAATGATACGAAGCAGATGCAGCACTTCGAAATTTAAGATGCCAAAAATGCATTTATTCAGTATTTTAAATTGTCTTCTAGTGCAGATAACTGCAGCTGTACTTTTTCTTGTGCATCTAGCATTAGCTTTAAGCCTCCACTCAGCTATTCTGCAGTGGCATCTACACCCAGCACTTGGTTTTACAATTCTAAGGTGTGCCTAGTGTTAGCCTAGTGTTAGATTTTAGCCATTTCCATCTCACATCCATATTCTTTCAATGTAGCTGTTGCATCTAGCCTCACATGGCTTTTACAAAGACAGCTATGCAACAGTACAGAGAGTTTGAATTAGCCTGGTTTGAAAGTGTCCACAACTCTGCTATAAACTCTCACAATGCTCCCTTGATGAAGATCAGTGATCAAACTGTAAAAGTAAAACTGCTCATCTTCTTCAGTGTGTATCATTAATCATTTTTATACCATGTGTACATTTATAAAAGAGTTGTGCATCCTATGGCTCGAAACACATCCAGTCTGTAGCATGTTCATGGCCAGGATGAGGGGAGAGATTGGACACTACACCAAGGGTCACACTCTCTCTTTCGCGACATGATGTCCTCAACAGTTGGGCATTCACAAAGTCACGTAGCTGTCTTCTCGACACTTACTGACACACTCGGCCATGCTTGGTCTCTAAGGCATGGAGAAATGTGGCAGCAGACTTCACATGCCTTGAGCAGAAAAGTGCTGCTTTTGTTTGATCTGAGCAGGAAGCAATGATTAAGATTGAGACATACATTTCCATAAATTCTTCTCTTACACTCTATAACCTGTCCCCTTGCCTTAAGAACAACATTAATCCAGTCAGTTAAGAATTACACCAGTATCAATGAAAGTGCTCTGTTACACCCTCACATTCACATCATTTAATTCAATTTTTTTATCCATATTTTTACCCCATTCATGTGAACTCCCCCTATCACTAGCAATCCCCCCAGCACTATTAGTGTGAAGACTACCACATTTTCCCTCTGACACATGTGAAGGCCAACCACTTTTTAAAACTGTCGCTAGGCAGCCAGCACGCATGGAGGAAAGTGCGGCTCAGATACAAAATCTAACAGAGTGCTGACCAGCTTCAGACCAAGAGTGCCATCAACCAATAACATTAGACTAAGAGTGACATAGGGAGGAAGTGCCATCAACCCTCCCCTGGGAGAGCAAGGCCAATTTTGCTCTCTCTGACTCCGGCTGCTGATGGCAAATTTGAACCATTTAGCTGATGCTCTGATCCAGAGTGACATACAAGGTTACTCATATTACAGGGGTGGGCCAGTGTAGTGTTAATAGTTTTGCCCATGGACTCATATTGGGGTAGCACGGCTTAGTCACCCAGACATGGGATTGGCCCCTGGTCTTCCACATGGTGTGGTAGCTCACTGGCAGGTAGTGGTGTTATCTGTTGCGCCACACCAACAACAAGTGATCCACGAATCATAGTGGCAGCACCTTAGCCCACTAGACCATTCAGAGCCCTCACGTGTGCTTTTTTTGGCATTTTACTTTACACACAAATTTGAAGTAATGCACCCTACAGTTGTCACTGTGGAAAGTGGGAGTGGCAGTTGCGTAATGCATGGATATTAAGCCCATTTTAAGTTGTGTACTTTATTAAGCTATTATATGTGCACAGTAGAACCAGCTTGGAAAGCAGAGGTCAGCCATGTAATTGCCCAAGGGCCTGACAATGGCAGTTTTTCAGATATGAGGATCAAACCCACAACCCTGTGACCAATCACTCAGCACTCTACACATCAGGCCACCACTGTGTGAGCCACAACTAGACTAAATGGGCAGGGACTATATGAAGAGACTGATGTAACCCTTACTCAATAGGGTGGGCACTCTGCTTAGGCCAAAAGGATGTGTAATGAATTATTAAAGAAAATATGATGTATTTGACACATTTTCTGCCTATGAACATTATATGAATGGGAGTAAAAGTGACTTAATGTGACTTAATGACTCTCTTAGACACCAAAAAAGCATATTGTCACTATCCAATAAAAAAAGGCAAACATGGTCTTATCTTTGATTAATTGGAAGTTTGGGAGTTGGGAGTTTATTTCTGAGTAATGTAGAGCATTCTGTTTCAATTAAGAATTACTTACACAGTGTACCGAGCATTTACAGGGTTCAAACCATGGAGAAAACTAAAAACGGACAAAAATGAAGATACATGATTTTCATTAGACAGCAGCTATATGATTGCGGTTTTCACTTGAGAACTTATTATTAAGGTTTTTTTGGTTGGATATAATTTTTTCTTCGTACATTGACATTTCGGGCCAAGGCCAGAGCTCAATTGTTGAGCATGTTACTTTCAAAAAGTTAACTAATATAATATCTGATACGTTTTAACAGAACCTTTTCATAACAGAAAATTATCAAAGTATAACAAGTGCTGAAATAGGGGCTGCAGTGTAATAAGAGAGAGAGAGCACGAGAGAGTGAGAGACAGAGAAAGAAAGAGAGAGACATGAACAAAAAAAAGCTGACAGTGTTAATATGGAACCAAAAACGAGGAGCGCAACCTGGCATTCACTCAAATTCTGCACCTGCACCTTAACAAATGGAGCTCTCCTGTGTGCCTCTCTGGCTTTCTCTGACTCCCACTCTCATTTCTATTCAGCAGAATCTCTCTCTCCTGCCCCGCGTCCAGGCTCCGGGCAACGTTTTCCGGGCGTTTTTCTTTTTTTTTTTTTTTTCTCGTTCCCCTCTCGCCTGCACAGCACGGTGTTTGTGCGTTAATTTGTGCCCACCCCTGGGGGAGTGGAACAATGAGGTGGACCTGTTTTGGAGCATGGTGCCAAGTTTAGGGGATGACACAGCGCGGGGCTGCAGACACCTGGTCTGCCTGAAGGGGAAGTGGAAGACTGCTCCCCCCCACCATCTCGCCCTCGCTGTGCGGAGAAAAACAGCTGCTGATCAGCAACTCACGGCCGCCTTACCGTACCGGCCCTACCTGCACCATCAATCAGCGCACTCCTCCGGCAAATAGGTGAAATAGATGCTAATTGGGAAAAAATCATACCCACTCTTACCCATCAAAGCTGTAGTTTGTTGAAAAACATTACCCCGAATGTATTTGATCCACCAAGACATTTTGCTTCTTGAGTTTGTCCTGAAGCTACAAGACTAATGGGAGTTTATGGCTGCTAGTTAGCATTATACAAAACTTCCGCATTCTTACTATCCATACTATTCATTTAAGAATGAACACTGTACAAAATACATCACAGGATAGACCAGCATCTGTAGAATCACCTGTAATGCCTGAACATTATGTCTGTGTACCCAGACCAAAGTTCATGAGCTTTGTTTTGTTGGCAGTTGGTTGATTATCAACTTATTTTGGGTAAAAATGGGGGGACTGGCGAACTCAACTGGTGAACCTTAACCACACTACTCCCGAACAGTGTCACACAGAGAACAGACAGCATTTCAGTCCACATCTCAGCTTTCTAACACTACAAAACATACATCACTCAAAAATGACTGAATAATATATTTGTAGACCACGTTTAAGCACAGCGAAGTGCACTATGGAACGCTATAGAATGTATTGAGTATTTTCTTAACTTTTGTATTTTGCTTTATAAGTATTAAGTGTGTGACTTTGGTTGCTCAGATGCGGTTTTGCAAGCCTATTTTCTATGCTGTTGTTTTGCCTCTGAATAAGACATGCTGAATTTCCTTTTATGGTGGGCTTGTGAAAAAAAGCTCTGGGTTTATTGGCACTGCACTGGCCCACAGCTGCATAGCACAGCCTAGCCTAGCCTAGCAAAACACTCTGTAATTACTCCCAAGTCTTACCGGATAGTGTTGTTTTCCTCTCCGGGTCCAATCAACACTCTGTGCAGTTAGATCGCTGATGACTGACAAAAATGTTTAAACATTTAGCTTTCTAGCACCTGGCTAGCACCCGCTTGCTAGCTTCCTTGGCTAAAAAACACGTTTTTATTATTCATTCAAATGTTGTTGTTTGTTTTGCCTACATTTGCAGCTTTTTTTATATTTGCATGCTACTTATTTCATTTTAACAGTTAGTTAATCCAACTCCTGTGTTTAATAATGTAATATCAGTTGATCGAAAGCTGACCTAACTAACCCCGTGCTTATGACTAAAAAATCTTTGTGCTGTAATTTTGTACAAATGAGTGTACAAAATGCGGCCCCTGGGGCTAGTTTCATGATGACTGCTATTTCTGCTTTTAACTGAGCTTCCATTTGGGTAAGTGGTATGTAGTAATGATCGCATAAGCAGGTCAATTTAAGATTATTTAACAATTCAACACAGTTTGAATGTATGAGATAGTACTTTACTTGTTTGCCCTAAGGCTTTTGTATAGTGAGTGCTTTATTTGATTTATTAGGAGGCAAATCTGATTATATTCTTGCATACATTTGAAGGCCATTGTAGCAGCATGAACCAATACGTACCATAATACCATAAAATTAGGACACCACTTCGTACCAAACCAAATCCTTCATTTTTTCTTCTTTGCATATTTAAACATAGGCATTTGATTGTCATTTTACCATTTGAGGCATAATAGAACTAAACACTTGACTTTCAAAAACAACTGGTAAAATGAAATTAATAGAAATGCAGATTTCTAGGAAAATGTTAGGGCACCCCCACAATACTTACTACATTACTAAAATGCCTGAAATTAGAATCAGGTGCAGCACATCAGCTGCAGTTGATTAGAACATGGTTAGAGGGGATTTTGGAGGAGCCTGTCTTATTTAAACCTCAGACAGTTTTGTTTGGCTTGCTCTTGATTGTTGAAGTGATTGGGATCACCATGCTGAGATCTGCAGATCTCTCTGAGGCCTTCAAAAAGAAGGTTGTAGATGCATCTACAAAAAATCAGCCGTTTCACTGTCCACAGAATAATTAAGTGAAAGGACTGCCGACAGCAAGTTCAGCCTAAGAGTTCAATCTCCAACAATCCTAAAATGTTAGGATGTCTGAATCAACATGCTTTATTCAGATGAATCCGTAGTTAAATTATTTGGGCGTAATATCAGAAGTTGCTAACCAAACACAGCATTTGAGAACAAGAGCCCTATAACAACTGTGAAACATGGAGGTGGAAATGCCATGGTTAAGCATCGGTTGCTCTATGCAAGCTTTCCATCATAGAATCCACAATGAATTATTTATTGAGAGGATGCTTGAGGAAAATGTGAGATGATCTGTTCAAAAACTAAAGCTGTTTGTGTTGGACCATGTAACATGGCAATGACCCAAAACATTCCAGTAAATCAACCAAGGAATGGCTCAGTGAAAGAAATGAAGAGTTCTGCAATTGTCAAGTCAAAGTTTAGATCATGATTCTGTTGAGATGCTCTGGGATGATTTGCATTCAAACCTCTCAAACTTCACACAGCCGAAGGAATTCTGCCTGCAGGAGTAGAAAAAAAACTTTCTCTTAATGTTAAAGACCGGTAGATAGATACATAAAACATCTAAGTGAGGTAATTTCAGCTACTTTGGGGGAAAATACCAGAAAAAGACAGATAAAAGAAATTTACATTACTTAATGTTATGTGGTTAGGTTTACTACCTCCGTCTCCCAATATTGTTCAAATGAAGATCAAATATCCATATATTTAAATATGTTCAAAAGGACAAAGGTTTTTCATGGGGTGTCCCAATCTCAAATGCATCTATGAGTTAGCTGACGCCTACATTGTGAGCAAAAGCAATCAATCACAGGGAGCTGATGAGGCTCCCAAACACTTGGGACATGAAACTTTTTTTCTTGTCTGCAGTCCTTGGGTTTACCTGATCTGTAGCTCATTGCCTCACTATATAGAGGTCACTAACATGGTTGGATCCACAAGATTAAATGGATTAAGAAAAACTATGGGCAAGTTTCATTAAAAACATTAGGATTTAGACCTCATTTCACTTATCTAAAACTAAAGGAGCCTTCCCAGAGTGTGCTCATGTTATAAGAGGCAAATGGTGTATTTTTGCATTTGATGTTTATTGAAGTATATTCATTTTGTTCAGTGTAGTTAGTTCTGATGTGAAGAAATGATGTATGAAAATTCTCTATTTTCATGTTGTGTATTCATGTTGTTTTCAGTGTAAAACAGCCTTTAGTTATGTAAAGAATTCCTGATGCAATCAATGTGAATAAAATTAGTTTTTGATTATTAGGGCTGACTAGCATAAAGAATGTGAAGAGAGTGGCACCATGTAACAACTGCCTTTGTGCTGTGGAGGAAAGGTGCAGAGAGCTGGAAGCGCTGTGTTCTGCTTGTAATGACTCTTTTCACCTGTGTAGCAGCTAAATGCCTGGAGCAGAGTGAGTCACCGTGAGAGTGAAGAAACAGGGCGTAGAGTTACGCTCCTCTCTGTTCCTCATGTTCTCCTACCCACACACAAACACAGCATCTAAAAAACGGTGATCTTCCATCAAACGAACAACACCACCTACAAGTCACACAGCAAAGTCTGAATCTGATGTCAGGTAAATCTGATCAGAACTGCAGTACCAAAAAATCAAATAAAACAGTTATTTGCAGAGATGTTCTTGTGAGTCACTTTGTGCGAGATAGAGTCAGGTTCTCGAGTCTCTGGGGTGCAAGTCCGAGTCAATTCTAGAGTCTCTGGGGTGTGAGTCTGAGTCAAGTCTCTGTGGTGCAACTCCCAAGTTAAGTCTCGAATGTCTGGTGTTTAAGTCCAAGTCAATTCTCTAGTTTCTGACAAGTAAATCCTAATCAAGTCTCGAATCTCCAGAGTGTGAAATCAAATAACGTCTCCTGGGTTTTCTTGTTCAAGTAGAGTCTCAAGTCTCCATAGAGTTTGAGGCAGAGTTGAGTTTAAAGTCTTTGGGGTATGAGTCAAGTCTCTTAGGTGCTAGTCCTAGTTTGGTCTCATGTTTTTCAGTTGCAACTCAGGATTGAGTTTCTAGTCTTTAGGGTGTGTGCATGAGTTAAACCTCCAGTCTCTGGTCAGAGCCAATTCTAGAGTCTCTGAGGTGTGACTCCAAGTTCAGTCTTGAAACTCTGGTGTTTGAGTCTAAGTCAAATCTCTACTTTCTGATAAGCAAATCCCAGTTAATCTTAAATTCTTTGGTGTGTGAATGATCTGAGAAGTTGAGTCTCTGGTGTTCGAGTCTGAGTCAGGTCTCCAGCCTCTGGCATGCCAGTACTTCTTGATTCTCTAGGGTATGAATCTGAGTCAATTCTAGAGTCTTTGGTGTGTGAGTCTGAGTCAAGTCTCTACTCTCTTCAATTCTTTAAAGTGTGAATCTAAGTAAAAGTTGAATCTCTGGTGTTTGAGTCCAAGTCAAATCTCTAGTTTCTGACAAGCAAATCCCAGTTAACCTTCAATTCTTTGGAGTGTAAGTGATCTGAGTAAAAGTTAAGTCTCTGGTGTCTGAGTCAGGTCTCCAGCCTCTTGCATGCCAGTACTTCTCGATTCTCTAGGGTATGAATCTGAGTAAAGTTTATTGGCTGCTAGCCCTCCAGTTTCTAGGGGGAAGCCTGAGTCAATTCTAGAGTCTTTGGTGTGTGAGTCTGAGTCAAGTCTCTACTCTCTTCAATTCTTTAAGGTGTGAATCTAAGTAAACTTTTACTTAGATTCACACCTTAAAGAATTGAAGAGAGTAGAGACTTGATTCAGAATCT
Organism: Salminus brasiliensis; assembly: GCF_030463535.1. NCBI lineage: Eukaryota > Metazoa > Chordata > Actinopteri > Characiformes > Bryconidae > Salminus > Salminus brasiliensis. The sequence continues at coordinate 20,963,500 of NC_132887.1, forward strand.
CTGGTGTTCGAGTCTGAGTCAAATCTTTAGTCTCTGGCATGCGAGTCATAGTCAAGTCTCAATTCTTTAGGGTATGAATCTGAGTTGAATCTGAATACACAATTTGAGTCTTTTTTAGGTTTTGAGGACTTTTAGGTTATTTTACCCAAAATTAGGGGAAATCCAGCACAACCTTAAAAACAACTGAAACTAATTTTAATATTAAAATTTCCATCAAGCAACTTATGTACTTCCAAAAGCTTGAGTTAACATAAATATCCTAAAGCGGAATGTTGACTCTTTTAATAATATTGGAAGAACTTCTACTTCTACTCAGTGGTGGTTATATTGAGTAGCTGTTCCACATTGACGTCCACTACACTCACAACTCACAACACTGAAACTGCACCTACCAATCCAAGAAGTCTTCTGATTCAGAGCTGTAAAAGTTCTCCACTTATTCAAACATCCCTAAGAAGCCGTCCTGAAAGTCGAACCTTCTCTCTTTCTGACATATTGAAGGATGGAAAGTTGCTGGTGAAGTGCTCGTGGGCAAAGCCGGTGACATACGGACGCGGGCATGGGCACGCACACACACACACCCACACGCGCACGCACATGCACACACAACTTGGTCAGCACAGATGAGTTGTGGGAAAACAAGCAGCTGCAGGAGGAAGAATGGACCATAAGGCTCGACCGCTTGCCAAATTTCATCATCTATTATGGATTGCCTGAGAAGCTCGCTCCACTGCGACCGGGGCCACGCTTCTGAATCGCATGCAATCACAAATCGGTGCTCAACACCAAGATATTGGCGGTGCGTTTTTGAGCCTCAGCGCATTTATGCGGAATTAAACATGTTGTACCGACAGTATTAAGAGTCATTTGCATCATGTCGGTCTCTTGCGTCAGACCTACCCTATGGTTTCAAATGCACAAGATGGAGTGAATTAGATGTTTCTACCTTGCAGACTCTTCTATTCCTTCCAGGTTGAGAGGTCTACTGATCTACGCCTGTAACTATAAAAATATTTTCCCCAAAGAACCTTGCAACTGATTGTTCCTTAAATAAGCACTTATTCATATGAATGGTGTAATGTGTGGCCCTTTCCCCTTATGTTTGCCTTTCCTGTTTTGTTTTGTTTTTGTTTTTTTTTTTGCTTCAATGTTTTGCTTTGGTCTGCTCTGTTTGTTTTGGTCTTTGTCTCCACCCTAGCCCAGCCCAGTCTTTAGTGTTCCCACCTGCGCCTCCTTTCTAGCCCGGCCCTCTCATTATCCCTCCCAGGTGTCTCAGGTTGTCTGTTCAGCACTTCTACCCCTGTATTTAAGCTGTCTTTCTCTTTCAATTTTTGGTTTTGTTCTTGATATCATTGCCTGGGTTCAAGTTATTAGGTGTTTCTTCACTTCGCAGGTTAATGAACACTGTCTTGGACTCTCTTAGAAGCAACAATAAAGAAAACTTGCATCCTGCCCCTACACCTCACGCATTACAAAAGGGCTATCTAGGCCCCCCCACATGTATTAAGATATTTTAAAAAATGTATGTTTTTGTCTGCATTTTGGCTTCACCGTCCACCGAAAAGTGCAGTTTTTGGTCACTGTAAGCTGTTTTTTTTTTTTTTTTTTTTGTAAAACTCTGTGTGGTCATGTGGATGGGGAAAACTGAGCTTTATGAAAACATTACAATGTAATGCATGTTTCTGGCTGGATTCAGAAACGCCTCCTTGTAGTCTATATAGAGAGCTACGTAAGTCATAAAACTTTCTACATCTATCTACACACAGATAGCACTAGATTTCAGATTTTGATTTATGAAAAAATGTAAATACTGTTCTATTATAAATATATAATAGATAATGCTCTATTTAGATTTAGAATCCGTAATATTGTGACTTTTGAGAGTAATTTGGGATTAAACATCTGTATTTTCTTCCTTCTTTGTGGTGTTTTAATGCCTCTCTTTATGAGGTACTATCACCCCAAACAGGGCTGGCATGCTCATGCAAGTGTGTTCGTCTCGTTGTGGATGGAAATATTTTTAAATAAATGGAGGGAGTTTTTAAATCCGGATCCGGATCCGGATACGTGTGGATAGGTTGCTACAGTGAACCTGTTGTTTCTTTGGTGAAACAATGACAGCACATCTAGAATTTATCAGCATAAAACGGAAAACGGATCAACTGAAAAATGATAAATTGTAACTGAAAAGGTAGATTACTGTGTTTACAAATGTACTTGGTTAGAAATAAACATATATTATCTTCGAATTGTATTCAATAATCCTCAAAAAAAGTAAAAGCACATGTAACTAACCATCTCTATGCATTAAAAAACAAGATGACATAAAGCAGTAGTTCCCAACTTTGGGCGAGGATGACCCGTTGCCCTCTGCATTTTAGTGGTTTCCTGTTTTAGCACACTACTTTCAACTAAGGAAGAGCTTATCAGTTAGACAGTTAGATCAATCAGGTGTATTGGAAGTAGGATAAACACTAAAATGTGCAGGACAGGGGTCCTACCAGACCAGGGTTGGGAACCACTCCCGTACAAAAACCACTTTTTTCCTCTAAGGAACCAATACTTCAAAAAGTCTTTCGGAAGGCCTTGTTGCTGAAGAACCTTTACACAGGGCCTTAATTCTATATCATTTTAAGTGTTCTTTCTATACCATTTACTTTATTTGATGGTTCTTTAAACCTTTAACAACTTTATGCTTGCACATCACATTTACAAACATGGTTCTAAGAATAATCATGCATTAAAAGGTTTGGTAGAAACACAGAAGTTGTTCTTCAATGGCTGTTCAATGGCTGCGGTGGTTGGTGTGGCGCAATAGATAACACCACTACCTGCTAGTGAGCTACTGCGCCATGTGGGAGACTGGGGTTCAATTCCCGGTCTGGGTGAGTGTGCTATGCTACACCAATAAGTGTCCTTGGGCAAGACTCCTAACACTGCATTGGCCCACCTTTGTAATACAAGTAACCTTGTAAGTCGCTCTGGATAAGAACGCCAGCTAAATGCCATAAATGTAAATGTTTGGCACCTTTATTTGTGTACAGTACCCAATCATCAAAAGTACTGTATCTAAGGACAGAACTGTCTTATTGTCCACTGATCACAGTTCTATTCAAACATTTTTGATTTTGTGCTCACAACTTTTTTTTCATGAAAGCTTTTTCATGGCATCCTCAAGGTGCACTCCTCCCTCATTAGTTCTGCTTAAAAGCCAAACCTGGAGAGCTATTTTTACCCAGTGCTACAAGCCGACTACAGCAATTACACACTTAAACATGTTCAACAAGGAACAGGCCACGTTCACCCACCCTCAAAAGGTGGTGAAGCAGCATACCGTTGTGGGTTCCTTCCGGGGGACGAGGCTGGCATGTGCCACCTCTACCTAGCAGTCAATTGCCTTGTAAATCACAGGGCCAGGGTAATAAAAACTGATTTGTATATCACCAGGAGTGGAGAGTGTGTCTGTCTTGTAAATTTAATTAAACAGCAGGTGCAAAATCGGGTCATATGGCTTTGATGTGCCCCATGTGAGAATGACAACCAGACAAAGATTCTAATATGGGCAGTATTAACATATTTTTGCATGGGAGCTCCTACGCAGGAGGGGCTATCACCTGGTAGAGTATTGAAACAACCCACCCCCCCCCCTCCTCCTCCAATATACAAGGAAAGAAAAAAAAATCAAACATGATTTAAATGAGCTGTCACCTTCAATTTTAATAGATCTGCGCAAAAAAATAAACGTTTATGCTCTTCAGAACAGTCTCCACTCACCTAATGTTGCATAAATACGCCTATTAGAGGCGTCTGTCCCACACTGAGATACTTCGGCTAATTATAGCTCCGCTCGAGGTGAATCAAAGACGACTAATTCCTAAAAACATCCACCGCAGGAAGGAAAAACTCTGCAGCAAACATATACGGGTCTCACTTTTCAGATAACAGCTTAAAGGGCCCAATATCATGGATATATTCATTTACATATTGATGGATTTGCCTATTCAGCTTATACGAAATTAGCCTTTTACATTGTTTAGCCTTATGAGGAGCATTTTCACCTGTATTGCATATTGCAATTGGCACAATACATACCAGCCACCAAGAACAGAGATTATTTACATATTGTCCCTCTATGCCAACCTCAGAAAAGATTTTGCGACATTTCTGTTGGTCCATTAATCAGTAAAATCTGAAACAATGTAAAGAACAACTGGCAAATTTATATTATGTCAAAAAGGCAGTGAAAAAGTACAGTAACTACAGTCTGATGTACTATGAATTTGAAAAGGATGGAAATTCTAGAGTTGGAAAGTACAGAAATGGACAAAAAAAAGGAATTAGCATTGCTTTCAAGCACATACCAGTGCCTGAAACACAAGCATAGGATAAGTTGACCTCAGAGAAAAAATAAATCAATTGCACGAAAAATGTAAGAACTTGGCCCATTAATCAAATGCATTGTCTATGTATTTGTATGTAGAGCCATTCCTCAGAGGCAGCCAGAGCACCGAAGCCAGAAATCATCCTCTTATTGGCCGATATGGTTTGTGACATCAGTCCAGGTCCCAGCCCCCACAGGGCCCTGTTGATTTGATTTCACTTGCAAGACGTGTCAAAAGCTGACCTGATGGCAGTTTTTACCGTCTCCCTTTCTCTTTCCGCCCAACCTCCCCCCCCCCCCCCCCCCATCCCTCCCTTTCCAAGGAGGTGCTGGATAATTACCACCTAGGATGTTGCCATCTGTGCCGCCCTTTCACGGTCTGTTAACTTGCCTCTCAAAAAGTTTTCCGGTGACAGGGGCCACGCATGTAAGAGGGTGCACATTCAAGCATCATTAAATTCGGCGCAAAAGAGAATAGGCCTACTTATGGCTGGGAGCAGCTCGGAGCAGTGTGTCAAGCCACGCCAAAAATAGACTAATAGTGCGAAAAATTAAGCCCCCCCCCCCCCCTCACTCCACCCACCTCTTCCAAAATGTTACGAATACCAGGCTGCCGTGCATGAAATGTGATTTGAATGTTGATTTTTTTTTTTTTTTTTTTCTTGTCCAGGGTCAGGATGCCTGTGTCTGGGCCAAATAACACAACTTGCCTTTGGCACACTGTCATTCCAAAGTCAGCCTGACATTTTCCTCCTTATGTCCAACAACCACATGTCCCTTTTCTAAAGTTTGATTTTCAGGCCTGCCAGTGTCAAATAAGCAGAGCAACAGCAGAGCTCTGAGCGCTGAGGAGACGGATTTGGACCAAACTGAGGTATTGTTTGTTTTTTTCTGAGGGCTTTTTTCCAGTCAGTTTAGTTTTTGTCTTCTGCTGAGATGTTATCTGCAAAGCTGAAGATTTGGGATGACAGCTTCTTTGTGGAAGCCTCACTCCTGGAAGCACCGGTGTCAAGTTGTACGAGTTTTTAATGAGAAATGCCAAACAAAACATGCAGACAGCGCTGGAGCGGGATCGCGAAGAGAAGGTACAGGTGCATGGCTGGAAGCAGTGGATGGTTGAATGGCCAAGAGAGACCTTATCTGCGCTCGAGATCTCCTCTGATTATTGCCACATACCATCAGAGAAATGAAACAACAGCAAGCCCAGGTGTGCGGTGGAGAGATGAATTACAGAATTACAGAACTGAGTCTTCCCACGAAATCTCATTCTCATACAATGGTCAACCACAGTACCTCTCATGAGCCAGCACCAGCGCTACCCACCACAATAAAACAGCTTAAGGCTAAAACTGTGTGCGAATTAACCTTCCTAGATCTCCAGCAATGTACCCTGAAACCTTCTTATCTTTCATTTGTTTCTCACTTATAACAGTGAAAGAAAGTCTGATGAATGTGTGGATTCTATCTATTCAGTACAAACCGCATCTGTGTTTGTAATCAGTTGATCCAATATTTTTATACCTAAATATAATGGCTTTTATCAGTTTCTACAGCAAAACAAATGGAAAAAGTCAAAAGTGCAGACTCACACCTGTTTATGCATACTCTAAATTGAATGTAAGTGTAATAACTATGTAATTCTGACATAATTACATCTTAATAATCATGTAATAACTGAAATGTGTAGAATATCAGCACTAATAACTACAGACTTGTCAAGCCTGTTAACAAAAGTGCTTGAAAATGGCACAAAAGTCATCCCATGGCCATTTTTCACCTCTGACAAGTTCCTGCATTGGCATTTGTTTTAAACAAATTGCTAAACCGCATTCCAATATCAGGGTGTTCCCGGAAGCCTTTTTTCTCCCCTGAAGCCAAGAGCAAACTTTCCAACGAGCCGACGAGTCCAACAGATGTGTCAAGGGTACAGCTGAGTAAGCTCAGGTGAAGCACTTCAGGCAGCAGCAGGACTCAGCCTGGGAGGTGCTGGGAGCGCATCCCAGTCCTGCACCACCGACAGCCGTTACATCCACTAATAATGCGCGTTATGCGAGCCGAGATTCAGGCCCATGTGCACGTTATGAAAAATCGGGTGTGCTGCACTGCTGCAGAGATGGCATGTTCTTACATTGCAGTGATTCTAGGCTGGTGTTGTTTCTCCAACTCTGTAACATTATGGTGGAAGTAGGAAAAAAGATGTTTTCTTAACTTTAACACTCTAGATTTTATTAAATGAAATGCTTACACTGTATAAAGGGCGGCTGGTTGTTCAAAATGGGGGAAAATAAAATGATATGTAATGAAACAAATACATAAAAATAAATAAGTATATAAAAATAGGAAGATTTAGATATAACAGCAAGACTATGATGATCATGGTCTACATCCATACTGTGATTTTGTTGAAAGTAAAAAAAAGTGAAAAGCTTTTCAAGCCATGTCTCAAGATGAGTTTCAAAATCTCAAGCTGAATTTCTGTCTCTAAAAGTGTTTTAATACATTTTGTTTTTTCTATTTTTATATATTGTTTGTATATCAAATAAAAAAAATAGAAAATATACTAAATATAAAATTAAAAACATAAAAAATAATATTGTGGCATATTAACAACACATGGCATTAAATTCAGCAAATAACCAAACTGTTCTCCTACAAATGGATGCTTTAAAATCATAGTTTGCTAAAACGTTCAACCAATAGTGTGTGTAATGCTAATGCTAGCTGTTAGCACTGCTATTAAGATTTCCCTCCATCTTTTTAACTGTCATTAAGATTGCACTGCACTGATTAAGGGGATATTCCAAATTACTCAGAGTAGGGGATGTAAGTAGCATATCGGGTCATCGGGTTGGTATCGGGTCATCTGCTGTTGCTTGTGTTTTTGTCAGAGGTTGGTGTCCACAATGCGTCAGATAATCAACTTTAACGTCTTACTAATGTAATGACAGATCTCTCGTGGCCTGCTGGCTCTTTTTCATCCCTGTTGTGGGTGAATTGAGTGAGCTCACTGTTTCAGAACTCTTTTCATGCGTAGCCGAGAACCTGGGCAAATATATGTATTCTAGCTGCAAAGAACAATCAGTCAAATGTTGGCCTGCTGCCGCGTGAAGCAGGGGTGTGTATATCATAATTCACCTCAGAAAAGTAATCTTATCAATCTTCAGCGCAGTTTCATTGTAGAAGCTGGTGAACAGAACAGGAGTTTTCTGTGGTGTGTGAGTTCCCTCCTCTGGCCAGTCATGGCACTGCAGCTAGCCAATGGAACAGGCCCATGTGCACATTTGGACTTTTTCTGGTAGAGATCATCAGATTCTAAAATTCAAACATTTAAACATGTTTCAAACTAAATCAAATCATGAAACATGAAACAGGAACCTTCTTTTCTGGATGGTACAAAAAAATTCGGTGGTCAGAACTTACCAAAAGTGGTCCAAGAAAGGAGAACCGGTGAAGAGGCGGCGGGGTCATCAGACACTAAGACTAATCATGGATTTACAGCTAACGCCTGGGTGCCAGATATGATAGGACCCCTTAGAGTTCTTGTGGAGGCTAAGATCCTCTAAGATCTCAAAGAGGCATGGCACAAGGGTGACATATTCGTAACTAATAGGCAGATGGCACTATATATATATATATATATATATATATAGAGAGAGAGAGAGAGAGAGAGAGAGAGAGGGATGGATGGATGGACAGACGGACGTACAGATAGATACTTGTTCTGTGAAATGGTAAAGCAATGGCATCTAAGTCAAAAATCAAGGATCATTGCTAATATCAACATGTACTGTAAATCTGCATGACTAACAGGAAAAACATTTCCTAGGCCACTGCTCTAATCAGTCCGTTTTCCGGTCAATGATCACTTTTTCTTTCATTCAGCTTAGCTAACATCAAGATGGAGCAAAAGGAAGCTGAGCAGTACCTTCTATAATCATTTAGCTCCAAAAATCCAGAGTTGTTCCAAGACAGGACGGCATGCATTTGGGAGATTTGCCTCATACATGGAGTGAAATGCTTGGCTGAGAACTCACAAGTGGTGCATACACCCAATTTCACAACCATAAGATGATATGCATCACAATTTACTTCACAAGACTGGACAAAGGACAACACTTAACATTGCACTCTAAAAGCTGAAATGGACTGTATATGATGGAAATACTAGTAAGTAAGATGCATGAGGTTACATCTATAAAAGTACAGATGATGCATCTCTAACATGAATGCAGACTAACATCTTACACAATATTTAATCAATTTTAGCTGCAGCTTGAGTTGGCTCAATTCCATAGGTCGATCAAACCAAACATCATGATCATTGTAAGTTGGCCTGTCTTGAAATGTTTCACAGTGTAGCAGTGGTCATGATTTTAGTTCTTCTAAAATGTCCAATGTCAAGTAAGGTTTAGTGCACTTGGCAGGTAATTACCAGAAATCCCCTAACTGTCCTAGACTGTGGCCCTCATGGACTGTAACTGGTGGCCCCTGCTTCAAATTGTTAATGAACTATATAGCGCAACTTGGTTCATTCACAACATTTTAGAATTGAGCGTATACTTAACTTTTTTTTAGGTTTTGGCTGAAGTTAAGGTTAGGTTTATGTTCAGGGTTAATGTGATGTATTAAATGATTTTTTTGTTGCATGCAGTAGCTATTTAATTACTACAATTTTTGTTCTGTAAGGTGAAGCATATTTTATAGCTTTACACTTGATGCAGTATTGGTAATTGAGGCGGGTGGTCAAGCATCTCAGGTGGATCTACATTTTGCTGTCTGAGGCAGTGTTTGTATGTAAAGGTGAAAATGCGTATAAATGTTCATCTAGGCAAAAATATGGTTCCAGTGAATCATCTAAAATACAATATTTTAGCTAACTGCAGGAAGAAAGAGATGCTAAACACACTTGTTCCCCGTCTTAAGCACTGAGCTTGTAATAAATGGAATAAATATGAATTATTGTTTAAAATGCCATCTTAATAAACATGTCATTTCCAGAGACTCATGTAGCTACAGTTATTTCTCTCTGCCAAGGCATGCTTGTTCCTCCCTAGACTTGGTCCTCCGTGGATCTGAAAGTGTCCAGCGCCATCTGTTGGCCTAAGTAAAGGAATCTGCCAATATCGTAAACACAGTGGAAGCATATAATTAACAAGAAACCCCATCCAGGCATTTTGTGCACACTTTAAGAAACGTTTGCAATGCAAAATTGCAATTTTTCACAACACTCACCTATCAATCCACACCTAAGGTACTAGAAGATTTCTTAATAATGTTTGTCTTGCAAATCTGTTTTCAGTCAGATACACAAATCTGAAATATTTGTAGAAATCCTAATCAGCCCCAGGAAATTCAGAGAGAGTCATATTTTGAGAGATACAGATGGTAAAATATGAAATTTGGCATTTAAAAATTAACTTGTCATTTTATAAACGTGCAATATGCTGTCACAGCCTCTCAGCATTGTCTCAGTCTCTATAAGTAAGTAATAAGACCCCATACTGGTCTTCTAATGATCACAAATCTATTTTGTACACTCTTTAAACTCTACAAAAGCTTTTTGGTTTCTTAAAAAACAATGGACCTTGTTTACTAAACGTTCTTAAGAAGGAATGATTTGTTAGAACTTTTCTCAAGAACAAATTTAAGAAAATTCTCAAGGAACATATTGATCAAAGTGATACAAGAGATAGATTGGTAGATTACAGCTGAATTAACTCGGCCTGGGACATCACAGATGCGTGTGACAAGACAAGACCACTCTCCGCTCAACATCAACGGCTCCTCTGTGGAGATCGTTAAGAGCACCAAGTTCCTTGGTGTCCACTTAGCGGAGAACCTCACCTGGTCCCTGAACACCAGCTCTACAGCCAAGAAAGCCCAGCAGCGTCTCTACTTTCTCCGGAAGCTGAGAAAGCCCTGACTCCCTCCACCCATCCTCACCCTCTTCTATAGAGGGACCATAGAGAGCATCCTAAGCAGCTGCATCACTGCCTGGTTTGGGACCTCTGACCGCAAGACCCTCCAACGCATTGTGAGGACAGCTGAGAGGATCATCGGAGTCTCTCTCCCCTCCGTCATGGACATTTACACTGCCCGCTGCATCCGCAAAGCAACCAGCAATGTGGATGACTCCACCCACTTCACACAGACTGTTCTCCCTCCTGCCATCAGGAAGAAGGTACCGCAGCATCCGGTCCAACACGACCAGACTCTGCAATAGCTTCTTCCCCCAAGCCATCAGACTTCTCAACTCAATCTGAACTGATGTCTTTCTGTTACATGCACACACTCTCTCTCTCTCTCTCTCCAACCATTTACCCCAGATAAAATGGGAAGCATTTTTTTGCACAAAGCATTTGCACTAATAACATTACTACCTCACTGGACTCAATATTTATTACACACTGCATAATTTGCACACTACCAGCAATTATTTATTATTCTCTGTACTGTGTTGTGTTGTCTGTCCGCACTTGTTTGTGTTGCACTTGTGTTTTGTATGCACTGTCTATGTTGCACCATGGTCCTGGAGGAACGTTGTTTTGTTTCACTGTGTACTCTGTATGTAGTTGAAATGACAATAAAACCCACTTGACTTGACTTGACTTGACAGGGTTCACTGCACATATAAACAAGCAAGCACACCAGTCAGTTGTAGCAGAGTGCATAACAATTACCACGGACAAAGGACACAATTTGACTGATGTCCAAAAGGGCATTATAATAGGGTATTGGGCGAAAGGTGGTAGCAGCTCGGAAAATGCTAACTTTGTGTGATGTTTTAGAGCCATTGGAGTTAAGGTGTACCGAGAATTGACTTCTCGTACATTAAGAGACTTCTAACTGCATAACAGTGGTGCCCCTTGGGCCACTGATGCCAGAGAGGAACGATAATTCTTGCGAGTGGTACAGAGCAACCAGCGCATCACTGTGGAGCAGTTAACTTCTATGATGAACATAGTGACCTAATACAGTCCATGCTACGACGTCTTGCTGGAGTCATCTAGGGGGAGCTAGCCAAGGGAGAGTATTTTTAGTGTTTATTTTTATGGCATCTCTCACCTAACCCTTTTTGTAGCCCTTATATGTTTTAAGAGTGTAGATTAAATAAGTAGCAAAAAAAAAAGGAATATGAGGACATAATTACACAGTTATCCACTAGAGGGAGATATTGGTATTTAATATTTCTTACATATACAGCCTGACAATCTACATTTCTGTCTGGTTTTTGTTTCTCCATGGTTTAAACCTTGTAGCAAATCAATTTTATAATTCACCTGTAAAGTCACCATTTAGGAGACACATGTTTTTCATTGGACAGCGATGATATGCTTGTTTTTGCCTTTATTTGCATTGTTTGTTTGTTTTTTAAAGCCACATGCTAATATCAGGTGATCAGTATACAATTGTTCTTATATTGGAAACCTTGTAAGAACATGAAAACAAGAATGAAGCTGTAAATCACCAAAAAAAAAACAATGATCAGATCACCAAACCATGATAGGAGGAATGATTTTTGTTTCTACTGCACGTCAAGTCCAAGGAGATCAGTGAGGCCCACAATAGTGGAACAGATACGGAAGGAAGCTGTAAGTGCTGATAGATGGAATTGGTGCGCTTTTAGGGCATGAACGGATATACGGATTAAGACTCTAACATGGTTACATCAGATCAGCTTCAAATGGTTCTGGAAAAAAATAGCTACAATACGCAGCAGTTCACATTGAGCAGTACACTACATAGAGACCATACTTCACAGGCATTTGTAGACATCCTTTTAACATTGTGGCTTTGACTAGTTCATTAAACAGGTGCATAAACTCAAGCTTATAACCTGAGTATGACCACCTAACCAGAATGGGTCCTACTGAAGAGCTCAGTGATCTTCAACATGGCACTGTCATAAGGGCCAGATCATCAAACATCTGTCCTGCCAGAGCTACCAAGTGTGAACTGTGACTGCCATGTGCTAAAGGACAAATCCTCTGTCCTTAGTATGAGACACTCATTCCTAAGTGTCCCAAACTGTTTCTGTGAGGAATATCAAGACAAGAAACGTGTGTTGGTAGCTTCACAACTGCTTTGTAGTTGTGGAGGTTAGTTTTATGAAGAGCTATGTAGCATTTGTCTGAAAACCCATTGTGACCTTTCAAGAAAATTTTAGCCAGGAAGCCAAAATTGGCCAAATTCGGCCTTCCAGCTTTGTAGTTAATGGTGTTCAAATGACCCAAGAAACTTAGTAAGGTTAACAAGATATCTACTATCTACTATATACTGCATGTTCTCACAGCTGCCCAGCAGCGGGAGGTACAGAAGCATGAAGACCAGGGCTATCCGGGTCATGAACAGCTTCTATCTCCAAGCTATTAGGCTCATAAACAGCCAGTAGTACAGTGTCAGTATCAGTCCAGTCCATCACAAAGCTCTCAACGGTCTCATCTGGAACCGTGACCAACTGCTCAGTCACACTGCACCCACCTTAGTGGTTATTTTGACCAGCCAGTAGCTAAGCCTCCTTCAAGTCTCAGAGGACATTCTCCACCTTTGCATCCAACTGGTGAGTGCTGTACATACCACAAGTGGTGGGAAAGGCAGTGAACATACCACGTTCAGATGAAAAGCACCTTAAAGCACTTGGGCTATTGGAGTATTTTGTTGGAAGCAGTAAAAAACATGTTCTCTGGAGTGGTTTGTTACATTTCATCATCTGACAGAAAAATCCGGGTTTGGCGGATAGAAAACAATGCTACCTGCCCAAATAGCTGCCGACTTTAAAGTTTGGCTGAGGAGGAATAATGGTCTAAGACTGGTTATTCAGGGCTTGAGATGGTTCCTCTACACTTAATGTTACAATGTACAATGCCATTCTGGAGCAGTGGTTTTAAAGTCAAGTCCTGGGGACCCACTGTCCTGCCTATTCTCAACGTTCCTGTGCACCAGCAGTCCTGAATCAGCTCATCAGCTAAATATCAAGCCCTTCATGAGGTGGCTCAGTTTTGGGCAGCAGTTTGAGGAGGACCTTTTCCTGATTCAGCATAACCGAGACCTGCACAAAGCTAGCTTCATACAGAAGAGGTTTGCCAAGTTTGTTGAAGAACTTGACTGGCCTGCACTAAACACTGACCTCAACACTGTTGGGTGTGCTAATTGTGAGGCCGTATTACCTGCTAGGCCTTACTACCGGACCTCAATGCCTGACCATTTTAATACTTGTGGCTGAATGTGATTACTTCCTTACGGTCATGTTCCTAAATCTAGTGGATAACTATCCTAGAAGATGGGAGGATGGCTTGGCTGCAACAGAGGGACAGTCTCAAAGTTCATATCAATGATTTTTGAATGAGACGTGCAACAAACGCTTAAAGATATAGTATTTACAGCATACTGTACATCCAACAGGACAGAAGCCAGCATAAAAATAATAGGAATGCTTTTGCTTACTAAAAGCCTTCAACCCAAAACACTCCAGAAATGTCCAGGGATGATAGCTGAAGGCATTTAACAGTAACAGACCACATCAGAAAAGTCGCAGAGACCTGCTGGTTGATGGACAATAAAATGTGAAGATATGAAAATGGTCCATGGCAGCTCTAAATGAGGACAGTGTGTATAAAAGAGTATCTGATGAACATTTCAAACACTTGAGGATCAGCACACCCTTCCTCTTGAGGATCAGCACAGGCTATCTGCTTAACAATTAAAATAAAGGTGCTACAGAGGGTTCTTTGAGGGATACCATAAGGAACCATTTTTGTAAACTAGACATGAAAAACCTTTTAAAGTTAAAGAATAAATCTAAAGTAAACTTTACTCTACTTTACATAAACCGAACTTTATATAAAATAGTTATTTTTGGAACAAAAAAAGGGGTTCTTCTATTGCATTGCTCAGAGAACCCTTTATTTGTAAGAGTGTAGAATGTACTCTTATTCATGCAGCTTCTAAACAGCACCTTCAGCAGACTATGCTAGACAGTACTTGTGGGAGATCTTCAGATAAGCCAGTGTGTGGCAAGTTAACAAAAATAACGAAAATCCCAGTTCACCTTGAAAGCCTCCACTGTAACAAGTGTAACTTGAATAAATTGAAATGTCTGTACTGAAAGTGACCATAATCTAACCCTTGTCTAATTGTTCGTTCCTGTGTAAATAGTACATATTGGACTAATTTGGATTATGAAAAACAATGCTCACATATTTTACAAGCCTGTTTTCAACCCACAAAATGAAACACACTATTTTTTTTATTGTTTAAAAAAAAAAAGAAAAAATGCTTTTGTTGTCTAGTTTGTGTCACTGAGACAGCACAGAACCGCATAGAAAGTCTAGACTAGCATAGTTTAGACCATTAACAAGTTAAATTATATTGCACTGTGTTGCTGTCCTTTCTAAGTCCTCTCAGTGTCCGGTGTATGGTTATCCAGATGACAAGATCGTAGACAGTCAGCTGGGTTGGCTTTCAGACATTTTAGCCACTCCAGAGACATGCGGCACGGCGATCTCGGGCATGCAGATAGGGGCAGTAGCACTTGGAGCTCCGGTGGGCCTAGTGTTAGCTTTTCAGCTGCTCCACAGCTTCCATGCGAGACAACTGCTTGGCGCCTGATAAGGCCGGTTATCCTCTTTTCTCCTGGTCGTCCTAGTGTTAGCTTTCATCCATTTCGGCCTTGTTTAGAAATTGTATCGTTGCATTTCGCCTCTACACTCTAGACTTCACCTAGTGGACTGGATGTATCTTAATTTTAGGGGCATTCATGAAAAAAAGAGGTATGAATGTCCCTATTTGACGCTGAATTTCCATCATTTCACAATTCTGCGTTCTCTTACTGTCAATCTACACCCAAGAAAAAGACTAAAAAAGAATCCTAGGGTACCTTTGTTAAAAAATCATCATTTGATGCTCACTTTTTTTTTTTTTTTTGCATGTTGAGTACTGGACATTTATCACAACCCTCGTTTGAGGCAAGTGTATAAGTGGTGGTTCAGTAAACTTGAGTAAATCAGGCAGCTCCAGATCCACAGTGTGTGTGGAAGCTCAGACCGTGCCAGGTTTTGGGAGTGTCCCGGGCTGCTGGCTTCAGTAGCGGTTCAAGGCGAAACTCTTTCACAGACACTGGAGGGGGGCGTGCGTGTGTGTGTGCGTGTGTGTGTGTGTGTGTGTGTGTGTGTGTGTGTGTGCATGTGTGTGAAAGTTGCATCCTTTGAATCGCGTGGCGGGACCTGAGCTCGCAATCCGAGTGCATTTGGTTACATTTGATGGGTAACATGGAAACACTGGTCAGCTAAAGGAATAACGGCGCTTTTAAAGCTTTTGGGACTTTTGGGGTATGAATGTTAGACAATGCCGTTTTGTAAGCGCACCGTAGAGCCTCAGCGCCTGTGCAGGTTGACAAAGGAGCGGTGTAGATGTTCTCCAGCACAGCCCGAGCTTGGAGGAGCGGACTTCTGCAGCGCTGACCGCTCGGAGTCATGGTCAACTCTTAGCGATGTGAGCTGCACTGCTCTGAAGAACCTGCTCCTCCAGCTGACCGACCTGTCTCGACACGCGTGCAGCGTCTTTCTGGAGATCCAGAGCGAGACCAGCTCGGTGGTTCAGCGGTCAGCAGCGCTGCAGCGGCGTCTGGACACTTTGCAGGACGCGGTCCGAAGACTGGACCCAAAGAAGATAACGCTCCGTAAGTACTGAAATCTGTATTGACCCACATCGACACCCACAGTGTCAGTGGTCCATACTGGTCCACCAGCAACAAGTGGGTCTGGGTTCTCTCGCTGTTGAGCTCCAGAGGGAAGTCTGAAGGTACCTTCACACGTTCCCAAGTTAAAACACATGACACTGAGTGCATTACAGTGTGATCTCATTAGAGAAGGCATACCTATGGCACTCCTAAGGTAACAGGGTGCTTGTTTTTCATAAGGTGAGGCCACAAGATAATTACACAAATCAAATTTCCTGTGGCCACAAGATAATATACCAAGACCACGACATAATAAATGGAGGCCATGGCATAGTATGTTCATGTTATTGCCTCAATGTATTATCTTGTGGCCCCCATATATTATTTGGTGGTCACTAGAAACGTAATCTGTGGCCTCAGTATATTATCTTGTGGCCACACCTTATTTAGAAAATCACCCCCATGTCACCTTTGTGGTTCTGTGCATATTAGTAACAATAGGAATCTGTATCCAATAGTTATCAGCAGCAAATATTGGAAGAAGTATGAAATTTTGCAGTTTTGTAACAAATCTAGACCGGGACACACAATAATCAAGCTATTTACTGTATCAGGTAGATACAGTAAATAACCATATCATACACTAATTAATAATAATAATGATGTTAATGATGTGTTCTTGGTTTAAATGTATGAAAAACATTTCATTCCATTTAAAAAAGGTCATCCGTCTAAAACATGGATCTGTGAAGAACCATCCACTGAAGGTCCTGTAGGGAACCGAAAGTGGTTCTGGCATTACTTTAAAGAACCTGTTTTGTCTATATTTGGAGCCTTTATTCTCAGGACAGTACCAGCCAACCTAATTCCATTGGGATCCTACTAACCAACCAAGCTGTTGTTCTATAATTGTAATGGATGGATGGATGGATGGATGGCTGGCTGGCTGATACATCTGTAGGCAAGGCACATGCATGCATGGATGGTTGGATGACAGACTGAGCAGCTGCGTTTTGAAAGTCGTATCTCGTCCATAACTACATGAAGTAGCATTTATACTGTCTGATTGTCGTTGTCTTCATCCTCTCAAGCCCCTTTTTCCTAAAGAGGATGCCAGATCATTTGTTCCTATCCCTCAAGCGAGGAATGCTTTCCTGCCTTGCTGGCTTCTCTGTTTACTGCTGCTTCCCTCGGCTGTGTGTTTCCTTTTCTACGAAGGAGAACAAAAGGTTGACCCCAAGATGGGGCTGGATGAAGGCTACTGGGTCAAGCCACTGATGTTGCTGATGATGATGATGTGTGTGTTTTTCCTGGTGAGTTGATGTTGTAAGATCCAAATGTGACCCACTTTGGCAAGATGGCTGAATGAATACACTTGATACAGATGACCCTTTTTCAGAGCGTGTGAAAGCTTAAGGTTTGACTGAGCAAATTGGATTATACTGTTGTGTACGATGTTCTATCATATTGTGATACACAATATACTTTTCTAAGCATATCAAGGATATCGTCAGTGCTTAATGAACACTGATGAGCTGCACATTTCATTGCTAACAGTGTAATTAGACTGGTTTAACTGGATGCTGGAATATAGCGTGATATGGTAGTCCTCTAGTTGTAGGACAGAAATCTCAGATTGCCTCTGAAAACCATTTTAGGGAGCTAACACCTTTGCGAGAGTGGACCTACAAGAGTAGTACAACCCAAATTTGATCAGTTTTGTGATGAGCATATTGTAGATATTAGCTGCATTCCAAAGTCTAGGCTGCAGCAGAGGTAGGGCAGGTCTTCGGTAGGACTGTCCTATAAAAAACTCCTTCCTAGAAGCCTGTTGATCACACAAATGGTACAGTCTAACCAGGCTGCATGGTGGCGTGACCAGAAAAGTCCAAATTTCTTGCAATTCCGGCACAAAACTCGGGTGCCATTTTATTTCCTCACAGAAATTGTATTAATTAGAATTATAATAACTAACATTTTTTTTAAATAAACACTGCTTTAGAGGCTTGATTTTTGGTGCTGTTTTTTTCCCACTTCTTCTGTTTTATGTGTGCAGAAAACTGTGGGTAGCTAAAGGCCGGGGAGACTGCATTTCTGGGGTGTATATGAAGGGTCTTTCACTTTGAAACAGCCTTCTATAGCTTAGCAACTGAGAAATGCAGCCCACCTGGGCAGCAGGGCAAGGCTTTGGAACGCAGCTATTGTTTAACTTAAAGCAGCATTATGCAAGAATTGGTATTTTTGCTCCTGGGTCCCCCTACATTTGTAGTAGGGGAGTGTCATTTACTTTTACTCCACTACTTTAAATACAAATCACCCTATGTGCGTCCTCTCATGGACACACTGTATATGTGAATTTATTGACAAGCTAAGAGATACAGATTTTAAAAATCTGAGATGAGAGAAGCATGTGGACTGATGTGGTAATATTACAGGATTTTGCACAAATATGATTCGGGCAACGTTACACAGTTCTGGTGAGAGGTTTTGTGCAACTTCAGCCAAGTTAAATAGTGGAGTAGCAGCGTTCCAGGCCTGGAGTAGAAATGACACACACACCATTTTCCCTATTACAACTCAGTGGACCTTTCAAAACGATTCTGAAGCTGTTGTTTTATGATAAAATTGAAACATAATAGTTGCTTTAAATAACACTAAATTGCACTACTGATGAATTTTGTCCAGTCCACTATATCAAAACTGTAGTATCATGTATCATGAAAATGTCCTATGGTATTCATCTCAAGTGTTTCAAGATTAATTTAATATTATAATTAAAAATACATATGAAATGTGACCTACAAGCAAATTCAGGACGTGCATTAAAATGTCCAAAATCATGTTTTTCTGGATGTTAAGTACGTATTTTACTTGTAAAATAAACAAAACATAATACAAACATAACATAAAAACATAAAACAAGACTACCATTTGTATATACCAGTTGTATAAAATACCCCCAAAATACTGAACAACAAACAGCCCCACCAGGAGAAATAAACATATTTTAGTTTAAATTGATATTAAAGTTCAGTGTTGCACAAAAAGCTTCCCAGATAACATGCCCATGTGGGGCCTGTCCATGGGTTCCATGTTGGCCTGACATATGGATGCCCACCAGGGTCCCACCAAGATCAGTGATGGGACCAGTACAGGTTAAACATGTGCCCCATCCGTGGTTGTACACTGCACATGGGGCCTTGGTTGGACCCATGTGAGATAAAGGTGTGCTGTAACAATGGGGCCCATTTGGGATGTACAAACCCACTCAGAGCCCATGCCCAGCTGGAGGCAACCTAGCCCACCCATGTGAGTGCCACATGAGCTTGTCGGCAGGGTTAACACATTACATTAGTTTAAGAAGAAGAAGCCCCTTGTAAACTCTACTCTACTGACATCAACACTGTAAAGGCCCAAAAAAAGGCTCTTTCCATTTCGGATTCCACATTTCTCCCAGTAGTATCGCAGCTCATGCCGTGAATGATTTCCCTTCATTGCTCATTGCAGTGCTCCTAAACAAGACAATGGGTGTTTTCACTGCTCTGGCCTGCAGTGTTGAGTACAGGGTAAGGTGACCGCGGGACAGGAAGCAGACGATAAGTGAACACACGTGTACTCCAGACACCCAGTCCTGAATCCATTAGAACAATCAGGCCCAAGGAAAGAGAAAGAGGCTGTGTCTGGTGCAGGCAATGGGATGGAATCAGCTGTGGTAGAGCAGGGGTGTCAGCACCTGAGTTTTTTTTCCTGCTGTAACACACCTGATTCAACTTGAATGATGAGCAGACGGGTTGACTCAGGTGTGTTGGAACAGAACAGACTGCTGCGGCCAACTAGCTCTAGAGGCCTTTGACGTTTTCTGTCAAGGGAGTCTTATTTTGGGAAAAAAGAGTGCAATCAGATCTGATGAAAAAATAATTTTAGGATGTCATAAATTAAGCCCCTTGGACTGCAAGGGCCTGTATTCGGACCCACACTAAATTTGTACACTCTCCATTAGGTTCCATGGAGCTAAAGATGTTTAAGTAATATTCAAACAGTAACCCCACACACCCCGAACAATGTATACTCTTGAGGTTACAGGCTACCATACATGCACACACACCAGATGGCATGGATCTTGAATTCAACAAGATCCTGAAAACATGCCTTTGTGATTGTAGTCACTCAAATTCCTGCAGAGTTTTCAGGAGAACCTCCGTGCCAGAAATGCCCAGTTCTAACACATCCCAAAGGCATTCTACTGGATTCAGAGCTGGTGGCTGGGATGGCCACTGTTAAAAACACTGAACGCACTGTCGTGTTCATGAAACCAGCTTGAGAACAGTACTCAAATAAACTGTGACGTTTAAATGATGCTTGATTGATATTAACATGCTCAAACAGTGCCAGGAAAACCTTTCCCACACCATTACACCACCTCCACCAGTCTGGACTGTTGACACGAAGCAGGTTGGGGCATTGAATTCATGGGTTTGTTGACATCTGTGTCTTTCAGCAGAAAGGACTTGAGATTTGTCAGACCAGACTATGGTTTTTCCAGCTTCTGACTGTCCAGTTTTGGGTGAACCTGTGCCCACTGCAGCCTCAGCTTTCTGTTCTTGGCTGACAGAAGTGGAGCCTGACGTGGTTTTCAGCTGTTGAAGCAGTTCTTCGTTAATCTCATTAACAAGCAGAACTGCTGCTCTCTGAGCACTACCTGAAGCTGCTGGCTCGTATCTGCATGATGTTGTGCACTGCACAGATGCTGCATGATTGGCTGATTAGATAACTGCATCAATTTCAATCTCTAAAAACAGAACTACACTGTATGGACTAAAGTATTGGGACACCTGCTCATCCATTGTTTCTTTAAGGAACTATTGGTAAGTAAATGTCTCTGCTGTCCAGGGACGGCTTTCTACTAGATTTTGGAGCATTGCTATGAGGAAACTGATTGATTGCATTCAGCGACCAGAGCATTAGGGAGTCCAGGATGTTGGATGTTAGATCACCACCTCACTTCATTCCCAAAAGTACCCAACTCATTCCAAATGTATTGGATGGAGCACCATAATTCCAGAGAACACAGTTCCACTGCTTCACAGCTCAATAGTGGGGGCTTTATACCCCTCTAAGCCCACGCCTGGCGTTAGGCAAGGTACAGGTTTATCTGCACCAGAGAGTTCTATACTATTGGAAGTATTTCTCTACAGGGACTAGACAAGCTGCATATCTGTGTCATCAAGGGGTGCAACTTAAAGTAGCTGAATGTGTTCATCAGAAGGGGTGTCCACAGACATTTGGACATGCAGTGTATTATATTGTATTACTGGATAACAAATAGTATAATGTTTCTGTTTTAGGAGGGAGATAGATTGTCTGAAAATGGGAGACACTGATGTCTAATCTGATAGCTTTGTTCAGCACTGGTGGTCCTAGCTTGGAACCACCTATTTTTTATCTTGTCATTACTTTCGCTTCACCTCAGCTGACACTGAGGCAGATCCAACAATGTGCTCTACTAATAACAGAGAATACAGCAAAGGCATGCTGGGTAGAGCAGTTGCTGTTGACTTAAGCTATCAAAGCAGGGTCATCTCAAGGTTTGTTAGTCTAAACAGCAGAGCGCTGCAAGTTGCACCACATTCTCGGTACCTTCAGTAGAAATTCACATCACATACCACACAGTCCTTCAGTTTTGTTTATGCCAACTGTAATGTCAGCCGTGATGCTGAACTTACCGTCGAGGCTGAATAGCAACACATACGTCCACGCACACACACAGGCACACACTTACACAGCGAGGCTGCATGAAACCCAGCTGTTTTATTCTTCTCTGCTCCTCCCTTCTTTCTGCAGAGCGCTGTTCGAGCTCATTCCTCAGCGAGCGTCTGCAGGGAGAGAACGCGTCAAAACCAGATGTGCCTCCAGCCCTTCTGAAGGCCTTTCCTGACACCACTTTTATTACAGCCAGATGCACATACACACACCCTCTTTCTTTTTCTCCATTTCTCCCTTTTCCGAACTCCTTTGCTGCTCCTTTCCTATTCGTCCATTTTTCATTATTCCGTCATTTTTTATTTATCTGCCCACATATACTGTCTCTTCTCCTCCAGGTGGAATATTTGACCTGTAGAAGTACTCCTCACTCTCCTCAGAAAGGGGGGCTTTTGGAATATGGGTGGAAAGTTTTGAGGCCTCAAAAGTTGAATCCTGGAGGCTTGCAGCATAAGTCAGTCCAAATCCCAGAAAAGCTGTTATCTGTTTGGAGGTTCTCTGAAGTTTGCAATGAGGCAAATACAGACACACACATTTTGAGGCCTGCAATCTGGTCTCCTGATGGTGGAATTCAGTATGAATTTGAGACAGCCTTCCAAAAGTCCTTACTTCAATAAAGGAACTGCGGATCATGAGAATCGAGGCACACCATATGCATTCCTGCATATTCTGTTACACATATTGATTTTTCACTAATAAATAATTCAGTGAATCCTAAATATGAGTATACTGGCTTACATAAGACTTTCTCCTTAAAAGTCAGAATTCAATACTGTTGTTTACTGTATTACTCAAAGGTAATTACGTAATTTACGTTATTTACGTAATTTATTACGTAAAAAATGACAAATGTGTCAAATAATCATTAATAATTCACTGATATTTAAATTGAGCTTCCTGGCTTCCATAAGACATTCCCCTTAGACGCCTGGAAGCATACATGCTGTTTTGTATAGTCATGTATTACATATTTTAATACAACAAATTCAGTATTGCAGACCCTGCATTTTGAATATTGAATATTTGCATATAATACTAAACTAAGTAAAGCGTCCAATAAAGTTTCAGTACAAAACACAAATCATAAATATGATAAAACACCAAAAATGCACTCCTCAGACCTCTCTGAGAAGTTCTGGGCATGGTCTTAGTATTCTAATAAACATGCATGACTGACAGCCCTCCATCACTGGTGAACAAAAGTTGTGATTTTACAGATCTGTAGGGTTTACTGAGGTTCTGAGGTGTGTAACCGTGTTCCCAGCCCACATGTAGATACAAGCTCAAACTGTGACTGGGGGAGTGGCTGTCCCACTTACCCCGTCGTCCTTCCAGTTCAGCTCCCAGCCCCTCTCCGCATCAGCGTCGGGCTATGGGCTTTGCCTGTAGGGTGGTGTATGTGTCAGCAGGCAGCCGATCTCCTCCGCTACGGTGCTGCTTTGGGACCTCCCGTCCGCTCAGGCATAAATTCCTTGGGGAACAGAAAGGTGATGGGCACCGGACATGAAGGACACCGATGCACGCAGGGCAGCTGCTCCCCCAGTTGTTTAGCTTTAGCTTTAGCTCTCCTGGTTTCTTTGAATTGAAGAGAGGGCAGAGCCATTTTAGAGAGGAGAGCAATACTGGTGAAATACAGTTATTAAACTTTAGGAAGATATTCATAATACATGCTCCGTACCATCTACACAAATTCACTGCTTGTTTCAAAACCCTACAAGTGAGAACTTTCTCCATGCTTTCGTTCTCACTGGTGGTAACCAACTTCTACGGGGGTTAAGTCCCTAATTTCAGGTGCTCTTCCAGTTAAAAGTACTAAACTGTATGTTACAGAGTACAAACACTGTCACTCTGGAAGGCCACCTTTAGTTAGGGCATATAATTATACCCTTCCGAAGCAATTATTATTGTCATGTAATGTAAAAGAACTCCAGACAGCTTTCTTTCATTGCTTCAAGAACCCACGTGTGTCCACTGTGTACTGTTAAAAGTATAAGATCCTTGAGAAATGTTTGGAGGTTCTTTAATTAAAAATTGTGGAGGAACTTCTTAAGGTGCTTGGAGGAACCTTCAAGAAAAGGTGTATTAAAGAAAAAGGTTTCTCAAGCACCTTCAGAGGTTCCTCCACTCTGAAGCTGAAAAATCAATCCTCGCAAACTGAAAAATCTCTAAAGGATTCTCAAGGATCTCATACTTATACTTATAAGAGTGTAGGTGCTTTGCTGGTGGACAGGGGTTAGCATGGGCACTCTGACCAGTTTGTAGCTACACAGCCCCATACACACCTTCCATTCCTTCCATAAACGTCATTAGAATGGCTGTAACTTGTGTCACAGCAGGGCTTCTGTCTGTTTGGACCAGATGGGATAGCTTTTGTTGTCCTCATGTATTGATGAGCCTGGGGCGTCCAATCCCTTGTGATGTGTGCCATTTACCTGGGGAAGGTACTAGGATGGGAGGGAATGTGATTCTTTGGGCAATCTTCTGCTGGGACACCCTGCCTGTCATCCGACATTGCAGACCGCTTCATGGCAATGGTATTGCATGATGGCAGTGGTCTCTTTCAGCAGCATATTAGACAAGTGGTCATCTCATCCAAACTTACACTCTTAAAAATAAAGGTGCTACAAATGGTTCTTAGACATGCATGACCGTGCAGAAGCATTTAAAGGTCAATTTGAAGATTCTTTAGATCTCTACTACAAACATGGTTTGTAACATCTTCATGGCACCAGGAGTGGTTCTTCTATAGCTTTGCTCAAAGAACCCTTTGAGGCAAAGAACTCTGAAGTGTACCTACAGTGTAATTGCACATTAACATGTGCAGATACATTATTTAGTTATTTCATATTACACCAACCAGGCAGATTTCTTTCCCAGCTATACAGTCACTGGCTCATCTGGGAAAGTTTTGCACTCTGGATTTGATTCTGTGGTGACATCATGTTTAGATAGTTGCAGTGAATCATTCTCCCACTAGCACAGAGGGTGGCTATTGGTGGAGAGTTCATCTTCATCAAGTTGCATGGCTTGCGTTCACCAGTTATGTGGAGGTTTGGGTTATTGAGTCCTTGTGATTGGTTGTGCTCCAGTGTTACAGGCATTCCTCGACATGTGCAAATAATTTTTGTTTCTAGGTGAAGACAAAAACTTGTAAGTCTTACTGTGGTTCTTGTAAGATGACATCAGTGACCACAATCAAAAATTACAGTGGACTTCCTCCTTTAGCTATTTCTCATGAATTGGGCTTTTTTCTGTGGTCTCTATAAACCCTACAATTGGAATCCAGTAACTGGATTAACTAAAGAAAAATTCAAACCTGAACAGTATTTATACAAAAGTAAAGCAACATTATGTAGCATTTAAAATAACAGACTCATAATCACTGTGATGCTCCTCTGACCTGTAATAAGGAGAATAGCATCTCTATCATTGCCAATCCAGGCTAACTGCTCTGTTTAACTTTTGTTGAAGCAGACAGAATACCCTTATAACACTGCGTAACCATCAAAGTCATGTTTGTGTAAAATACTGTAAAAATACTCAAATGAATTCTATCAACATGCTTCTTTCACTTTCAGAAGCCGGTTCTGTATCTCTTAGCTTGTCCAGAAATGTGTGTGTCAAGCGTGTCATTTACGGGGTGGCCTAAAGCTGCCTTTAGAAAAGAATGGGGTTAAAATTATTTTAAACATTTGCACTCTTCTTATGTCACACTGATACAAACACACCACTAACACGCAACCAGTCATAAGGTAACACTATGCAGCATCATAGCAACCACTTGGCATACCATAGCAACACCTTAGCAACCACTAAACAACTTTATAGCAAACACCTAGCAACCACCCCGCAATAGCATAGGAACCACCTAACTACCACGAAAAAAAAACTTTATACCAATCACCTATAATACCATAGCAACCATGTAGCAAAATCAGTTTCACTCTAGTGACCACATAGCAACAGCCTACAAATTGCCTGGAGGTGGAAACAAATTTAAGCTGAGCAACCACTGTAACTTTTTAAGCTTTAATGATACTGCTCTTATAATATTGAGTGATGATTAGTGCATTGAGGCCGAGAATATTTTTATTGCCTTGCTCAATAATTGCCGTTTAATTTAATAAAACATATGTGTAATTAACCATAACCCTACAAACTTCCACAAACCTCAGACTTTTGGTTTCATGAGCGTAAAATGTCAAAGAATGCGATTACCCTAATTCATTTTCTACAGTGGTTGGCAGTATTGCCTTGCAGTTACTGGAACTCTTTAGCTGCCAACAGCCTCCTTAGCCTGTTTTTGAATTACAGTGTAAATATTTATCTGAATGCTTTTGTGACTTGCTCTGGCAAAAACGCACATGTCTGCAGGCTTTTCCTTTGTTTTTGCTCTATAAATTCAGGTTGGCAGTGGGGATTAGTTTTTCCACCTGTTTTCACCTCAGTTGGAGCAGTCAGCATCATCTGATGAGCTGCAGATGAGCCACAGCTCAGCTGATGACATCAGCTAAATGGGCTAATTGGGGACGTGGATAATCATAACAACAGCAAAGCTCTTTGATCTGACATTGCTGTCCCATGTGTACAAACAGTTTCTCTTTATGCTAGAATAAACCCATTGTGAAAGAGTATTATATCAAGCTCATCCTGGAAGAAAACGCTGGATCAGACATGGCTAAATCTAGCCTGAAAATAACATAAAGTGAAGTCAGTTTCATTGTAGTGGCAGGACCATATGGCATGATGGTGTCTGGGAGGCTTGTAACTTTGGTGGGGCGTACTCGTCCTGTAGTCTTGTCAGTCCACATACTTCTTTCACTTTTACTTGTTAACAAATGCATGTGTATGGCTGTCCCTGAGAAAGGGCAGTGGTTCAAAAGTGAGTTATACTCCACAACTGTAGGGGGAGCCCATGAGCAAAAAATAGTAATATAATTAATATAAATATTAAACATAATGCTGCTTTAGCATTTAAACTGTTGAACATGTTCTCCCAGCATTACCTTTTTATATGAATGGAATCTTGTGAAGTAGTGGAATTTCAAATAGCTATAATGCAATATGCAGTATTAAATAAGCAAGTTTTCTAAGATTTCTTTGGGATGCCAACTGTTGTTCTGTATATTAGCGTCAGTTTACAGCCTAAGCTAAGATAAAGCTAGTATGGTGTAGATCTTTTTAACCAAACTTAGCATTGACTTTTTCTCAGTTCTTGATGAAACATGCAGAATTAAAATGTTAAAATGTCTTCTGCGAAAACCACAAAGCCCATACCGAGGATGTTAGCGTTAATCTTAGTAAAACAAAGGTTTTTCCCCATAATTTCTTTGCCCTTTTTTTGGCCAGTCCTTTTTTCCCCCCATCCTGCCACTTGGCAGTTTAGTCTGAACAATAGTGGGCTTTGTACAGGACCCATAGATCCCTACACTTGTAGCAGTGCAGACACAGAGGGCTGGATTCCCAGACACAGATTAACTCTAGGCTTGGTCCAAGAAGGATTTTGACTTGATAACCACATGACTTAGCCCCAGACTAGGTTTAATCTTTGTTTTGGAAAGGGCTCCTGTGGGCTTAGCATTTTCTTTTAACCGATATGCTATTGCAACTGTGCTCATTTAGTGTGCTATATGAAGAGCCTCACAGGTTCACGGCAAGAAGGCTCCCCTCACCCGTGATTCAAGTGTCCGCAGAGGCCGGGGCCACATGTTTTCTTTGGGGTTCATTCTCTTCAGCTCTGTCCTCAGCCTGCGGTGATTTGCAGCGAATATGACTCCCTCTCTCCCATACTTTATGGCATATTCCTGTTGTAGTTGGCCCCTGTTCAGCAATCTGTGGAATAGTGTCCTGGTTGTAGTCTCCTATCAAGCCTGACTGTTTGTATGGGAAAATTAAATCACATAAAGACACTGGGAGTATATAACTTTAAAAGTTATATATGATCTATATATGTATAAATTTTTTATTTATTTTCATATATAGAACAACCATGAACTTCACACCATTTAATCACTTCCTTCGCCAACTTGGTAGTTCTGTGCCAGAAATAGTATTTTTCTTAACAAAAATCACTTATTGTGAATATTCTATATTCTGAATACGTCATTTCAATTAGTAACCCTTTTATTTTCCCCAGCTCATTTGCAAAAAGTCTGCCTTGAAGGAAAGATGGCAGAGTAAGCAGGGTGTGCATTAGCATTTTGTTTATTGATGTTTCTCATCACATCATCCTATGACGTACCATTTGATGTATATTATCAAAAACAATTAGCACAATGCCACTGCGTACTGGAGCATCACTAGAGACTTATGGCGGTCTAAGCCTTTACTAGGTAGATCTGGATGTGGCATGCTTCAAGATAAACTTTGAACCTTGATTTCAGGAGGAACAATGAGTGAGCAGTACTTTTGTCCACTTTTGTATATCTCCTCAGAGTTGGTATCAAACGCAGCTCTAATAAGGCTGAAAGAAAGAGTTCCCTGATCAATTAAATGAACAGAATGTCTAACAGGTGCTTTTTTAGTTTAGAGCTGGACTTAGACTGTCATCAATCTGATGTTCATAAATACATGTAAAAATGAATTAATTCAGCTAAAAAATGATAGCAATATTAGCCTATCATCTCAAATTGACTTCCTAATTTGGTGATTTCATTGGCAATTAAGGGATACTCTTTTGCAGGCTGTACAGTTTTCTAATCTGATCAAATTGTGCAAGTCCAGCATGTTAGATCAACAGAACAAACAATCACTAAAAGTAGGCTACAGTACCAAGCTAAACAGCCTCGGTAAAGCCAGAAAAAACAGTTCGTTAAAAAATATTTTTATTATATTACTCAGAAACAAACCTAACTCCAGACTGTAAATCTGACTCCTGCACTGCCAAAGCCTGGAAATTACAGCCGGTATTGTACAGTGCTTTATATGTTTAATTCTGTTCTTTTCTTTCAAATATGATATTCATAACAAACACGTCAAGCAGCCATGCTATTAAAAAAAAAAAAAAAGGTGCACGTATTTGTCACTGTACAGTGTACAGCGAAATGTGTCCTCCGCATTTAACCCATCTGGTAGTGAACACACACTCACATGTGTTAGGGGCAGTGAGTACAGACACACACCCAGAGCGGTGGGCAGCCAACTCCAGCGCCCGGGGAGCAGAGAGGGTAAAGGGCCTTGCTCAAGGGCAACAGTGGCAGCTTGCCGAGCCCGACCCCGTTATCGATATCCCGGTGCTCTAACCGCTGAGCCACCACCGTCCCAGAATGTTCGAAGCCCCAGTGCACATATTTTTTACAAATACTGTAGTATTTGTATGCTTATTTGTATGCTTATAGTTAAAGCTGTTTTTACAGTATATTTTAATAGCTACCCATTAGTCATGGGGTAAATTTGCATAGGCAACGAGTAAAGGGTCTATTAACCCCCTACCCTGTATATAAGCCCACACAACAGTTTATCATTTCTTTAGTTTCATAAATACAGTACTATCAAAATTAACATAAGTTTCATAGGCGCTACAATTGAACCCTGTGGGACTCCACAAAAGTTGCTTAAGATTTTTGATAGTTTCTACATTAGGAATAATAACTGAATTATAAATCTAGTGTTCAATAGGTTAATGAATTTAAGTGGTATGGACTGTGGCCTCCGTTCTTTGAGCCCCAATGCAATTGCCCACTAGTTACACTATTGCAAGCACTGTCCTTTTCTGTCTTACCTCACCCTCACCCCTCTTTGTTTCTGTTTTCCTACCATTCTCCTCTTCAGGGCATTTAAGGTAACTTGTGGAGTGTTGTTTGAGTAAGCAGTGATACTTGAGGACAGCCTTCTGTGTATATTATGTTCATATTCACCTCCCAGAGCTTCCCAAACTACAGTTTCCCAGTTGATTATTCTCTCCGCTAGCGTCTTAGCAGGCATGGTAAACCCTTTGTGTGGATTCCCCTTCAGCTTGACCTTCACTGCAGACTAATTAAGCGATCTCACAGGGGGATGTGGAAGGAAGAAGTGGGTCAGTATGGAATGGATATTTGGGTTGAGAGTGAAATATGATTTCTGGGAGGTGGAAACAAAAAAAAAAAAAAGCCAGCACATTCCTGACGCGGAGTGTGTGCCAGTGCATTCACACCTGCAGCCCTGAGACTCCTGAAACACCCCGTTGCCCCTAGTACACTCTGGCTCTTTGCTTGAGTTATTGTTTTTAGCCCACGCATCCACCTACCCAGGCATGTGCACATGTGCTTACACTTTGCATAAACGCACACAGAATCACACAAAGTACACTCTGCATTTCTCATCATGAGCTTATATTGTTCTCTCATCATGGTTTTGCCTTCAAGGTTATTTGACTGTTTTGTACATTAGTTCAAAACCCACACAACGCGCAATCGTTTCCTAACCTGCTGCACACCTCCTACGACAACACCAGCTGTATTGTGTTCTCTTCTGCATTTTTAATCATAAGTAAATAGGATGACCGGCTGCAATGCTGTATGAGTAGGTTGAGCAGACACGTCTTTGCATAATTAGATGGAGGAAGCCACGCAGAAGGTGGCTGAAGGTCCATGTGAGGACTGAGAATGAGTGGACAATGGCTGTTATCTGAAAACTTCACTAATTAGCAGTGACCTTCACTCTTTATCCCAAGAATGAATACACCTAATCAGCTTGTTTTTTAAGCGCTGTAGCACCGGTCTACTATATATCACCACTATCACCACAGTTACCAACTCAACATGAAAGAAAGCGACAAAAAAGACCCTGAGCTAGGGTAATACATCAAGCACAGAGCAGGTGCTTCTGCATTGTGTTGGGTCTTTTCAGCATGTATATATGATATAGTGGCCTACTTGAATACTTGATATGAAATTAATTATATCATACAAACCATATGTTTTCAGTCTTTTTCTTTTTTTGAAACATTAATGACATAAAAGCATGCAGCATGTTTGTTAGTTCTACCAAAAGACTCTGAAGACATGAGGCAGTAAATCGTGTATTTATTCTTGGCAATTAATGTGATGGAACAATTGTTACGAAGTTAGAGCTGGTGATTGCCTTTGGTGTAGGCCCCTTCATCAGCCCAGGTCTTGCACCATTGGGACTCTCGCAGATCCTGCCGTACTTTGAGGCAGGGGGCGAAGCCTACCCCTGGGCATCTGTCGGGACCAAGCTGGTGGCTGTGGGGAGGAAGGAGGGAGAGACGTGATGTTACTCCTGAAAGCAGCAAAAAAAAAAAAAAAAAGTGTAATCATAGGACTTCTTTTAACACAGGTGGCGGCTGGTGATTGGCTGAGGAACGGTGATGCTGCATTGGAGTCTCCTGGTAGATTTTTCACTAGTGCTTTCATTTATCTTGCATTTGGGCCAGAGAGCAAAATAGCAAGGTGTGACATTTAAGGGTAACTTTGGCCACAATGAATACAACAGATGCAGCAATAAATATGTGAAACATATATATTTGCCTCTTATAGTGGTGCCATGAATCTCTAGACAGAGATTTTCTGTGTTAAAGACTACCAAAAAAAAAAAGGTGAGAGGAGCCTTTGAAACACTACAAACACATTAATGTGTTTATTTCCCTGAGAGCTGACTAATAAAAAAAGCCAAGTCTCACATCTGTATTTATGAGTCTCTTCATCACTGTTATATTAATGGGGTTGACAGATTTGTGCAAGGCATGCTGGGTAATGTAGTGAAAGTACTTTGATGGATTAGAATACAAAAAAGTGAGAGATGCTGAGGGATGCAATGCTGTGATTTATTATACAACATTGAAGGCTATATAGGCTATAGTATTATACAACATTGAAGGCTATAGTATTATAGGCTATATAGGCTATAGTATTATACAACATTGAAGGCTAATTTTATATATTATTAAATGGCATCTTTTCATTAATAGCTTCACATTACTACATTAATTAAACCATACAAATATCATGGTAAAAGTGTTATCCTTTCAAAGATCTCAATAATGGTTTGACCCTTGGGGTTACAGTGTGAATTCCATATTGCAAGTAATTCTGCGCTATAATTTCATTATTTGGTCTGAAAAGTAATTATTTTAATTTATTTGGGCTTCCTGAAACTAGAATGTTCTACTTTATCGTGATTTTTGCATAGTGCCGCTGAATTACAGCTGAGTATTGTGCAATTTAGCAGCAACAACTTACCATGTCATGGTTGAGCTATTACTATGGAGTTCTGAAATCTCATTTAGATAGCCTGTAATTCCTGTTTCAGCTACTCTAGGGGGCCTTTAGTAGAACCATGTCTGGATATGTTTCCTCTATCTCCTCTATCTCTCTGGAAAGAAAGGAGAAATGTTTTGGGAACGACACTCAGAGGAGTTACTGTCATAATAATGACAGTAAATTCATAGCTGGACCTAATTCAAGCAGAGATCTTGGCGATTGGGAGGCCACCAGCAAATGTGGTTGTACCTTTTTTAGTCTGGCCTTTGCTCACAACGTTCCAGTACAGATTATGGTGTAAGTGCATCTTGTAAACCATGTACACATTTGTTTGGTAACCAACATCAAAATGCATCTCACACTGACACATTAAAAACCAGTTTAGCCATCGTCATCAGTTTTTTTTTTTTTTGTAATAAGACTTTGCCAAGGTTCCCACATGTCCTGGAAAATTAAAGGTTATTTTTATACTTCATAAAAAAATTGTTATAGAAAATAAGAAAATAACTGGAAATAACCTGGAAATTTAAGTGAGGTCACTGAAAAGTTGAGCTGTTGAGTCACTGACATTGTATGTTTTAGCCACTGATGCCCTATTTTTTGAAATTTGGAATGTGAATGTGTATCTGTCATGTGGACAGATAGACTGCCACCATGTTTGACAGTTTTTTACAGTTCTGAATGGATTCATACAGTAAGTCACTGCTCATTATACATATATTTGTCATTTATGAATAGGACACTACTTAATGCAAATTTGCTTCACACATATTGGCAAGCTTTTCAGTGTTAAACTGCTAGCAATTTAAATAAGCAACATTTTGTCGTCCAGCAGAAAAGGCTTGCATATAGTACTAGGTGTTCAATTTACATTTACATTTACATTTAGGGCATTTAGCAGACGCTTATCCAGAGCGACTTACAAAAGGTGCTTTGCTATTTACTTAAGAAAAACCTCAGCTAGTTTGAGTAGGCAAAAATTCAAAGATGCCTCTAAGTTTAGACACGACTAAACACAAGTCAATAGGGTGAACACTCTGCTATCCGTCCAAGTACTCTCGGAAGAGGTGGGTCTTCAGTCTGGGTTTGAAGACAGCGAGCGACTCTGCCGTTCGGACACCCAGGGGCAGCTCATTCCACCACTTTGGATGTCAGGACAGGAAAAAGCCTGGACGCTTGTCTTCCGCTCAATATTACGCCAATAACCATGTGTGTAAAACCAGTTTATACTGAAAGGCTTTTAATGTCTTTTCAGCATATATTGCTGATATAGTTGCTTACTTGAATGATATGAAATGAAATATATCATACAAACCATATGTTTTTAGTGTTTTTTTTACTACATACAAGTACACATTGTTTTGTATAGTGTCATATGTACAAAAAAAGTCCAGTTTTCCAAAAGTGTTTTACTAAAAAGAAAAATGTAAGTGTAGTAACCAATAACCCGAAATGCATCCCAAAACATAATCTACTCTCTCCTGCTATTTTCAATTTCATACTATACGAACTGCAGAGACTGCTTCACTAATCAGATTCACAGGGAGCACAACTCGACCAGTTACAGACATGGAGGAAAGAAGGCAGAGAAAGACTCCCAGCTGCTAAAAGACAGGCAGCTTGGGAAACCACCATAAGGGAAAATAAATCCAATTAGAACCACCAACAAATAGATCTGTGTATGAACTAAAAAAAGATCAAGTTGACCATCTGTTTCACATCATGGGACAGTCCCAAAAATCAAAAGTTTGTCCTGCATCCCGTACAAACAGAACGTCTTGCATTTTTGGTGTAATTTGTCATTTCAAATACAGATCTCTGCAATAAGATAACAACAAAACAAAAGTTGTTAAAAACATGCTGTAAAAATACAGTGTTAGCATGTTACAACTGTTGATGGTCTACGGCGTAGGCCCTGTCGTCAGCCCAGGTCTTGCACCATCGGGACTCTCGCAGACCCTTCCGAATTGTGAGGCAGGGGGTTGAGCCTACCCTCGGATAGCCATCAGGACCAAATTGATGGCGGTTGCGAGGAAGGTGGGATAGATGTGACGTCACGTCTGAAAGCAGCAAAAAAGCGTGTAATTAGAGGTTATTTAACACAGGTGGCGGCTGCTGATTGGCTGAAGAAAG
The DNA here is from genome assembly GCF_030463535.1 of Salminus brasiliensis. NCBI lineage: Eukaryota > Metazoa > Chordata > Actinopteri > Characiformes > Bryconidae > Salminus > Salminus brasiliensis. Next base: position 20,997,650 of record NC_132887.1, read on the forward strand.
ATGACGCTGCATTGGAGTCTCCTGGTAGATCACAAGCATCCGGGATTTCCGACTCTTCGTTTTAATTAGTCAACTAGACTTTCAAATTTCAAAAGTTTCAGTGTTCTGCATGTCAGCCAACAGCTTTTTGTTTGCTAATAGGGTTAAAGTAGCAAGTAAAAAAAACTGATCTGCTTTATTTACCAATAGTTTGTTGTTGTTAAGCACAAGAAACATTACAGGTCTGTGGTTGGTTGTTTTAGATGTCAGTCAAATGGCAATGTTCTACCAAACTGAACGATCTTCAACATCTCAGGCCGTTTATCAACATCTTACACAGTTTGAAGTGGAATTGGTTTCATCTTGTGCCATTTCCACACTAGTAAAGTACATGTGGGTTGTTTTTATTTCTGTTCTTCTGCAGTACGACTATTGCGCTGATACCAGCAGAAATTGCTAGATCTGACATATCTGGAAAAATAAAAAAGTAGGAGACATTAACGAGAGCAATGGCAAATACCAAGGCCAGTTGGAACAATACGAGATATTAATATTAATGGCTAGTTTTGTTCCAACTGGTCTTAAAACTGCTGCTGTCATTCCATCCTCCAATTCCACCCACATTCCATCACCTGAAGCTCATGTGAAAGCACTGGCTAAAAGAATTAGCGCTCGTCTGCATCATTTACTGAGAATGATGCTGAAACTTTTATTAATTCATTTTTTACATTTCATCTAAATTTCAGTATTTCTCTCTTTATTGGAATTTCAATAAAAGTATGTAACACCTTCAGTATATTCATAATTCCGCTGCTCATGTTGTAGCTTTTATCAAAAAATCTGCTCACATCACTCTTGTTCTCCAACAGTTGCTCTGGCTTTCTGTTGCATTTCATCCGCAGTTCAAGTTCTTAAACTCATGCCTGCTCACTGAGGATCTTCTGGTGCTCACTGAGGTCTTCGGGAATACTCTAGCACTCTGACTATACTCCTTTTGTACTCCTTTTCAAGTCCAGCGCAAAGCTTCCCTCTTTATGAAATATAGTATATGTCCAAATGTTTGTTATGGATAGCCCTTCTCATAAATGCATTCAGCTATGTCAAGTTGCACTCAGTTCTGACACAAATGCATTTGTGTAGACTTTGTAGAGAAGTATTGCCAATAGAATAGGACTCATTGGAGCAGATAAACATGAATCTATTCTTGCCAGGCCTATAATAAACCTATAATGCCAGCCACGGGCTAGAAGGGTATAAAGCACCCCAGCATTGAGCTGTAGAGCAGTGGAACTGTGTTCTCTGGAATGATGGATGGTGCGCCATCCAATACTTTTGGGATTAGTTGGGGTGTTGAAGATGAGGTAGGGTGGTGATCATCCAACATCCTAACCTCACTAACACTTCTGTGTTCTGTATTAAACACAATCAAATACTCACAGCAATGCCCCAAAACCTAGTAGAAATCCTTCCCTGGACAGTAGAGACACGAAATCCAACAAAGAATACCCTTGAACGATGTATGAGCAGGTGTCCCAATATTTGTGCCCATATATTTGAGTGTACCTTCACTAATGGTGGTATTGTTCCAACTCCACCTCCTCTATCCGCTTTAATTCCCTGTCTACTGTCTGAAATATTGTTCCCAGTTGCGGATGCTGAGGGGACTGAAGCTGAACCTGAAGGAGGACAGATCTTCCTGTAGACACTCTTCTGCTAAGCACAGTTACTTCAGGAAGTCCTCCAGGAAGGAGAGGAAGGAATGAGTGATTCACTGACTTCTTTCCTGTATATGAGTCAACTACTGAAATGTATGTATAGCCTGCTGTTGTTGGAATGAGTCTAACATATATTGAGTAAAATCATAGTACTCAGTACAGAAGAGTATTTGAATAGCAGTTTTAAAAATGTTCATGCTGTTGGTGCATTTTGTCTACATGATAAAATATTGCGCTAAATATCGTATAGCGCAAAAAAAATCATTTTTACCATATCACCCAGCTCTACACGTATGACGGCTATAAACAGAGGTATGCCTCTAAGTTTTGTGCAATCCACTCAATAATTAGCGCAAGAAATTTTTTTACAACCTAATCGCTGGACCCTTAAACTTTGTTCACAGAACAACGTACGTTAAACCTGTACTTTCTTACATTACTGTAGCAGCATCCACTAATGAAGGCAGTTTCGCAAGATACAAGAAGTTAAAGAACAGAACCGTGGCCAGATCTGCACAGAGACCCACACCCTGTGCAGCGGGCAGATGCGGATGGCATGGCATTGGTGTTTTGAGCTGGCTGGGTTGACGAACCACACCAAAATTCCCTTAGAAATGGCCCGAGTCCCGCCTGTTCAGGCTTGTTTGGTGCACACCAGACTTCGAAAGGCACTGTTGACAATTACTCTAATGAACCGTACCAACAGAGCAATTGCACCAACACTGACAAGTATAAACACACCCTAAAATATATCATTAAAGCACAGGTCATTTTCAATGATACCCCAAGGACACTAATCTCCACTGCTTAACCATTAAGCCAGAAATTTGGCAGCGTGTTTTTAGCAAGTCATCAGACACGCTACATTTTTCTGACTCATACTCAAGCTGAAACTCGGCACCTTTGTTTGAAAGCAGTTCTCAGCCTTTGAGTATGTTGGAGCAGCAACCAAAAACCTTTAAACCTGAAACGTAATTAAAGAGGCACATCCGCAGTGGAAGAGAATGGAGTTGACAGCCCAGGTGAATAGGGCATAGTCAGGCCGAAAGGTCAGCTAAGGTCATTGTTCACGCTTCAGCAACATTCAGAACTCAGGTTTCAGGGCCTTGTTAGCCAGCGGAGGCCACACGACTGGACTTTTTCAGCAAAAAAATGTGCTTCTCTCGCCATGTTATCGGCCGGCCCTGTTCCTTGTCTTCCCTTTTTTAATTCTAATTGAAAACATCTGATGCGGGGGTCACCCAGCTCCGGAATGGTTTGGAATGGCGAATGAACTGTGTGTTTTGAGAAGCTGTGAGGAGCTTTGGGGAGACTGCTGTAATGAGACGGTCCCGCCCACATTAATTGGTCGGAATGTGTGTAAGTGAGGAGGAGGAAAGGGGTTTCGTCCTCTGAATTTAGTGGCTTATTGGGTGGGTCTGACCTGGCGTGTTACCAAAAGCCACAGCCATGCCTTGAATATTGTATTTCCAACTGTGTATCCATTTCCTTGGAGTGGGGCTGTTTTCGGCAGGGTTGTGCAACAATAGGCACATTTTAGGAGCAAAACAGGCTGTGTAAAAGTGTTCCTCTGGATTAAAATCAGGCACAAGTTTACATCTGTTACAAGGCTGAACTGTCTGTCCTTTGGGCAAAGGTTACATTTGCCATGATTATAAACAAGTTGCCTATTGTACTCAAACTGAACGCATGCAAGTTTTCTTTCTTTGGGATTTGGTGACAGGCATGAGTAGGATAAGGTTAAAATCCTGCCTGCTTAATTTCCTCTGAAAGAAGCTCTCCCTATCTCTGAGCACTGCAGGAAATTCGAGGGGTTTCCCCTTCTTATCCCTAAAGGAAACAAGCAACACAAAATAGCCCAGAGAGAACATACACTGGCACTGAAAGCACACATAAACAGGAAGACAGCTAAGCGTGTCTTTCATAAGATGCTTGATTATCTTGTAAGATCCTTTAGCAACTTCAGCTATAAGGAAACCAAACCACTGAGATGATAATACTGAGAAAACTTTAGACTGTAAACTGCAATTCATGCAGTTTGTTGTTTTTTTTTCCCAGTTTAAGGGGTTTGGATGTTTGGCGCTGTGCTGCCATCTTGTGGATGAAATGTAATGTCTCCAAGCTCCACAGTGCAGAGCAGAATTATGTGTGGCTTTCGGAGCTTCCTTGCAGAAAGCTTAGCTTGGTGTAGTTAACGCTTAATTTGGGAGATCTGTGGGATTTAAAAGGGATACTTTGATTGAGAAACGTTGTGCAAACGTTTGAACCCTTGTCATGACATATGAGGCAACATGTGAAATATTACAGCAAAATAATTATAAATAAAAAATCCTAATAAATATTTACTTCTCTATAGAATCACTTAGAAAACTCATGTGATCTACTATATATACACACACCATAACCAAATATATACATACAATATATACAGTCATTTAAAATTGCATGGTCAAAGTACATGATTTGTTTATTTTCTACCCTTCAAAAAAATAGTTCTTTAGTAAAAGCGAGGATTCTGTTTAGAACCATGTCAGATGGCTAGAGGTTCTTCAGTTTAATATTGTAGAGGAACCTCTTAAGGTGCTTTGAGGAACCTTTTAGTTCTAAAATCATTTTCTTGAAGGTTCCTCAGAGCAACCTTAAGAGGTTCCTCCACAATATTAAACTGAAGAACCTCCAAATGTTCCTCTAGGATCTTCTACTTTTAACAGTGCACAAATGTAAAGAACCCCTTAGCCAGACAAAGCATCCAAATTCTGACATACAAACACAGTGTCCAAATATTTGCATACAACTGGATACATAGCCTAGCGATAAGCAGTATATGTAGAGCAAGTCTGAGGTCAGCCAACTGCTGTTGGCTTTAGTAGCCTAATCTAAAAAGACGCTTGTGACACATTTGGCCTGCTGTGGAGTTGTAGAAACTCAGGGAAAGGGCATTTTAATGGGGTAGAGGTATCATGCCAACTGGCTCACACACCCGTGACATATCAAGCATTTGGCTTTTATATAAGTGATTTAGGGGAGGGGGGGAGCATGTGTTTCATAGCATTTAATGGAGATACAAATCTCTTCCTTTGACCTGTGTATGTGTGTTACACTATCTAACCTGACATGGTCACACTGTGTGATTGTGTTGCTTGGCATGAATCAGTTATATGGGTTTTTTTTAGCTACATACACAATCAGAATCAGGAGGCCTTAGTATACTACAGAGCCACTGCTGGCCATTAGGTGCTATTTCAGTCTGAATCAAGACATTGTATTTTTTTGTGTTTCCTGGTTAAGGTCATGTCGCCATGTACGTTAAAACATCAGACCTTGGGTGAACACACTTCTACTGTGTGTTTCTTTCAGGTTTAAATCTGTTTGTTTTTTATTATTGTGATAAATTACATTGCAGCATGCTTTTCTGATCAGTATTATCAGTTAGTACCTCCTGTTGGTCTTTACACTATATGGACGAAATTATTGGGACGCCTGCCTATTCATTGTTTCTTCCGAAATCAAGGGTATTAAAAAAGAGTTTATCCTCCTTTTGCTGGAGTAACTGTCTCTACTGTCCAGAGTGGGCTAGACTTTGGAGCGTTGCTGTGGGGATTCAGTCACATTCAGTGTTAGTGAGGTCAGGACGGCGACTCTATTGGATGGAGCACTGTCATTCCATCTTACACAGTTCCACTGCTCCACAGCTCAATGCAGGGGACTTAATTCCCCTCTTGTCCACACCTGGCATTAGTATGGCACTAATAGGCTCATGTCATCTGCTCCAAAGAGTTTCATTGGCAATATTTATCTACAGAGACTAGACAATGGCTGCAACTTAAAATAGAAAGCATTCATTAGAAAGGGTGTCCACAAACATTTGGACAAATAGTATATTTAATGTGTTGTGACTCAACCCCTTTTTTCCAACTTCCAAAAGCACTAATGCAATTGTTGAAGAGCACTACATGCCAGTTCTATCAAATGCCACAACATTTCATGCTAAAGTGCTAGCCTAACTATCATGTCTTGCACTCCCCACAACGGATGGACGTGGCATGTACTAAGTCTCTTAATTAATCATGGGTGTGTTTTGAACGTGCAATAAACCAATCAGCTTGCCTCATCTTTAGGTGCCAGGTGCGGTCTGACTTTGACGGATTGTTATTATTGTGTTTGATAGGTGTGCATGCGCCTGTGTTGACAATTCACTGTCAAGATAGCAATGAACGTCTGACTGTTGACGTCTGTCTAGTTGTTTTTTGTCAGTGTTTCACTTGTGTTTTCCGTACATTTTCATTTACATTAGCTTCATAGCTCCAGTTTAAAAACTAAAAATGCTAAATTTGGTTATCACACCCATCTTGACCGAATGACAAATTACAAATGTGAAAATGTAATTCTTAATTTAATAATTGTTTTTCTTGATATGCTTAAGAACAATGGCTATATACGATACAATATGATTGTCAGTATTAATACTAAAAACACAGCATGCTGTATAATTAAATAGTAAATATCTAACTATGAATCTATTATATTTATTTTATATATATATTATATATATATTATATTATATTTTATTTATTTTATTTCTCACATTTCTTTTAATTTGATACTGCTAATTAACCCTGCTGCTAATTAACCCTGCTGCTAATTAATGCTCCCAATGGTAGGAGGGAAAGGACTTACCACATGTAATCTGTGTTATGATACATGCAAAGCCAGACACCAGTCTTTTTTATGAACTGTCGCAGATGTGGCAGCTAACAGACACCTGTGCCGGCCAACATCGCTTAACAGTAATGAGGGGAGAGGGTGTCATCTACCCACCCAGAGAGAGCATAGACAGACTCTGGGTGCTGATGGCAAAGTGGCATGGCTTGGGACGCAAACTTGCGACCCTCAACACCAGTGTGACGCATGATGACTATGGTGAAATAGTCATCATGATGCTCCTGTAATTGTTTCTGCTGCAAACTTTGCAGAAGACTGTACTCTGTGGAGTGTCATTTCTCCAGAAGCCAAACCAATTCCACACAGACGACCCACGCACATTGTTTTTGGAATTAAATTGTCATGGTTTTCTTGTGTAAAATAGTTTAGAATGTATTCATATTTATGATATATTGCTCAGCCCGGTAGTGCCACTTATTTTAACCATGGACTTAATCTGCATGGAAAATCAACCTGTAGAACTTTTGGGTGCTTTTTTTAATTAATCAAATTTCAGCAGTTTAATAGAAGGCTAAGTGAGTCTAATTGAATGTGACAAAGCGTGAAACACTCTCAGTGCAAGCTTGTGGGGCTTTGTCCCAGTCATCTTTAATTCACGCTAAAGCGCTTAATCTATTTATAGAGCGTGCCTGGGCCTTGGTAAGGTGCAACCTTTTGAAGATTAGAGAGAGAGAGTGACAGAGAGAGAGAGATGTAATGGAAAGTTGTGAGACGGTTGTTGCACTGGAAGATGTTGATGGCCACTTCGTATTGTTTTGCTCGGCCTTCTTCCTCCATTTGTTCTCGTGCTTTGAACTTGCGCTTCCTGTTTAGAAGCTTTGAGGTCATATATGCAAGCAGATTGGCTGCTTGTTGTGTGTGAGGGAGGGACGTTGCACTTCAAAGTTTCAGGATCTCCATTGTGAGATGGACACCTGTTAGGAGCCAGAGGCAGTGAAGGCACATTTGGAGGGAAGGCAGCAGTGTCTGAAGACCAATCACACAGAGGTGATTGTGGGATTTGTATTTATGACCTCTCAGCGACAGAATGTACCAAAGATGGACACCTCACAGCTGAAGGATGTTCTTCTAGTGGGAGCATGTAGAGCATGGTGGAAATAGCTTGTTTTGATGTCAGATAGGAGGAGATATGGCATTCCCTGAAGAAGAGCATTACAACAGTGGACTATAGTGGTAACAATAGCTATACGCTTTTGGACTGCTGAGTTATGGACATCTCTGAAGTTGAGTTCCTGCTCTTTCTCTGGTCCAGTTGGAGTCAGTTTGAGTGTAGAGTGTTTATAGTGTTTGTCGACTCTTGGCTCAGACGATGAGAAGAGAGTGGGGTTCGTTAAGGTTCCGCAGGCCAAAAGCAAAGACCCCTGTCATCCCTCGAGCCCTCAGTTTCCTGAGTGTGTCATCGCTGTCCCAGCAGACCAAACAGCGCTTCCCCAGACATAGACAGCAGCTGGTCCCAGAAGAGGATTTTGACGAGTGGGTTTACGCCCCTTTTCATTGTGGAGGTGAGCAGAACATAGTAAGGGTGGGTGATAGAATTGGCATATCTGTATTGATGGGTATTGGGCTGTTTGACTGCATATGTAGAAGAACATGTTCAATCCAGTCCTGTAGCAAACCTAGCCTGAAGCACACAATGGTCACACATGTTGTTAGCTATGTAAAAGCTATGTTAGCTATCGGAAAAGACTTCCGATTACACTACTGTTGTCCATTTCTTGTGACATTTGTGTTCAGTTAAACCCCTAGTGGTTAGCTTTTAGCTTTTAGCCTGGGTTTGACTTTCTTGCCTATTGGTGCTTTCCCTTCTAATGCGTTTCGTTCAGTTTGGCAGTCAGCTAAAGTAGTCCAGTTTGTTTTTGAGGGAGCAGACGATGGAGAGAAGAGATGGTAGAAGCCACTTAGCTAGATTTTCTTTCACTTCGTCGCATGCCAAGTTTGAGCTCCATTTTCACAGACAATGGCATGGGAAAAGCTATGTCTTGAGGCCAGGTTTGTATAGCAACTCGTATTTCCATAACTAGCAGAGTCTGGTGGTGATGTGCTGCTCTCCAGTCTTGCCAATATCAACTGCATCATGGTATGTCACTTCCATGTGCTGAACTTATTATTAATAACTATTCTTATTATTAATAACTAAACAAGATAATACCATAAACCATTTCCTGGGAGATAATACCATAAATGAGTTGCTGCTGTTGTTTATGGCTTTTCTATAAATGGCCGGCATATATCCTTATACATGCAGTTGGTCAGTGTCTAGAAGTACTGAAGATCCTCACAATACAGTCATTTATTAACATATTGCTCACACCCATAGGGCACAGTAAACTGCCTATTGACCATATATGCTTCTGACCTGTGTATTTAGCAACAAGTACCTTTTTGTATTTAGTTCATACCAACACACTGACCTCAAATAGCAGGAGCCACAAACGTAAGTGTGATTTTCTCATTAGTGTCGACTAAAGGTCAGATAAGACTGAGTCAGCTCTGCAGGTTTTAAAAATGTGTATAATGCACCAGCACATGCGTTTTGCTTAGTAGCAGTTCGGTCCAGGGATGGATTTAACACATGCTACTTTTCTGTGACAGTATACAATGGCTGGATTAAATACATCCATACACCCACCTACTTACCTACCTACCTACCCACCAACACCTCTCCAAACACAAAAAAGAGTGATGTGTTGTGTGAGCAGATACAAGCTTGAAAAATGTGCCAACGTTTTATAAACTTTCATATTGATGCATGCTAGTCCTAAAGGTATATATATAATTTTTTTGTATTATTTATTTTATCAAATATTCCAATTTGGAAATATTCCAAAATCATTTATTGTTTTACAATAGTTTCCAGATGAAGGTTTTGGTCAAAAACATTATTTTTAATCATTCATAACAGAGAGGTACATGAGGAGTGTTGCAGTACAGAATAGTACCCAAGAACACTTTTTATGTTTGTTTTTTTGGACTTATCATCATCTTATCCTTATAAAAAACACAAATATAAAACCAGATGACATGTAAGGACGTATTCATCCTTTTCTATCCCCAAAATAGCTGTATTTGCCGACTTTGTGAGTATGTTTAATTCGGAATAATAAACTACTGGATTAAAACAAATCCTCTGCATGCTGTGTAGGTTAGCTTGTCTGTTGTGGATAAATGTGGTTGCCTTATGTGTGCATTGACTCTGAAGAGCAGGAGTTTACAGAACAGTGAATCCCAGCTTTGTGTCCGAAGTTAAAGTCCTTTCAGAACCTGTCTGAATTGTTCAGTGTAAATAAAAGTGTGCACCTGATGAAGCTGAATGTTTTTCAGTGGCAGGACTAAGCAGCGGTGGCTGGTGGCAGCTCAGGACAATGGCCTCGGGGTGAGTCCTTGTTTTGATAGCAACCCATTGAGTGCAGGGATTTGGCTATTTTTGTAGCTTTTTTTGTGTCCAAAGCCCTGCGACTGCTGACAGCCAAGTAGAGAACAATCAGTCGAGCTGCAGCCGGGATTCGAATCTAGGAGAGAGTAAAGGGAGCTGTGGCCACATTTCTGTGTGTGTGTGTGTGTGTGTGAGTGGGTCTCTCTCTCTTTTTCTTTCTTGCTCTCTTTCCCAGTATCTCTCGCCCCTTTGTTGCTCTGGAGGAGTCGACAGCGTGCAGCCGCAGTGGTGTGTACACGGAGACTGAGTAGCACTTTCCCATAGCACATGAGTTGGCAGGCAGCCACTTCGGGAGTGAGCAACAGTGTGTCTGTGTGTGTGTCTGTGTGTGAAAGGGGGGAGAGAAAGCGAGTGAGGGAGGGGGCGAGAGACGATATCTATGAACCTGTGTGAGTGCACGCTGGGATGGGGAGGAGGAGAGGGGGGGAGCTGCAGCAGGCTGTATGAGGACAGCACTCTCCCTCCGAAAACTCTGACACACTTTAAAACTCACAGACACACACACACACACACAGCTGCCGGCCTGGAGAGGAGACCATGTTCTGTCTGAGAGGTAAGAGTCAGACTCATTCTTTGGGAAAGAGAACGATAGGCAGATACAAACAGTTGAACTTGTTGCAGGAGCCGTGGGGGTGAAGGTGGTGGTGGACGTGGTGGTGGTGTGGACATCCTGAAGACAAAAGAGGAGCAGATTGGAGCCGTAGCTGTATCTGAGCAGCCGTGGTCTGCTTCAGAGTGCTCCGTTCTCCTCTGCTTCCTTTGTTTTCTTACAAGGAAGTGGAGCTAAGGGGGGAATCTGTCAGGAAAGTTCAGGCAACCATGCCAGAGCTTTCTGCCGGGACAACCAGAGCCTCCAGCTGTTTGAAGGGGAATTATATGGCTCTCCTTTGTGTACTCTGTGCTGAGATTTCTCCAAGACTGCACTGGAGTTGTTGCCATTTGTCTTGCAAACCGGTGGGCTACAAGTTCAGTTTCAAAGTGCTGCAGCCAAGGGAAGTTAATAACAGTATACCTCTAATGGCAACACACGACAACAGTAAACAGTTTAGTTTGAACTGTATTGACAGATGTCAGTACAATGTAACTGTAATGTGTCATATGCATTATTATTTTAAAAGTACATTAAACCAAAAGTATGTAGTCATTTTACCACAAGAAGATAGGAGCTTCAATAGTATGTTGATGCTCCACTGACTTGCAATAGGGAGAATGGCGTCTTTATCATTGCCGCTCTGGGCCGGAACGCTGCTACTGCACTATGTAACTTTGCTGCACAAGACATTTTACAAGAACTCGCCATGTAACTCGCCATATTTGTGTAAAATCCTGTAATGCTACTCTACTACCTTAGTCCACATGCTTCTTTCACTTTAGATGCCAGTTCTGTATCTTTCAGCTTGTCCAGAAATGCATGTGTACAGCTGTCCTTGACCACAGTTTAGATGCAGAGAAATATGCATAGTGGTGCTTTAAACCAGAGACGTTTTAAATTAGGAAACTGAAGTTTTTGTAACGCTCAACATGTGTCTGTCTACCGATAAAGTCCTGCCTTTGAACAAAGTAAGCTAATCAGCTTGCTTTCCCCACAAGCAGAGTAGCCAGGAGAGGCCGAGAAACCACATCTGCATTTTTGAGCCAAACACTACAAACTATTTATTGGCAGATTTTATTTTATATATAATTTGTCCTTCTAATATATTATACTAATATATTATTATATAATGTACAGTTTCTTACATATTTCTAATATATTTGCCTGTTCTCATAAAACTAGAAATAACTGCCCGTCAGCATTGCAAAGATGAACAGACTTGCCTGTACAGTACTGTGTTAAATTCTCTTAAAAGAAGGAACAAAAATGTCTGTTCAACAGCTATTTCAGGTTTGTGAGGCATTCCTTTAGCACTCAGGAAGCCTTGGTTCATTTAATATTATTAACACAGACTTAAATATGATGAAATACCCTGATAACATGATACTGAACTTTATTAATAGTGCCCAGCACCACAGTTAGTGGTGTTATTTTTGGCACACTGCAACGATGCGGTCTTTTTTAGTGTTTCCCCTGCTCCCAACACACCTAATCCAACTAATCAGCTTTTTAACAGCCCATTCCTGAGGTAGAGGAGGTGTGTTAAAGCAGGAAAAGCACTAAAATGTGCAGGACAGAGGGTCTCGAGGACCAGGTGTATGGCTGTGGTTTGAGTTTATATTCATATTATGCATGTGGTGAGGTTTTGCATGGCTGGTCAGGTGGCTTTCTGGCATTTGTTTGTCCTCTGTCTCTTTCTCTCTCTGTCACATACACACACACACACACACACATACACACACCCCTGTCCCCTCCCCCTATGATGTTGTGATCTTTTTGTGTGTATTCCTGTGTATCCCTTCATGCTGGGGAGCAGTGATCTCTCCAGCTCTCTGACCTGCATTTTTAGAGATTAGTCACCCCTATCATCGACTAGTGACCTGAAGGTCATGAGTGTGTGAATGGGTCCTTTGCTGGTGACGACTCCAAAGCCAGTCACACACTGACAAGTGCCATTGAGTGGGACACATTCTCAGCCACTGAAACTCTGTGTTTTTCCATTTAAAGCCCATCTCATGCACAGTCTTTCAAAGAAAAAGATGAATGGTGTGCACATAATCAATATGCATAAACACAATTCATTAGAAAGACTATACAAATACTGAGTGGGGCCTTCCTTTGCTCTCAGAACAGCCTTAATTATGTGCCCACTGCAGCCTCAGCTTTCTGTTCTAGGCTGACAGATGCAGGCTGATACGATAAATGGATGAATGAGTAGGTATACAGATCTTCCTGTCCAATCAGTGCTCAATGCATGTATACACACAGTACATACTACAATATGCATATATACTGTTTATATATATACTGCCCTGTTTATTACTGTGTATTATCATTGCCTATCCATTAAGTTCATTCATTATTTTATAGAATTGTAATAGATATTTCTTTAATCAAGTAATTATGGCAGCTCTGCTTCTATTATACTGTACTGCCCCAATCTGCACCGGATAATGAACACTCTACTTGCCATGTACATGCAAGCCTGAGAAAAGATTTGCTATAGTAGGCTTCATTTCCAACAACCAGTGCTATAACTACAGTTAAGTCCCATATTAAACCACGGAGAGACTGCACCCAGTGGATCATTTAATATTTTCATGTGATTTCCCTCTGTAATGCTATGCTTTGCGCCTTATTTAGCTTTGAAATCCCTGAGCCTTCAACAAAAGCTGCTTTTAATCAGATGTGCAGAGGATTCTGACAGATGCCCAAGCCGCAATTTCCATATAATCAATGTAAACATCTGCAGAACTGCCAAATGGTATTTGACTGTAGATCCAGATTCAGCTGCAGTGCAATTGGACGTTACGGGCCAGTGCTTGAGCGTGGCATACAGGTTGAGACAGGCTTTAAAGTGAAGCTCCAAAACAAAGTGATCATAAGAGAAAGCACCCCCCTCCTACTCCACCTCACCCCACTGAAAAAACTCCCCCCACTGAAAACAACCTGGCTCTGAGCTTCACTTCACTCAGACATCCAGGGATAAAAAAAAAAAAACACAGTGAAGGAAATGTTTCAGTGCAGGTGGCTATTTCCATAACGCTCGTTTAGAAGATGAGTAGCGCTGTCAGCAGGGCAGTCACTGGGTACAAATATGCATGGTGAACCTCTGGCCCTATCCTGAGTGGCACCTTTGGAAGTTGTAGCATAGTAAAGTGGGGGATGGTTAAGGTTCGAATGGGTCTTTAAAGAGCCCATATTGTGGAAAACAATAGTTTTAAAAACTCTGATCCATGCAGTCCATGTATGGAAACTAAGCTGCACCACAAAAACAAACATCCTTACCTACACCCACACTTTCAGCCTACAGCTTTTTGCTCCACCCTTTCAAACTGAAGATCGGAGACCTTCAAGACCTCAAGAGGAAGAAACAGTGTAGGATAAGGGTCCTTTAATGAATAGAAAATAGCTCATCAGCTTGCCCCACTGTTTGGAGCTGCTCTTCAGCCAGAAGTAAAAAAAAAATTCTTGTAATTCACTTTAAAAAGCTGAAAGCTGGTCTCTGTGTTTAAGACTTCTTAATAAATGAAGCTTCCATGACCTAGAAAAGCCAACCCACATTCACCAAATTCACTGGAAAAGGCCCAGTGGAAGTTTTACTGATTTTGTGATCCACCCAACACCCCCCGGTCCTTTTACAAAAAATATTGTTGTTTTTTGACAAGGATGAGCAATTCTATAGGACTGAGGTTGCAATAGATTGGGTGGTATTGCTATTGCCGAATATTGTGGTATGCTGTGAAGCAATCCTTTCACAAGTGAGTGTTAGTTATTGACACAACATCTGTATTCCATTCGGGGGCACTCTTAAATGTCTGTCATGGTATTTTCCATTACCAAGACTAGACGACCATGTTTGTGTCACAGCTCTTAAGGGAATAGTGCAACACATTATGTTTATGTGGCTAACAGGGTTGAACAATATTTGCCAAATGATTTATTGAAATATAAAAAAAAAAACATTCATAACTTTTACTTCATTGTTTTCAGTAGAGCCATGCTGATATTTAAAGTCTGCAGTGTAATACTGTGTTAAAGTATTAGATTACATTGTTATAACACATGCAAAATTGTCCAAACAAGATTGTCCTTGTTTGGGTAGATGCAGCTAAACACTTTCCATTGGTTAGGCCTTCAGGAGCAGAACAGATGTTCTCATGCCTCAGATCAACCACCAACATAATAAAAGAGGAATCAGTCGATCATGTTCTGATTTCCAGTGGGTTGGACCAATTTCAGGGTGTTTTAGATATGCTGCTGAATGTCAGCTGTAGTCTAACCAGGTTTCAGTCAGTCTTCAGAAGTATAACACAGCAGTATCCGATCTAGAAAACATACCACTAACATGCTATAGTAATACTTTTAGCAATTACTACTATTGTAAATGTGTTTTGTGCATTTTTATTTTTTTAATATATATATAATTTTGAAATGTATGACCTGTACCGTACTGAAGGCCTAGCTGTAATAGTCATGATTTGACACTTGAAATATCCGATAATATCACATCTGCAGTACATAAACATGATTTAGTCAGGGTTATCAGACTTGAATATCTGTGAATGAATTTTCTCACTGAACCATTTTCTTTGCAGTGAGCTAAGTGATTGTTTTATGCACACCTTCCTTTCAAACAGGGCAATATGACAAAAATCTAATATTATGATACCGAATTACATTACACGATATACATTACACGATATACATTGCAGTAAATTGGGAACAGACGTAGTGCCAGATTTTAAAAACAAAATACTCTTGAAAACTATGAACAAAATGTTTTCTACACAGTGTTTTGTGTCCTGTGCAGCGCAACGTCCAGTTAGGCTTTCAGGATTTAAGCATAATAAAATGATGCAGTTGGCCAGTGGTGCAGAACTGAAACATACTGACCATGATATGCCCAGGAAACAACAATATTGTCACAATAACACAATAACAACACCATATTATTGTATTGCCCATCCCTACATGGCGGCAAATGTGCTGGGTACAATCACAATGCAAAAGGTAATGCCATTGGTGAAGACTTGACATAGCAATGGTAATACCCCAAGCCGTGCTAAATTTACCACTAGCTTTCACTCTTCATATTGTAATTATGTTTGGCTGAACCTTGGCTTTAACCTTGGACAGGTGCTAAGCTTGACCCAAGTCCTCTCTATAGACCTCATGTCTGACTGTAATGGCCATTCATTTATTGGTATAGCCACTGCAACAGCATATATGTTGGGTCAGACAGAGTTAATGTGTGTGTGGTGCATGACCACACACACAAACACATGTCTCAGCTGCCAGGCGTGTGCTGACCCTCCCTAGCATTACTGGAATTCTGACCATGACCCTGGTGGTCATTCTCTGGTCAAGGCAGTGAGCTTGACTTTCAACATCCCCAGAGGTCAGTCAGAAAACAAAGGAAGGCCATTCTTCGTTAATCAAAATAAAAACAAGGGATCGTTCCAGAATGGAAACCTTCAAGGGAGTGATTAAGCTGATTGTATTGTGATATTATTGAGAGCTTGTGATATTATTTGCTTTGTTAATTCACAAAAGATGTGATGAGAGATGAGCTGGAACTTGGTTAGGGTTGGTCTGAGGCTTGGGATTTTGAAAATGTTGGATGAACAATGTGCTTCTTGCTTAGCGTCTTTCTTAGTATTGATGTAATTCACTTCACGACCCTTTGTTGTAATATCATTTGCCACATTCAGGGCTGAATGTGGTCAGGACAGCTATTTCTTTTCCTCTCATAAAGATTTCACAAGAATACCACAGTCTTATCTTCAACCTAGAGCCCCAATGCTCGCATTGTCTTACTGTCAAATTTTCCCTTTTACACACCACAGATATGCATCAGTGTCTGCTGAGCCAGAAATGTCCCCTTTTTTTATAACTTATCCAGTCATCTAGCCAAGAGTACTACTGAAATGATTGGCATCTTTGTGGCAGTCTGTATCATTGGAGTCAAAAGAATGCACTGTTAAGCATGAAGCTGAAATTCCAATGCAATAATAAGGGTTATTATACAGCAATGACCCTTCCTCCAATATGGCACTAACATTGGCATGTGATCCTCTGTGTAAGGGCTATAAATAAAGAAATGTTGAGGCATGTTGAGCATTTACATAATAATGTAAGAATGTAGCTAATGGTACAAAGACTAGAGATGGCATATCAGTATGGATGAATATTGGTGTTGGAAATACAATAACAACGTTAATGTCCATTTATGTTAACATTTTGTGTTTCATGTTTAGATCATTGCTATTGGTCTATTCATAATGGAATATTCTCACAGTCTAAAGATTAATTGACTAATTGCTTAATTGAGTAGACACCATGCTCATTTCTTTACTATGAGATAATGCAGGAACCCGGGAAGTTCATGCATCTTCTGGAACACTTTTAGGTTAATGTGATACCCAGTATTTTACATGTACATATCTACCAATGCTGATACACTACATGTCCAAATATTTGTGGACACTCTTACTGCATTCTAATGAATGTATTAAGTTACTTTAGATTTACATAGGTTCGCTCTGATCCAGAGAGCGGACCGCAAAAAAAGCTATCGCATCCGGCTTGAACACCACCAAATCTGAGCTTGCTCACTAAATGCGCCTGGCAGTGGTCCGTGGGTAGGAGCTCCTCTCTCGCTCATTTCAAGGAGCGACAAGCACACAAGCACAGTCTGACACAGCTTGTCCGGTAGAGAAGTATTGCCACTAGAGCAGGACTCTCTAAAGCAGACAAACAATAACCTTTTGCCTAATGTCAGCATTGAGCTGTGGAACAGTGGAACTGTGTTCTCTGGAGTGATGATGGAGCTCCATCCAGTTATGGGGATGAGTTGGGGAGTTGAGCATGAGGTGGATTGATGATCATCCATCACCCTGACCTCATTTACACTCTTGTCGCTGGTATGCAACCAAATTCACACCTTTCCTGGACAGTAGAGACAGTTACTCCAACAAAAGCAGGATACATTTTTCTGAATACCCTTGATTTAGGAGAAGCAGTGAATAAACAGGTCTGAATACTTTTGAACGTAAAGCATAAAATGCTAATACGTGCAGTGACAGGAAAAAAAGGGAGCCCTGATCAAAATATCTGTTACTGTAATTAATTAAGTGAGTAAAAGGTGACTTGATTTCCTAAAGACATCATATATATAATATTTTGAGCAAGATTACTTTTTATTTATATATTTTACAAAATAACAGCCCAGAAGCAAAAGTTTTGCAAAAAAAAAAAAAAAACACACTAATCTTGCTTGAAATATTGAAAAAAATGTGGCAGCTTTATACCTTTTGGAAATCAGTTTACCTCCTACTCACCTTAACTATTCACCATAAAAGAAATGTAGATGCCCAAGGGATGCCCAAACGTTTGAATGCCACCGTATGTATCTGTTTTGTTGATTTACCCGTGTTAGAAATAATTAAAATACAGGTATAGTATTTTAGTGCAGTTCCCCAGGGTCACCTACACACCCTGCTTTTCCAGAGTACAACATATACATCGTCTAACATCCATTTAAAATATCCTCAGAATCTCTGTCAACAGCACTCTGTCCAATGGCACTATTTTATTAAATCACGTATCCACCAATCCCAGCATTATTGTGCATCTCACTTGAATTATGCAAATTCTCACGTGACAGGATGAGGTTCGGACAGAAAGCTAGTCACGAATGACCAGCTGCTGAAATGAACCCAATGGAATCACAATTGAGTTGATCTCTGTGTTTGCTCCAGCAGGTGGCTCTGTAGGAATAAGGCCCCTGTGCCTTCATGACAACCATTGTTGTCCACTCCCCATCCTGACCGAGCGGCTGCCTCGCTCCAGTGCGCTCAGACTACAGTGAGCAACGGCTGGCTAGCAGGGCCTCCAGTGGCATTGTGCTCCTGGTGCAGCCTCACACCTTGTGGGAGCTCCTAATCTCCATTCAGAGTCACTGGTTTGTGTTATGTAGCAGGGAGGCCAGCTAAGTGTGTTTTCTACAGCTGGCCATGGGAGGAAAACTCAAAAGCTTTTCAGGAAGCGATTCTGTGAGGTGCTGAGTGTGAAGGCAATGTTAGTGTTGGCATGTTTTTGGGTTTTTTGTTTTCAGGCTTTGTTCCAGAAGCACAAGATGGTATTTTTCCAATACTTGGATGGACTTCATTTGTTGGGCTTTGTCATCATCTTCAGTCTTTTCTGTCTTAGATTTATACTTCAGAACTTATTTCACATTTCATCACTTCTTCTAAGACTACAGTTATTATTGTCATTTTGCTGCGTTTGCACTATATCAACAGATTCAAGTCTGCACATCTACTTTGCTCTGTTCTTGTCTTAAATTATGACATAAACAAAAACATGACAAAAAAATAGAACTCCTTCAAAAACAAAATGTTGTGTGGAATTTGATTCAAAGAGAATTGCTGCTCGTTTCAATAAGCTACAGGACAATTTAAGGTGTTTACAAAAATGGTAACCTACAATTAGTTTGTTCAAATCAGTACAAAACTTAAATATTTAAACTTTAATATTAAAATATTAAATTTGAAATGGCATTCCAGTCTAAAATTAGCTAGCTATGTATTTAAATACCAAAAATGAGCAATTTATGTAACTTTATCATATTTTACAAAGTACACAATATTCTGTACTGTAGCATTTCATACCTCAGCAGCATTTTGTTGCTTTAAAATAATTGATTGTCCATCTTTTTTGTGTTCATTTAGTCATTCAATGTTCTACATCACTACATTACCCATAATGCATTTCACAAATACACCATACATCCACTGATATAGAGGCCATCAAAACAAATGAAAACAAATAAATGAAAATTATTCCTTTTCTTAAGAGACAGTATATCGACAATAGTATTGGGACACCTGCTTGTTTCTTTTGAAATTAAGTACATTAAAAAAAGGGTGCTCTTGTTGGAGTAGCTGTCTCTACTGTTCTGGGAATGCTTTCTACTAGGATTTGAGGATTTGATTGCGTTCATCAACGAGAGTGTTGGTGAGGTCAGGATGTTGGATGAACACCACTCTACCTCATTCCCAACTCATCCCAAAAGTATTGGATGGAGCACCATCATTCCAGAGTGCACAGTTCCTGGTGCCAATAGGTTCATGTTTATCTGCTCTAGAGAATCCTATTTAATCGACAGTACTTTTCTACAGGGATTAGACAAGTTGTTTGTCTGGATTTGCTCATCTGTGTCAGCAATGGGTGCAGCTTAAAAAAGCTGAATGCATTCATTAGAAGGGGTGTCCACAAACATTTAGACATATAGTGTACATCATCAGAAGGGGCTGTCCAAGTCTTGAAACCTAAATATCATACTGTGAAAACTATTATGATAGAACTGTAGGAGGCGAATAGACATTTTTACAACAGATGTAGCGATAGTTAAATTTTGCATTCCCATTCAAAGTAATGTGTCCAGCATCTGTGAAAACTCAACAATCTCTAAGCTCCACAGACTCATATCTCAGTAGAGGCCTAGGAAGCCAAAATGCTCTGTCATATAAGTGGCTCCAGATGGTGTTCAGTGCACTAACCAGTGGACACAACAATGGCTTTCTTAGGGCCGCACCTAACCCACCACATCCAGAGTGTTATACTGTTAGTCTACTTGGAACAGAGAAGCATGATTGCTTTTGCTTATGGAGAGGGGGAACTGGGTTAAGGCTGGGAGGAGAACCGGGCGCCTGCCAAGAGCTGTCCTCCTCTGGGCTAACGATCCCTGCTCCATGATAAATCTCTCATTGAAGCCACATCACAAGCTGGGCTTTCACAAACTGTGCTTGTCGCTCCTTGAAATGAGCGAGAGAGGAGCTCCTACCCACGGACCACTGCCAGGCGCATTTAGTGAGCAAGCTCAGATTTGGTGGTGTTCAAGCCGGATGCGATAGCTTTTTTCGCGGTTTGCTCTCTGGATCAGAGCGAACCTATGAGGTTTAAAGAGTTTTGGCAGCAGGAACAAGGCTAGGATTTCCCCTGCCTCCGTTTTTTGGGTTAGAAAACAGCTGAACGCTGGTGCTAGGTGGAGCTCTCAAGTTTTGGTCCAGTTCCCACATGGCGGGCGTCCATGGAGCCGAGCTTGAGGCTTTGGATCGGGCCCCAGATGGAGGTTAATCAGATATGAGTGCGATGAAAAGGCTGATTACATTATCTCTGACCGCCATATGCAGATAAAGGGATGTAAAAGAGTCTGGGTGTGTTGGTATTGTTGAACTGTACTCTCTGGATAGCAAATCGGGGTCAGCACTCTGAAGCCGTCATCCGGGGATTCATGATGCTTTGTTTAGTTTTTATTGCTTATGGCAAAACCATTTACAGGATATAAATACAGTCCCCCTCCTCTCTCTCTCTCTCTCTCTCTCTCTCTCTTTCTTTCTCTCTCTCTCCCTCTGTGTAGTCACTATGCTGGACATCATTTAATCAATCACCATCATTAGTAACCAGTAGGTGGAGCACATGCTCATTCTTTTCTGCTATGTTTGAGTAGTTTGAACGTCAGTCTACTTTTAGATGCCCATTTTAAGTTAAGTGCCTGAATAAAGAACTGCTCATTTTAAAGCTGAGTAGTTCATAAAAGAAGAAACATTGAACCCGTATTGGCTGACAGATTTCAATATTAGCACTGGAGGAGAAAAAGTGGTACCCATGTCATCTGTAATGTCAATTAAATATTAGCCCTTTTAAGCAAGAATTGAAAGCATGGACGATTTTAGTTGTAGCAACTAACAATTACTAGGGCTGCATGAATTTGAAAAAATACAGGGATTTGCACCAGATTTCACCAGAAGTCAGTGGTCCAACATCATGATATTAATAATGCAATCTGTGGATCCAATATTGGAGTAAAATAAACAATATTGGGCAGATATAATCTGCCTCTGGTAGATGATGCTGAAACAATATATTGTGCAGCCCTAGGCAGCACTATACTGAATTAAGTAAATAAACTCTGCAGAAGATCTGCAGAAGGTCCATATTAGGGTTGGGCGGTATCCCGTTTCTGTATAACATCAACATATTACTGTGGTATATGCTATTACAGAGAGCATACAATCTCATCATACTCATCATACAATCAGTTTAACTATTACAAATGTTAAACTGCTCTCAATCAGGAGAGAAGTTCTTTAGCATTAGCTTAGCATTATAGCATTTTGTTCATCACAGTACACTCACGATTCTGGCTGGCGGAAACCCTACTTCTGAACATTTAGCTACAAGAGAATGACTCAGATCAAGCGACAGATATTGAAAGGATAGAAAGTTGAAATTATTTTTTTTCCTGTAGTGTTGGTTCTGTAGCCCACTCGCTAGACTAGCCTTTGCTTAGCTAGTTTGGCTATAGGTACACCATGTATTAGTAAGCAGCTATTAATGCAGCTGCTGTTGACTAACTGACGATAAAAACATTTGGTTTGGTAACAAAAAAGTAACAAAAATGCAAAATAAGGGCATGATTGGACAGCCAGCTAAGTTTTGATAAGTTAGCTAGCAAGCTTGCTACCACAGCACAGACTGTTCCAGCTATGGAGACTCAGATCACACACCTTTAGAGGATAAAGACTCATATCTGAGAGCACAAAGTTAAGTGAATGATATTTCAATCGTAGTGTTTTCGTTTAGTAGACTGGTTCATCCAGGTTTGCTTGCTTTCCCTTTTTGCATGTCGCTAAACTCAAAACTACAGTGATCTCCCACTGAAATTTGACATATCGGACACGTGATCATTTTGACATATCATCCTCAATTAGAGATACACTATCATGTTTTTTTTTATACCGCAGTATACAGTATTTTCATCATATATTATCCATATTTTAAACTGGGTCTGGAAACAAGGAATTCATCTGAACATTGTTAACAAATGCATGGTCTTCTGTTAGTGTAACTACTGAAGGTGTGTGTCTGTAGCAATAATCATCTACTGCAAGTTGACCATCTGACCATCTGCAGTGCAAAAGCCTGTCTTCAGCAGCGCTTGGATGTGATGGGATAATCCGGTTTTACAGATTAGCCACACAAGGCGAGCAAGCTGGTGGAGTAAGGCATTCTCTCCTTCTCAGACTCTCAGACACTCAGTCAAGGAATCCCCACTACTTCTGATTCTGTTAGTTCATTACTTCCCTATTGATCATCATTTCTTGCTTTATTCGTGTGAAATCTAACTAACCTTACTTGACCTCTAGGTTAGTTTATTTTGGAGTCATTTGCAGTTTTTATGAAGTTTTTCTTCAACTTAAAGACATTAGAAGACCTATAAGAAATGTTGCTAGGTTTTTCAAGGCGTTTTGAGCTGGAATGTGATCTCTGAGGGCTTGTTTTAGTCAACTCTAAAAGACGAACCCCTTCAGGAACTCCATGTCAAGCCCAGGATGATTGCGTATGTGGATTGTATCTCCATGGAACCAGCAGGAAAATGCTGGAACAGGACCTACTATGAAGACGAGGACGAGCTACTTCCTCTCTACACGCGCAAGCTGAGCAACCTTCACCCCAAGACTGAGGGCAGCCTCCGTCGCAGGCTCCTGACTTCCAAGATCCATCAGCAACAGGATGCTCTTTGGCGTCCTAAATGCTGGGATGGGCCTCCATCACCTAAGATCATCCCACCACCACCACCGCCACCACAGAAAAGGCCCGGGTGCACCTTCAGGCCCGTTCACCAGGAGTGGAGAGGTAGAGCTTCCAGTCTCGGGGCCAGCTTGAGCTCATCCATCACAAGATCATTTGTTCAGTCATCACAAGCCGTAGCTAAGCTCAGCTAGAGTCTTTGAGCTTGCCTGAGATGACGGGTTGCTTTCTTTCTGGGGCTGTGATTTCTAGTGCCTGATGGCATTAGCAGGTGTTGAAACAGTATGAAAAGACCCTGAGGCTGTGAAGTTTTTGATGGCTTTTTGGATGGCTTGCGCTGTTTGAGAGTGATGATTACTGTGGCGTATAATTTGGTGCCCAAGCTGGTTACTAGAGTTTGAGGTCTGCTCTCAGCACGAGGCAGGCTGAGGCAAGACGGCTCTTGAGGCAGTCGCCTGCAGGAGCTATTAAGATGAAACGCTGAAGTGAGTTTGCTGTTAGTTAAGCCAGCTGAATAAATCATGTGCTCACAGGGAACATAGGCCAGCTTTCTTACCTTCTTTCATTTCATCCCTCTTCCCCTTCCAGCCCACTTTTAGCATAAACCTTAAATTGCATGACAGTCCTTTGGCAGGGCTGTCTCTTTCATGTGGATGTGCCCGCTGTTCGCTCTGTTCAGTATGAATGTGTGATTATATTCTCATTAGACTGGCGGACAGTAATTTTACAAGATATCATCAATATAACAATGGATATGAACCATTCTATTTAGTCTAGCTCTAAAATTCCTGTTGGCACTGTACATTTTACATGGCTCCTTGGCAAAAATCTTCAAAATAGAAAATCCTATTCAAGACTCATCTTAATCTTCAGAGTTAAATAGGATTCAGTGCATGAAATTAACCTTAAGAAAATGTCACTGCAATAGAAGAGCCATTTCTAGTTCCATTATAAAGGGTTAACTCTTAAACCTTAGGTTTATTATTTTGTTATTAAACCTGTTATTAATGCAGAAACTACTGTGTATTATCTGACAACAACTTTTGTGGAGTCCCACAGGGTTCTATTTTAGGGTCTTTAACAGTGATAGACTGATGATAGTAATGCAGTTATGAGAATGAAGAACTGAAGGTTATTTACCAATTAATAAAGACCCCTTTATTTTGAAGGGTACAGTTCTGTCCTATCACAATGGGCAAAAGTATTGGGGCACCTCCTCATTTCCTCTGAAATCAAGAGTATTAAAAAAGTGTATCCTGCTTTTGTTTGAGTAACTGTCTCTACTGTCCAGGGTAGGTTTTCTACTAGAAAACTTGGAGGTGCATTACTGTGAGGATTTGATTGCATTTAGTGATGAGAGCAGTAGTGAGGTCCAACCTCATTGTCAACTCCCCAACTCATCCCAAAAGTATTGGATGGAACACCATCATTCCAGAGAACCTGTTCTTTTGGCAATTTTGTTTTACAGGGATTAGACCATCTGTGTCAGCAATGGTTGCAACATAAAGTAGCTAAATGCATTAATTAGAAGTGTCCACAAACATTTGGACATATAGTGTATGTTTTATGGAATTATATATCTCACAAACAGGATATTTATGATATGATATGATTTATGATATCCCAGCTCCAAAGGGGCAATGGGACATCGCTTTTCCTAACACAAGAGTTGTGGGGCAAAGCCAGACCAATCCTAGGGCAAAGCTGAGGAACTGCAGACTGCAGTTAGAAAACAGCTGTGATAGTGATTTCACATTTACCAGTTGGAAAAACAGCAGGGTGTTTAAGCTGCAGGGTCACTACGGCAACCAGAAACACTGCACTGTTTTCCACATGCTTGCTGTTTTCCCCCTGTGCGGATGCAGCACGGGAGTCTCGTGTGGTCTACCCACACTCCTTATGCATCGTTTTAATCGTGTTAATATTCTTATAGAAATTAGAATAAGGCTCCACCTGAAGGGTATTCTTTTTATCTGGCATGTATGGTTAGTTCATTTGTGTTTTGACAAAAGGCAGATGGCTTAACCACTGTCTTTGTTGCAGTGTTGAAAGCAGGAAAAATGGGCAAATGAGCGTAAAGGTCTGAGCCAACTCAGAGCCAAAGTGTAACGGCTAGACAACTGGGTCAGAACTCTCGCACCTAAGGCTCACTGATGCTCATGGAGGCCCCACCTCCCAACTTACAGGACTTAAAGGATCTGCTGCTAGCGTCTTGTTAGCTTATGCCAGATACCACAGGACGCCTTCAGAGATACAGTAAAGATAGAGGTAGACCTACATGACATTAGACAGGTGGTCCTAATGGCTGATCGGTATGGATAGTTTCACTAAATAGAGTGGGAGCATTTTAGTTTTCATGCCTGCATTACACTCTCCTTATGAAATCAAGGTTAATGATGGAGAGTTTACCCCCCTTTTACAGCAGATAGATCCTCTACTCTTCTGGGAAGAAAGATATAGGCTTTTAAAGTAGCTGAATTCAGTAATTAGAAGTCGTGTCTACATACTTTTGGACAGTGTGCTTAAGCTCCTGTCCTTAGCAAGTGACAGTAATGATCACTTTACACTGTGTTAAAAGCTTATCCCTCCCGCAGAGCTAGCTGTCCCTTTTACGCACAAGATGTAGACAGATGTCTCTCCAGGGCTGCACTGCATGTGACCTGAAATACAGTCAGAGCTCTATGTTCTGCTTGACAGTAGAACTTTTGGTAACACTTTTCATGAAGGACAGTGTTGATATGGCTTATAAAAATGCCTTTCCTGACCACTCACTCACAAACTTATACAAATATGTGTAATGCCTTTTTTTTTTTTAGCAAAAACCAATTGTTAGAAAACCTTTTGGGGGGAAATTACATCAGAATCAGCCTTTTTTATACTGTATTTATGTAGGTTTATTTGAGTTGTCATGAAATGCTTTTGTAGATGCAGGTGTTTCAAGGCTTTCTTCTGGTTGGTGTGGTCTACAAACCTCTATGTCCTACAACAGTAATGTTCTACAGACCTTAATCTACGCTCCCCCGCAGTCTGTACCCCATAAGGCTTGCATGGTAAACACTTCTAATGCTTTCTAATGAGTGTAATTACTTTCAAATAGGCTTTATGCCCAATGCAGCTGCAGCTCAGCTCAGCATGCTCAGTGTAAACCAGATCAGAACACAACAGAGGACCTCCTGGTCCATTCAAATGGATATGTAAGACACCTGTTTTGCGCATCGAATTTCCTTTAAATATTAGTTTTCTTTGGTTTTCATGGTTTTTTAATTTCTGAAACCTGTATTTCGGCCACCAGATGGCACTCGGCTCTGTTCAATTATGCCCAAAGTAGCTGCACAAAAGCAGCTTGGAATATCGAGCCCATGGCTGAAATCATTTCAGTATAAACATAATGATACAGAGCTTACTGAGCTGATCAACAACAGACTTCACTATGGTGCTAGACAGCTGCAAGTGCTAATACCCTGACACTGTGACTGTGCCTTACAGTAATATTTGCTATTGGGTGGGTAGTGTTTATTGATGATGTATTTGAAATGCCCAATAGAAAAAACAGTATTTTGAGATTTTGTATTTGCTGGGATTGATGATGATAAAATGACTATATACTGCAGTGTTTTGTATTTTCGTAGAAATTAAAATACTGTAAAATATGTATGTAAGGTACTTTAAAGGGTTCTTTGAGTGATGCTATAGAAGAACCACTTTTAGTTCCATAAAGAACCTTATTTGTAATAGAGATGTATGAGTGTGAAGAGTCTTTTCAAGATCTAAAGAACCTTCACTTGATGTAAAGTTGATGTAAGGTTTGTTTTAGTAGCCTAGGCATCTTCTTAGCCAATGTAGGAAATGTTCCCGCTAACTATTTGAACCATCATATGAAAGATAGGCCCTTCATTACTAAACACTATAAAGTAACTGAATGAGGACACAAATATGAGGCAATAACAAACTGTCAGGTTTATGACGTGCCTCGTTGGGCAGACATGTCAGTCTTTGTCCAGTCAGTGTACTAGTGAAAAGATAGACCAGATAGGCTGATGGGTAGAAGGTTTCCGAAGTGAGATACAGTGTGCTGCTTTTGAAAAGTACTTTTAGTATAAAAAAAAAAAACAAGTACGGTAGTTTATTATTGAGACATCACATGGCTACTGTATTTATTCATTCATTTTTTATACATTTATAATGAATGAATTAGCGGAAATACAGTTAGCTTTGATGTCTTTGTCCTCTGGGTGCAAGCTGCACTGTGAAATGAAAATAGTGGATAAAAGCATGCACTTATTGTTGTTATCAATAAAATTATTTGGCATATTTTCAAATGTAAAACTCAATTTCTGAAGACGTTGTCTTTGTCCCATCTGATCTGGGCTGGGTTTTTCAAAAGCATCTTTGCACAAAGATGGTTCTTAAAGTGTTGAATGAATTGGGATGAATCCCACTGAAGACTTTCTCTACCAGTTTAAGATGAGCTTAAAACTAAGACGCTTTTGGGAAACAAGGTCCTGAGTATTTGGTGATTTTTTTTCTCTCAGACCTGCTGAATGACAAAATATGAAAGGAAAATGAATAAAAAGCCTTTGCGTCTTTAGATTAATGGGTTTTTTTTTAAACAAACTGGTTTAGTTTAGTCTCTTACATAAAGCAGAATGTGATCTTGTCTTTTAGCACGAGAGGCAGTAACATAAGCTGAACTCAAGAGCCCACTGTGAGTGGCTACTTTTCTTTCTCTCCTGTTGTCACATTTCAGCAAGCCAGTGAGCTTTGGCCTAATGTATAGCTGTCCTCTGTGAGAGAAATGCAGACTGACTGAGTCTGCCTAACTGAGCTCATCTGCCTGTAACATGATGTTTTTTTTTTTTCCAATCTTTAATTGTGGAATGTCATGTAAAAAAAAATGTTGGTCAGTAGGCCAGCTGTCTGGGACCTGGTCCAAAACCTTCCATTTCTCATTTCGTCAAACATGCTCTAGATTTCATTTGGCTCAACAAATGAGAGGAAAGACAAAATTCAATTATGCATCATAAACTTTAAAAATGCTGTTTACATGTTTAAACTGACTAAATTGAAGCTACAAAGCGAAATGACAGCTGCCTCAAAGATAAGATGGCACATGCATTTTACAAACCACCCCTATAGTTCCAGCAATTCTTTGTTTTAGGTATTTTCAGCACCTAAATGCTGAAAGAAGAAGTGAGGCACTTAGAAGGTCCACACAACTCCACCCCTACTCAGATATCCTCTAATGAAGGCGTGTAACAGATCCCAAATAGGCCCTGGTATTCTCTGCTGATTTATTGAAGCGGGGTCATATTTCCCATTTTGCTGGCACTGGCCCAGTTCTCTGACACACATATTGGCACACTTTCGTCGATCTCTTGGTGGGGCACACATTTCACAGATCAATAAGCTGCATATGCCGGGCAGACAGAGTAAAGAGGGGCTCCTGTATTATTTATGTCCTCTGTCTCTGGGTCTGTCCACTGTGATGTCTCTGTACTAAGGGATATTTTAGGCATTGCGTTTATTCACTGTGGCCTATTTGCAGCAATACACTGTAGACATGATATTATACAGTGCTTCTTCTTTTCAGAACCAGAGTCACTTTATTTTGGACTAATGTGGAATTTGCATTGGTGAGTGAACACATGTTGATGACGTAGAAAAGTATTTAAAAAAACATGATATCACTTTTTGACATAATGTGAATCTGGCAGTTGTTCTTTATATAGTGTCAACATTACATGAATAAAAGAAAAAAAAAAAAGAAAAAAAAAAAAAAAATATATATATATATATATATATTACTTTCTTTTGAAGTTACTATGTTCCTATGTTCCTATGTAAATTATTTTATGTGGATGGTCCATTATGCTGATGCTGACCTGACTTTCAACTGACATTTAACTAAATATCTATTAAACTGAACGTATATAATATAAATTTCGGTGTATTAAATGTAACCCTGCAGAGGTTATGGTTAGGGTTAGAATTTTGGATTGATTCAATTGTAAGATTAAGGTTAAGGTTAGGATTTAAGGCTTATTTGGGGTAATATTAAGGTTAGGGTTATAGTTAGGATTTAAGGTTGATTCGGTTGATTCGGAGTAAGATTAGGGTTGATTTAAGGGTAAGATTAGGGTTAGGGTTAATATTTTGGGTTGATTCAAGGGTAAGGTTGGGGTTAGAATTTAGGGTTGATTTAAGGGTAAGATTAGGGTTAGGGTTAGTATTTAGGGTTGATTCAAGGGTAAGATTAGGGTTAGAATTTAGGGTTGATTTAAGGGTAAGATTAGGGTTAGGGTTAGAATTTAGGCTTGATTCAAGGGTAAGGTTAGGGTTAGAATTTAGGGTTGATTCAAGGGTAAGATTAGGGTTAGGGTTAAAATTTAGGGTTTATTCGGGGTAAAATTGCAGTTAGAATTTAGGCTTGATTCAAGGGTATGATTAAGGTCAGGGTAAGGGTTAGTATTTAGGGTTGATTCAGGGTAAGATTAGGATTAAAATGTAGGGTTGATTCAGGCTAAGGTTAGGGTTAGAATTTAGGGTTGATTCAGGGTAAGATTAGGGTTAGTAATTAGGGTTGATTCGGGGTAAGATTAGGGTTAGGGTTAGTGTTTAGGTTTGATTCAGAGGTAAGATTAAAGTCATGGTTAGGGTTAGAATTTAAGGTTTATTCGGGGTAAGATTAGGGTTATAGTTAGGATTTAAGGTTGATTCAGGGTAAGAATAAGGTCAGGGTTAGGGTTAGATATAGGGATACATTTATTAGACAGTCATTTACATTCAACTTAGAATTCAGTTGCATTTAATACATAATCTATCGCATAGATCTATAATTGGCCACCCAGTATGAGACTGGTATGAAAAAGATTGGTCAGGATGCATAAATAAATAAATACATAGATTTGTTATGGCTCTCATTTGCATATTTAGTGAAATTCATTTGGCAGAGGTCAGTGATGCCATAGGGATGAACAATTAGCAACAATTAACGATTAGCCACTCTCAAGCCACTCAATTAGTTTCATTAACATGTCATTTCCAAGGTGTGAAAACAGACATCTGCTGCATCCCATAGTGACCCTTTCTGCTCGGCAGAACACTTGGATACATATGAGATCGGTTGAGATGTGATAAATACATTGTTAGAATTCTCATCAAATGCAATTTGTGCTCAGTGCTGCAGAGGCCAGCACTGCAATAAACAAATAGCAGTTCTGAGGAGACAGCTTGTCAGTTTCATTGTGTGAAAAAAGATCTGCTGTAACACTGACCTTAAAGGGTTCTGATTCTCTGTGTGTTGCGTGATGTGTAAGCAGTGTGTGCAAATGTCTGAAGTGTGTGCTGTCTTTAGTGCTTTGTCTGCACTGAGCTAATGCAGCACACCTTAGGCTGGTTAAGGGCTGGAGGCTACAGCAGTGACTGTGGGCTGGGGGCTGCTGCAGTGACTGTGGGCTACAGTAACTGCTGGGGGCTGTGGGTTACAGTTTTTGATGCAGGCTGCTAATGTGGGGCTGGGGGCTGCAGCAGTAGCTGTGAACCACAGTGGTTAATGTGGGGCTGGGGGCTGCAGTAGTGCCTGGGGGCTACAGTTTTTGCTGCGGGTTGCAGCAGTAGCTGTGGACTGCAGTAGTTAATGTGGGCTGGGGGCTGCAGCACTGGCTGGGGGCTAAGAGTTTTTGCTGTGCACTGTAGCACTGCTTGTGGGCTAGGGAGCTGCAGCAGTAGCTGCGGGCTGGGGGCTGCAGCAGTAGCTGCGGGCTGGGGGCTGCAGCAGTAGCTGCGGGCTGGAGGCTGCAGCAGTAGCTGCGGGCTGGAGGCTGCAGCAGTAGCTGTGGGCTGGGGGCTGCAGCAGTAGCTGTGGGCTGGGGGCTGCAGTGCTTAAGGTGATAGTGACCTTCCTACAGCAGCCCACTCAAAACGCCTGCTTGCTACAGACGCTACAGACAGACACCCCTCCCCTCCCCTCTCCTTCATTCAGTCCCAGTGTCGCCGGTTTATAAAATCAAGCACCCAGCCATGCAGTCTGCCTTTACACACATTAGTGAAAGGATGGGTGGTTCTAAAGAGCTCACAGAATCCAAGCATGGCACTGTAATAGGATGCCTCTATTGCAACAAGTCAGCTCAGTAATGTATTCCCTGCCGTATAAGAGATGCAGACTGAGTAAAGATAAAGCGCATAGTGCATAAAAGTCTCCAACGCTGTGCTGACTCAATAACTGCAGGGTTCCAAACCTACTGTTAGAGATGGAAAGAGGGACAAACTCCATAGTATAGCCTGGGGATTTAGAATGGAATGCCATATTAGCTCCTGTAGGTGCAATGTGTAGGTGTCCCAATACTTTCATCCATCATAACATAACATGTTTTCTTTTTGAATTGAGAGATATAGTTGTCATGTTGAGGGTGTTTATCATGCCCCCCACCCCACTAACACATGGTTACCATAGTAATAAAGCCTACACAGAGTTGGGTCATTGAAAAGAAACGGTCAAGTTTTGTGGTGTGTAATAACCATGAAAAGAGCTTAAGCCTCCGACAGGGTTGGCTTGGAGACTTTTGTCCTGCTGTTATTTATTTTCACATATGACCTGTTGAAGGTGCATGTACAATAGGGGGTTTCCATTGATGAGCAGTTTGGGAGAGCTGCAGACATGGTCATGAAACATTGTATTATTCCCAGTTGTAAATGCTGTTCGAGGGAAGCCTACTTGTCTGGACGCAGCAGTTTCCTGAGAAACCTGAGTGTAAATGGTGAGATGTGACGAAGGTTTCCTCACACTCACACACCTCCATTAAAAACATGGTTCTATATTGAACCAAAAGTGTTTGTTCTACAGGATCGCTCAATAACCCCCCCCCCCCCCCCCCCCTTGCAGCACCTTGATTTTTAAGAGTGTAACTGTAACTGAGAGAATTCACATGCAAGGTGTCCTTAAACAGGCCGTCCTCATTTGACAGGCGGCATA
Source organism: Salminus brasiliensis (assembly GCF_030463535.1). Taxonomy (NCBI): domain Eukaryota; kingdom Metazoa; phylum Chordata; class Actinopteri; order Characiformes; family Bryconidae; genus Salminus; species Salminus brasiliensis. The sequence goes on from NC_132887.1 coordinate 21,029,662, forward strand.
GATGTTTGTTGAGTGGATTCTTCTCCAGCGTCCGATCCACAGTCACAGATTGAGAAGGGGCTGTTGACCTGCAAATGACTGATGACATTGGACCTGAATGGCTTCATTGTGAGGAACGAGGGATGGAGGACAAACGATAAGAGCTTGCCGTGCTGATGTCGGCAGGCCTCATGTGACTTGCCATAATCACTGAAAGTGCCCACTCTCTCCTCTCTTGTTAAGTGGACTCTGTGCTGTATTTGGACTCTCACATCTAATCAGTGATGATTTTACTGTCCCTGTGTTGGCTCTTCCCTCTGATTAAGGGTGGTAAAACTGACCTTTTTCCCACGAGGAGCATCACGGTTCTGAATATATGAATATGAAAGTGATTGTTGTGAATGTTCATTTGCATATGGTGGAGCTCTAATCGGGGAACTGGGGAGAATGTGATTTTTTTGCACTGAATAAAAGAACCACGTAGATCCTTCCTTCATTATAGGGAAAATTGATTTCAAACCGGATTGGAGAAAATAGGGGATGGCATGTTTGACATGTGAGAACGCTCAACCAAATTCAGTCTCATTTACTGGAGCTGACAGACGCATCCCAGAGTCTTATTTTGCTGCTTTGTAAGACAAGTTCCATTCCAACCAGCGGACCACCAATGTCCACAGACATGTTACTTGGTTCAATGTAGGTTGTGATGCTGGGTGATGACAATTCAGTGTCAGTACTAATGCCAGCTGCAGTGTGATGTAGAATAGTGATGACAGCTGGCATTGAGATTTGGTTGGTTTTAAGTTGTGATGTCTTCCAAAAGTCTCATGCCAACGTCATATTGACATAAAATAAGAACATTTAGTTGTGAGGTATGGATACAATAGTGTTGGTGACTTTGTATGATTTCCAACCAAAAGTCCAATGTCTTTCTGATGCCAAATTGACGTTATAGAACATTATGGGTCATACTGTACTGTTTAAATCCACTTATTCCACTTAATCTAATGTAGGGGTATGTCTGTGTGCAACAGATAAAACCACTAGCTGCCATGAGCAATTACACCATGTGAGAGACCAGGGATCTGGGTGCACTACACCAATACGAGTCCTTAAGCAAGACTCCTAACACTGCAATAGGAGTAACCTCTGTAATACGAGTAACCTTGTAAGTCGCTCTGAATAAGCTAAATGCTAATATAGCTAAATGCTATAAATGTAAATTAGCAGTTATCTTGGACTGCATAAAGGACCCAATCTAAATGTGTTTACCAGTCTGTGTAAGAGTATTCTGCCAAACTCACAAATGCCTATTTTTAACCTTTCAGATGTATAATCATACAAACAAAAAGTGGACTGTGGAATTATTTACAAATCAGACGTCAGTTCGAGCCTTGTTTCATCCATATGAGTGTTCAGCTTTGGTTGTTTTAACACAGTTGGGGTCGACACAATTCATTTAAAAGCATTTTTGATTGTTGTTGGTTAGTTAAAAAAAGTATCAATATCCCAGAACAAGTAACTTTATAATAAATATATAATAAATCATTGTATTTGCCTACCTTTGTAACATGATTCAGATAACACGTCACATGTCTGAATAAGAGCATCAGCTAAATGCCATAAATGTATACTTTAATTTCTTTTTGATCTACAGTAAAATGCCTAAAGTAATGACTAAAGACATCATTTCAGTTTTTTTATGTAAGGATAAATTCTCACACAAACGTATGGTTAGAAATATTGCTAGTTCAGTACAGTCAATGTGCTAGTTCCTACTTAATTGCAGTGAGGTTAAAAATGGATCATCATGGTATCTTGTATATTTGGACGGTTTTAGCATTCATCACAGTACAGTAAATTGACTCTTTTTTCCATATAGAAACCTATTAAAAGCAGCAATCCTATCTTTGTAGGTTACCAGTGTTTATTTTACTATACTTTCATTTACTATTTCAGTACATCAGTATATCATATCCATGGGGAGTAAAATCAGGACATTGAGCTACTAAAATAAAACTCTCCTGGAGCTCCAGCAGCTCTTGTTACATAAGAGTTACTGCTGAATGAAACAGAACTCACCTAGAAATGATTTCACATTGAAGGTATCAAACTTTTGCTCAGCTGAACTGGTGCAAAAGCTCCCTGTAAAGTCTTTGCTGGTTTCACAGCATCACAAAAACATAATTAAGCATCTATTTAGTGTCATCATGCTCTCTGAACTAGTTGCAGTTAGGTCATAAGTCATATCATAGGTTATACCATAAGTCCTTGTCAGTCTTTCTGACAAATGAAGCCCATTTAGTGCAATGAAGAAGTCATTAGACGTCTAGAGTTGTGGGCTGTCCTCCAAACAGTCCTCCTCTAAACAATTATCAGACTATAGGGGTGATGCGTCTTTGTCTGCCCAGATATTCTAGGATGTTTAATAAAGTCAGCCTCAGCAATGTTCTTCACTTCCTCATTGTCTCATGTCCTCATGGTGGTTCTTCAGAGGTGCTCCAGCTGCTTCTGCTCCAGCAGTGATTGCTTCTTTTCGAATGTACTGTAAAAGGGAGCAGAGGAGCCTTAGCAAGCCTGTCTGCTTCAGGAGACCAAACCAGACAACACAATAGAATCAGCCAGGCAGAAGCACATGGCTTTAGGGCAGCTAGAAAACACTCTGGGATACCATGATTCTACAGATAGGAATTTACCAACTGTGAAAGTAAGTTAGGGAGACAGGCCGTTCTGGCAATCATAGCTTTTCTACCAACACTGGTCCAAAGAACTTTAATGGGATTCACATATTTGGACTGCAGCTACAACAAAGTAGTAACTTACCCATAACTGCTATAATTTGACTTAAGACCAGAGACAAAACGTGGACCTCATGATCAAAGAAGCAACAGTAGCCAACATAATTTTAATAGGCTTGTGGTTTCTCTCTCAGGGTTATTCTGCCATATCAGATTTAACGTGCCGCACTGAGAATCTGAAAACTGTAATTATTATATTTATGTCATGTTATTTCATCTGTTTGGTTACTTTTGTGCTGTGATTAGGCTTAATTTCATGTGCTATCATTTTTACATTTTTGCATTTTTAATTTTTTTTCGGTTTAATGTTCTGGGACCTGCTTTCGCCCAATCATCCTGCCGGGTTCATCACCATTCAGTGTTCTCAGACAAATTAAACATTGTATGCTAAAACTAATTCGACATAAGCATAACTCTTCTGTATTTCCTTCTGCTTTTTTAATAGTGGTCCACCTGATATTTAGATTTTCACCACCGGTACTGATTCCAAGGAGCTACAAATACCAATAACTAATAGTACCAGCCTATATAATTGTATATGGCAGTTCTAATAGATAATGCTATAATCATCATAGTTAAAGCCCTGCTTTTTTGTATTAGGTTTAGTTAAACAGTGCTTTACTGGCTCTGCCACATTGCCATCAGTGCCCGAGAGTCGGAGAGACAGCACAATTGGTTGAGCTTTCTCCAGGTGGGTAGATGGCACCCCTTCATCTCCCTTTATCACTCTTTAAGCAATGCACCCCTTCATCTCCCTTCATCACTCTTTAAGCAATGTTGGTCGGCAGAGGCGTCTGTTAGCTGGGGACCGACGCTCTCCTCCGAGCATGTTGGCAGTCTGACGATGCTGCATGGGAGGCAGTTTGAAAATAGGCGGTGGCTGGCTTTGCATGTATTACAGAAGACGTGTTAAGTCCTTCCCCTTCTGGACTTGGGGGGAGTTATGAAGGGAAAGGTTAATGGGTTAATTGGCAGTACCGATTTGAGCTTCTATGGTTTAATTCATCAGTACTTGTTCAATCAAGTTAGTTATCCTAATTCTAAAGCTAATTCTTTGGACATGTTTTACATAATTCTCTTAAAGAGTGGTTGAGGAACATCATATTTTTAAAGTTCTACGATATGTGATAAAACACTGAAGCAATATTAATAACAATGTTCTCATTATTAAGTAGGATTTCCAGTAATAAACGTATGGCACTTCTAGTACTGGCTTCTTTTTGTCTGCCACTGTAATATGATATCACTGCATCATTTTTTTTGTGACAGTAAGTGATTACAGTAATTGGGTGAGATGACCTTGACTGTATTAATGTTCCCTAAAAGGAAAGGAGAGATCTTTGGAGTTGAGCCAATGACTCATAAGTGATTTAGGTTTAAATATTTATGGTTTAGTAGAAATTACAGCATGCATTGCACTTTTTAGAATGCACAACATCTTCAATTTAGCAATTATATTTTTGTGTTGTTTTAGAATATGATCCCTTTATATTCCTAACATGATGCTTTACCTTTTACAGAAAGACGTTTGTCCCCATAAGACTCTTCCACACTGTACAAAGAACCGAGTCAGCAGCACTTCATTTGGGGTGTGTGTGTGTGTGTGTGGTGGGGGGTGGACGGATGCAGGATCTAAATGCCGGGCTCGTCACTGGACCGTCTGATCAGTCACACGTGTGAAAATGCTGAGTGCTTTATTCATGCCTCATTTGACGGCGAGTGGGAGAGAGGAAATCATTGCTTCTTGTTTCTACGATGATGACGTACTGCGCCAGCTCAATGCGTACCAGTTGTGGGATGGGATGATTTCTTAAAATGAACGTCTGGCAACGTCACGGATTCTTTTCGTTTTTGTTCCTGATGCCCCTTGATTTGCTAAACTCGATCTAAAATGAAGGCGTTGAATAGAATTCTTTGGAGGGACGCCATCGTTTTTCTGGTTCCCTGAGGAACACTTCAGCGGGGGGTTCTTTTTGAAGAACCACTTCCATAAATGAGATGTACAACTGTGTTGAAGCTTTATGAAGTTCAGAGAAACCTCTAAACCAATTGCACCAATTCAGGATTTTTTGTGGCGCTTCTGAATCCTGTAGGGTGTAACTCTTCAGAGGAAAAGAGAAATGACTAAGAGGAGCTGGGTGGGGGGTCTGTAGGGAACAGCAGAGTAACGTAACAGTAGGCTGATTGTGGATGATCAATAGTGCAATAGCTCAGGACACCTCCACAGTGATTGGGGAAAAATCTCAGCGAGAGAGGGCACTAATGCTGAGGAAGGATGGAGGATGGACTATAACTGCAACTGTAGATCCATGGGGGTTGGTGCGTGTTTGAGAGAGAGAGAAAGAGAGAGAGAGAGAGAGAGAGAGAGAGAGAGAGAGAGAGTGGAGAGAAAGAGAATGTTTGTAAGAGGGATAGAGAGAGAGAGAGAGAGAGAGAGAGAGAGAGAGAGAGTAAGGGAGAAAGAAAGAGATTGAAAGGGTAAGTAGGGAAAGTGGGTAAGGGACAGAGAAGTAAAGGGGTGAGAAAGAGAGAGCAGGCAAGGAGAGCGGGAAAGAGGGGGCTAAGGTAGAGAGGGAGTAAGGGGGAGAGAAAGTGAGTGGGTGAGAGAGAGAGAGAGAGAGAGAAAGGAGAGAAAGAGAATGTAGGGAAAGTGGGTAAGGGACACGGTATAGAGAAAGAGAGGTAAAGGGGTGAGAAAGAGAGAGGAGGCAAGGAGAGTGAGAGAGCGGCAAAGAGGGGGCTAAGGTAGAGAGGGAGTAAGGGGGAGAGAAAATGAGTGGGTAAGAGAGAGAGAGAAAGAGAAAGGGGAGGGGGAGTAGAGCCTAGCTCTGCCAGTCAGCGTAAAATGAGAATAGAGTGTGTGTAGTGTGTGTAGTGTGGGCAGTGCTGGCGCGTCGCTTTGCTTAGCCGCACTCACTCTCTCCCCTCTTCCACACACACACATGCACACACACCCCCCACGCTCCGCTGCTAATGCTGAACTAACACGGCCACACGCGCATCCCCAGCAGAGGAACCCGGCTCGGAACCGCCACAATGGTGTTCATTGGCACAACTCTGAAATCTGTCATTAAGTACTTCAGGAAGAAGGGTAAGCTCCTCTCGCCTCGTGACTCCTCCAGATGCTGCTAGGTTTATCTCATCAGAGCGCCGGCTCAAGGTCAGGTACGCTTCCAGGTATTTTAGGGTGTGGGACGTTTCAGCGCTGTCACGGTGGGATTCTTCAGCATTTCTCTGAGAGAAGTGCAGCTGCTGGAGGAGGAAGGTTGTCCATAGGAAGGCTGAACGTGCTTCACAGTGACCTTGCCGCTCGGGACTGAACAAGCCGGCAGTTAGTTGATTAGTGAACTGTGCGACAGTTGTGAATTGTAATTAGGCTAAATCCTCAGTGTGTGCTGTTGTTGCTGGGATGCTGTTTCTCATTTAGGATAATTGAGAATGCGGGTTAAGTTCTCGCTGAGAGCTGTTCAGCCTCTATTGATGTTCACGCATTTTCATTAGTCTCATTCAAAGCCCGTCATCCGGAGCAATTTACTTGGTCGCTAGTTATTTTGGATGGAGATAAGAGCGCTTTCTATGCAAGCATCTGGCTTTATTTACGGAGCTGGATAATAAGGATTGTTGAGCGTATGATGACTGGATGTTTATAATGACTGTGGATTTGCTGTAGCCAGTTATTTTTTTTTTAACAAAGCTGCAAGCTCTTGACCCAGATTTTATGTCACCTTGAAGCAGCGCTTCCAAATACAGTTATCTATGTTGGAGGCCTGCAAATGAACGACTGTAGGTGTGAAAATAGCCCCATAACATGGGATAGGAAGGGAATCCACAATACCAACAACTAGCGGTTATCTGTTCGATTTCCATAGTCAGATAAAATGCAGAAAACATATACACTATATGTCCAAATGTTTGTGGACACCCTTCAGCTACTTTAAGACATTATGACATATTTGACCATGCTTGCCTTTGCATGTAAATTATGATATAAAAATGTATACTTGTGATTTAGAGAATCGATACAGTTTTATATATACATAATTTTGCAATAATATGAATAATAATACATTAATATTGCAATACTTTAGTGCATGGATACTGTTTTTTTTAGATCGGTCTTTTAACACAAGTAACAACCAAGTAAGTCATCTTTTATTATGATGTAATCTTTTTTATATTGGAGCCTTTTCTAAACCTTGTTAATGAAACATATAGCTTCAATAATAATGTAATGTTATCATATGGTCATGTTGCCACCCCCGCCTCTTTCAAATAACTCATTCATTCGAAAACTTGGTATTGTCGTCATGAACTCTGTGCTCCACTGACCTCTTGCACCCCAGGACACTATGATATGGAGGGATCAACAATCATCGACATGTCCTTACGGCGTGCTGATGTGACCAGCTTGGTTAAGCCTGTCCTCTTGCCCTAATTGATTGTATATTCCAGGTTACCACGGCACCAGTCAGAAACATGCAGAGCCGTTGTGTCCTGAGATGCATTGAGGCAGACATGCTTTATTGCTGCTTGTGTAGATTTGCCTGTGTTCTCTGGGCTGGCCGTAGACACAGTCTTAGAGACGGCACATGACTGCAGTTCCCAAATCTCCCTCACGTGCCTCCCCCTCTGCAGCGAGTGCACCAAGACTCTCTTTATTCCCTATCAGACATGCATCTCTCATCAGAATGAAGCCTGGGGATGAAAAGAAATGCATTTGGGATTAATGCCTGTAATTCATTGCACCATATTAGCTTCACAGCTTTGCAGTTGAAAGCTGAAACATGCTAAAAATTCCTCTCCGTGTTCATTTTTACTGACCATTTGAGTTCAGGTTAGGTCAATAGTTAGTTAATGACCCTCAAAGAAATGCCTGACTTAATTCAGCACTGGTGATTTTAATGGGTGCATCATATTCTGTGTCTCATTTCCAGCCGTATCCAGCCTAGATGAGGAGAGCAAGTGGTCAGTACACTACACAGCGCCCTGGCATCAGCAGGAGAATGTGTTTCTACCAGGGAGCCGGCCCCCCTGTGTGGAGGAGCTGCACCTCCAGGCCAAGGTCAACCTCAAAACCGTCCTCAGAGGTAAGAATCAAAACTGCATTTGGATAAAAAGAAGAGATTAAGACTGGAATGCTTTTGCAAATATAGACGAGTACTTCGCTGAGGAGCAAACTCAGAGAAAAAACAAAATGAATGATAGACGAGCAGCACAGATTAATTTCTGCCTGCAGGAAACACCAGCTTTTTATTTTGAACCAGAGCCTAACTGACATATACATTGTGATATCCAGTCCATCACCTCTGAATGCACAGTTCTGACTATCAACGTTCATAACAATCATCAACATGCTGTTATTTTGGATGAAAAATGGAAAACAGCAATATTAGTAATATCATTTATCACTATCAAAATAGTACCACTTTAGTCTGTATCGCTGCATTGCTGCTGAAAGTAAGCGGGGTGTGACTGCTGCATTTACATTTGCTTTTAAGGTATTTAACAGACACTCTTATCCAGAGCGACTTACAAAAGTGCTTCAGTGCTGCCTGCCATCAGCAGCCTGAGCCAGAGAGAGCACAATTGGCCTTGCTCTCAGGGTGAGTAGATGGTTGTCTCGCCCCACATCACCTCAGTGTAATGCTGGTTGGCACGGGCATCTGCTAGCTATGCATCAGAGCTTGGTATTCCGCGTATTCCTTTAAGTGCATTGCTTGCCACGTGATGTTGCATTGTCAGCAGTTTGAAAAGAGGAGGCATGTTTTAATCCTCACCTTCCCAGTGTCAGAAGCATTAAATGTGTTAGGGGGAGAGTACTAAGTAGCAGGTTGGGTAATTTCCTAAAACTGTGGAGGAAAATTGCGCAGAAAATATCCTCAGCTAGTTTGTATAGGCTAGAATCTAAAAGATACCTCAAGCCAGATGCTGCCAAATACAAAAGTCGATATGGATACCTGGATACTCAATAATTGAGAAAGTGCTAGATAATTTGCTGATTTAAGTGTTTTTTTTTTTTAAGATGAGCCTTCAGTTGGCACTTAAAGACAGCCATTAGGACACCCTGGGGAAGTTCGTTCCACCACTTCAGTGCCAGAACAGACAGTTAGCTAACTGTTAGCTTGGTTGTGGCTATTACGTGAACAGTTTGGTAGTGGCATCTATTAAGGGGTGAGCTATATTAGGCAGCAAGGGGACAGTTCAGTTCTTGAAGATGAAAATGATCAAGTGTAATGATGCCAGTGGATCCAAAACATCAGACAGGTTCTGTGGGGTGTTCCTGCTATGCAGTGGTCAGTACCTACCAAAGGTGGCTAGAGAAAGGACATCTGGTGAACTGATGACAGGGTCATCAACTTACGGGACTTAAAGGATCTGCTGACAACTTCATGGTGTTAGATACCACAAGACACCTTTAGGGTCTTGTGGAGTCCATGCCATGAATGCTCAGATCTGTTGTGGGGACCTACTTAGTATTAGGCAGGTGGTGTTAATGTTATGGCTGATCGGTGTATAGTGCTTCCTTTTCTCAAGGAAAGCCAGTATTTACAGTTTCCATCCAACACCTAGTTTATCTAATCAGTCCTTCATTAAAGTAAATCAGGTGAGCTGCTGGTGGAACTGAACAAACCCATGCAGTGTCTGGATCAGTCCACAGAAGTAGCTTCCTTGAATATTAGGCAGTGTGGGGCAGTGGTGGCTCCCTGCTTAGATGACAGCGGTTAGACTAGCTCTGGGATATTGATGACAGGGTTGTGGGTTCGATAGCCAGGCTCAGCAAGCTGCCACTGTTGGGCCCTTGAGCAAGGCCCTTAGTCCTCTCTACTCCCCGTTCGCTGCATTCGCTGACAGGTTAAAGACGGAAGCCAAATTCCATCTGTGTCCAACACAAAATGGTGAATATGGTTGTTTTGTGTAATATGCGATGAGAAAACCTACAGCTTACAGCCAGTTTAATTAGATTAATATAGTTCTGTATGCCAGTACTGTTCTGAAGTAGAGGATTTCCCAAAGTTTAGTCCAAAACCAGTCACACAGTCACACCACAGCCAGTGCAGAAACACCCCAACACACATCACTTTAACACGTTTCCTATATACAAAAGTCTAAATAATGGTAATTACCCGGCAGAGACCGTATTTACTGTTTGACCTTCCTTTGTAACACTCAGCAGATCTTGTATTTCATTGCTTTGTGTTCCTTGTATCTGGAGATCAGATACACTTTGCCTGGTGTGCTTTTTCAGTTCCCTAGATAAGCTGTCTTATTTACACTCACCTAGCACTTTATTAGGAATGCTACACTGGGTAGGGCCTCCCTTTGCTCATAAAAGACCCATTTCACAAGATTATGGAAACATTTCTTTGTGATTCTAGTCCATGTTGATCTGATTGCGTTACACAATTCCTGCAGAGCACTTTCATGCTGCCAATTTCCCATTCTACCACATCCCAAATGTGTCCTACTGGATTCAGATCTGTTGATTAGTGGTTGAAAGACCATTTAAAAATACTGAACTCATGTAAACAGTTTAAGGCAGCTTTTACTTGGTGCATTATCATGCTAGAAGTAGGTCAGCAACAATACTTACATAAGCTGTGGTGGTGTATTAACAGGCCCAAAGTGTGCTAAGATAGCATCCCCTGAACAATTCCACCACCTCCACCAGCCTGGACTGGTGACACAAGGCAGGTTGGGTCCATGAAGTCATGCTGTTGGCACCAAATTGTGTCTCTACTGTATCTGTACCTCAGCAGAAACTTTCTCTTTTTTTGTGAGCCTATGCCTACTGCATCCTCAGCTTTCTGTTCTTGGCTGACAGAACTGGAACCCAAACATTGCTGTTGCAGTCCATCTGCCTCAAGGTTTGGCATGTTGTTCATCCTGAGATGCTTTTCTCAGAGTGGTTATCTCAGAGTTACTGTAGCCTTTCTGCCAGCTCAAACCAGCCTGGCCATTTTCTGCTGGCCTCGCTCATTAACAAGGTGTTTCCGTCAGCAGAATGGAAATGAGATTACGTGTCCCCCATTCTGATGGTAGATGCGAACATTACCTGAAGTGGGTGGGTGGTATCTACATGACTTTTTGCACTGCACGGCTGCATGTATGGCTCCTAATAAAGTGCTCAGGGAGTTTAACTCTGCATTTGCTAGAATGACTGGTTATAACAGAAGCCTAAGATGTGTTGTGTACTTCTATGCGTTAGCAGTCAGCCACAGCAGGTGGACCAGGTGGTGCACCTTAGCACTTTAGCTTCTGTCCTTTCCTGCAAGCTCTGGCAGCTTTGTGCTTGTGGCAGAGCAGTGAATGCTTATTAGAAAGCAGCTGGTAGTTCACGTGGGTGACAGTTTATACTTCTCTGCTTCGGTGTCATGAATACCAAAGAAATGCTTGGAACAAAACCCATAGACAGGCAATAGTTCCACAATATATTATTTATTAAAACAACTGCATATTAATTATTCAGTTCACGGTTCTCTGCAGACGTTGCACCTTGCCTTTACTGAGAGGCCGGTGTAATGACATGATTCCAGGATAATGAAAATCACTACTAGTGGTTAAAACAAAGAATCAATGATGGATTTGAGGGCCGGGTTTAAGAGGCTTTCCTGGAGAAAAGCTCTTTTAGTGACGGGTAGAATCCTCTCATGGAGGATTCTACATAGATTCGGCTCAGAGTGAAATAAAGTGGAAGGGCAAGGACTTGTGATATAAATATTGTCACACAAATGAAATCTCTTTTTTTTTTACATTTCTGCAAAATGTAAGAACTTCCGTTACTTTTTGGACAATGAACGAACAGAACATTTCCATAAATCACCTCCACTGACCTGGAAAGTTGACACAAGGCAGGCTGGTTCCATGCTGTTAGCTGTCATGCTGCTGGTGCCAAATTCTGACTCAGCAGAAATCAAGAAACTAAACTATGTTTTTCCGGATTTCAACTGTCCAGTATTGGTGAGCTTGTGCTCACTGCAGCCTCAGCTTTCTGTTCTTGGCTGACAGAAGTGGAACCCAGTGCGGTCTTCTTCTACTGTAGCCTTTCTGCTTCTAGGATTGACATGTTATTCCAGCTACCGCAGCCTTTCCGTCAGCTTAAAATGGGTGATCTCGTCTGCAGAATTGCTGCTCACATAATGCTTGTTTTTTATTACACAATTCAAGAGACTGTTGTGCTAAAAATCCCAGCAGATCAGCAGTTCTAGAAATACTCAGACCAGTTCTTCTGGCACCAACGATTACGCCATGCTCAAAATCATTGAGATCACATTTTTCCTTATTCTGATGGTTGATGTGAACATCACCTGAAGCTGCTGGTCCATATCGGTATGATTTTATGCACTGCACTGCTGCCACAGGATTGGCTGATTAGACAATAGCATGAATGAATAGGCGTACAGATCTTCCTAATAAAGTGCTCTTTGAGTGTAGGTGACACACAATCACACAATCATGTGACATGTTAGAAGCCTGCTTGTTTTTTTGTTTTTTTAACCATAATAACTCACTTTTATTACATCACAGGTTACCATCCTGGTGGTGAAGAACCCATGTCCTGCACATTTTAGTGTTTCCTTTAGTGTTTCCTTGTTTTTAATAGTGTCTCATTCGTGTTCATTTAGTAAGGGCTTGTTAATTTACTGATTAGCTCTTCCAAGTGTGTGGGAAGCAGTGGAAACTCAAGGGAAGTCAAGGACAGGGCCTATTTCAGGACCGGGAAGCAGTATTTCTGAATTTTAGGACACTATTATGTATATCTGCCATTTTTCTCGTAGACTTTCAATTGTAAAATAGATTTCAGGGAACTACATTTTCCAAAAGTGCACTCTTGATAAAAAAAAAGATCCTAAATCAGTTGAATGTGGACCAAAAAGCATTACGAGTGTCTTGTTACTAAGCAACGGACAAAGGAATGTTAATGGTGGGTGGTAGAGCCTCTTGGTAACAAAACTTTCTAGTGAAACAATGTTGTAAAAGAACGGTAGCAGAGCAAATTAAAAGCAAAGAGCTGAGCTGAGCGTCCACTGCCTGCTGCCTATTATCTAGTAAAAACAGTATAACTTGTGTAGATTACTGCGGACATGGGCCAAAGGGCCCTACCAATTTGTACAGAAGTCCCTGTAGTCCCTAACTACAAATCAAAAGGCTCCAGCCTCAATTCAGCTGGTTGTTGATGCATCTGTTGAGTTAAGGTAATCATGAGAAAGTGTCTGAATGTATTTACTGATCCATGTGTTTTTACTGTTATTTAACAAATCCTTTACATTGCAAAAGTAAGAGGTTTATTTCAGTCACATCCTGATTCATTAAAACACTCACATTGACACTCGTCTACAGTTCCATCCTTCTGTTTTATCACTGTTGGCCAAAATTGTGATAACAGCTATATGCATTAATGCCTCTTCTGCTTCAGTCCTTTTTACAAGAGAGAGTTGTACTGTGTGTTGTGTTTGATGGGAAGCATGTTGGGTGGAGCTTGGTGCCAGGGTCTTAATGAGGGCACTAGTTAAGCCCCTTCTGCTGTTGGATTAATGGGAGATCCTTCACACATGCTTCTTGTTTCTCTTTTAATGGTCTACTAACACAGTGACCTGTGGCTCTCCTCTGCTTGTAGCATATTTTGTTATTAGTCTGTTAGTAAGTTTAAAACTTGTTAGAAGGTCTAACAACTTGTCTGTTACACATGGAAAAAACATCCTTACTTTCAATGGAAGTCAATGTTATTATATGTTATATGTGTTATTATGTAATACGTTATTAAAAGTCATTTTGGAACCACTTCCATTGGTCCATTCATCATAAACAATTAACACAAAGTAAAAAAAAAACTACTGCCAGATTCTGATTATGTCAAAAAGTGAAAAATGATATACAAGATACAAGGTTTTAGTGCGACACAACAATGTGCTCCATTCAATTCAATTCCATTAATTATTTTTTTATATATATATATGATTTTATATATTTGAACTATGTGTACATAGCCATTACGAGGCAGTATGTCATGGTCCTGTGGTAGATGACTTTAGTATGAACTTCTGGAAACGCAGTCACAGCAGGGGCAGATGAGAAATACTAGTACAGGATCAATAGATATCAATGGTGTGTGATTGTCATGGCATAGACAGTGACCCACTCCTCCTGGCCTAGGGAAGCACTGTTTGATCCAAATTATGTTGCGTGATTGAAAATGATTGCCCATTCAATCAGGAGCGTTTTCTTGCTTTGGGCAGTATTTGCAATTGCGTATTGTAGCCACCCTCGCCAAAAGGAGCCCACATGACATATTTTTATATCATTAATGCTCATCATGATACTGACAGTAAAATGTCTTTAAGGAAGACACCACAAAATCAAGAAAGCAGAAATGGTGCACATGCTAATAAAACACACATTATTGTTAGGATATCAGCAGATATTTGATTTTAAAAATGCCACCAGCCATCAGATGTTTAGATCTGGCCAACTAATATTTATTGTTGTACTGTAATCCAGAAGAGCACGCTGGGCTCCTGCACTAAATGATCTGCATGTTGTTCATTTATTCATAATGTTTTAAAGGATGTATTTCTCATGTATATTAGTTTAATTGTGTTTAACCAAGCATGTATTACAATTTTTTATTGAATTTTGTATGGTTTATATTATCAGTTAGTATCAGTTATTATTAGTGATTGTCAAACCTCTAAAATGTAACTGACTCAGAATACCTAATAGCTTAACAAGTCTTTAGCACAATAATTAAATTAATTAAATAAAAGCTTTCGTTGACATCTCATTTAAGTAGAGTATTAAAAGTACAAAACAAGTGACATAATCAAAATCTCTTTGACTGCAAGGTTTGAATAGGAGATTATCTTTTGTTATTTTTGCTATATATTAAAACATTTTCACTTCCAGATGAAGTTAGCCAAGCTCATGTTTCATCCTTGTTCCTACTTAAAAATCTTAGTTAACACATTTTCACATAAACAAATATTTGGCATAGTGAAAAAAACAACAGCATATTTTGTACGTTATTTTGTACAATAGTGAAAAAAACATTTGGAAACATAATTTTGTACAATATGGTTTGGTAGTATAGAAAGGCATTATACATTATAGCACAAAACCTTAAACATTTAAAATGTGATAGGTTTGCATGATTGTCACTTTTTTTCTCGTAAAAAATGACATCTATTGCTGAGAATGACTCATATTACTATTTTAAAAATAGTTACTATATTAAAAAATACACCTAACTTTTTGTATACATTTTTTACAATAGACCAATCATTTTATTTTGACAAAAATAAACATAAACCTCAAATTATTATTATAAGTGATCCTTTACAGAACTATTGTTCCATACTTTTGTATAGTACCAGAAGTACCATTTCTATTTGATAGTATCTCAGTCCTCAATAAAGTTTTCTTTCTCAAAAACGTCTTCTCAAGGACTGTGTCAGAAACACACTGTTTTATATACTGCGAATGTAGGCTTTGCTGCTCTCACTTGCATTATCCGTCACCTTCAAACTTGCTGAGGCAGTAAGTCTGGTGAGCATTTAGCAGGTGGTCATTTCTACAAAATGCTGCTCAAACCTAAATCTTGAACATTCTCATTTTGATTAAAAAATCTCGGCTCTTGGCTTTGTGTGTTCCAGTTTTCCTGTCATTTTTACTAGGGTGTCTGAAGCAGAGCTGCTTTTAACAGAGGGTGCACCTCCAAAGGAACTGGAGCTTCTCTGCAGTGGCCTACATGACAGAGATTGCATTAGATAGTCACTGAATTGGCTTCTTTGAGCTGCTGAAAATGAAGGATTATGAGCTGAAAAGATGGGGTAATTACCTTGGAATCTGCAAAATGAGGAGTGTGGGGTGGTGGGGGTGCTTTTCCTCAGCAGGGTTTCATTAGAAAAGATGTCAGCAGAGATCTCCAGCTGGAATAAATAGATGTGTCAGCCACAGTGGGCGGAGGTGCAGACCCCCCCTTTGAAGACCATTTATAACCCAGCGTTCATGTCTGACATTTTCAGGTTAAATGCATGCTCTCTTTAGGACAGGGAAAAGATTGCTTTTATGGATATGGTTTGACCTTTTTGCATCCTTCTTTTGAGCCAGGGAGAGATCCACCATGTTTGAGATGTTGGAAAAAGTCTTTTTATGATGCTGTGTTTATTTCCCCTTAGGCTTTATGTACTAAAACCAGCAACCTTTTTTAAACATAAGCATATTTCAACGTCTCTTAAAATGCCAAGCGGTTTTTGTTAATGTGCCATTAAGACTCTTAAATTACTTCTCTTCTAATTGGCTATCTTGTTCTCTTGCTATCTTGGCTTTTCCTAGTTCAAAAAGCATTCTGGGATGTGAATGGGTGATGTTAAACTGCTGTAGGCTGAATAGGTGGATATACAGTACTGTACAAAAGTTTTAGAAAGATGCAAAAATTAGAGTTAAAGTTCCTTATGTGGGCAGTAGACGTTTATCTAAAATATATATACTATAGCATAAATATACAAAAAGTAGTGGTTTTACATCACTGTGTACATTACAACATCTTCAAAGCTCTCCTCATGGTCAGAGTCTAGTATTATTGTTTTATTGATAGTTAGCATCCAACACCTGGTTTGGTAAATCGGTGCTTAATGATGGAAAATCATGTGAGCTGGTGATGGAATTGGTGATGGAAACAATTCCACGCACTAACTGGGGGCATCTGAAGAAATCTGGAACTAAGCTTTGTTTTTTAAACTAGCCCACAATATCTCAGCTACTTCAACATGGGTTGTTCTTACTTTTTACTGTTTACATATTTACATTAATTTCTGAGATACATGGTTTAAAATAATGTGTGTAGGTTTGTAAAACCTCTGCACAGTACTGTATGTACATTTGTATATATTTCTAACGTCACAAAAACAGTCTCAATCTCTTAAATGAAAGCAAAGTAAATATTTTTTATATGATATGGGCCCTTTAGAAATGAACCTGCCCTTGTGCTTATATGTGTATTGTTGACAAAGCCCTGGTCACTAAAATCAAAGACCACATCACCTGTTAATGATGTTTTTTTTTCCCCAGCACATAGTTTTACATCTGTTGACAGTGGCCTTATGGCATGAAAGCCAGTAAGGCAATTTAATAGGGTATAAAACTAAAATAACAATGTCAAAATTCCACAAATGCTATTCCAGGCATATGTAGCCTCAATTGCTATAATTAATAAAGCTTTTGGAAATGTTTAGAGAGCCCCTAAGCAAACATTGCCAGTTTTACAATTTTACATTGATGCCTAGGTTACTACTTCTGTACATAGGGACCTTATAACACCCTTACACAGCCAAGACAAGCCAGTAGTTGAAAAATAAGCCAGTAACTAGAGTAAAGTACCTGCCTGGAGAGGTAGAAAACCAGGAGGGAAACCCAGCTAACATATTCATATGGGGCCTGTATGGGGCCACCAGAAGATTTTGTTCTTGGGTTCCGTGTTGGCATCACATATAGATGCCCACTAGGGTCAGCGATGCAACAGGTAAACATGGGCCACATATAGATTGTACACTGCATACAGGGCCTAGATGGAACTCATGTGAGATTAAGGATGGGAGATCCATAAAAGATGGGATCCATTTGGGAAGCCCAACTTGGTCCCAGTAACAAAGTATGTACAAACCCACTCAGACTCAGTGCCCACCTGGAACCCACCTAGCCCATGTTCCACTTATCTGAACCCCACATGAGCATATTGGCTGCGAAGTTGACACTTTACAGCACTGGGTCAGATTGTCTTTATTTAACTAGGATATTAAAAAATTAGGAAAAATGAAATAGGACTTAAAATAAGGTAGTTTTTGAGAGATAGTTTATAAGAGGATGTATAAAGTGTACAACATTTTATAACAGAGTCCAGTAAGCACATTCCATGTATCTCCAATGCTCAGGAAAGTGTTGGGCACAATATTATGATGTACAATACACAAAAAACATGCTCTGGAAATGCTGAAGTTACTGTGTAATAAAGTAGTAATTAGCAGCCAGTTCATTACCAGCTACTTGCTGATGAAGACTTAACACAAATATTACAAGGGCATTATAACATTCCCTTATACTAAAATCTGAAACCAAAAGATGTTTAAGAGTTACTGGAATGCCCACCTTTGTCAGTCTCATGTGTTATGTTGGTCTTGCTGGCTTTCCTTTAGAGTGTGACAAGCTGAGGAAAGATGGCCTCCGTAGCTCTCAGTACTACTCTCAAGGGCCAGAGTTCTCCTCGGCTATCCTGTCCAATCAACTACTGGACCAAGATGAGACAGAGAAGAAGAAAAAGGTAAACTTCCAACCAGACTCACTTCTATATGCAGCACCTACACTACAAGGCACATATTACAGCTCAGCCAAGACTCTGACCATCGGATTCCAGTCAAGGCAAAAACATATATATATATATATATATATATATATATATATATATATATATATATATATATAATAGACTAAAACAGTGGGTACTACAAATTCTGATTAGGCTTTGTTAGACAAAAGTAAATACAATGAGAGACTCAATCAAGAGACTTTACGCTCCAGGTTGTATACATATACATTTATATACATGAGTTATAGTCATATCCACTTGGAATACCCATGTTTTTCCACCAAGTTGAAGCAGTTTCAAACTTATATTGGTTCATACTGCCCCCTAGTGGAAAATAGTATTAGTGTTATAACACAATGGTGGTCAGTATTTGTCCTGCAGTACTCATTTTTTAAAGTTTGTGCCTGACAGTGAGGAAATGTTTATATACATAAAAAATTCCATCTATTTCACCTTATTTACATACTTCACATTTTTTCCCCTCATCAACGCAGTCTAGAGTGCTAGACTGCTTGTCAGAATCCTGCCTCTCTCTCTGCTGTCATTTGAAACCTTGGAGGAAAAAGGTACAGCTGGCTATGCTGGCTCTAGGCTGTGGTAGCTCTGTACTTCTCTTTGAGAAAGAGTGGCTCCTCATCCTCACAGACCCTTGTAGCTGCTTCATGCAGTAGCATAGTCAGTGCTTGTGCTTCCCCTCTTCACTAACGCAGTAGATTTAATCAACTGCATTTGTGAAATAGCATTTGTCACCAGATCACAGCTCCCTTACCTTTAGAATTGCTTTGGATGACCTGAAAATCACAAATTGACTGCATACTGCAACCCCAAGTGATGCGTGTTCAATTGAATCAATATGAATTATGAAGTATGTCACTGGAAATTTCACCAGCACTTGATGCCATTTTTAAACTAACCACATTATTCCTTTTCCCCAGTTTATACAGTGTCACATTAAAAGAAGTATAGAGACTCTGAGTGTGGTGGTAAGCAGCCTCTGTAACACTGAGCTCAAATTAGCATGAATAATTTACAGGCCTATGCCAGAGCATTCTCAGCTCAGAAATATTTCATTCACAATTTAGTGCCTGGAGGAAGCAGAGTTCAAGCGGAGTGGAGAGTTCAGTTCTTCCTTGCTTTTTAACCTTTCAACCGGCAAAACTGGGGAAATGACCCAGTATGATGCAATTTCCTTCCCTGGAAATAGGCTCCGTCCTATCCTCTGCAAGTCTGAGTGTGTGTGTTGTGTTCAGTCATCAGAGTCGTCAGCTGAAGAGGAGAAACTTGTGTACTCTGTGGGCCCCCAAACGCCTCTGCTGGATAACATCTGTGACATAAATACCCAGAGCAGCTGGAGTAAGAGTCTACCCTTACCAACGCCCGAGGAGAAAATGAGGCTGCAAGCTCAGTCTGTGGCCACCGACATCATACCCATCAACATCACAGGTACTCTATTTCAGTGTGAGCTTCCTGAGACATTTGTCCGGTTATTGTAAAGGAAGATGTGTTAGTACTGTATAATAAACAATTTAAAAAGTTAAGAATTTTTAATAATTCAAACTTATTTTTGTCTTGAAACCTCATTACAGGTGAGAGCTTTGACCGGCAGGCAAGCTTTCGCCGTACTTTGAGCAACACTGACACGGTAATACGGAGATCAAAGAAGGTTAAACGAAGGAAGACTATAACAGGGGTCCCAGACAACATCCAAAGAGAATTGGGTATGGTTATGTGGTATTATATGCAATTTCTTTTTATTATAGGTCAAATGGCTCCGTTTTGATTTATTAAGTCAGCAAAATAATGAACACAAAAGACTGATGACATTCTAAAAAAAAAAAAGATTAAGCCATATTCTTACACATTTTAATACATATCTTGTACATTTTCCATTTACTGAAGAGTTTAATTCTAAAATATATTAGTAATATGATTTTACACGTACACCATAAAGACTAAAGTTTTGGGACATCTTTCATTGTTTCTTTCTAAACCCAAGAAAAATACTTCCTCTAGTACCTGTAGAGAAGTACTGCTGACAAAAGGACTTTCTGAAAGAGATACATACGAACCTATTGGCACCATTCCTAAGGCCAGGTGTGGTTTACAGGGGTACAAAGCCCCCCCAGAATTGAGTTGTGCAGCAGTGAAACTGTGTTCTCTGGAATGATGGTGCTCTATTCACTACTTCTGGGATGAGTTGAGGAGTTGGGGGTGAGGTGGGGTGGTGGTGATCATCCAACATCCTGACCTCACTAACGCTCATATAACTGAATGCAATCACATACCCTCACAGTTATGCTCCAGAATCTATTAGAAAGCTTCCCTGGATTACCCTTGATTTCAGAAGAAATAATGAATGAGCAGATGTCCCAATACTTTTGCCCCTAGAGCGTATAATCTAATACAACTAATACAACAAGTTGTTACATTTTCATTTGCCTCTCAACTTTTTTTTGCAGCAGCAGCTAAAGGACAAAATGACATCAGAACTCACTCCATGTACATGGCAGGCCAGTTCTCCACCATTGGGCATGAAGGAAGTATCAACTCCACTCTAAAACATTCAGACACTCGTGACTCTGGTTGCCAGACAGAAGAAGCAAAAACTGTTCAACCCTCAATGCGCAGGATCCGCGCACAACGGGGCTGTGGCATCGCTGCTCAAATGGCCAACGTCTCCCTCTGCTCCTCAGGCAGCATCTCCACCGTGAGTGATTGCAACGGGGCCGTCTATAGTCCTCAGCGTAACGGCAGCGATCAGGGCTTTCACAGTCTGCCTCGTCAAGGTGCTCAAGTCTCCCTTCAAAAGCATGAGACCATGTACACCAGTACCCCCTACAAGGTGGCGAATGGCTCCACAAGCTCTTTGCCCTACCAGCTTAACATGCCGCATGCAAGCCCATCCTCGGGGCACATGATAGTTGATTCCAGAAAAAAGGGATTAATAAGTCCCAAAGCTGCAGAATTCCAGGGTTTCCAGAGTGCACAGTATAATACAGCCCCAGGTTATATGGTTTCCAGTCACACCAACAGCCCAGCTCCCTTCACTCCCAATGGTGCTATGCAGAACTTGAGTGACTTCAGCTCTGTTCACTCAGCACAAAGCTTCGACACAGTAGAGACATTACAGTCTGTGCCATCTTGTCCCTCAGACCGCACCTTCAGCACCGCTGGTACCTCCATTTCTGATGGCTCCTCTCGCTGCCAGTCTCCAGCCTCCCTCCACACAGCCATCCAGACCGAGACTGAGTCCCAGTGTAGCACTCTTAATGGAAGCAACTGCAACAGCCCCGGTGGTGTCCGCAGGGACTCTAACTTCTCAGAAAGCAGCACTCAAAGCTGCAGCACACTGACCATTGACCAATGGACATATGAGACTCCTCCAAAGGGTCAACATACCTCAAGCTGCTGTTCTTCTGTCAGTCAAGTCTACAACAGTCTGGAACGTTCCCCAACCAAGACAGACTCCAGCTCTTTGTTTTCTGTTGATACTGAGGGGTACTACACCTCTATGCATCTGGACTCAGGTCTAAAATCACGTAGCCATGGTTGCATCAACAGAGCAGGTAACGTGAGGCACAATATGTATGACTGCAGGGAGCACCACAGTCAAGGGGACTGTGCAAGCCTACACAGCAACCGATCCCTGAACCGCAGCATCTCCCTGCGAAAAGCGAAAAAACCTCCACTCCCTCCTAAGAGAACCGACTCTTTGCGGCGCAAGCCACAGCGAAAGTCACACCAGAGTGAGACAGTCCTTAATGAGCAACTGATCTCCAGTCTCCAGGAGTCCCTAAAAACCAACAGTGCATCGTTCTCAGGTCAAATGCCCTGCATTGGATTTGAGGACCCCTGGGTGTTACGCCCCAGGAACCAAAGCACAGTAAGCGCAGCAAGCAGTGGAATGTCGGCACCAGCCACTGTGTGTCCAGTCACGCCTGCACACAGTGACAGCAGCAGTCAGCGCTCGGAATATGCTGAATCATGGGACTTTTACATGGATTTCCCCCGCTCACGTTCTGATCAAGGCCCACCCTCTCCTAATGCAAGGTCTGTAAGCGCTGGAGAGACTGCAAGAGGCTTTACCAATATATCTACCTATAATGGATTTCCGTCAGATAACTGCAAAAGTACCAGGCTAAAGCTAAATTTAGCTACATCACCAGACAAGGGCCAGCATGTGACTTCACCATCTAGTGGTTATTCAAGTCAGTCAATTACCCCAACTGCAGGAACCCCAGTAACATATATTCTGAGAGCCAAGTCCCCAGCAGGAAGGCCGAAACCGAAAGTCCCTGAGAGGAAGTCCTCCCTGCGGTCCTCAGTCTCCTCTTCAACAACATCCCTGTCTTCAAACACCTCAGACTCCTACAAGAACCTTCCTACACCTCCCCCGCTACCTACAACCCTGCCTGGGCCTTTCTCTCTTCAGCCTGCCCAATCTTTTACAAGTAGCCCTACAGTTACTAACTCCGTCACAGGACCAAGGAAATCCTCACCTTCCCCACCAAAGCAACATTCTCCCCCATTGTCACCCACATCAACAGAGCAACATAAAGGATCCATCAGCATTTTTCCTGGCTACCCACCTCCTCCTTCTGAGATCTCAGATTCCATGATGGTGGAAGAAGATGAAGAGAGCCCTCCGCCATCACCACCACCACTTCCACCTCCCCCACCTCCTCCACTACTTCCTCTCATACTACACTCTTGTGATCATACACCACCTCCTCCACCACCCTTACCTGGGATAGGCCTTCATGCAGAAACCATTTTAACAACAACAAATTCTCTTAGAACTGTGGAACCTGAGGAACGTACAGAGGAACCAAACTCAAAACAACCTGATGAACCAGAGAGAGCCCAAAAACCACTGATCACTGCTCAAGCTCTTCAATTAGTGCAGCTCAAACCAATAAAGCTCATGAAGTTGGAAAGTATTTTCACAGGTATTATTCCGACAATGTGCACTTCGGATAAGCAGGAGCGCAAAGCTGGCAAGGAGCTTAGCCCAGACAAACCTGATGAAATGGAGAATCTGGAAGATATCACTACTCCTGACTCCACCAGTCCGTTAGAGAATGGGACTGACACAGCAGAGTCTCCAGAGGAAGAGTTCCCACATTACATGCTGTACTCACAGGCACCATCTGCTCCAGCTGAAGCAGTAAGCAGAACCCACTCTGGTGAGTTTCTGCTTGATCCTGAACATGTCAGTACACCTGTCAGTCTTCCACAATCTTCAGTTCCTCCAGTGGCAACTCAGACTACTCCTCAGAAGCAGAAGCCTCCTATATCACCTAAAAAGCCAGGTCTCGCCCTGATTATGTCACCCATCTTCCAACAACCTGTGTTGAATAGCTTTGAGTGTGTTGAGGTTACTGGCCCAGAGGTACCTTCAGAACCAGAAGCGCTTAACAGTCCACCCCTGAAGGACTTGGCTAACCTGCAGGCGATTCCTTTGCAACTGGAGGCAGAAGCTGAGAGCGATTCAGGAAATTCAACTCCTGTGGGCCCAAGAAGAATCTCTCTCAGCAGTGAGTTCTCGTCAGACAGTCTGAACGACCCTCAGTTTACTGCCCTCATTTTCAATGACCATGACCTCGGACTGAGCGATAATGACCTCGGACTAAGTGATAAAGACCTTGGGCTATGCGATGATAAAGGCATTACAGATGACGGCTCAAGCAGCAGCTCAGGATCGATCAGTTTCAAAGAGGACGAAAATGAAGACAATGGTGAGATACTCAAAAGTGTTCATAGATAATTCGGTTGTGTTTGCAGAACAAGTGGAGGCAGAGTGGATGTCTTAGTAGCATGACGCAGAGTAGAGGCAACTTTCACTAAATGGATATATTAATTTATGTTCTTGGCACAAGATGTAAAAAAAAGCCTGCAAAATGATACTGCAGTGAAATTGTAGCTTATGGCTATTGAAGCTGCGCTTGTAAGAATTGAGTTCATCTCATGCATAATTATGCAAACTCATTACTAAGACCTGAATTAGTTCCTTTATAGTCACAGATGTTTTTGTTGCTGTAATGTAGAGCGCAGAAGGGCGTCAGTGGTATGCAGTGAGGCCATCATAGGAATGTTCTAGGATTTCTAAGATTGTTCTAAGATTTAACTTATTTCAACATTTTTACTTAATTTAAGTCATTTTATCTAGTGAAACGTCTTTTATTGGTTGACGGAATTGTTAATACTTTCATTGGAATGTATAATTGTCTTAAATAGGGTAATACACAGGGTTGCACAGGTAGGAGACTTTCACAGTGTGAGAACCGTCTCAGAAAATATCACAATATAATGATAAAGGGTATTTCACAATTCTTCCTCTTGTGTGATTATAATTATTATTATTATTATTATATATTTGTATAAATATTTTGGTTAAACAAAATATTTACTTTAGTAAAACCATTTTTCTTTTAAACTATTTTGTGTCCAGAAAATGATTCTTTTTATGTTGTCTTCTGTACATTTGAAACAAATTCTAGTTTCTAACTTATTAATTTGTTATCTCTAATAAATGAATATAATAATACAGTATGATTATGAAAGGTCTGTAGGTAATTAGTAACTAAAAAAGGACGTTATCGGTCTAAAGTCCACAAATATGTTTTTTCATGTGGTCATATTATATTAATGACATCTGTATAATGTATATGGTATAAAAAGTGCTTGCTACACAGAGTTGCTCCAATACTGGTGTCAACATCGATAGCAGAGCTTTCCAGAGAACATAACCTGGTATACCACTGTAAAGCTTTACCAAACCACATCATCACAGAATCTTCTTCTTAATACATTAAGCCACGCCTCATTTTGGTGGGAAAAATGGAATATTTTGTCAACTGTTTGCGTGTTTTCAATCTAAAAAGCGTTGTGATGATATTGCCTTAGTCCTATAAGCTGTAGATAGTAAGCTCTTCTCTATCATCTCCTCCTCCTTCCTCCTCCCTGCAGCAAGTGATGACTCTGTGAAATCCCTATCACCCCCCCCCCCCCACACACACACACACACACACACACACACACACACTTACTACTGGCTTTAGCGTAGCATCCTGCTGCAGGATTGACTGTTTTCTTCCAAATTAATTTGCTCTTACATGTGATCAGTGACACGTTTTCGGCTCTGTGAGTGGCAGAGCTTGGTTGGATCGAGGCTTAAAATGTGAAGTTGTCCGCTACCGTATAGCTTAGTACAGTGCAGATACTGCGAGGCAGCAGCAGTACCAGCAGGGTGTGAATAATTAAAGGAGCTAGAAATATACATAGTGAGGCAGTTTTTAGAGCTCCCTGCATTTCAATCAGAGTTAGTCTCAGCTTTGGTGTGAGCATGTTGGTTTTGAGGTCCTGTGAACGGATGGTAAGAAGGATGCGTGTGTTTTGTTTACGTCCTAGGTGCTGTGTTTGACTCCAGCACAGATATCTCTTCTACAACTTCCAGCCCAAACGAAGACGCTGTGGAGGAGATGGTGACGCCTGCCCGTCCACGTACCACAGAGGACCTCTTTGCAGCCATTCACAGGTATTCTAAGCTCTGCCTTGATGAAAACATAATATTTTGTGTTAATTTAAGTACAAAAACATTAATTAAGCATTAAAATGTAGATTTCTTTTCTTCTTTTTAATTTTTAGAAATTCAACATTTAATTTAACCAAATGTGTGCGGACGTTTACATTTGATTGTGCAAATGTGAATGAGAATTTTTACTTATTTTATTTACTCTCATAACTGATTATTAATTAATATAATTATCTAACTTATTAATTTATGTTATCTCTAATAAATGAACATAATAATATATGTAATTACTATTTAAAAAGGAAGTTATCGGTCTAAAGTCCACAAATATGTTTTTTCATGTGGTCATATTATATTAATGACATCTGTATAATGTATACGGTATTAAAAGTGCTTGCTACACAGAGTTGCTCCAATACTGGTGTCAACACTGATTGCAGAGCTTTCCAAAGAACATAACAGTCTTCGATTTGATTTACACGGATCCCCTTATGGTTAGGGAGCTGCACTAATTCTTGATGTCACTTTTATCTGTCCCTTAATCTGTGTGTGTTAGGCTATGTAAAGTGCAAAGCGAAAGCGTGTAGGTCTAGATTTCGATGCTGCTGTGGACAACTCTGTGCTCAGTGTGTTGACTTATTTTCTAAATTCCCATGAACTTCTGGAGCAGTCTGCGCAGGCAGAACGTCGACATCCAATTACAGGTGTGGAGTGGACTGGCAAGTAACTGTGTCAATGGCTGGTGGTGTGCCCCCCTGTAGTGTAGTAAGGCCTGTGGATGTTGGTAGTTTCCTGGACGGATTAAATACGCTATGTTTTGTCCTCTGTAATCTCCTTTGGATCCTGAAGCTGTGTTTCACTTTGTTTGTGATGTAGTTTCCTGTTAGCTGAAATAGGATTACATATGGGCCCTAGATTTATAATAAAAAAAAGGCATTGCCTGCACGCCGTGAGGAAGGCACTATTGAAACAGTATTCATTCTTCTTATTCTCCCCTTTTTTTTCTACTTATTATTATATTATTATATTTAAAGTTCATGTATTGGCAATAAAAGAGCTTTCAGCAGTCATAAAGCCAAAACCCTGAAACATTTTGTGCAGTTTTATTCACAGCTGTCACCATTAATGTTTATAAATCAAAGTTTAATGTCTTGCAAGGCAGTCCCTGCCGGCTGTTTCTCAAGGGAACGTGGGTAGATATAAAGCTAGTTTCAAACAGAATTGCATGCAACAGAGAAGGAAAAGATTATGCAATAAAATATTAATGTTATGAATATGATTGTTTTATTGCCTTTTATGCAATTTGAAGTACATGTTTTGTTTGATCTTTTGTTTGTCCTTCAAATATCAGTAATGTGTTTTATACACTAATGTGCAAAAGTTTGTGACATGAATGTGAAATTAGAATGTAAAAGTTTCTTATTTGGGCAATAGGAGTTCAATTACTCAGTAAAACACTAATATTAGAAAAAATACATATGACATGAATACAGAAAAGTAGTGATCTTACATCACTGTGTTCATTAAAACATCTCCAAAGCTCTCCTCCTGGGAGTCTAGTATTAGTTATAGTTACCATAAACACCTCAGTGCTTAATGGTGCACGTGCAAAATTCATGATCTGGCATCCAGAAGGAATCTGGAGCCATGATTATATGTCTAGTACTTTTTTTTTGCTACTTGCATCTGTTCTAGGGCTGCATTATAATTATTTATATATATTGTTTATTTATATATAACCAGAATTTTCACCAGACAATGATCCAACATTGTTTTATTATTTAGGGTATTAATAGTATTAATAATACACTCTGTGTATCAAAGACTGGAGTACAATAAATGATATTGGGCAGATTTGAAATTAGAACAATGCAAATTTTCCTGTTGCATCAAACAGGTAAAAGGTTGTCTAGCGATTTGACTATTGCGCATGCCTATATTGCAGTAATGATGCTGACACGATATATTGCCCAGTCCTAATCTTTTCTAATTTGATCTGATGTTTTTACAAGCAAAACACTCTTATTGCCAAGAGAACGTGTTTAAGTAATGTATGCCACTGTATCTCCATTTCTGCCATTTTCCACAAAAAGAGCCAAACTTTTGCCTTACATTGTATAGATTTATTTATATATTTTAGGGTTGCTCTGTTTAGGTAAACAACGTTTTATTCACCTTTCAGGTCAAAGAGGAAAGTTTTGGGCCGTGGAGATTCTGAAGAAGAGCGCTCCCGCATCCTCACCCCCTCCCCACCCGTCACCCCCACTGGTGCCTGCCCGAGCCTGCCCTCTCTGTCCCGCCAGACTGGCTTCATCCAGCGCAACCTGCGCCGCTCTACCACCAGCAACGACAGCTTCAAAGCCCTGCTTCTGAAGAAAGGCAGCCGCTCTGATCCCGGCTTCCGCATGTCTGCCGCCGAAATGCTGAAATGCACTGATCCACGTCTCCAGAGGCCCAACGCGGAGGCCTCAGAACCCGACGCCCCTTGCACCTCCCCGGGCCGTAGCAGGGGGGCATCTGAGGAATGGGCACGGGCCGAGGGTGCCTTGCCTCGTTTCTCGCCCAGCCTGATGTCGTCCAAGTATGGCCGCTCAAGCACGCCACCCTCCGCCGCCAGCAGTCGGTATAACAGTCGCAGCCGCATCCTCAGCGGGCCCATGACTGCGATTTGTGAGAAAGAAGGGGAAGTGGCAGAGTCAGTGGACTGCAGTCTCACTGCAGAGATTCCCTTTCCAATGTCTTTGACCTCCAGCGGCACAGTGTGCGCCCAGGGCAGCACTTAGACGAGAGGTGTTCTCCCTGTCCTGGAGAGTTTTCTACCCATCAGCAGCCAAAGAGAAATGGTTGCCTGGCTGCTCGACTTAAGAGACCCTTGAGCAACAGTCTTGCTCGATGTACAAGCTTGTGCTGGCCCAGGAGTGGCCCGAGAGAGATGCAGGAAGGTGGAGGTGGACACTACCACCATAGTTTTGTTCTTCTTTGTAGGAAGTCTTCAAGTGAAGATTTGGCATCTGATTTTTCCAGAGGATTACCCATTTTTCATCTGTCATTTCTCTTTTTGCAGGATAGGAAATGCAGGATAAGTGTAGGTTTCCTTTTGCCGTGCTAAGTTATAGGAAGGAAGGACTTAACTGAAATATGGAAGAGGGTTTGTTGAGATGACTGATATGTACTGAGGTTTTTCACGCCTCCTTGTCAATGGAAAGATAGCACTTACTAACAACAACTGATTCTACAAGACCCACCAATCCAACACACTTGTGAGTGTGGGGTCGAGGAGAGCGTAGTATGGTTGCGAATTGCAGGAGGTGTGTTGAAATGAGCACATGACTGAACTGTAACGGTGAAGTTGCTGAGGAATGTATGCGGAGAAGTTGATACAGTTGGAGCGTTGGAGTAAAATGGAGCTTTATAGGAGGTGTTTAGAGAGACTGATTTCAACCATGTAGTTTTGCACTAACTTTCTAACGCTAATTTCTGTTCTACTGTGTCCAACAATCGGAACTTAGATTACTTATAGTGCGATCTCTGACCAACGTGAGATTGAAGTGTTTTTTAGTAGCTGGTTGTTCAGAAAATGCTTTAATCTAAAGTCTTTTTTTATACCAAAGAAGGCATGAAATGATATCTCTTATGTAACATCACAATCTTCTACTTTACCAATGTAAAGGTAATAAATACTAAATACCATAGTCAGTGCATATTTAGTTTCTCTTCTATGCTTTTGTTAAATATGAATAGAAATATAAAATCTCTCTATATATATACACACACGTATTCCTATGACTGTCCCTTGGTCAGAGTTTATACAAGTGTAGTTTCTTTGGAGGTACTGTATAGCCTTGTATAGCCTATTATGACCTAGTACAAGGAGCACCTGATTGTTCTTGCTAAGTTACTGTATATGCAGTAGTGCGGGAATAGAGAAATAAAGACTGCTGACAATAAGACAATTGCAATAAAAAAAAACATGCTTTCAATCACACATCAAGGAATTGGCAACCTGATTTGCTTCTGATGTTTGACTCAATCTATGTGAAATCATCAAAGGCCTCCAGGCTGGCCATCACAGATTTGCTTATTACCAGTAGACAATTTGGTAATAAAGATATTTGGAAATGTTTTAGGCGTGTATCCTGTTTAGTTTCTTAGACACTAAGAAAGCTGTACCATCATCACTTGTGTTCTCATACCAAATAGACCAACCTTCAGACAGTAGATGAATAGTTAAGTGAGTAGAAGATGAACTGACTGATCTGCAAAAGGGACCAAGTTAAAGATTAAACATTAGACTAAAAAAAGAATGGACTACCATGCAAAAAAACTTGAGCTCTCAGATACAGTACAGTTGAGCTCTCACTCTCAGATACAATAATTTTTACCAATGGCAGCTAACCAAAACGACGGAGCTCAAGATGAGGTCTGGAAGAAAATAAACTTTCAGAGAGAACTGCTCGTAGGATTGTTAGAAAGGCTGGCCAAAATTCCCTTTTAACTGCAAAAGACCTTCAGGAAGTTTTATCAGACTCTGGTGCACTGTGTTACTGTGCAGCAAGGATTATTACAAAATGTTGATATTCATGATGAAGAGACAGAAGAAAACATTTTCCACCCCAGAATACAGTGTCATTGTCAGGAAAATCAAAATAAGGCCGATGCATTTTGGAAACACATCTTGTGTGTCATGTGTCATGAATTCAACACAACAATAGGTAGACCCTTCCTATTAAAATAACAACTTTAAAATCATTGTGATTCTCATCAGACCTGTAACCAGAAACTGGCTGATAACGCTGTGTAACCTGAGTCATATTTGTGTAATCACTCCACCACCTCAGTTCACATACTTCTTTCACTTCAGATGCCGGTTCTGTGTCTCTCAGTTTGAAAAATGCCTGTAAATTGCATTTTCTTTAGTGGTGGCTCAAAGCATGAATACCACTTCTGGACTGTCACAGGAGCCCAGGTGCAAGAAATACCAATTCTCACATAATACTGCTTTAAAACGTGACTTTCTGGCCACACTGAGCAAAGGTGGGGTTCAGAATTTCATGAAAAAAACATGTTTCCAACTGTTAAGCACAGGAATTGATCATGCTTTGGGCTTGTGTTGCAGCCAGTGGTATAGGAAACATTTACACCACCTCAAAATTCATAATGTACGACCTTAAGAGGCACAAGCTGAAGATGTTGCCCAATGGTCCCCAATTGTTCCCCAACCTATATCATTTCATCTCATTGAGCTATTCACAGTGACAGACATTTTGACCAGTGGTACCCAAACCTTGTCACTGTGTTCTCACAGGATCATTTTGACAACAGGATTTGACAACAGGAATCTATCCCATTGTATTAAAGAATGGATTACAAGAAAGGGCATCACTGATGACGTCAGACACCTTTAATCTGTAGGTCATTGTCCTGCCTGCACTTTAAGGTGAGTTGATAGGTACAAAATATTGATCAGCACACCAGCATACTTTTATTTTATTTTTTTTAGATCATTTCGTTCGTATAAACTGATGAACTGAGTGCTGGAATTGTTGCGTGTGGGCTTTAGCGCCTACTGTAAGTACCTGCAGGCTGTATGCCAGTAGTCTAAATAGGCCCATTCCATGTGATGTCTTATGCAATTAAGCTTGCCTTTAGACACAACAGTCATCACAGTGTTCTTCAGACAGGTCACAGACAGGTGTGTGGTACAATCCACCAACCAAAGCACTGTGATATCTGCTGCATTTTAACCTGAAGAGTTGGAACGGAAACACCTTCATCATACGAGGTTACTAACTTCCAGATTGACTACTGACAGGTACGTCTACACTGAACAGCTTGTTTATAATTCTATACAACTGCTACTTTAAGTAGTAAGTCTAAAGTTAGTCTATACTTTTACAACATATTAAACAATATTACAAATCATTTACACCTACACCATAGATAGAGTGGATGCCATAGAATAACCACTGTTGGTTCCATAAATAACCATTTTTGTAATAGACATGTGACCATTAAATGAATAATGGATAGATTATTTTGGCCTTTTAAAGGTTTTTCACACTCACACATGGCAAACATGGTTCTTCGTGGAACCAAAAGTGGTTCTTCAATGGACTCACTCACACCTTTATTTTTTTTAAAGAGTGCATGGTAACTCAGTATGCAGACTTACACTTTAGTTTCTCACCCTCATAACTACATTACCATCATAATTAACACTAGTTTTATAGACCCTAAAATAGAACCCTGTTGGACTCTATACGCTAAACTCTTACCAAATAGTTAATAGTAGTTTCTGCATTAATAACATGTTCAAAAGGTTAAGTTAAAAACACAGAATATATCATATATAGATCTGGCATATGTTCATTCATTCTACAGCATTTTCTTTTTTGGCTTAACTACGAAACATTTACAACACTTCATATAATGTGCTAACCATGTGCAAACCATGTGCTAACCATGACTGTCCAAAATGTTTATGTCTTTAAGAAATCAAAGGTAAGGAACAGATCTAAGTGACCTAAATCAGTCCTTTCTGTCTTCTCCAAAGAGATTATCCATGCTACGTGATGCTGTAAAACTCAGAAAGGATTACAGTGGTCTCAGGACAGCGGTGACCTTAGGGGCAACCTTAAGAAAAATTACGAATTACGTTCTAGCAAAATTTAAACAAATTATCTTCAGTGGTGATCCGCCATCCATCCAGACATTACTTTTAATTATGCCACATTTCCATTCAAACAGATTAGATAAGGTTATAGAATTGCTATTACAATTATTATAAGTTGCAAAGTACTTTTTTATTTTTTACATTTGCTCATGATAACCAAAAGTAATCCTAAAATATAGGATGAATTAATTTAGTAATTAAGTAAATAAGTAATTTCTTTTTATTATTTAAGGATTTTCCTGTAAAGTTGGCATTTTAGAGATAGGAGCAATCAGTATATAAAGAAAAGTGAATAAAGTCAGAAAACAGAATTCATTGCTGGCAAAACATTACAGGCTAACTAGGCTACTATCTTAAATATGGTGGTAATTTCAATATAACATAAAAATGACAAATAAATATTGAAAAATATTATTGATTAACTATGTATGGTTAATCAATAATATTTTGAGGATAATGAGGATTTCTCATTAGCTGCCCATAAAGCATAACAAATGGAACAGCAACTTAATTATATATGCCTAAAAAAAGAGAGGGACCAAGGGTTCTTCTTGGTTGGGGCTGAAATCTAAAAGTATAGAACCATGATAACTCCAAAGTAGGGCTACAGCGGTATACCACTGTTAAGTATACCATGGTGTGAAAATTGATGGTTATTACATACATACATTCGCTTAAAACTGGTACTGAAAAAATGTAACTGAACAGAGATTCCTACCAATTTCTTACTATTGTATTGTTTATAAACCAAACAATCCATTGATGAATTAATCGATTCATCAATATTTATTATTAAAAAGGACAAATTTTACATATATTTTACCCATATTTTAAACATATATATTTTATTGCTTTAATGGTCAGTGTATTATAAGAAAAATAAAAACATGAACAAGAAGTAGAAAAATTGTGAAACGTTGTACACTGTGATACCATTAATACCATATCGTAAAGTTTTTGGATGATGGTAATTATATTGTAAAAATCTTACTACAAAGGTTCATATGAATCTTTACACACAGTTTTGCCTGGTTGAAGGGTTCTTTAAGTTAAGTTTAAACCTTCTGTAGATGGTTAGAAAGTGTACCACTATTGTTTAAGTCAAAGACCTTTTTTATGTTTTTAAGTAATGTTGATATTTTAAAACAATGACAATAGTTGAAAACTGAAACATACTGTATAATTTTGCTTAATGTTCTAAATTAAGGAGTTCGTTTTTAAACCTTAATGGTTTAAAGATCCCTATTTACCACAAGGACTACTTTGCAGACTTTAAATTTGAAATAAAATCAGCATTATTCTGAGCCAAAGCAATCTGTGCAGTAGGAGTCTGTAGAATCAAGACAGTTTTGCCCTCTAAATGAAATCCTATAAAACATAACTCAATCTCAATCTGCAATGTGTCCTTGTGCAGAAGGCAGAAGGCCAAATTGAAGATCTCCATGGAGGTCCTGTCAAGGCTCTTCCCCTACACAAAAACTGTGGCGGGATTCAAGACCGCCTTCGCCCATGTATTCCGTTTGAAGGACCCGACAGCGGATGCACGGCGAACGGCTCGCACTCGCATCCCCTCCATGAGGAGCCACCGCGAGCTCCATCCACTCCGCAGCCACTTCCGCTCGCCGCTGACAGTGGAGGCCATGAAGAGAAGCGGGAGGGCCTTTACTCCCATTACCACTAAACTGGCGGGATTGTCTGTTCCCATTTCATCACAGAAAGGCACCTACGACTTTTGTCTCTCGAAATTGTCTAGGAAATGTGATGGGAAATCTGAGGTGTATGTATGAAAGAGGCTACGACCATAGCATTCCGTTACCAAAATGTGGACTGTGCTGCTGTACTGTCTGTGCCCTATGTGGATGGATTGCTTTGACAAGCTCACAGGCCTTATGAGCCTGCTCAGTATAGCCTCTTACAACCAGTCCTAATAGGCTGTTAGGTAGCCTACAATAACATATGTGTCTGCTATAAAATAAGACCTACTGCTAAGGAGTAATACGGGATATCACACCACTAGGTGTCAGTAATGATTTAAGGAAGCTGTGTGAGAAATGGTGTAAACATCCAAATGGTACCGATTTGTACCTTGTTTTTCATCATAAAGTTTTGTGTTTGTGAACTGTCGAATAAAGCATTAAAACAGTATAAATAAAATTTCCCTTTACCTGCCAAGTTGGGTTTCACAACAAGAAACATGCAGAAATAGTAGCAACCAAATCATTTCTGATTCAAGATTTAACTGAAAAGTTGTAATTTTGGGGGTTGCTACCCATGTTGTTTTGCTGCAGAGAGAAAGTGCAGAGTCCAGTTTAATCATTTAGCATCTTCCAGACACTTCCCTGCAGGACAAAGGGCTCTCCTTTGACCTTTTGCGCCTTACAGATTGATCACTGTCAATAAAGTAACCCTCTGGACACTTCCAAAGTTTAGGCAGTCAGCATGTGCAGAGGTGGCATTTTGATTAAACAGTAAAGTTAGGGGCATTGTGATACAGGGTCAGTTGTAAGGATATTCCTTCTGTCACGTTAAACATAAACTTCTTTTGAATGAAATTTAACCTCTAAATCGTTCTACCTCCTTTACAGCATTGGTGGAAATTGACAAGTATTGGTATCTCACCTGCAATCAGCTCCACACAAAATACGAAAGCTACTCTTCACAGGCATAGGCAATTATTGTACAAGAAAGGCAGTATATGCAGTGTAAGAAAAGCCTGGAAGTGAAATCTATACTCTGATTATTTGCTGCTTTAATTTCATACTTTGCAAACAACAGTTACTGGTTTCAGTTGTATTTATTTATGGCTGTGGGTCAGTCTTACCATCTTGAGGTGCATCTGGGGTTCTGGGTTTGAATCTTGCTCTGGTCTTTATCTGTGAGAAGTTCAGTGTCTTCTTAGCCCCTGTCCTCTTGGGTTTCCTCTGGATACTCCGGTTTCCAGACACCAGGCACACACAATTGGTCATGCTCATTTGTCCCCTAGGTGTGAGTGAATGGGTCTGTGTGGTACCCTGCGATGGACTGGTGCCCTCTCCCGTGGGGGTATTTCTGCCTTGCACCAAATGAGTAGGCTCTGGACCCACATCGACCCTGACCAAGAAGAAGAAATATATATTAAATAAATGAAAATATAAAAATACTTTAAAAAGCATAGTTTGTTTTAGCAAAAAATACTGTCAGCCCACAACTACACTGCACTATGAAATGCTTTCCAACATTATCAGCCTGTTGTGGTGTTTCCTCCCAGAATTAGGCATCCAGGTTACATAGGTTACAACAGATATGACAATTAAGTGAATTCTGAATGAGAAATGTAAAGTGACTTATCACATCGGTCCTACGCCATTGAAAGAAGGGATTCCAATCACGATTCCACTGAACTAATGGGATTTTGTGTTAAGCCTGTGTATAATAATTTGTATGCATTTGTATGTGTCCCTACTTTTATATTATGCATTATGTAACTGAAATATTAGCATGTAAAGATGGCTGTTACTGCTCTGGGGATTAGTACTACATTACGGGTTTAAAAGAAGGTGTTGCCTTCAAACATACGCATGAAACTAAGAACACACAGCTCAGCAGAGTCAAAGAGAATTAACATAAGAAGGACTGCAGCCTGCTGGGAGTGCTTTCATAAAGTTAATGACAAGGTTTAACAGAGTTTTTACACCTGTAGCCACTGGCGCCACTTTTCAGCAACTTTTATCAGCAGTTTGTGCTTCAGTAGCTCTTCTGTGGAATCAGACCAAGCGGACTAGCCTTCACTCCCCATGCGTATCAATGAGCCTTGGGCCCTTTTGACTGTCACCGGTTTACTGGTTGTCCTTTCCTTGGACCATTTTTGGTAGGTACTGACCACTCTATACTGGGAACTCTACACAAGACCTGTCTGCTGTTTTAAAGATAATTTGGTTCTTGGTTCTCAAAGTATCTCAGATTTTTACACTTGCTGTTTTTTCCCACCCCTTAACAGGTGCCTTAATGTTATGGCTATATGTCTTGCAATTCGGTTCTGAAGTTCATCATTATATGTTATTATAAGGACTAACCTGTCCTTTTTTTAGCACATATATTTCTTTCCATGATCATTTGGTGACTTATGCTATGCTTATTATCATATTTAATGACCTATTAATAATAAGGTATTCAGATAAATTATTTATAATAAATCAGACTAAAAACCTCAGACATACAAAGGAAAACACATTTCCCAGTGTAGTTAGAAATATACTGAATAAGCACCAGAACATGCATGAAACTAATATGTCTGTTAATTACGTATTTTTTTATTGGTGTATAACGCATTAGATTTCATAGCAACAGCTGTAAATGTAGAATATTTTATGCGCCTAGTTTTACATTTAAACTACTATAGACCACGGCCTCCCGACATCACCCTCTCCCCACACTTGCCCCATTTGCACCTAGTTTTACGTTTAAACAGCTGTTGACTTAAAGCCTCCAAACCGTGCCCCCTCCCCACACTTGCCAGACCAATTTGGCACCATGGGAGTAACAGAAACAAGTGGATCTGCGACTAGTTCATGAAAAAGCCCTTTCTTATGTGATACGATTCAGCTAGGCAGCATAAACAAGCCGGTGGACTGAGCCGGTGCCCTGTCAGCATGTTTCTTCTTGCCCTCTGCTATCCGAAACACGTTGATGACCACGGGTTTGAGTTCAAGGGATAGTTGGTCACTCCCTCAAATAACCCCAAAAAAGGGGTTATTCAAAGGAACCTCATTAAAGATACTATTATAAACAGAATCGTGACAACTAAAATCATTGGTTAGGTGTTTACATGGGATTTTATGGTTCAATGTTTATTCTTTCGGGTCAAAAAAGCACATTTTGTGATACTACATAGAACCGCTTTGCGGTGTCCTGTAGTGCTGGGAGAAAGCTAAAGCCAAACTGAAAGGATATGCTGAAATCATAGGGATTTAAATCTATCTACAGTCTCTTATAGAGAAACTACAGTGCTCCACACACCCCTGTCTGCTGTGTGATCCTTAGAAGACATTACCCAGAAGGTGAAAGAGAGACCCCTAAGCTGTTCCTGGATGTTCTGTTGAAAACCTTATGGGGTAATTGTGGTTGCGAGGTGTTTTAAGCATTAGCCAAGCTCACTGGAAGCAAAATTACTGGTACCAGAGGTAAAATGATGTTTTCTTTCTCAAGTACCTCTGCAATTCCCTCCAGCTCTAACTTTAAAGACTTTTCAGGTTGTTATCAAGTGATTAACTTCCTCAGACGTCTTTCTTAGGAGGACCTCCCACGTTTTAACCAGCACAAATAAACACACCGACACTGGGCTGAAGAGCCCCAGCTTTCTCACTCCTGTGCCTTCGGGCAGTTCTACTGGGGACTTCACCGGCGAGTTAGAGCTGGACGATGATAACCACATGGGCTGTAAGGTCAACACGCTGACATTACATCTCCTTCAGTCCTCTGAGGAGCTAAACTCCCCCCCCCTGCCCTGTTCAGGCAAACGGCTAACGGCTAACGCAGCAGCTCCATGGGTCCCCTTCAGAGAGACGTGTGCCTCAGGCTCAGTTTGCCCATCTTTTTCACGGCTTTCCTCTTTTTCGTCGACGTGTTTATTGAAACCAAATCCTGCCATACGGACACGAGCGACCAGCTCTTCAACTTCAGCCAGGGAATCGACGGAGACTACATCTCCCAGCGGTCCCTGGAGTGGCGGAGTAATACCAGTAATCACATTAACGTAAGTAGTCTGAATGTGCAGAGCCGCAGCACGGCGGCTTTCGAGTAGAGCCTGTGGTTTTAAGTCTTTCTGGAGTCAAATAATAATAAGCAGAAAATGTTTCACCTCATAGTTGCCGTCCTATACGATGGTCTTCTGCTGTGACTGAGTCAGTTGTGTGCCTGTAGGGCTCCGTGTGTACAGTGGAGAGCTCCTTTGCTTACGGCCAGGCGACTTACATGACCGGGCTGCTGGTTGGCTCTATATTCGGAGGCGCTCTGTCTGACAAGTGTGTGACTATTATCCAAGTTTTCTATAATCCAGAATGAGTGAGATGAATGGATAATGCGTGTGTGTGTGTGTGTGTGTGTTTATGATGACGTCTCTAATATGCAGGTACGGGAAGAAGTTCCTGCTGGTGTGCTGCTCAGTGCTTCACGCCTTGGTCGCGCTGCTCACCGCCTTCCTCCCCGACGCGCTGTTCTACCTGTGCGCGCGCTGCGTGGCGGGCATCGCCTGCTGCGCTGTTCACATCTGCACCTACAGTCTGGGTTAGTGTTCACTCACGCGCGCTCCTGTTTATCATTCACCAACACTGAAGACAGTGTTCTAGGAATTTAGCTAGTTTTCTTTATTAAATAGAATAAAAAAAACACCTGAAAACAAACAAACAAAAAAAAAACAACACGATTTTTAAAACCTTTTCTTAAAAGAAAAAAATAAATAAATAAAATAATAATAATGTTCCTAGATTTTTCCTTAAGGGTACTGTGGCCTCATACTGGTCTTAGACTGCATGACCAAAAAAAAAAAAAAAGCCTCTAAAATTCAGTTTAAAGAGTTGCTCAAACTATTTGATAAAATTTTAATAGCTAAAACTAATGTCTAATGTAACAATAGTAAAAGTGGAGATGACATTCGTGACAACTTGCAAGGCTACTGTACAACCGGCCTATGTAAGAAAACCATGAAGAGTGTGAAGAAACTCTCCAACACTTTCTTAAGAGGGTATTTGAGAATGATATTTTTTGGAGATTTGTATTAAAGAACAGTTTATGCAGTTTTCATGAAGATTCTGACATTCACCAGTGTTGTCTTATTTGGGATTTGTTCAGTTTACGATGTATAGCACCTTTTGCTAAGTAGTTTTACAGAAATCCAGTAATGAAACAAAGCATCAAAAACCATAAAAACCCCGGTAAGCAAGTCAAAAGCCACAGTGGCAGTGAAAAGCTCCCTCAGAGCTGGAGGAGGAAACCTTGGGAGGAACCAAGATCACGGGGGGGATCATCCTCCTCTGGTCTAAACTACTTATGAATAATTGAGAAAAAGTGATAGTAGAAGCACAAAAGTGTGTTGCTACGCTCAGGTATACTGATGTGGTCATATTAGTTATGGTTAATAGTAGTAATAGTAGTAATAATAATAATAGCAGCTATTTGAAGATTAATAGAGTGTGAGCAGGCAGCATGTACCGCCTGCCACCAGCAAGGGCCCAAAGTAGGAAAGCTGGTGGGGTTGGAGCAAAGAACTCCAAGCCCCAGAATTCCCAGCGGTAATCAACGCTGACCAGACCCACCTTTGTGGCACGGTATAAATTCACCAAGCACACACCACAAGAGGAGTAGTTTCATTTACTCATAATAAAACTGCACTTGAGTCCAAACCCCACACCACACCGTAACATAGAGTCCATGTAACTTCAATGGAATCGGTAATGGAGGGTGGGTAACTAGTCCGAGGCAGGTAGCAGTAGCTGGAGGGTGAACAGCTGGTCTGTGCCGCGTAACAGGGGAGGCTGGACAGGCGGGCAGTCATATACTTGGAAAAGGGTAAAGGGATGGAATTTGTGTTTGGACTGATGGAGTACAGAGGATGTGAACAGAAAGTAACACAGACGTGGGAGTACCCTGATACTATTGGCATCCGTCCACCTGGTTTTAGCAAGGGTCTGACTGCAGCATTTTGAACTAGCTGAAGTTTCCTGGAGCATCCTGACAATAGTGCAATGCAATAGTCTAGCCTAGAAACAAGAAAGCCATGTAGTCATTTTTCTGCTTTTGAGCCCGAAAGGAGCCTGTTTTCTCACTGTCTAGGCGGAGTAAGTTACGCAATATCCAGCATTTCACGCCTTTTACACATAGGGTTGTCATCAGGTTTGGCAGATATGTACAGTTGTGTATCATCTGTGTAACAGTGGAAGTTAATGCCATATTTGCTTATAACTTTACCCAGTGGCAACATGTATAGTGTGAATAATAACGGTCTTGAGATAGGGCCTTGAGGGTTTCCACTTTTGTATAATTGGAAGATGCATCATTTACCTTGATCTTATCTATTGTGGAATCGTATCTGTTGTGAACATTTTATCTCACCACAGAGTCTTGGTGTGGTTTACCCATCTTTCTTAAGAGGAACAGATTTGTCAGTACCCAGGTTTTGTGCACATTTATGTAATGGCCAAAGCACCTGTAAAATCACACACTTCCAATCTCATATACTTAAACATCTTTTAACAGCTAGCTCTAACACAGCAATTCACTTACTTTTTCTAGCCTGAACTGTGAATGTTTACTCAGAATGCTCAATAAAAGATATGAACAGTCCAACTGCTTGAGCATTATTGCTTTAGAAAGATTGTGACTTAAATAATGATCAGACCACATTTTATTAGTACTCAGTGCAGAATTCCAGTTCATTCCAAATGGATAAATGACATACAATGACTACTTGAAAAGGTTTTATATGAAGTTATATAAATGGTTTTGTTGAGGCAGTGGCAAAATCCATTTTGTGCTACTTTTACCAAAAAATAGTTTTAATATGAAATTATTGAAACTATAGTCTTAAGAACTTTGATTTCACATCCTGTAATTTTCCTGTAAAACCTTTTTATAGTAATTTATAATACATTTATTAAATAGAATTTACTTTACTGTAGAAATGCCTGTAGTGATGGTTCATTTGTTTTTCATAAAGGTACTTTTGAACAAAAGTGTGGGCTGTATAAAGCAGCCCAGGTGCTGATTCTACCAGAACAGAATTATAGATAAAGAAATCAAGAACTAAATGTATGAATGGCCTTAAATGCAACTGTGGAGAATGTAGATTTCTTTGCTTAAAAATATATGGAGTATAAACTAGCCACAAAACCTCAGTGTGTTGGAATATCATTCTAAGGAGGCAGTAACTGATGTGCTGATCTGCTTTTGCAGGGGTGGAATGGAGTTTACCGAAGTATCGCATCTGGCCGACCACTTTACTCTCCTTCATCTTTAGCTTGGGCATGATGGCGCTGGCTGCTGTGGCTTACCTCACCACAGGCTGGATGCAGTT
This sequence comes from Salminus brasiliensis, assembly GCF_030463535.1. NCBI lineage: Eukaryota > Metazoa > Chordata > Actinopteri > Characiformes > Bryconidae > Salminus > Salminus brasiliensis. Next base: position 21,071,047 of record NC_132887.1, read on the forward strand.
CCACCTGGCCCTGGCCATTCCACAGATCCTCTGTCTGCCTCTGTACTTGTTAGTATCTGTGCTATAGTTGTTATTACGTGGAGCTTTTTCTAAATGTGCAGATTCATTCAATTCTGATTTCCTTTACGTTCAGCTCAATTCCAGAATCTCCAAGGTGGCTCCTTCTGAATAAGAGGATGCATGTTTTAGAGGACTATCGCAACAGGAGTCCTGAGGACAGGCATTATCTTGATTTGGTAAGATGACTATGAAGCTCACAGTGAGTAAGAAATAATGTAGATATGTGTGCTTTTACTTATAAACACACTTCTTCTAACGTAAGATTTATGTATTTTTTTATTGATGACTGCAAAACTTCATTGTGTTTCATTGACAGCTTTTGGAGACAGCAGGGAATGAGAGTCAGAAGGCAAACAAAGAGGAGACAGATCGTAGAAAAGTTTCTGATTTCACCCATTTTAAATCACCCACTATACTCCTGCGCCTGTTCGTCATGAGTTTCATTGGGTAGGTAAGTTTGTTCAGTTTTTGTGTTGCGCTTATTAAAAAACAAAACCGTCCCCAGCTGCTTTTATTTCATGGGGTTTCATAAACAATTTTCTAAAATAACTGATTCAATATTTTATGGTATGATATTCCTTCAGAGACAACAAAACACTATTAAATAAGTTTAGTCATTTTTCAGGTTTTCAGAGGAATTTTTCAGTTTCCGGGGGGAAATGACCTTTAGCCCTTAAGAATGTCTTTCATGTGGTGTTGTCGCAAAGCTCAGGTTTCTCAGTGGACAACTTAGAGTGACATAACTGTTTACTTTGTGGCTTTATTCAACTGAATCCACTGGACAGTGGACACGGGTGCTGTATGTGTTGCAACGCAATCATCTGCATCATCTGATTTTACTAATTAACTCTTCATTTCTGTAAAGGAGAGTTGATTAGTAAAGTAGTAAAGAGGGTTTTTTTTGCTTATTTAAGTTAAATGATGCCTTCGAAACCCACCCAAAAAAAAATGAAACAGCAAGCTCTCCATACATAGTTAATTACCATTAAGATATTGTCGGCCTCTGGTTTTATAATTAGATGTTTATTAAGGCATTAAAATTAGGGTTTAATGAGTTTTAGTGATGCCTATAAATAACCTCACTTAAGAATATGGGACACTTCTTGTTGTATTACTGATTCATTAAGCTCATGTTGACTCTAAAGCTTCAATAAACTCACAGTAAGCCAAAGTGAACCAAAGTGCTGGCAATGACTCCCTAAAAACATAGATCATTCATGCTCAGTGGTTTGCATAACAGGCTTTTAAGCCTTATCCATTATGATCTGTACTAGTACATACATACATACATACAGACAGACAGACAGACAGATAGATAGATAGATCACTTTATTTGTCCCATGGGGAAAGTCAGTTTTTACAGCAGCAAAATCAAACAAGAGAGCAGCATAATAAAGGCACTTAAAATAATAGTAAGAAGTGGCAAATAGGAAACAGTAAACCTGACTATAAATACAGCTATATTAATAAATACAGCTATAATATACATAATATAACCCAATTATATAATAAGAAGTACTACAAAAAGTGATTACAGTGCAGTAATTACATTAATATAATGTAATATACAGAATGATTTATGTGTAATGTAACAGTGCAGTAACTACATTAATATAGTACAGTATAAGTGATAAACAATAGAGTTTTAAAGTGGCAGTGCAGATGACAGAGCTGTGTGGCAGAACATAGTGATGAACAGAATAGTGTCCAATTGAGAAACAGCGGGACTTTTCTGTTAGTACACTCAGTGGACAATAATTTCCCGGCACAGTGACGAGGCGTTGTACAGTGAGATCGCTGTTGGGAGAAACGATCTCCTGTACCGTTCCTTGCTGCAGCGGAGCTGAAGGAGCCTGTTACTGAAAGTGCTCCACTGCTTGACCAGTAGATCATGGAGGGGGTGGGAAGTGTTCTCCAGAATGGCAGTGAGTTTGCTCAGAGTCCTCCTTTCCACAACCACCTCAAAGCCTTCCAGAGAGCAGCCCAGGACTGATCCAGCTTTCCTAAACAGTTTGTTGAGCTTACTGGCATCTCCACTCCTGATGCTGCCTCCCCAGCAGATTGCAGCAAAGAAGACAGCACTAGCAACAACAGACTGGTAGAAGGTCTCCAGCATATTGCTGCACATGTTAAAGGACCTGAACTTCCTGAGAAAGTAGAGTCTGCTCATCCTCTTCCTGTACACAGCCTCTGTGTTGGCCTTCCAGTCCAGTTTGCTGTCCAGGAGGACACCCAGGTATTTATAGGTGTCTACCCGCTCCACATCCTGACCCGTGATGGTAATGGGACCGGTCGTGGTCCTCTTCCTCCTGAAGTCCACCACCATTTCCTTGGTCTTGGCCACATTGAGAATCAGGGGATTCCTCTCACTCCACACAACAAAGCTGTTAACCAGGTCCCTGTATCCTCCATCCTCATCATCCCTGATGCATCCGACTACCACAGAGTCATCAGAGAATTTCTGAAGGTGGCAGAGTTCTGACCTGTACTGGAAGTCAGTGGTGTACAGGGTAAAGAGAGGGGAGAGAGAACAGTTCCCTGTGGTGCTCCAGTGCTGCTGACTAAGCACTCAGACCGGTTGGATCCCAGCTGCACATACTGGGGTCTGTCAGACAGGTAGTCCATGACCCAGGCAACAGTGGACCTGTCCACCTGCATTCTGTCCATCTTTCCCCCCAGCATCAGAGGTTGGATGGTGTTAAATGCACTTGAGAAATCTAAGAAAATGATTCTCACTAAGGAGTTGTTCTGGTCCAGATGGGCGTGTACCTTCTGCAGTAAATAGATGACAAGTCAAGTCAAGTCAAGTGGGTTTTATTGTCATTTCAACTACATACAGAGTACACAGTGAAACGAAACAACGTTCCTCCAGGACCATGGTGCAACATAGACAGTGCATACAAGACACAAGTGCAACACAAACAAACAAGTGCGGACAGACAACACAACACAGTACAGACCAGAGAATAATAAATAATTACGGTAGTGTGCAAATTGTGCAATGTGCAATAAATAGAGTCCAGTGAGGTAGTAAAGTTATTAGTGCAAATGCTTGTGCAAAAAATGCTTCCCATGTTATCTGGGGTAAAATGGTTGGAAAGAGAGAGAGAGAGGGAGAGTGTACATGTACCAGAAAGATATCAGTTCGGAAGTTGAGTTGTGTTGAGGAGTCTGATGGCTTGGGGGAAGAAGCTGTTGCAGAGTCTGGTCGTGTTGGACCGGATGCTGCGGTACCTTCTTCCTGATGGCAGGAGGGAGAACAGTCTGTGTGAAGGGTGGGTGGAGTCATCCACAATGCTGGTTGCTTTGCGGATGCAGCGGGTGGTGTAAATGTCCATGACGGAGGGGAGAGAGACTCCGATGATCTTCTCAGCTGTCCTCACAATGCGTTGGAGGGACTTGCGGTCAGAGGCTGTGCAGGTCCCAAACCAGGCAGTGATGCAGCTGCTTAGGATGCTCTCTATGGTTCCCCTATAGAAGAGGGTGAGGATGGGTGGAGGGAGACGGGCCTTTCTCAGCTTCCGGAGGAAGTAGAGACGCTGTTGGGCTTTCTTGGCTGTAGAGCTGGTGTTCAGGGACCAGGTGAGGTTCTCCGCTAGGTGGACACCAAGGAACATGGTGCTCTTAACGATCTCCACAGAGGAGCCGTTGATGTTAAGCGGAGAGTGGTCCGGTCTTGATTTCCTGAAGTCAACAACCATTTCCTTGGTCTTCTCTACATTCCAGTGAAGGTTGTTGACTGTACACCAGTCTGTCAGCTGCTGCACCTCCTCTCTGTATGCTGACTCGTCGCCTTTGCTGATGAGACCCAGCACAGTTGTATCATCGGCGAATACCACAAGAGAGGACTCAGTACACTGCCCTGGGGTGCCCCAGTGTTCATGGTGATGGTGCTGGAGCTGCTGTCCCCGAACCGGACTAACTGGGGCCTTCCTGTCAGGAAGTCCAGGATCCAGTTGCAGAGGGGGGTGTTGAAGCCCAGCAGGCTTAACTTCCTGGTGAGGTTCTGTGGGATAATGGTGTTGAATGCTGAACTGAAGTCTATGAACAGCATTCTGACGTAGGTGTCCTTCTTCTCCAGGTGGGTAAGGGAGAGATGAAGGGTGGTGGTGATGGCATCGTCCGTGGAGCGGTTGGATGCAAATTGCAGGGGGTCCAATGAAGAGGGCAGTTGGTTCTTGATGTTCCTCATGACTAACCTCTCGAAGCACTTCATGATGATGGGCGTGAGAGCTACGGGACGGTAGTCATTGAGGCAGGACACCGTGGACTTCTTTGGCACGGGGACGATGGTGGTGGTCTTGAGGCAAGTTGGGACAGTGGAGCTGCGCAGGGAGACGTTGAAGATGTCCGTGAGAACATCTGTCAACTGGTCTGCACACTCTCTGAGCACTCTGCCGGGGATGTTGTCTGGTCCTGCAGCTTTCCGTGGGTTGACTCTGCGCAGTTTTCCTCACGCCCACTGCAGTCAGGCACAACACATGCTCGTCCGGCTTGGGTGTGGTCTTTCTCACCAACGCGTTGTTCTGTGCCTCAAACCGTGCATAAAAGTCGTTCAGGGCATCGGGGAGGAAGGCATCACTGTCACAGGACGGTGGCATTGTCCTGTAGTTTGTGATTTCCTGGATGCCCTGCCACATGCGCCGTGTGTCACCCGTGTCCTTAAAGTGGTTGTGGATTCTCTGGGCGTGTGCGTGTGATGTGAGGGCCACAGGTCTATAGTCGTTTAAGGAGGAGGTGGTAGACTTCTTTGGAACAGGAACCAGGCATGATGTTTTCCACAGCACTGGCACCTTCTCCTGTTTAAGGCTCTTGTTGAAGAGGTGCTGTAGGATACATACATGGAGATCTGCGAAAGAATTGTGAAAGAATTAATTGTAAATTGTAGTTGTAATAATGCACAATTAACACTTTGTTAAGACCCTGTTACGTAAATTATTAGTCTAATAAGTGAGTAGTGATGAGTGTAACATACAGCACCTAAAATGTCCAGTACACGATTTGCGGAAGATGGGCAGATGTTAGTTTAATCCTTTTAAAAACCAAAAGTTGATGAAATGTGAATATAATAATATAAATAATAAACAAATTCTTGCATGGAACTTTTAATGACATAAGAGATTTAATTTTTTGCACCTAACGTACTGTTAATAGATAGTAGAGTTCATGATGCAGACTGACTGATTAAATACTTATTTTGTGCTTTTTAGACTCTACTTTAGGAGGCGTAGAATATGAAACACTTCCAGTTGTGTTGGTGACTAATTAAACTCACAAAATTTATCATTTCACACATACCTAATAACTGGTTGTGCCATCTTTAGCAACACAAAAGCAAAGCTTCCTAGAACTGAAGATCAATCTTTTTATTGCTGTGGAGGAATTACAGCCTTTTTTCCTTCGCAGAATGTCTTTCATTTAGCCACATTGGATGGCTTTTGAGCATGTCCTACCACAGGATCTCAAAGGGGTTCAAGTCAGGACTTTGAGCAGGTCACTCCAAAACAGTAATTTTATGGAATTTCCTAAACCATTGCTAAAAGCATGTGTAAAAAAACAGCTAAATGTGGTCTAAACAGCACAAAATGTCTTTAGGACCAAATCTGTGTGTAGCTGCTTTAACAGTCATGACAAAACGCTGTGACATTTTTACCAACCAGCAAAAACAACAGACCTCAGACAGACAGTTCTCAATGTGGAACAGCAGACGAAATCCTGAAATAGGTTAGAGATCATGTGCACCTCTGTGCACCATGTTCAAGAAGAGTGGGCTACAATGGACTCTGATGTAATCCTTACCTGACAAAATTGGCGCTGTTATAGGCAGGGAGATAATGGCGTTATAAAACTAGAGATGTGGCATAATTTTTATGTTATACTAAGCCAACATATAAAACATATGTCCCCAAACGTTTACTGGCCAGTGTATGAATTTTCATCTTGTTCTCAGGTTAGCATCTGCCCTCACCTACTATGGGATCTGCTTCAGCATTGGGAGTTTTGGGGTGGATATCTACTTGGCTCAGTTCTTCTCAGGGTTGTCAGAGTCTCCGTCCCTCCTCCTACCCCTTCTGCTGGCACGATGGGGACGTAGACCTTTCAGCATGGCGAGTCTGCTGCTTAGCGGCACTGGCTGCTTGCTCTCTCTCCTTGTCTCCAGATTCTGTGGTAAGGAAGACAGTCTGCAGATATAAAAATGTTCCATTTAATGTCATAGACTAGACATGGAACAAGAGGTAGGAACCTTAAGAACCAAGAACCAAAGGGGAAACCACCCTTTTCTGATTGATGCTGGAGAGCAAGAAAGCAAAGTAATCAGAGAATACCAATGGTTATTGTGATGGTCAATGTGAGAGCATGACAGGAGTTATCAAGGTAGAGTGAAGTTAAGGAGAGTACTGATGAGAGTCCACATCTTGTGGACAATCAAGAGGTCAACAGACATCACACACAAAAACCTTGTATCCCCAAAATTTTACAGGAGGAGGACAAAACCTTCTTAACTTTCAATGGAGGTCAATGTACAAATATTAGATTTTTCATTTTGGAGCATTTCTGTCACCCATTAATCTTGAAATTCTGACACTGCAAAGTGAACAGTGAAAAACAAAAAAAATGAGATTTAAGATTTTTGCAGGTCAGCAAATATAAAAACATAATAAGTCATAGGAATTTAGCCATGTTTAAATGATAGCATCCATACATCAGTAAACTAAATAAATTATCCATGTTACAAGAGGTTCAGCAAAAACGTATTTAGTAGGTATGCTTTCAGTCTAGAAAAACTGCACATGCCTCATTTCTATGTCCTTAGACATACCTGCTCTGGTGATGGCACTGGCTCTGATAGGGAAGCTGTGTGTGCAGGCAACCACTTGTGTTTCTCTTCTCTATGGCATTGAGCTCTTCCCTACTGTCATAAGGTAAGTCCTAAATTTTCCAAAAGAAGACTGTCATTAAAGGTACTCTCACGCTATAATGTGACTACAATTCATGCTATGCTGTTCCTAAAACAGATTCATCCGCTACACCGTCAATTTCTGTGGTCTTTCTGTGGTTCTGTGGGGGCTGCAAAGTCACACCTCAAAAAAACAATGTTTTTTAATGAGGCTGTGCACAACAGCACTGAGGCTGAAATCCTGGCACTGTTTGAGTTCTCTATGCATCCTGCAGGATTTGTGTCATTACTGTGTTAAATCAATAAGAATGAGACCACAAAAAGGCATAGTAGATGACATGGGCTTGACATTTACAATGACAGTGATTCCTAGTAGTTGCTGTATGCCTGGCAGCTTCCAGAGCTGGCTAAAAATTAGGGGTGGAAGAAAATATTAATAATATATCAAAGTACTAAGATATTTCACTTTTTTATTTGACTGAATTTGAATAGATTCTGCAAAACACACAGATTTGACATTAATAGTTTACATGTAAAAACAGATGGCAGACAGTAGTTCATTTTATGTTGTGCTGTACTCGGTCTTCAGATCCCACTGGTCTTATACTCAGATTGTATGCATAGGATGGTATGTTCAGTCTAGTATATCGTCTTACTTACAGTCTCACAATATATCACTATATATTAATTTGTAACCCCTGTATCATGATACATATCATATCATATCAGTTCTTGCCAATACGTAGCCCTATGAAGCTTTAACTGTAATTATAAACACTTATATATATACTATGTTTATGAATATATTACCATGGTTATGAATGTTGCAAAAGATTTATATTGCAGTCACATCTGTTTCAGAAACTTGTGGATACAATCTACAGTATGCTACAATCCTCATTAAATTTTATCTCAGTGTGAAGCAGCATCTGTTATTAAACACTACAGTTACTACAAATCTCTTACAGGCAGAAGTGTGTTGGTCTAGTCAGCCTATGTTACCGGGTGGGCTGCATTGTCAATGCAGTGGTGGCCCCCAAAGGTGGGGTCTCTCTTGGAGCCATGATCTGTTACAGCAGTGGGCCCATCCTGGGTGCCGGACTATGCTTACTGCTCCCAGAGACCAGCGGCATCCCTTTACCAGACACCGTCCAGGACTGCGAGAAACAACCCAGGCTGGAACTCGGGTCCTGCTGTCCTCAGTGAGACACTCTTGTATTTAACACTTGATGTCATGTCTACAGCTCTTGATTTCTGTGTTGATGAATAATAAAACGTAGTCTGTTCATTAAATGTAGTGACAATTATAGACACACACAATCTGACTAAACTAGTAACGCACAAACAGTTGGACTGTTCATGCCTGAGCACATTGAGTAAACATCCACAGTGCAGGCTAGAAAAAGTAAGTGATACTCTGTGTTGATGGCTTCAAGAGGTAACTGGTAAAAGGTGTTTCAAGTAAGCAGATGAGATTGGAAGTGGGGGTTTTACAGCTTACCAGGCACACAAAGCCTGACAAGTGGATAGTTTCTAAGAGGAACAGATTTGTCAGTAGCCAGGATGTGTGTGCCTTTATGTAATGGGCAAAGCACCTGTAAGATCCACACTTTTAAATCTCATCTACTTTAAGGCAAACAACATTTTACAAGACAGCAAAGGACATGTTATGAAACATGAAACTGGACAATTTCTAGCCTTCTCCAGTTGTACATCTCTATGTACAACTATTTGTGTGTTTTCAGTGTAGTTAGGCTGCGTTTGTCAATAACTGTGACTTTCGTAATGATCAGAGCACATTTTTATTAGTCATCAATGCAGAAATCAATGGTGTGATGCAACAGGTAATACCACTGAGCAACCACACCATGTCGAAGACCAGGGTTTGATTCTTGGTCTGGGTGACTATGCTGCGCTACACCAATAAGAGTCCTTGGGCAAGATTTCTAACACTACACTGTCCCACCTCCGTAATATGACAAAACCTTGTATGTCACTCTGGATAAGAGCATCAGCTAAATGCCATAAATGTAAATGTAAATCCAGCTAATTCCAAAGAAGTTAGAGTTAGTACACTTACTTTCTTCCCTTTATATATATATATATATATATATATATATATATATATATATATATAAATCAAATATAAAAAAGTACAATGTAGACCCTATTGTACTGATACTTTTTACATGATCCAGAATGCAGTTGTCTTTTGAATATTTATATGTAATGATTATGAAATTATTATTATAACTGAATTCTGTCAGTCTAAATTTATTGCATCGTGAGAAAAGGTTCTAGAAATCAGCTCTTGTGGAGTCTGGCTCATTTGGTTTGCAGTCTAGCAAGCTTTTCTTTTTGTGCAGCAGACTGTTAGATGAGCTGCTCTATATTGAGCAATGTGTGCTTCCAGATCCTTTTTAGCTTCCATATATTTTTAGTCACTTGTTTTAATAGTACTTGGAACTCTCTATTAAAAAGGTCACTGAGCTTTCATCTGTATGGACCGTTCAGGCCTGCACAATATTGAATCCTCTGCATATAACAATCTATTCCTAACCAGTCACGTTCTGTTTAAAAAAATGGAATAATGGTGTTGAAGACACTAAAATCTAACCTCTATAACATCTAAAATTCTGCTGTCTGGTTCTTTTAAATAAGCCACAGTCTTCTGAACTACAGTGATCTTAGCCTACAAGATGAATGTAGTAATCTTTGTGGTAATCTTTAAAGCAGATTGAAAAAAAGTGACATTCATTTTGTAAAATACTCCATATTAAAGTATGTATTAGCATGCCAAAGAATGCTTTTTTAGTATTCAAGTTAGTATTTAGAAGTATTTATTGTTCCTTATTTATTGTTAAATATCTGGCTTTGGTTGGGACAAAAATGCTCAGACGCAGTATTATGAGTCTGTTTACAACCCTGTTATTTTGCCTCAGAATGAACCCCCCTGCTTTTATTAGCTGGTTCACGACACCAGGACAGCTAACAGCTTCTAGCATAGCTTAGTGTAGCTTTTTGTAATAATTCACAGGTTTTGCTGTCCTCTCTGGGTCTTCTCAGTGTCCAGTCTGCATGGTGCGTGGTTAGGTAGCTAAAGAGATCATAGTAAAGTCTGGTAAGGTTACATTTTAGCTCCCCCCTCCGGCTGTTGCATCCAGCTACCTTTATTGGCTTCCCTCAGTGCATGGATTTCCACGGTCAGCTGTAGCTTCCAGCTACAGCTTTACCAGGTCGGCTAACATTAACTTTTAGTCTTTTTAGCCTCGAAGTAGCCATTGCACTTAGCCTCAAAAGGCCTTCACCAGCCGGCTGGGTGTATGTAAACTTGAAAGTGTAAATAAAGAGTCAAGACTGTTGTGTAACAGTTTTAAAGCTTTGAAATTGGCACATTTTACAGCTCACTGAGGTCCACAGTATGTCCACAGCACGTCCATGTATCAAACTCTCATTATTCAACTCTACCAAGACACAGTTTTCCATTCTAGGACATGGAAATCCTTCTCAAGCAAGTCAAGTTTGTCCATACTGCTGCTGTGATATTTGCCATGATGCTCAGGGCAGACAGATCAAGCTGTCTTTTAAAGACTTGAAGATGGAACAATAAGCCGTCAGACTTATTGGGACTGTGTTGTGAATCACTTAACTGCATTCTGCAAAGGAGGAAAACATGGTAGTCTTATATATCATCTAAAAGTTAAAAATGCTGATAATTCTCATTCTTTGAACGAGTAAATGTGCTGCTCCAAGTGTTGAGGTTTATGAATTTGGCCAATTCTCTCTCTAAATAAACACAGATTTATCCTTAAGGTCACTCAGTGCAAAGACAACAGCAATAGTTTCCTATTAGGCACCACACTGTGGTATAGTTCTACACCCATTTTCTAATGACGCTTTATAAGCTACAGTCATTGTTACTGACTGAACCATTAATGTGGTTTTTGCTCCTTTTGACAGGTGGTCATCAAAGCGCAAGCCAAAACAGGAAGCCGCTTTTACTAAGGTAAAGGACTTGGAGAGCCAACTGGAATCCAACCCTTCCTCCAGCACTTCACCATGAACGTTGAATCTTCTGCAAAACAGGTCTACTCCATTGTCCCTTTCAGCAAAGATGTGAAGTGGTCTGGCTTAGAAACTCTGCTGCCTCGGCTGCCTTCATAATCATTATAATCTTAAGTGTTTATGTATATAAAATTTGAAAGTCCCTGAAAAGTGCCAACCAGTCGAAATGCAAGCAGCAACCGTACTTTGGACCGCAGGGCAGAATTTCATAGATGTCCGTAGATTTTTGTTTTGCCTCTGCTGTTCAACAGGGCAAATGCTTTTCACATGATGCTGTAGACAATGTTACGGACTTCAGTGCTTACTGACCATATGAATGTGTCCTGGAGACACAGGATGTCCTGGAAGAACCTCTCCCTTAGTGAGAACTGTCTGTGAACCCAGATCCATGTGCTGCATGCCGGAGGCTGATGCAGGAATGGTTACAAAAGCCTTTTTCTTCAAGATGGTAACACAAATGCCAGTAGAACCTCTTTACAGAATGTCTTACACAAACACACACACACACACACACACACACTTGGGTCAGTTGTTTTTTCTAAGCTTTTTTCAGCCTTTTAATTTGAGCACCTATTTGTTCAATATGAATTTTATGCTTATATCTATTCATTTTCATAAAGAATAAAGCTCCTTTTTGTAACCATCTTGACTGCCATGTGTTGATTATGATGTGCTAATGAACATGATTCCATACTGTTGGTCTAGATCACAGGATCCTGGAGTACAGCATACCCACTGGAACTTAGAAAGGACCCAGTATCCCAAAAGCAACCTTTAAAGAACATTGATCCAGTCTTTGTCCCCACTTTCCTGCAGCCTCTACTCGTCCAGGAAGGCATTACACTGGGGTCCAGTTTCCTAGACTCCTAGGGATTAAGACTAATCCTGAAATACATAGCATTCCATCCAAGCATCATCTTATCTGCTTCTTCCTTGTCAAGAAATCTTCATTCATTCTGAATGGAGATTTCCTATTGAACAAAAAATACTGTTTATTACTTACTGCGTGTCCAGTAAACTGGCATGTTAAATGTTGGAACATTGCATTCAAGATTTGATTGGATTCAGCCACAAAAATATTAGCAGTTGGTTACTGAGGTCATATAAACACCACTCCAGCTCATTTTAGGAGGTACTAGATGGGGCTGAATGGCATTGGACATAGTGACCTTAAGCTCATGTGCAGGTGCTCCCAAACGTGTTGCACTTTATTGCTATTGTATTTCTCACACTCACACACACACACACACACACACACACACTGACCTGTGCAACCAATGGTCCACTATTCAAATAATACCATCAGTGATATTATGGTGGTCCCTTTCCATTGATGGAATAGAGTAAGGGTAATTAATTATGCAGCAACAGATGAGCTACAGTTAGTAGCATTACATCTACCTAGTACATCTATAGGTAGGTGGACCTGATTTGGTGCAGAGGTGGCTCAGCAGTTCCAGCTCTGGGCTATTGATGACAGGGTTCGATACCCAGGTTCGGCCCTTGAGCAAGGCCCTTACTCTCATTGCTGTGTGTCCACACATGTTTGATACAAATGGTGAATGTGAACATGTGGTCAGTTAGTTAATTAATGAGGATTCATTCACCATTCATTGGTGGTTCAAGATTTATTACATGAGCGCACTCCACACCTTATTCAAATGCCTACTCTACAGGCATTTGTACAGTCCTTCTATCAGAGAAAACAGATGATCAAAAGGCAAAAAAAAAAAATTAAGGAGGTTGCATCAAACATCTTTAGCATTCAGGCAGCGGTGTGCGAGTAGTGGGAGTAGTTTTCTTTGGCTTTTTTATAGAGATGTTGAAGCTTATCGGTCCAAATGCTTCCTTATATGATGGTCATTTGTAACTTATTGCAGTGGTTTGTGGTAATGGTATGATAATTGATGAGATGTGCATGCGTAACCTATTTGCGAACCATTGTTACTCATTAGCATACGCTCGTCCTAAACAAACTGCTGGTGGAAAGTTTTCGGGAAGGTCCATTATACTTGTAATTTACTCACAGATTTGCTCATGTTTTCACAAAGGATTTATGAATGGAGAACGCTGAAACCTCTTTCCCATAAAGAAATAAGTACAAGTTAAATGATGAAACTAGGAATGATTATTGGCTGTTTGTATTTATACATACACTGTGTCTGGTCTTTGCGGTGTGAGGTCATTTTAACTCTTTAAAGCCTGGACCCTCACATAACTGGCTGAAAATTCTAATTTGTGAAAGCTGGAGTGTTCATTTGGCCTTTTTAAAATAACATTTTCCATATATGACTTTAATTTTTTGTTCCACACTCAAAGCCCCATCTCCAAAAGTGCATAGCTCAGAGGGTAGAACAGAAAGCAGGACAGGTATCAGAGGACCGGAAGGGAAACTTTCAAACATATAGAATGAACGACAGCCATTGTCCTACTTGCTACTAGTGGAGTTAAGACAAAGCATTGTCTGCCCTCTTGTGGGAAAATACACTGGCAGTTTCAACAGTTAGAAACATCCAATGTGTGGTTTCAAAGCATCACAAATCAACCAAGTATTATTTTAAGGTATTTATTAGAATCACTATTAACATCAGCAGTAAAAAGAATGATGAGTACATTATTCCCATATTAAATCACCCAGTAATATCCACTGTATAATTTCTTATGTTCTGATCTGCTAGCATTACAGGGCACAGCAAATCAGGAAAAATATGGCACACTGAAACCTTTGCGATAAATATATAAGCACTATATTTCTTATTTTTTCCTTCCATTACTTGACAATACTGATCATATGATCTGTTAATGTATCCTCAAGAAACTGGCACCCACAGCAACAAAATTCAAATCCAGTCATTATATCTATCTACACACACACACACACACACACACACACACACATTATTTTTTTGTATTAAAGGGTATGTGTATAAATGAACGCCATGTCAATGAGTGTATGTATAATATTATGTTTTCTTATTTGACTACTTCTAGATTTACAAAATCTATATTAATCTGTTAATCAGCAGAAAACAAACTATAACTATATAAAATATACTTTAAGACCAAAAAACACAAAAACTGATCAGAAGCACTAAATGTACCACATGATCTACAAGCAACCTCTAAACCAAACCAAAGGTTTATTTTTATGACCTGTTTAAAATAGTTATATCATACGACAATAGATCTCAAACCTTAAAAAGAGAATAATACCCTTCTGACAGCAGGTTAACACTGAAAACCTTCTTCACTGAAAGTTGACATCTGAGCGTAGCCAAGCACCCGCTTAGGTTGTTAATAATAATAATAATAATAATAATAATAATAATTAATAAAAACAAACCAAACCAAAAAAACTTCACTATGGAGCCTGGACCTTAAATCCCCAAGCCATACGCAAGGGCATTCGCATTAGTGTTCTCAGTAGGACACAAAGTTGGCAGGGAAAATGCCCACCTGGCCCCTCAGCTCTCCTTCCCACCAGTCGTACTGCGAGTCCGTCTTGGTGAGGACTGTGATTCGGTCTCCCACCGCAAAGCTTAGGTCTCCTGGCTGCTGGCCAGCAAAAGGGTGCATGGCTGTGACCACCAGAGACCCGCCGGACGCTTGGCCTGCAGTGGAGGTAAACAGGAGAGGGGAAGACGGGGATGAGATGGAACATAACTAGGTTAAAGTGCTTTGGATTAATGCCAAAGCGGTACACACATGTTCAGCAAAGCATCTCATTTACACTCGACAGCAGCCAGTGGATATTTTGGTCCCTGAACTCTAATGCAGTAGTTCTCACTTACAGTCCTGATTACAACAGTAGGTCAACGTCTACTGTGAAAAATAGATCACTGGACACTAAGACTTAAGGTCAACAGAATTTCAGATTTCTTCTAGTTTTACATATTTACTCTCTGCTTGTATAAATCACAAACCCACTATACAGCCATTGCACAGCAGTACAATGGATTTTAACCCTTCTGTAGTGCTGAACCCACACCCTCACATACTAGTGAATTCAGGGGTGAGAACACCTATCCGGAGAGGTGGTCAGAGGTGCCTTGCTTCCAGGGTATGGAACCAGGCTTAAGGCCAGAAGGTCACTGTCTCTTTAACCTTCATTATAACTTTGACAGGGACCAATCATTTACTTTTAAAAAAGATGGCAGCTGACCTTCAGATTATAACACTACACTTCAGTTATATCACCTGTTATAGATTTACAATGCAGCTCAAAGTGTTAAATGCTAAAAGCAGACTAATTCTGATGATATAAATGAATAAGATAAGCTAAATTATCTTGTATAAGCTCTTATTATCGAACTTTAGCATATTTAAAGAAGCTCTCTTTGACTGTCTCCTGAACAGGGGGACTTCTTGATCCTGGAGGGCTGGATTCCTACACAGTTTTGGTGTTTCGCAGTTTCTCACCTCTGGTCTTTACACTTGCACAACAACAAAAAAAAAAAAAGAAGAAGCTTACCAAGCTTAACACTAGGGGGCAGTGTAGTATACCTACTGGAAGCTTTGCCAGGGACTTGAGCAGAAATTGAGTACCCAATAGATATACACAGTAAGGTAAATGGTCTTGTTCTATTACCTGCAGGAAAGGGAGATTCTTATTTTCATATTTGTATCTTACAGACCTGTCAGTGGCCCTGATATGAATATGCACATCTGGACAAAAGTATTGGAACAGCTACATGGGTTTTTATGACATTCCATTTCAAATCCATAGGCAATAATAAGGAGTTGGTGCCCCTGCAGCTCCTCTGGAAAGCCTTTCTACAAGATTTTGGGGCAAGTCAGTGGAAACTTTTGCCCATTCGCTCAGAAAGGGCAAAGCCTGTGAGGTCAGACACTGATGGTGAACGAAAGGGCTTGGCTTGCAATCTCCGTTTCAGTTAATCTCAAAAGGTGTTTGATGGGGTTGAGGTCAGAGTTGTTTGCCGGCCAATCATGTTTTTCTACACCACACTCATGCCTTTATGCACCCTGTGCACTGGGGCACAGTCATGCTGGAACTGAAAAGTCTTGGTGTGTTGAAGCATGATGACTTCCCTTCATTGGAGCTAATGGGACTAGGTCCACCCCTGGAAAACAACCCCATAGCATTATCCCTCCTCCACCAAACCTTACAGTTGGCACAATGCAGTCAGGCAGGTAACATTCTCCTGACTTTCACCAAACTCAGACTCGTCCATCACGACTGACAGATACAGAACACTTTGCATGCAGCTGCTCGGCCAAGGAAACCCAAGCCATGGAAGTTCCCGGTGCACAGTTTTTGTGCTGATCAATGCCAGAGAAGGTCCGGCCCTCTGACTTGGGGATTTGTAGACTTTTATGCACGGTTATGTGCTTCAGCACTTTGCGACCCCACTCCCTAACACATTCCAACAGCAGTCAAGGTTGCTGTTGTTCTTCAACGCTCCCACTTTTCAATAATGCCACTCACAGATGAGTGGCCCTGTGGTCATGGAAAAGGGGCAGTTATTTCACAAACTGACTAGTGAAAGAATAGGTGGTTCTGAAGAGTTCGCTGTTGCAACTAGTTTTTAACTACTGTGTGTGAATGATTAAGCACCTAGCCACGCAGTCTGCCACATTAATGAAAGAATGGGTGGTTCCAAAGTGCTCACTGAACCACCCATTCTTTTACTAGTGTATGCAAAGGCAGACTGCCCGGCTAGGTACTTTATTTTACACACCTGTGGCAAAAGGACTGGATGAAACCGAATTCAATGATTAAGAGGCATGTCCCAATACTTTTGTCTAAACAGTGTATGTATCAGTTGGGTTTTCGGAGCATGAACAATTACATGAAGAAGCCTTTTTTAAAACAACAGGAAGAAGGTGCGAAATATGTGGGTGTACATACTAAATGTCTCTGGTTAGATCACTTTTGTGCCCGCTGGGGCAAAATCATTCTTCGTCATTCTTAGGCTGGCAATCTTTGCTCATTACAATCTGAGCTCATTACAATATTTTCCATGACTTTTAAGAAAATTTCAAATTTTGTCATTTTTCAAGGACTATTCAGTACTGGTTTATTTTCCATGACTTTCCAGCACCCGTATGAACCCTGAAACATCACCAGAGAAGATACCTGTTGATGTCATCATCATAAATTGCCATCATTGGCATTTTGCAGTCATCACACGCTAGATGTATAAGTACTAAACATGACTGCTCTAAAATCATGCTTATTAATGCCATGTTCCAAACATTCTGAAATGCATGCAAATTACCCCCCCCCCCCCCATCCCCAATCACCTTGTAAAAAGTCCAGGTAGAATATAGAACACTGGAGGACATGGAATTTGAAAGTCTGGTTAAATTCATCCCAGACTGGAACATACTAATCAAGCAGCTCCGGCATATGAAAAAACTGATGGAGCAGGACGTGCTGAAGGGATGGGAGGGGAAAACAGGTGGCACGGGGAATGCAGAAGACATACACATGGGAGTACAGGCCTAAAGTTTTTTTTCGCTTTTGGCACCTGCGAAAAAAACGCAGGCGCTGCCAGGAGCTGTAGTCGGCCGTTTTCATGCTAAACACTTTTTGACTTGAATCCTAAAATAACTGCATCCAGTCAACGTAACGTTCGTTCCCCCGCTACCACAAGCTACAAGACGCAACAGGTCGAGGGGGAGTTTGACAGCAACACAATCCACAGAGTTTCTTCAGATCTGTCAGGTTCGTGTGTTTTGGCACAGTCATGACATTCAAGCTATGCGGTTTTCTGCTCGCACACGCAACATCCAAAAAGTGACAGCTCATGAAAGAGGGGGGCTGGTGGGGGGTAAAACTCAGTCATCTCTTATGTCTACACCTGGGTGCACTCTATGATTAGAGCTAACCGAGGCCTGGTCCCATCACGCATACTGTCAGAAAGCTAGCAACTGTTTTTTCTTTTCCCCCCTAATGCAATTGTCAATCTTTGGTGGTACCTGAGAAGCTTGGTGGTGAAAAAGAAGAAGCGAGGAAAGTTTAATAAAGGTCAATCATTTTCTGCCAGCTGATCTTATGTCGCAAGCTTGTGTATTTAAAAAAAATTATATTAAAAAAAGCAGAAGTTGGATCAGGCCAGTGAAAGCTGCAGTACAGCCTGCCCTTCACATCTTGGGAAACCACCAGAAAACAACACACTCAAAGAACTCCTACTTCCCAAAGTCATTGCCCCCAGATAAACCGCACTCGCACAATGCTCTCCATTTATACAGCGAGGAGAAGTGGTGTCTTCGAAAAACGACTGCGTCTCTCCTACTTTTCACCAGGAGAGTGTCTTAATTACAGTATTTGCTACGTGCTAATGACCTACAGTGTACGGAAGGAACATTAATGAAACGCTGATGAGTGAGAGTTTTGGAGGTCTCCTCCTTCACCAGCTCTGGTATAATGATAGCTGAAGGAGTGATGAGCCTGACAACCAAGACACAGGTTGTAAACATGACAACCAGCAGAGGTAGTGTTTGGAGTTTCCTGGAGAGAGGCATAAACACTACGCTTTTGCAGAGACATCTTTTTAAACGTTAGCTATATCATATCCAGCTTTATAGGAGACGCCAGTCTGCATTGTGAATGTCTACAACAGCTCGAATAGTGGTTTTAAACCTGTGAGCTGCAGCCCCCCAGTGGGCTGTAGTGGTACTCCAAGGGGACCTTTGACCATTAGTTAAAATAAATAAATAAAAAGTCCCAAAAAAATATACAATTTTTTATTTGTTGAAAAAAAAAAAAATACAAAAATCATTAAAAAGCTGACGTCATTGTGATTTAGCGGCAATAAAAATATTTTTTTTTTGGCAATAGATTTTTTCCCAGAGCATTTTTAGTTCATCCCTCATGTATAAATGGGTTTGTAATAATGATAATGATAATAATAATAATAATAAAAATGGGTGTGGGTGATCTATAAGACTGGGTCAGTTAAATCATCTTGTGGTCCATTGAAGCGCTTGTGGTCAATTGTTTGGCAACTTGTCAAAAACCTAGCTGTTACTCCATAGGCATGTCTGGATACACCACGTTGGTGAGCTGGCTAACTGCTTATCCACACAATGTTTCCCAATAATAAATACATAAATTCATAAAAATGTTGAATTATTCAAAACACCTTTGAAAATGACTTTTTTTTTGCAATATTGAGTCAGCATTACATGTATTCACATGCCAGACAAGCAAATCTCAGACGTAGTCTTACAAAACAGTGGGGGAAGGGGAGGGGGGGGTAAATAAATAAATAAATAGACATGGTTAAGTTATGGACAAAACAATCTAAAAAAATTGAGCTTTTTGGCCAACATGCACCCCATAAAATGGTAAATACTCAAAACCATAAGAAAGAAGATCACACCAACCATGCTGCATAGTGATGGTAGGGTGATGGTTTGGAGACACTTTGCTGCACCAGAACCTGGACATCTCTTTACTACTGAGGGAACCAGAAGTCTTGCTTTTGCAAGCTGCGTTACTTCTTTAACTGAAGTCAGGTCATCTTTTAAGTGCTAAGCTCCTCACAGTAACAAATTTTGACCAGGGTGCCCAAACATTTGCATGCCACTGTATATTAAGCACCACCCAATTCCCATCAGTTCTCCTGTTATAGTACAGAGAAGAACTTCTGGTTTATGTAAAAGAACCGGTGCATTAACTGATTCACCATGTGTATCACTCAATAAGCCTAACTAATGAGTCTGAATTGGAGACAGAAATAACAACAGAAATGCACCACAATGATGCTTAAACCAATTAAAAAAGTGAAGACGGGAAATGAGTGATACCAGAAAATTGTTCTAATAATAAGAGATCATGGCTCATGATTACACATGGGAGGGAGGGAGCGTGCACAAAATGCACCTATTCAAGTGAGGCTATCATTTGATATTGGAGGCTTAAGTTGTGATATTTTAAGCAGGGCTGCCTGGGTATGAATGAAAACTAGAAGAGTCTCCTTTTCTTTTCTTTTTTTTTTTTTTTTAAATCCACCCACTCCTAGACACGACAGGTGATAGGTAAAATTAAAAATGGCAAATAAATAAAATAAACATTTTTACAATCCAATTTAGTAATGCTGGTTGGTATTTTTTAAAAATTAGTGTCACATGACTAATTTAGCATAGTGTGTTGTCAACTGGTGATATAAATGTCCAAAATGGGCCACTTCATTTCTACAAAAACATTTTAAAAAGCACCAAGCACACATGAAAAGAGAAAATGATACGCAATATTTCAAGTATGGGTTTACTTTCATCAAAGTGTGTGGGGAGGTAAGGCTGCATTGTCATCTGTCCATGAACAACTTCAAGCTTATGTACAAGCGTCCGAGTTTGCAATCCGTTCAACTTATCATCTGAAGGACTGAACAGGAATTTAGGCTACTTATGGGCCGGACTGGAGGTGAAATAGTTCTAAAAGTCCAGAATAAACAAAAAATAGAATAGAACAAAAAAAAAAGGGCAAGCTGTGATCTCTGCCAGATAGCCGATTTCCAAATACTGACTTGGTGTCCAAACAATTGTATATTTTCCATAGCACAGTTATTAGTTTATTTATTTACCCCCCCACACACCCTTTCAGGTCCATCAAATTTAATATAACTTTACATATACACTCCATATATGAAAATGTAGCTGAAAAAACAGCCAATCACTTTCTCTCTGATGAGAGATGTTGCTGCAGAGGTAGTGTTTATTACCTTATCTTAATTTTTCCATATTTTTACACAATGTGACATTTATGTAATCTGGCAGTTGTTCTTTACATTGTGTGGTGAATGGATCTTTGCCAGGGGTGCACAAAGATAAAATAGAACTGTACAAATAGGTTGTCCCAATTAGACGTCCAGAAACTGATAAATCAGTGTCGGACCAAACAAAAAAGTAACAGCAAATAAATGTTTAGTGCCCCGATAAACAGCTTCTCATAAAAACGTTCAGGTAGCCTTAGCCTTTAGCCTGGTTCTGCATACACGGTCTGTGTATGACAGCCAACATTCTGATGCTGTTGCTGTTGAGTTAAATCGCCAGCACCTTCACACTGAGGCAAGGACCCCAGTAAACACCTCAAACTGTAGTATAAACACGTGCCGGCGCCAGGCCCACAATAAACTACAACACCGCAAGAATTCACACACATCCATTTGTGAAATCGTTTTTCCATACCATGACTTTGAAAATTATCAATTATTATGATATGTAGTGTCAAAAAGGAAATGTATATTTATCATCTGATTTATGAAATCAAGCAAATTCCACAATGCAGACGTTTTGTTATTCTAACCCACCACTATTGGGGAAAATAAAGCAAAACATTTGACCAAAAACAAAAAATATAATAATAATAATAATAATAATAATAATAATGCTTTTGGCTTTAAGGCTTCCATCAGGTCTAACAAGGTTTTATCAAACTTTGTGAACATCAAATGGAGATCTGTCAATTACACCTAGCGGCGGCTCAGTAGTTTGACTGCAGGGTCACAATCACAGGATTATGGGTTTGATACCAGACTTTATCAAACTGCCACTGTCGGACCCTCTGTGCGTTGGCTTGTAGAGTTTTTTTGTTTTGACCAGCAGATGTGTTTTCATCAGCTTGCAATGTTTTAAACTTCTCAGAACAGTAAATAATTTTCCTTCATGATTAATTAAATAGTTTATTAGCTTAAAAATGCGTCCAGCTTGTTTCAGAGGTGAACACTGGGAGTGTATGGTACACGTATGTTGCAGATTTTTGAATTTAGCACAAGTGAAAAAACACTTGTTAAGACTATAAAGCAAAAGTGAAGAAACTTCTGTAGGATTTACAAAGGTAAAGCAACAATCGCAAAGTAAAGACGTTGCGCTGGGAGTAGTAAAAGATATGCAATCCATATGCATCCACAAGGAACACACAAAACCATTTGCAGAGCAAAAAAAAAAAAAAAAAAACCTCTGGGCACTGCATTTTAATACAGGCTGTTTATAGTTTTTCTAACACATGGCAAAACATATAAAAACGTGCCGGCGGGCACCCAACATAAAGTCCTTACTTGTTAAGACTAAATGTGAGGACGTATTACGTATTTATGAGCTGCCAATGTTCTAACCATTTTATTGTTCTTTCCTGATATTTCTCTAGCAATCTTAGAAAGTCACAAATACCGTCATGCATTATGACTCTGATGGGATGCATGGAAAAGGGTGTTGTGTGGATGCAAAAAAAAAAAAAAAAAAAAGGTCACACTCAGTTTCTGCCTTCCAAAACAAAAATGTCTAATTTGCATGTATTTATGTACATGTATAAACTTTAAGTATTTACAGTAGTACTTCAATATGGTACTCTGGTTGGAAACAAAAGCTTAAATCTTAAAACAGGAAAGGGAAAACAGTGATATCTGAACTGACAGAGTCAAGCAACCTCTTTCATTGGCTAGGTCTCCAGGAGCAGAAATGAAGGCCTTACACATTCAACAAACCCAAGAGAATTAGGAACCTGACATGTGATGGACTAGTTACATGAGGAAATGCTACTTTAGACCCTCTGAATGTCCTAATAACACAATATACAAAAGTAAAGCACATGTTAATCTTAAGTTCCAAGTTTAAGAAGCTTCATATCTCCAAGGACAGAAACGTTCATGCGCACCAGCATTAGCTTAGTGCTAGTGTACCATAAGAAACCCCATTAGGGCTAGGCTCCCGCATGGTACAGCTGTCTAAGCGTTGGCCCCATTATAATTTAGGCTCGCTGATGATGCCACAGCCATCCGCAGCTGAAAGTCCTAGACAGCATAACTGCCCTCACTCCCCCTCCGGGAAGGTAGGAACTGGAGGCTCATATCTAACGGTCAATTGTTCTTCCCTGGGCAAGCTGGAATACTTATCGGTAATCATATGAATGTGCATGCAGCTACAAACACACCCTTACAAAAACATAAAAAAACAAAAGAAATGTTGTTATGAGTGAGTGGCTAGATTTGCATCTCCGCCTACTGGACCAGAGAAGCAGCTGTTTAAAATGTAAGATCATGGGGGAGGAGGAAAGTCAAATAATGAGCCTTATGGCAATTATTTTTGATAACCATAATTTTATCAAGGGATCTAGTCCTACTCATACATACAAACTGGTGACACTTTGCTACACCAAGAGACAGGTTACATCTCACCATGCATACTAGTGAGACAGTTGCTGAGCTACATATTTCTACAAGACTATAAAAATCTTGGCCCTGTGACACGGTTTTGATTGAGGGAAAACAAAACGATAACCTGCTGCATGCTACCTAAATAGTAACACCATTAAGATAATGGCAGCAAAAGATCAAGACTAAACATGGTCCACGGTGAACTTGTTTTTCTAGGTCTGTTGTCGCTCCTCGTTTCGAGACAGATGATGGTGGAATCTGACCGTTTTGATATTCTGGGCAATGTGTGGAGCGTTCCATCTAAGTCCTTCACTCATAAACAGACACCAGCTATTGGCCAGCATCGTGTGTAATCCTCCCTCTCCCTGTCATCCCTCTGTGGGAAAGAATGCGCCCGCTGCGCAGCTGACTTCTGACACGGCAAAGAGCATGGAGGCCTTTCCTATGAGGAGATGAGATGGGAAACAGGCCAACCTCCAGCTCATGGGGTCTGTTGAAATCTTCCCAGACAAGCCAAGTGGCTTCCCTCAAAAACGAGGGCAGATGGGGCTGTGTTCGGTGCGTGCTTTCTTATTTAATCCTCGCAATTCAACTGTAAACACAGGCCTCTGTGAGACTTATGAAAATAAATGCGCCTCTCTGACTGAAGAGAACACAAATCATTCACCACATGCAGACCTGGATGAATGGGAGCTTCTAGCGTTGCAACTGATGCATTTTACAGCGTTAATTGTGCATCAGTAATTACCACTAACGCTTATTAGATTAGCATTTCTTTACACGACTAGCACGGGTGTCCAGCACTGTTGCCTCGGACTTCATGGTTGTTAAACGCTCTGTAATTATGGTCGAACGATGGAGTAGAGAGAATTACTCGTAACAACATACGCTGTGTGTTTAAGACATAAACCCCAAAAAAAGGATTCCAGAGGACAATGAAAACTGATTCTTTTGAGCCCCAATAAAATCTGCTTGTGAAGGGATTTAGAGACACTAGTCCATTTGCCAGGTCTATTGGTTCAAGGCCTATTCTTGGCTCAGAAGACTATAAACGCTTATAAATTTTGGAAAGACCGTATAAGTTTTCACTCAGTTAAAAACAATGGGAAACATTATCCAAGTTTTACAGACCAAACAGAAGGCGTTCTAATGTGCATCACAAAACAAAAGTTGGGAACATTTTCTGCTTGTTTAGTTTAAGAGAGTGTAATGTGTTGTGCACAGTGTTCTATAAAATCAGCTTAACAATGTCCCACAGACATTTCTGGACAATGAAAACTTTGTTTGACTCGCTAATATAGAATGTAGTGTAGTACCGTAGGCTCCTCTGTGAAGGCAACAGGATCAAATCTGGGTTATACATTATATACACACACACACACACACACACACACACACACACACACACACACACACACACATATATAATATAATGTCATCTCCAACTCATATTTTAGTTCACTCTAAACTACCATTCTCATTTCTAACTCTTTTCTCTTAATGAATATTCTGTGGCCTATACACCTGTTAGACTGTAAATTCACTTACCCGAGCTCTCAGTTGACCAGTTGGAGATGTTAGGATAGAGTGCTGGTTTTGTTTCTGCAAAGGAAGCTGTGAAAGTAATGACTGTTATTAATAGAAGCTAATATACGGATAGATATTCATGGCCAGATTCTGAACTGTGTGCAGAGGGCTATTTCAATATTACTCAAACTAACTAAAATAATTCAAACCCCATTAGGATATCAAAGAACAACAGTAGTGTTATGGACTTAGTGGGGAACAAATGACTCATCGTGAGCATCATGAGCCAGTCATTAAGTCAAGATTCAGCATTTCTATTCTTAGGGTTCGGTTTCATCACTCTAAGGTCTTACCCGCTGCCCTTGGAGTGAAGGAGGAAGTAACCTTCTGTCCTGGAGGCCTTGGTCTAGTTGGGGCTGCACTATGCTGTGGAAAATAACCAGGTCTGTGTTACACATAGTTTATTAACCTGGATCACTCAAATGGAATGGATTGAAAATGTACCTTCTCAATGAATTGACAGTGATTAGAATGGCATGTACTGTCTGCATAGGACAGTTTTAAGGGGGGCTTTAGTTAACCTAATTATTTAGCCCCCCTAAATGTGAAAGATTTACAAATGTACATTTACTTATTACTCAGCAGTCCCATCCAACTCCAAATTCAAATTCAAAGACCTGAGGGAGGCGCTGTTGCTTCTGCTCTTTTCTAACATTGGCTCTCTGGCTGCTGTACATAGATATACAAACCTGTATATGGCTACAGAAAATGGAGAAGCCAGATCAGAAGGCCAGCCAGGCATGATTTTGCCAGTCTGATCAGGTACCAATCCGTATAAGTGCAGTTTACATGACGAACACACATTTTGGCCCATGTTAACTATGAACCTGCTATTAACCTGACAATCAGCCTACAGAGCCAGCCGATAAGACCCACAACTGTATCTGTTTATTCCCAGAACTAAAGTCTTTAAGGAACTGTAGAAAAGTGATAAGCAAGCAAACACTGTTTCCAGTGTTCAGCACTACACTGACCTTGCTGGAGGACCGGAGGTGTTTACTTTGCCATTCACTGGTGTACTTGTCTGCATAGTCCTCCAAAATCGCATAAAGGTCATGGGCTTCAGGGGGAGGTTCTACGTCTCCATTAAGAATGGAAGATGCACGAATGTCCTGGGAGTAAAACCTTCCAGAAAGAAGAAAAGCAAGGCCAACATGAAGAGCAACAAAAAGTGCTTCCAGTCCAAACAGAAAGTTCAATAGCAAAACATCACATACAGTGCATCAGTATTGACCTAATAATAAAAGGTTCTAAAACACTTACTTTCTGTTTGTGTCTTTGCGTTCAATTAGGTATGATCCAACAAGTGACACTCCAGCATAGAGGCCACGGGACTTGCAGTAGGAGAACACAGCCGCTGTACTGCGGAACGCCACATCGGCCTCTAAATTCCTGTCACAGATGCTTAGTCAGATGGGCTCGTCTGAGTGCATGTAGGCAGTGTGCAGCACAATCCACATTCTAAACCTACAGTCAATGGAGGGATTATACCAGGCCAGTCGCACCTGCAAAAACTAGCTGGAACCCACTGCTACTCAACCATCCAGTTCAATTCCTGTAGACTTCTGTTCACATGTTTATTTTCTGTGTTCAAACATCGGTCAGGTTTCAAATATTTGAATTATTAAGAATTTTGGGTGCATCAAGATTAAATGAACAGAGCTGCAGATCATTCTGCAATAAGTGAGAAAGGGTTTACAAGAAATGTAATATTTTCAAATGACATTTGAAACATACTATTTAAGATAACTTTATTAAATTTATTTTAAAAAATGCCAATACAGTATTAGTCCCTCCCTGACCCCAATACACTTGAAACACTGAGTGAAATATCTAAATACCTTCTGGCGTCCCAGCTATATTGTCTGTCTGTCTAAAATTTATATATATATATATATATATATATATATATATATATATATATATATATATATATATATATATATATATATATTTATATATATATATATATATATATATATATTTTTTTTTTTTTTTTTTTTTTTTTTTAGAAATTTCTATATATATAGAAATTGAGTATAAAAAGAAGTGATTCCACATCCTTTATTTAAACTTATAAAATGGACAGATTCTATAAGTATAATACTAATACTGACATTATGCAAAGTGTGGCAAGTGTTTTTTATATAAATGCTTAATAAAATACCTTCGAGACTTAAAAAGGTCATTTTGTTCCAGTATATTATTTTGTCATTTCAAAACTGGTAAGCTTGGGTTAACTGTTGTTCAATTAAGTCCATTTAAATTGCTTCATCGGTTCCTAATAATTCTGATTACGTAATTACTTGAACAACAATATAATTGGTCATTTTGATGATAAATTTACTGGGTTATGATTTGTATGAGATATATGGTTATAGAATAGAATCGAAAGTTATAACCCTTGGTCTGTGGTTTTCCTAATTGAAAAAGCTGGCTGGTTCAGTCAATAAAGTGCACAGTCACTGTTCTAAAAAGTAGACAACTCACAGGATAGCAATAAAGCCATCAATCAAACCACCAGTTCTTGAAGGAATATAGTGCTTAGCAAAGGTTCCCGTCATTATATGCAATTCTCACAGAAATGTCTGTACGTGCTCATGCTTGTTGAATGATGGATAATTGGGCTGCCGGTTAGAGCTGGTGCTGGCAGCGCTACCGGATCTGTTCTCTATATAAATCACCTTTCATCAAGGGTAATAGGTCTCTTGAGATGCCAAAATTAAAATCAACACAATACAAAAGACAGCTATATTTATCCCCATCTGAGAGAACAGGAGCTTCTCTTTGAAATATTGCAGTCTGAAAAGCGAGGTGTTCTGCTACCCCTCTCGCCTTCAAAATAGAGACGTCTAATTACAGATTTTACCACAGAAAGGAGTCTCTGTAATCATTAATAGGGGAATTAAGTAAAAAAAAATTTCGTTCTAAAATTCAAGTGAATTACTGGCCAAAGCCTAGTCTTTACTCCTCCTCCATTCATTCAACACTACAACGCTACAATCAAAATAAATACAAATCCTCTTAGCAGCACATCAACAAGCTTGTCTGCAGCCTCAGGGCACACCTATTGATTTCCAAAGATAACTGCACCGGCCAGAACGCAGCCACATGAAAACTGCAGTAATAACCACGTCATTTGGTTTTTAAGCTTAATATACAAGGTAAACGCCCACATTTCCAGCTCATTAAGCGTTTCAAAGCTCCCTCTTGCTCACTGGCACCAGGCTGAAGATGTCTGGCATAGAAGGTGATGTCAAGGCTCCTACCTGCCAAGAGGCCCAACGGCCACAGTGCAATTTCCTCCAAATGTGAGATTTCCTCCTTTGCTGAAAGCTTCCACAGCTCTGCGCTGATTCAAGATGATAACAAAATCGGATGCCTGAAGATGAAAAGCAATTAAAAGACAGTGAAACAAAAGAGTGTACGCGTGTAGGATTACAATTGGCTAGTGAATTGAATTCAGAAGACATGGTGTACTCTTTTTCTGATTTACCACCATTTTACCATAGTCAACATTATAATGAAAGACCGTAAGGCCACAAGCATGTCCACTGGCCATTTAGGATAATGAATAAAAGGATGATAATAGATATTGTAGCTCCTGGCTCCCAGCACCACCAATCAGTGGCTATATTCTCAATGCACAATTTGTGCAGAGAAGGGTGTTTTATCTACGAAAAAACTGAATAACTGCAGGATGCATACAGAGAAACATAATCTGGCAAATATTCTTTACATTGTGTGAGAATTTTACCATGAGCAGCCTAACAGAAATATTCTAAAATTAGTACTATAATGCTCCATAATTTTCATTGAAAAGTTTATTTTTTCCCCTTTAGTAAAGTTGCCGTTTCTGAGATACAAGGTTTGTGCGGTTTCCATAAGATGTTGGTAATATATTTGTTGGTTGGGTTCCACTGGAAGATTTATTTTAATGAAGGACTGGATATATATATATATATATATATATATATATATATATATATATATATATATATATATATATATATATATATCAGATGTTTAATAGTAACTACATATACTGGGATTCTTTGAGGAGCGTTTCGGAACAGGAAACACATAAAATCACATTGTATTGCTAATGTATGTATATAATATTGGTGCGTTTTGAGCAAATAAACACTTACTGATGATTGTCAAGCTTTTTATACAGCACTGTATACTGCATAATATGCCAAAACACTGAAATACCAGCTGAAATACTGAAATAGTGTACCAGCCACCAAACAGCACTGCCTTTACCATCCCCATGAATTGTGAAAGTCAGGTTCCATAAGATCTCATCCATGAATTACATTCTTCTGAGTAATCTGCTCATACATCACTCCGACAGCCACCATGACATCTATTGTGCATCTGTCATCAGCACAACATCTAAAAAGCAAATGTATCTCCAGACTCAGTGAGTGCTTCTTTAATTGGTCTGAGACGATTTGGATGGGATTCAGTTGCAGTAACATGTTGTACTGCACTTTTAACCACTTGCAACTGAAGCTGTGAGGCCACTGCAAGAAATTAATCAAGACAGTCAAACCGCACAGGCACTCGGTACACAATGAGTCATCCGAAGCTGCAACTGCACATGGCCTTGAAACTGTGCAACTTTCTCTTCCTGGTGCTGACAAATGACCTCAGCAGGAGCGAATGCTCGTGATTTCCTGGGCCTGAGAAAGGAGGATTCGCTCAGCACGCTGAAAAATGATGAAGCCAGTGCTCAGGCCACAAATAGCTCCTGTATAAAGGGAAGCGGTTTTTGAGTGTATAATACTTCAACAGAAAGTCAGCGGTCAAAGCAAAGGGCAGCCTGTATTTATGAGAGTTCTGAGGGTTTTGCAGGTGTCCTGTTTAGGGTTTTTCTCTGCAGGGTTTTTATTTATTCAGGATTACAGGAGAAATATGAATAATAATACAAATAATAACAACAATAATAAGTAGATCCAGTCTACCTTGAAAGCTTCATGTGTTATGAAGCTTATTCTTTCATCGTTTCTGCTCCTTGATTTGGTTGGATGTTTTAAGAAAGGCATTAATGAGAAGCATGAGTGACACCAACTAGACATAGTTGGGCTCACGTCTACACTCTGGACTCTTTGGGCTCTGGAATCAAACTCTGATAGGCGATGGTCTCTCTCCTACTCAGGAGATGCCTAGCGTGAGAGGTGCCGGGTGGATGTAGAATACACAAAGGGCCCTGGCCCTGGGTAGCCTCACAGTTGGAGGTTCTTGGAGAAAGTGGGTGGGATTCTGGAGAGGGTCTTGCACACTCCATTGTTCCGATGGGTGACAGGGAAACCTGGAGAGGAGTGATCTGCCTGTTCTGAACCTGAATAATAGGATGTTATTGGACTTCTGTGCTAGTCATGGTTTGTTATGGACAAATACCACATTCTCTCATAAGCGTACTTGTTAGCAGAGCCAAAAATCAATGATCTACCTTGTGGTTGACATGAGGCCATATGTTTTGGACACTCGAGTAAAGAGAGGTGCTGAGCGGTCAACTGATCACCTGGTAAAGTGTAAGGATTTGGGTTGGAGCTGAAACCTGTAGGAAGGCAGCTCTCTGGGAGGAGGGCTGGAGACCACTGCTTTAAACAAGAAAACAACCAATCAAAAGTAAGCAGAACCCACCTCCAGACCGATTTCAAAACCTCCACCAAGGCCAGCAATGCCAATGGCTGATGGAGCAGACCAACCTACATTAAGAAAAGGAAAAATGCCACAAATTAATGCTACATTATAGTCTTCTTGCATTCCATTAACATTACCCAGGATATAAAAAGTTGAGTTTCCATTACAGGACCTTTCTTTTAATGTTTTTAAGTCAACATTAGGAAGAAATCATAATGCATGTTCCTGCTTTAATGTGAGGTATTGAAGTGAAACAGGACATGCGGGCAGGAAATCGTTGTTGGCGGGACATCATTTTATTCATCCGAATTTGATTGGATCGTGGAAATAGGGCATTATGAAACAAACACGGAGTCAGACCCGTACACTAGCCTGCAGTCAACCACGGAGGAGTACTTGCCTCCTGCAACCCCACATCTACCTCCTACGCCCGCACTTAAAGAGGATGAAATTTCTTTAAGCCTGTACGTACAGCCTCTGGAGACTGGTGTAGTCTCTCAATGATGGGTGGGTGGGGTGGGAAGGAAGAAAAAGTGACTATATTTCAGTTTTCTGGGGGGGGGTTGTTGTTTTTTTGAGATGGCACAGTGGGTTACTCCTAATATGTCCAAGGACATGAACTAAAACTGAAAAGTAAGAAGGGGGAGGGACATTTAGTTTCTGTTAAATGTAAACAATGTAATTAATTTAATTAACTAATGAATGTGTAGACTATATGTTAATATATTTATAATTATACCATTTCAAAATGATTTTATTGTTAAAAGTCAGCTTATTGAAAACAAACTGGAAAAAAAACTCTTATATATTAACATATATTATACTATATTTATAACAAAATGCCCGAGGGAGCAATGACGATCAAAATGGAATTGAAGGGAAGAATGCACTTTCAGTGCCAAAATGGCTTCACTCCAAAATGCATTCCGTACTGATATATAGACATATGACCTCATATGAAATATACAGCATGTTTAGAATTTTTCCCTAAAAAAAAAAAATGATAAAAGAAAGTTCATAGACGGTCACAGAAACACAAAGAACAGCTCTCTTGAGGACACAGGAAATAAAAACTCAACTCGTCTGCTAGAACAAGACACAGTCATCCCTAACTGGGCATCCGCTAATCCGCTAAATAACCATGCCTCATATTTGTTTGCTACGGAATAATAGATTCCCAGCCATTTATTACTACAACTAAGAGAAATGGAGGAGCAATCCAAAGCGAAACATCAAAAAGATGAATGTTCTATTATAATGTCAGCATACTGAAGCCGTCTCATTACTGCAGCTATTTCAGCTCATGGCTTCAGGTTCTAATATGGATTTGAGTGGTTAGAATGTGTTGTGATTTGAGTTTTAGGAATAGTTCCATTAGGACCCAATTTTCACCTCATTTTTAGCAATTTCCAATGTCCACCCAGTAGCTAGAACTCACCCATTACAGAACTCTGAAGAACCACATGGTAACCTTCGTCCTCCGTTGTCTGAGGAAGCTCTACCACATTGTTTCAAACTGACACTTATGCTACACCACTGGCCAGCTGAATGAGCTTGGGGGAAATGCTAACTTCTAGTTCTGTTACAACAGCTAACAGACACCTACACTGACTAAAGGCCAACTTTGCTCTCTGGTACGCCAAGCTACAGCTGGCTGTGGTCTTACCAGGTATCGAACCAGGAATCTCCCAATGACCAGGCCGGTGCTTAAATAAGGAGTCCGATGCAGTGTTTTTTCTAAAGGCTGAGTCAAGAGAGGCTTGTAGTTCTTGAAATATTGTTGTTGGGTTCCTCTTGGGATCACTTCTTGGATGATCTAAAGCCCTTAAGATGTTCCATATTTATTTCATCTGGACAGTATTGCTTTGATTGAACTTTAACCTTATGAGCAGCTTTAAGCATTTTCCTGGAGATTCTTCAGTAATTTCTCTTCTCTGGTACGGTCATGCCATAGTGTTAATTTTTGCTCACACGAAACCAGAAGTGATATAATGGGATTGTAATGGGAAAGGACGAAGAGAAAACAACTTACTTCCATCTGCAAGACGAGCAATCACTATCCCACTGCCCCCTCGAGCAGTGATCATGAACCCGGCTTTGATGACAGATAAGATGGCCAGTCCCTGGGCTTTGGCAATCACATGGGCTTTGGACAGAGAAACAGAGAATATAGTCAGTCTACTACCAATCTAAAACAAAAGGGGGGAGTACAGATAGAAAAGACTGATGGATGGATAGACTGATAAACCCATAATGCAGTGGGATGGCTGGATACCTTTAGAAAGTTATAACTAAAAATATTTAAAAAACAAACAAAAAAAAAAAGCTCTTAACTAGGTGCGCTCCTAAAAACTACTGATCCCATAGAGTAAAGTTCTTGGCTCTGACATTTGGACGCTCTGAAGACTTCATTAAATAGATGAGGTGCATATGGGCAATATGGCCAACTTCATGCAACTATCTGAACAATGACGCAATAATAACACAGAGAGGTGATAATCTGCATGTTTTCTGCCAATGCTATTATATTACAGGCTTTTTTAAATAGCTATTATTTTTTAATGTTGTTGCCATAAAGTAGATACGAAATCCATCTTGGCTACAGTAGAACAATCTTATATATTATAGGGCTCTAGCGGAGCATAGGTTTTATTTATATAGGTATAGGTTTGGTTGCAATTTCCTATAAAGGAGAGAGATGAATAAGACTATTCTCAATCAAATACGAATAATCTGAGATAATAATAATTGTGTAAATGGTTAAATTGTCTGTTTTGTAAGTTTATGGATTGCAATGTGGATAACTGCACATTATGGAACAACTGGTATTATTACTGAGTTGTCTTCCATTTCACATGGTCATTAACCCTCTTCCAAGACATCTACCTTGCTATAGAGAGTATTTCTAATCCTTATGAGGACAGATGGGACCACTAGTCTAAAAAGTAGTAGGCTGGTGTATAACAAAAGGTCAGCAACAAGTGTATTCTTGTATAAAACAAGCCATTTTGGGAGCAATTGCACAGAAAGACAATTGTTTTTTATAAAGATCCTTTGTACATCTAATAACGCGAGGGAGTTTAAATGAACCTCAATGCAATTAAATTCAAACTTTAGCTATATAGCAATTTGTACAATGAAGGTCATCAAAAAGGCCCTTAACATGACCCTTTAAGTTTTCTATAGTAATTAATATTTTTTTCTGTTATAAGCAAACATCCAAAAAAGCATTCAAGAACATTTATTTTTAAATCTGAACTTCTTTGGTGGAGGGCGGTGGGCTCTGTTGGCTTTGTTTTGTTGGGATTATCAATCGAGAGGGCTACCAAGCAGCTCTGTCAGCTTAGACAGTAGTGTCCTGTGACTACTCTCCACATCTGTGGTGTACATGGTCTACAGAAGCACAACTGGCTCAGTCATGTAAGAAACACATAAAATAGTTGGCCCAAGTCTGGTACAGAGATGACAGCAATCAACTGAAATGCTCTGTGAGCTCAGTAATAGGGCTTCTATGTCAAGTATGGTTGCAATTCAGGCACGTAGGCAGAGAGGGTTTGCGCATTAAGCATTGTTTTAAAGCACTTTCTTTACTGTTGTTACAACAGCCATCTCAATCTTGGGACATAACAGGCTGTGTGAGTTTTATAACAGTATTGTTTGTGTTAAATACTCGATGGCTCCATGCCACTGTTTTTTTAATAAAATATAAAGTTATGCCCTGTTAATTTATTACACCTGGGCTTTCTGCATTATATTTTCCATTTTCACAAAGTTCACTGGTTTTGGATGTTGTTTTTAGGCACAATGTGGGTTTGTTTTATGTATTTATTTATTTTTACTGTAAGAGAAGGTAAAAGTTTATTAATCAAATGCCCAACCCACTTTTCTGTTGCTGAGGGGAAAAAACTGGATATATTTAAATATATATGTAAATTTCTTTGTCATTATATCAAAATTGCTATTGTGAATCATCAAATTTCAATGGTATTACAACAGACAACCTAATTTTTGGTATTTTCAGTACCAGAATTAGTATTAGACAATACTAATCACAGCAGATTTCTACCAATAATTAAATTTCAGTTTATTTTATAGTAAAGCTACCCCTCCCCCCACCCCCCTGGTATTTTAAACATATAAAAATAGATTTTTCCACAAATTCATTCAGTCAAAAAACACAAAAAAAGGAATCTAGGCCATTTACCTGGAATTAGCTTGTCAGGACCTTGTCTGTTTGAAATCTCAGTAAATTCTCTGAGGATTTTAGCAGCCTTCTTCGCCTCCGACTTTAAGTTAGATGGAATTGGATTGTTCACTGAAAATGGAGAGGAAAAATGTCTTCAGTTAAAGCTGAATGCCAAACACTTGTACCAACTCGCTCAAAAACTTTTCTGGCAAACTCAAAGAAATCCAAAACACATTAAACAAACAAATGGCTGGTCTGTGACCAATGCAACCACTCTCTTGCAGCATTTTGTCAATTTTACACATGAAATCTGGAATAACATGACCTAACCTATACGCGTGTGCACACACACCCCATTAAAAGTAAACATTTACAGTGTTCAGGCACACTAATTAAAATGATAAAACTACTTATTAAAGATGCTTGTATCATCACATATTGAAATAAATACACCTCTCATGTCTTGCAGCAGGGGCAGGACAAGAGCATGTCTTCAAATTAATCTAAAATAGTCTTCAAATTAATGCCAGTTCGTCAGCTTTGTGCCCTCCGGTGATTACGTCAATTACAAGCGTCTAGGCCTATTCTTGGATTTCCCCCCGGTATTGCAACAAAAACGTCATTATTTAAGCATTTCAAGGTTTTCTTATCGGACCTTTCCTCAACATGGAACACAAATTTAAATTTTATCATTGTTAAAGTAATAATAAAAAGGGTGTAAAAGTGATACCCAGAGAGTTCTAAACCCTGCATGTTAAACCCTGGTTTTGGTGATCTACTGCCTTACAGCTTAATTCTAACATGGGAGGCTCCAAAATTCAGACTGAAGTCTACTAGCCCTACTATTTCAACTACTTCCACTACTACTAGGACACCATCTACTATGATGTCTCTACTATCACTGCTGCTTCTAACTAATACTACGAGTATATCAGCTACTACTACTATCATCATAAGCACCATCATCATCTACTACGATATAATCTACTGCTGCCAGAACATCACTTACTGCTACCACTGCTACTTCAATGACAACAACTTCTTCTGCTACTACTAGGATAGGGTCTACACCTACTGCTACACTGCTCATCTACTACTGCTGCTGTTACCACTACAGCATCATCTACTACTACGGCATCATCTGCTGTTATTTCTACTACTACGGCAGCATCATCTGCTACTACTACTTACTATCTACTACTACTATTACTATGACATCATCATCATCATCATCTACTATCACTACTACATCTACTACGGCATCATGTACTACTACTGCTGCTACTACTACAGTGTCATCTACTACTACTACCACCAATACTTACTATCTACTACTACTATGACATCATCTACTATTACTACTACATCTACTACTGCTGCTGCTACTATGGCATTATCTACTACTACTACTACTACATCATCTACTATTATTACTACTACTACGTCATCTACTACTACTGCTAATGCAGCATCATCTGCCGCTACTACTACTACAACAACAACAGCATCATCTACTACTACTACTACTGCTGCTACTACTCCTACTGCATCATCTACTACTACGGCATCATCACCATTAGTACTACTGCTGCTACTACTGCATCATCTACTACTATTACTGAAACATCTACTATTATTACTATTACTACAACAACATCTACTACTACTGCTGCTGATACTACTACTACTACAGTGTCATCTACTACTACTACTACTACCACTACTACAGCATCATCTATTGCTGCTTCTACTAGGATATTATATACAACTACTGCTTCTACTATAACTGCTATTACTAAAGACACTACTACTACAACCACCACTAGAGAGTGGGGCATGACTACAGTAAGAACATATCACTATAACAAAGTATTACAATGTTTTGCAATACTGCATCAATTCCCAAAAACACTTATAAATGACACTTATATAAAAAAATATTCCATTTTCATTTTTCTGGTTCATTTTGTGCTGTGATTAAACCCAAATCGCAAGACAGTCTTCAGGTCCCACTCTTCTGACTGCACAAAGTCTCAACTTTAATTAATTTAAGGTTTATTACATATGATGAAGTGGTTTTAAAATTGAAAAACAGTATGTATCAAACAGTATTACATAAGCGGTCATTTTTTGCCTGGCATTAGATTGTGTCCTGCTCACCTCCACTACAAGTCAACAGCACTAACAGGAAGCCTTTTTCAAAATCATTTAATTCTAATCTGAGCCAACAACGTGCACAACCGTCCAAACGTTTGTTCGATAGTTCTGGAATTACTTAAGCTGAAAACACATCATCAAGCTGGTTTTTTACAAGACCATTTTATATATTCTGACAACTGCCATCATTAGAAAAGTCTAATTACCCTAATTACATTTTGATCATTTTAAAAGAAAGCAAATAAGTAGATAACAGGTTTTGGGAGTAGCCAACTTTTAATAGCCTCTGGTCAAATATCACTCCTTCTCTGTCTGATGCCATGGGTGTGCATCTGACTGCTGCCCCCACCCTCTTCTTTGTCAGAAATGACGCACTGTTGCGGTTCTCTCTTACACATTAAGGAAGCATTTTTACTGTACTTGCAAAAAAAAAAGAAACAAAAAAACACCTACGTAATCAGTAAAAACTACGATCATTTTTCTGACCTACATTCTTATAATACTTATATATTAATACTATGATAAAATACTGCCACCCCAGCACTAGCTTCTGAAAATGCACCCCCATTTGTTGGTTACAAATTATTTGGTATTCACATATTTATTTTCTTTTGCTTGTATTGGAACAACACAACACAGCTAAGAAGGGGGGAGGGGGAAAAAGTCAAAGTCAATAACTTTATGTTTCACAATAAAAATATTTGACACAAAACATGTAATCATACACTAAATACATTAGTAGCGACAAATATTTTAAAACTACTATTCAGATACTCTCCCATACTGAGTACAGTGATTTTTATTCAAAATATGCTGCACATAATCCAATTAAACCAGTCTAATTACACCGTTTGTAATTAAACATGCAGCTAATCAGTGTTTATTAAGCACAAAAAATATCCTCTATATTATTTAGAAAAACATATTGTGTATAATAAAACAAAAATACATATGATAAAATTGTCATATCGCCCAGCCCTACGTTCAACCAGTTTAAGTTGACTCAATCTTTGTGACTGTGTACCACTCTAGCACAGAGAAACGAAAAGCAAAGAATTCTTAGAGGATATGAGGATCAAAGTATGGACAGGCTACAAGTCCATCTTCAGAGGTTTTAAGGTTCTGTGTCCACTGTGTGTAACCTCATTAAGATCATTTACAGCCCATGACACTGTAGCTAACCTCCCTGGACGTGGGCGTGGACTTTGAAGACAGCGAGCGACTCTGATGTTCAGACACCCAGGGAAAGTTTGTGCCACCACTTCGGTGCCAGGACAGAAAAAAGCCTGGACGCTTGTCTCCTGTGGATTTTGAGGGATGGCGGGTCGAGCCGAGCCGTACTTAAAGCTTGAAGGGCTCTTGGTGCAGATCAGCTTTTGACCATTGCCGTGAAGTACGGCGGCAATTCAGAGCTGTTCAATGACAACTCGATCAACCCTATCCAAAATTTAGTGTTACCCAGGTTTACCTTAGTCTGTCCCAAGCCACATTAATATAGACCACCTAGGGATCTACTTAACTGATAAGCTACGCTAAAATACACTCCCACATGTTTAGGTGTCCTTCTACTCATGCATTCTTACAAAATTCCATCACACCTCTCCCTTGTTTTTGCGTGCGCCATACTTCGGTTTGCAATGACTCATTTTAAGGGGTGAAGCACTAGATTTTCAACCTGAAGATCAAACAGTCAAATGGTACAGACAAAAAGTTATTTTTGGCAATTGTTCCACTGCTTGCGGTTTACCCAGGGAGGTGCTTGCAGAACGTCACTTTCAATGCAGTCTTTCCAGTTTAGGAATTCCCGCTAAACCAGCCATGTCAACAGGACAATTCTCCATTGCACCAGGGAGACACCCGCTTCAATACCAAAATTGTAAATCACAGGGTTGCCACCAATTAGGGAGTTTTGAGACAAGATGCCAGTCTTCAGTCTGGGCCCTTTCAATACTTTCACCCATCGAAAGGCCAGCTCATGAGGAGATCAAGCTGGACGACTCACAAACAACAATGCTGCGCTGAATGCTCACAGAAGAGCACCGAGGAATGACATCAATTCATTTCATTAATTAGAAGGTGGAAGGTGAGCCGAATGAAAAAGACCACTGTCATTTGTAATGCTTGGGATAACAAGAGAGTGACTGGTCCATCATACTGTGGTGTCTGCCACGTGTCCTGGTGCAGAGTTATTCTGGCTAACAGTAAAGACACGTTACCAAGTACCAAGAACATCAACTGTATCTACTTGTAGGTCCTGTGAGGACATCATAGGATTGTTGGGACTTTTTTTTTTTCTTGAGGTCTGCTCTGGACTGAACTTGCTAGGACGTCCTGACCTGGCCAAGGTTGCAGTTGTTTCACTTTCAATTATTTAGTTTAATCGATTTTTTACCCTTTTCAGGCTCTACAATCTGAAGTTTAATTAAGACCGGCTACTCCAAAATCCTCTATAACTACATTCTAATCATCTGTAGCTGATTCTAGATTTACACATTGAGAAGTCAGAAATGTGTGAGATGTCCAAACTGCATCCTCACCAAAAAAAAAAAAAAACTGTAATTCTACTCATTATATTTCATATATTGCTTCAACCCTATGGAGTTTGAGGCAGTCTGACCAGCCTTTTCATTTTTACAAATTTCACCTACCAAACTTTTGTTCTCAAAGTGCTACACAAGCTTATATTCAGCACAATCCCAGCAGCAACAACAACAACAACGTAAGAGCACTTTTGGATTAAATCTACTGTAAACAGAAAAGATCAATCTTCAATGTGTTGTTATATTACCTCCATTTCTCAACATTGTCAAGGTCAAATGTCCATATGTTTAATGTTTTTCCTAACTGTACATGTTGAAAACCTAACAAATGCTAATACATGAGATGAACTGACCAGTTCCTGGGTGGTCTTCACCAATTTGTAAACTAATTCTACATTATTTAAATCCACAAATCCATCTTAAGGCGCAGTTTTCCTTCAAACGTTTAAACTGGCTTCCTGTAGCTGCTTCCCGCATCAGATTCAAAACCCTGACGCTGGCCTACAAAGCCAAGAACGGACCAGCCCCTCCGTACTTGATGGCAATGGTCAAAAGCCGATTCGCACCAAGATCCCTTCAAGCTTAAAGTACGGCTCGGCTCGACCCGCCATCCCTCAAAATCCACGGAAGACAAGCGTCCAGGCTTTTTTCTGTCCTGGCACCAAAGTGGTGGAATGAACTTTCTCTGGGTGTCCGAATGGCCGAGTCGCTCGCTGTCTTCAAACGCAGACTGAAGACCCACCTCTTCAGAGAGTACTTGGGTGAATAGCAGAGTGGTCACCTTACTGACTTGTGTTTAGTAGTGTTTAAACTTAGAGGTATCTTTGAACTATTAGTTTATTCTAACTAGCTGAGGTTTTTCTTGGGTAAATAGCAAAGCACTTTTGTAAGTCGCTCTGGATAAGAGCATCTGCTAAATGCCTTAAATGTAAATGTAAACTTGAGTAAAGTGGTGGCTTTTTCATCACATCTCTGCTGTGGTTGACTTCTCCTTTATCATACACATTTTTATGTTACCTCCTCAGCACCCCTAGCTGTAACAACTAGCTGAACGTTACACGCGTTTAAAAAACACATTTTAAAATTTGAGGCCAAAACCGAAACAAAACTGACCTTAATGCCAAAGGAAAACAGTCTCTTGAGCATCAGTCAGTGCATCCACAGCTATTGTGTGTAAGAACTTTGAGAAGCATTAAACACTTCAGACTTCAGGTTCCTAATCTCACCACTGTGAACAAGTCTGACTCTTGGTGTTTCACTTTTTTACATCTTAACCAGTTAATCATGCAGGGAATTTGGAAGAATCAGTGAATCTATGGAATTCATCTTAGCACTTAGTTCCAGCACTAAGTTTACTAAGTTTCAACTTGACAGCAAATAGTAAAAACAACAGAATTGCGAATTACATAAAGAACTGTTTTCAATTCTTTCAAAGGAACATCCTGTCCTTTTGCCTCATTCATTCATGAAGTCATTGTCAACACCAACATGTGCTGTTACACAAGTGCCCTCATCCTGATGTTTCTCTTCTAGCACTCTATAAACATCAACTACTCAGGGTGGAGTTCATAAAGAGGTAAGGCGGCGATAAGAACCAGGTGTCTGGCTCAGGTGTATTAGGATTGCAAAAAAAAAAAGGGGAAGGTGGGTAAACACACTCCAGCGGGACAATAAGTCCTCAGTAATTATGTAAAAATACATATAAAATGTTAGTATGTAATATACTGTATTATATGCATTACCATGATATTTTACATCTTCCCCAGTAAATTAGTGTCATTATTATTTCATGTTTTTATTTATTTATTCATTTTTAAAACAGTTAACTAAAAAATTAAACACTTCTAAGCTAATGCACTAAAGCGAATTGTGCTGATGGTGGATTTTTCTTTAAAACTGATGGATCACTGATCCTCAAGATTTCAATATGAAGAAGAAGAGATTAAGCCACTCGGCTTGTTCTCCTGTGATTGTAGATTACTCATTGTCGTCAAATAAAATACTGGCTTTTCATGAAAACCAACTTGTCGTTAACATCAAGCGCACAACTACTTGTTTCCTATCTTTGAGCAATCTTGGAATAGGGGATTTGACAGGTTTCTGTCATTTGACAAAGCACGACCCCTCCCCAGGAGCATAAGATAAGATAGCTCTGCAGCGTGGCTGTGCCAAGTTCGAGCTCAAGTTTCAACTAAGGTTGTGATGTTATGCCTTCAAAAATACCATTTGCACTCCACACGAAAGGTCACAAACGCTCCATTTCCCTCAAACATTGTTTTATTGTTCATGTGGTTAGATCACATGAACAAGCAAATGACTTTCAAAGAATGCCTTCACTGCTGCTCTAGAAAACGCACACAAAGGCAAAACTGTGGAGCAAAGTCTTTTACTCCAACACAGAGGAATGTTTGTGCCAGCACTAGAATATCTTGCCAGCTATGTTTAGAAAGCAGGGTCAAATCCTCCAATTTGTCCCCCCCACCCTTTTTTTTTTTTTTTTTTTGACCAGGTTTCAATACATGACCATTGGTCAGTACACGACAATTGGCTACAATCACTGCAGTGGTACTGGAGGATGGGTTCTACTGCAATAATAATTACTGTCCAAATATAACATAATTCTCATTTGCTGCAACTGATCTGAATTCTACGCACTCCTAAATTGAATATGCCATATAAAACCCTAGTCAGGCAATCAATCGATACATAAAAAGCTTTGATATACCATAAAACCACACATTTTTGGTCTTACTGCTCATTCCTATGTGATGTAGTTCATTGTTCACCTTGTATATTTGCTCTTAAATAAGGCCAGTGCACCGTAGCCGTTCTCTGGGTAGTAGTATTTTTTCTGGCAGTATTGGCAAATATTTATATCACAATACAAGTAAAACTATTAAAGCTAACAGTATAAATTCAGTGCAATAAATTGAAATTTTTTATTAATTAGAATAACTTTTTAAAAATATATGGTCTAATCCTTACCCAAGTCACAATTATAGACAAACATAATCTAACTACAATAAAATAAAACAGGAAGAAATTTCATATCTTCTAGTTAACACTCCCAATGCAGGCTAGAGAAAGTAAGGGAACCTCTTTATTAATGCCAGTGTTTTAATTATGGAGATGAGATTGGAAGTGTGTTTTACAGCTGATTGGTCCAGTCAATAAGGGCACTCAAAGCCTGGTTACTGACAAATCTATGCTCCTCAAGAAAGACTGGTCGGTGTGAACCATGCATGGGTTACATCTCAAGTTTGATCAATCCCTAAATGCGCTTTGATAGTTCTATAAATTTAAAGGTGAATTGAAACGTTTTATTAGAAAATCTAAATGAACCAACGCAGAGTTGTGCATTGACACGGGTTCAGTCCTGCCCGCAAAATCTAGTATCCACCCTGCCCTCTCGCGAGTCTGCCCGCTTCATCCGAGCCTCCGTACAGACCTGCCCATGTATCTGTGCTTTGTGTCCCAAACCAAACTCTACAGTGTTTTAAAACTAGCCACTAATAGCGTTAAAATGTTACACCTTTAGTTATGCTATTAGAAGTTCCCAAATATGGAAAACTGCATTTAGTTGATTAATGAGAATTCCATTAACGGAAGTGACAAACTGTAAGCCCCAAAACAGAGCTGTGAAATGGGCCAATTCCAAAACCACAGAACTTACAAACACAATCCAGTAGTGAAAGCCATTAGGGCTTCAGGGAAACCCAGAAGAGAGGCTACAAAGGCTAAACGTTAATGCTAAGCTAGCTATTACCCCACACAGAGGCAGGGGAAAGGACCAACCGAAGGAAGCTGATTGACCACTGTGCGCTGGTGGGAAGCCGATCAAGTCAGCAGGATTTGGGATAGGTGCTAGGCTCACCGAGAGGACAGCAATACTATTCAGAGACAAAATAACAGGGTTGTAAATTGGCTTGTTAAATAGCTTAATTTTTTTAACAATCTAAGGTCACATATTAATTATATATCAAAGAATATCTTAAAATACTCAATAAATGCATTCTATGGCACCTTTAAGGTCATTATGAAACTCATACCTCGAACGAAATTTAAATCGTATACCGGATGAACCGGTATCCCGCCCACGACGACGTCTGAGCATAACTGAACCGAGCTGAGCGACTTCAGACCTGTAAATGCTGATGTCACACCTCATGAAGTCACTGGAGTGGCTTGTCCTGAGTCACTTCAGAACACATGTGGGTGTGCCATTGGGCCGCTTACAGGGTGTTGCGAGTTAAGAATGCCATGATCTACCTGCTGCGCAGGGCTTACTCGCACCTGCTTTCGACAGGGACATGGAGTCGCGTTGTTTTGACTTCTCTAGTGACTTTAACGTCTTCCAGCCCCTCCAGCTGAGGGACATGCTGACTAAGGATACTGAGGGATACTGCTGTGGTGTCCTAATTACCGAGCCCCTGAATGGCAGGCTGCAATCCTACATGCAGCTACTGAACTAACACACCATTGTGTCCATTGGATCTCCAGAAAACCATCTACAGAAAACGACGCCTCCTCCAGCTTCTGTCACCATCCAGGGTGAGAACATCAAGACGGTTAACACCTACAAGTATCTGGGTGTGCATCTGTATGACAAGTTGGGATGAAAAGTGAATGTAAACAGGCTGTTCAAGAAGAGCCAGCGCAAACACCACTTCCTGAGGAGACTGAGGTCCTTTGCGTGAGAGCCGCTATGAAATTAAGAGGAGGATACTGGGGAAAGCGTCTGATCATAGGCACTCTAGAAAACGTTACAGAGACAGGAGTACACTAAGCAGCCTTGCCCTGCCCTGCTGTAGTTCTGGGTCTCTAGTACACAGGCCAAATTAGCCCATTCCCCCACTGTAGAAGCTCATTGATTGGTGTGGTCAACAGCAGGTGGTGTGAAACAAGACAAAAAAAAAAAGGGGGGGGGGGGTGTAAAAGCCTCTTAGCTGTGCGTTTAGCGACATGCTGAGTTTGAGTAAAAGGCAGAGCAAGCAAACCTGGATGATTTCCAGTGCCTGCTTAATGTGCCTGAAAACCCAAAACCATTAACTGGACCTTGTACTCTCAGATATGAGGTTTAATCCTAAAACGTGTGTGATTTGAGCCTCAGTTAACTGAAGAACAGTCTGGACAAAAAAAAACTCTCATATTCCGTCTGCCTGTTGCTTCTAACACCAGGCAATTTGCACAAAGTCTCAAAGTGTTCACTTAGTCTGCAACCCTGTGAGAAAACTTCGTGTTTGATTGCTTTTCAGTTTTAAAATAATGCAGGACAATGGAGGCCACATAAACGCATAACATTCTGAGCTTCTTGCGCAACTTATGCTACCCCACCCCACCCCACCCCAGGTAAGAACATATATTTTAAAATCACATGGAAAAGGTGGACATTTTAAAATCACTGGTCCGTTGAGTTGTCTATAGCGAGACTGGCGTCTCTGTCATCATCGTTCTTGACCCAGACGGCTGGCTACTACACTATATTAACTTCTGGATCAATAAAGTATGTATCTGTATATCTATGTAACTTTAGCACTGAGTAACGTTATATACTAAATAACAAACTCTCATATAAGTCACCTGACCTCAACCCACCTGGCCTCAAAGCAACTGAGAACACTTAGGGAATACAACACTAAAGGCAGAAACACCCACAAACAAGCAGCAACTGAAAGCAGTTCACATAAA
This sequence comes from Salminus brasiliensis, assembly GCF_030463535.1. Lineage (NCBI taxonomy): Eukaryota > Metazoa > Chordata > Actinopteri > Characiformes > Bryconidae > Salminus > Salminus brasiliensis. The sequence continues at coordinate 21,115,999 of NC_132887.1, forward strand.
GGTCAGGTCAGTACTTGGTGCTGTCCTTGGGCGCCAAACTTTAGGCAGTCATTGGCGTCGACTCGCTCATTAGTATTGCTCTATACAGGAGGAACTATGTAGTTTACCAAGTAGCAGCAGAAACACAAATAACAATAAATAATAAATGGAATCATCTTTGCTATGTTGCTTTGTAACATAAGCCTACCCTTAAACTACAAACCCCAGAGTCCGGTGGCTAGTAACTATCCCTTACTTATGTGTGCAAACTTCGTCAGCTCCATTTCGTTCCAATGTCTGTTGTTATATAAAGCATTTCGTCCACATTCAGCTCATATCGTGACCACGCTGCAACGTTCACAAGAAATTAAGAGTGCATTGTGGGAGATTGAGTTCCAGTTCACGATTTGGAAACAGTGGTCACTAGCGTCCTAAAAATGTACAAAGAGACCCATACCCAAAGTATTAAAACCACAAAAGCCGTCACTGTATATCCTATAGACCTGAACATGCACAGTCTTTTCTATTTGCTATTATTTTACCTTTACTGTTGTGTGTAAACCGCGGTTGTCTTGTAAGCATGCTGCTGGAACTCCCTACTTTGCCATTAGGGATTAATGAAATCTAATTCTATGTAAAACTGAAACCTTTAGTCAATAAAGTCCTCTTAAATTTACACCCTGATGTCAGCTGACACTGAACCTTGTAAGCCATTGGCTTTTTTTTTTTTTTTTTTTTTCTTCATTGATCTCAATTTAAAACTTCAAAAAATGTGCTACGAGCACACCAGAGAAAGGAAATGTGCGGTAAAATGGGCCAAAATATTACAACAATTATATGAAATAAAGAGACCTTCAAGAAAAAGAATAGAAGACAAGATGGTAAGACAAGAAGGCAGCATAGTGCATTGGCGCAGTTTACAGACAGAGATGACTTGTGTTATTGATTATTTGCGAGCTTGGACCAGGTCATCAGCATATTATGAAGTGTGAAGATACTGTAAGAAGAGAGGGGGTGGGGGGGTTACTTAGAAACTTGAGGCTGTAGTTCAAGTGGCTTTCCTTTTTAGCTAAAAGGCCAGCCCCGACCTCTGATACGAGTAGCTAGGACTGAGTTAAAGGTAGGAAGCAGGGTGGCTCTGGGTTGCGAAGACTTCAGCAGTAATTAGGAAGATAGAGAGGGAAATTTAGAAGATGCTGCTAGATTTAGGCTTCAGGCATGCACCGCCTTTCAAAATTCATTTATTCCACAACTCCAAGTAATCACTAGCATTTACTATACTGCTTCTTAACCCTTTACGAATTTAATGCAAGGCATGGAAACGGAAACTGTCTGTAATATTTCATTAATGTGAACAAAACTTTGTTCAATTTAGAGCCACGTGACCGATTTGCTGAATGCGCCTCTTACAGCAAATACAAAGGCTGCATCCTAAACACTGTAACCCACACTGAATAGTGCATTTAAAAAAAACAGCGTACCACCATTAGAAGTGCATTTATTGGGGTAATAATAAAGTGTACAAGTGTGCAGTTTGGGAAACAGCACAGGGAAGACCTGAGTGTTGCTGCTTTTATTTTAGCTCTTACAGAAAGTGCTCGAACATGTCCATACATCAGATAAACCGGCTCTCTTGATGTAAAATAAGATGTTTTTCCAAGTAATTTAGAGCATTTCTATTGGCCTACTTATCCGGAATTATTTACACAGTGTACAGAGCAGTAACACGGCTCAAACCAAACTAAAAATTGCCAAAAAAATGGAGATACGTGGTTTTTATTGAACAGCAGCGATCTACAACAATGCCCTGTGCAGGAAGTGCCACTCCCCAAAGCGTTTTAGTCAGTCAATGTAATCGGCTGAGGCTTCTAAAGGCCACTGGGAATGGAAAAACAGGTTAAGGAATGAGCAGAAGAACCAGATCAATCCAACTTGCTTCTTTTCAATCACGCCTTTAAAGGAATATTCTAATTCTCCTATAGCTGGTGAGGGAGTCTTTAGATGCAGCACGATCATCTAATCTGCCTAAATGAATCCATAACAATCCTGAATTTAAACTCTCGCCAATGCTCTTCAGCTAGTCCCTGGAAATAAAGTATTTTTGTTTTGCATAAGTCCATTTCCCCCGACACATAAGCTCGAGAAGCCTCTGCCGTCAGACTGGGCTACCTGCCCAAAGAGGTGGACTAACGAATGCAGGTGTCATAAGGAATAACAATGAGAATACAATTTTTGTCATTACTACTGTACCAATAATTGCTGCTTACGCAGATCTACACAATAGATTAGTCTGCAATTAGTCAATAAGTGAGTCACGGAGCAAAAGGAAAGAAGAAAGCAGGGAAAATGCAAATGCTTGCGACAATGTAATTAGCTCCTAATTCACAATTACTAGAGATAATGACACATTACAATGCAGCTTCCATTCAGAGAGAGAAAGCTCAAACATCTGCTGTGATGAGGGCCAATTTAAATTTTGACACAGGATTAATTCGAGAGGGTGAATTCTGCACAGTCACTACAGTGAGAGCTACTTAACACAGAAGATAAACAGCTTCACCATCAGGGAGGAGATGTTACTGTAGAACTGTTACTACCCAGCAACTGCTGCTTACAAGACTGGAAGAGCAGGCCAAAAGACCTGGATCCATACACATTAAGGCTTCATTCAGACATGCAGTCAAATCCTAACTGCAACAAATGCCTTTAACCCCCCCTACACACGCCTGGACGTGTAAATGAAAAGCATTTTAATAAATAAATAAAGCTCTGCACCCACAAAACTTTGTATAATCATTCAACTACATTTTATAGCGTTTCCACCACAACTAAAGGAATGCAGAGAACACCAGACACTCATGACACACTGTCAAAACGGTGTCTGCTTCAAAGTACAGTGGAAACACTTACTGTCCCCACAGGGGCCAATTTAATTGCTTTTGGCGATCAAGTCAAAATAACCGCAACTTCAATGTCAAACGAAGAAGAGATCATTCACCAGCCACTGATCTATCCATTCAGATCAGAATATCAAGGCCTACCGAGGAGGATTTCCCCTACATTCGCTCAGATTTCATTTTGGACGAGGCAAATTTACAACCTAAACAATACAACAGCAATTAGCAAGTTCTCCTGCAGCACATAACTGCACATACAGGCTCCACTGTGTCTATACTGAGTTAACCCACTGCTGCTTATTTAGTACTTCATATATTCTTTATTATTTAGGACTTATTTGAGATGTCTGTAGAAACTCTGTACTCAATAAAATACTTTAGGTTGCTTCCTGAAGTACATAGAAATTCACAATGCATGTATCGTCATGTTATTATTTTAAATATTGCTGATCTTTTCCCCACCACTTCATGAATGTGCAGTCTGTTTATTTTGTAACAGTAATGCAGTGAAGTATAGAAATATAGAAGCAGATAAAAAAAAGGCTGGGTTTAGAGCATTGAGGTTCATCACAGGGTGTGACAGGGGTAATTTTCAAAAAGTGCCCACATTTGGCACTCTGTCTAATTTTTCAGCTGAAATAAATTTGTTTTTCCAAAGAAATAAATAAATAAAAATAAATAAATCATTACCTCAATCATATTCTGGGGTAAAGCAATATGTTCAGAAACCTGTATTAGTCGTCAGTCAGCTACACCAAAGTAAGACGGGCTATATTGGCCACATCACTTTGCGGTTGCCTTTCTTCTTGAAGGTATTCTTAAAGGTTTTAAAAGAAAGAAAGAAAAAGAAATGTAGCAGATCAACCTGTAGGGTTTGTCAAATCAAGATAAGAAGGAAAAGCTCTGTCGTATTTCAGTGAGTATTAAATGAAGAGCAGATAAGTGCATCATGAATCCAGCTCAGCACCACATTCTGCTGATAACTGGCTTCAGATGATCTAAGCTGGTCCTTGATGGTCAAGGTGGTTGAAAAGCTGGCCAACGAGGAGAACACCACACCCCCATGTCGCTTAGCTGGTCTATCAGCTTGACCAAGCTGGGTATATATACTCAAATTGAACTGGAACTGGACCAGAACCGGAATATAATCTAGATATGCCAAAAATCATAGCCTTAGAAGTAAGATTAGAGCTAATCGTGTCTCTCGGCCGGCGAGTTAGAGCTGTGTGCCCTGGGTCAGGGGTCTTTTTAACCCGTTTACAGTCCAGCATATCGGCAGCTCTGCTGAGGCCAGCACTCAAAGCTAACCGTTAGCATGTCCAACTGTTACTGAGAAAAACTAATAAATTATTACGCTTGTCATTCTCAAAATTACTGTCCTGAGATACATTAACATGCATCTATTTGTTTGTAAGGGTTTGCTACATTAATGTGCTGAGGTTAGTGCTAGCTAGCTAATTCAACTTGTTAAGGGCGGTATTAGTTAGCTAGCTAGTTAGCTAGTTAGTTAGTTAGCCACCACAGCTAACTATTAAAGTTAGCTCCAAATTCTCAGCCGACAAGTTCTCATGTTTTTGTCTGGGCGTTTGAAACATGATAATATGCAAACTACAGATCAATTCGCTCAATGGTAAGTTAGCTACATTAGCGAGCTCTCCATCTTCACCAAGCTAATGTTAGCACTAGCTAGCTAAACCGGAGTGGGCAGGCCAGGTGCGTTTCCTTCAGCGCTCCGTCTCTCCGCGTAGTTCCTGTTAAACTGTAGCTGAACTCGTGTTACACTGTAAAAAAAGAGGGCATGGAAAAATCACAAGTGTGGAGGATAACATCCTCGGCCTGCGGCTGGTCTTCTCAACAAGACAGGCTCGGTTTCTGATGTAAGAAGGGGTTGTGAAGAGGGAAAGACTGGAGCTCTGTGTTCAGTGGATCGCAGAGGCTGAGCACCCCCGCAGAGCCTGCAGAGCCCGCAGCGCCGCATCCTGAGAACAGGCTCGGCTGTACAGCGCTTTCCCCGGCTGTGGGTTTCGCTTGTTTATTTGCAAGTCGTTCGTTACTGGCTTAACACGGATCACATGACTGGCCAAATGGTCGTATGGACCAAAATAAAATTAATGCCATCTTTAATTTTACAGTAATTTCATACATTTTATGTAAGTATTATTTCCGGGGAGCTTACTATAAAATAAAAACTAATAAAAAAAAAACAAAATAAAAAGTTAGCTTTTTATGGACATTTCCATAAACGAGATCGTATGAGGACGCCATGCATAAAACACAAAAGTCATCAGCCCGTCTAAAACACACCGACTTCAGCCTAAATTAACTAAAAAAAATGATTTAAAAAATATAAATAAGGCATGGACAGCAATCTTTCAAAGCTAGTCTGCAGTTCAAGCCCGTAACCCCGGTCCAGTGCTGTGTAAGCGCCTGTATCAGTGTTCAGCAAACGCGGCCGCTTTTCTGAATGGAAAACACTAACGCTGCTCTGCCAAACCCTCGGCTTCCCTCTGGGCGTGTGGTCACACGAGGGGGATCTGTCGGACAGCCTGCTCACACAACAGCCTCTCCAGCGGGCGCTCGGCTCGGCTGGATGTCGCGTTGCGTTTGCGCTACCTGTTTCTTTAGAGGCAGAAGGAAAATGGACTTTTCTACTTACTTTTACAGAGAGCGGACTGACTGCCAGGGCTGGAGACGCCTCAGAGTCTGTTCTCACCTGGCTCAGGTAACGCAGCCAGATGAAGCTACTTCCGATACACCTGTCAAACCTGTTGCTGCTTAACTTTTTGTCTTAAAGGACCCAAGTCACGTTAAACTGGGCAAAACGAAGCATGTCGCCAGATGTGATCCTCAAACCGTGTGGAGGGTATTCTGGAAAAAGCTGTATGATGGTTTAGGCGTAGACTGTAAACACTGCTTAGTCCAACTTTGAGCATTTTGGATCAGGCGATCATTTGGACAGATGAGGGACAATGACGTTAGGTGAAACATTCAGGACCCCCTGGAGCACCTTTCCTTTTCTTCTTTTTATGTTTATTATTATGTTTATGTTTGTATGTTAATTTTTATTGTATATTTCTTTTCTTATTTATATGTTTATTATTATGTTAATTTTTATTGTATATTTCTTTTCTTATTTATATGTTTATTATTATGTTTATGTTTGTATGTTAATTTTTATTGTATATTTCTTTTCTTATTATTATGTTTATTATTATGCTTATGTTTTTCTGTTTATGTTTTTTTTTTTACTGTATATTTCTGTATGACTCTCAGTTCAGGGGGTTTAAACTCTGTATTCTGCTAAAAAAAATAATAATTGCAAATGGAAAAATGACAAAGCACATTCTTCTTTGGCCACAGTATGTAATTGGCTGTATTTAAGGTTGTCACCCGTCCTGTAAAATACAGAATCCTTTTTTTGGCACTTAAATGTTGCGTCCCGTATTGAAGCAATTTTGTTCCATATTTCCATAAATGTCCAATACAGACCTGAGTGGGAAGATTGACTGGACAGCGTCAGTGGAGATGATTACAAGGCAAATTGTAGACTACAGTAGACTATTGTGGTTTGATTGATTGTTTAGGATGTTGAGTTTTTAAAGTCGAATGAATTATAATTTATTTAATATTCAATAGTATTAGCCAATATACATATTATACATGGCCATTTAAAGAACAAACTATAAGAATGGAATAATAATTAATACATAAATACATCAGTTAAGAGAAAATGTTTATTCTTTAATACATATACATTTCCTACATTAAAATTTTTGTAGTCTGGCATCACTTATTTTCATTTCTGAAAGGTGGCAACACTAGCTGTATTATAATTGAGTCTGATTAACTAGTTAGTTTATTTCTTAGTGTTATTTTGTTTGTTTGTTTGTTTGTTTGTTTTTTACAGTACACTTATAGTACACTTTCATGTGGATGCTTTGTGTGTTTCTGTAGCTCATCTAATGGTGTCTTTAATATGTGTGTTTATGTTTCTTTAGCCTAAGGAGTATAAACCTGTTTAGTGTTTATGGATGCTGGGCATGTGTCAGCCTAATGTGTGTGTTGCAAGTTTGTGTGTTCATACACTTTCAGAGTTTGCAGGTAAGGTTTGCTTCCTATGACTCTTCCATTAATGGTTGTTCAAGCAGCGCTGTACACTGGAACGGTGCTCCACCACTCATGACTCAGCTGAACTTTCCTGTTCTTGGCAGTCATATGGGGTTTTCGACTTGCCTGTATTACCAGTATACGAGCACTTCTCTTCAAGAGGTTTTTATGGTCTTCCAACACTCATCGTGACCTCCACAGTTCCCCATAAATAGGATTGGTGACATTAGAATTGGTGAGATGTTTTCTGTAGGCCTGATTTGCTAATCAAGGTCTGAGACCTTGTCTAAATATATATATATATATATATATATATATCAAAATGGACTGCAACAAATGCAGCCACCAGTGTCAATCACATGGACTTTAAAAATGTCTTAAATGAAAATGGATTAAAGCGCAGGCCGGGTGTAGATTTAGAGCTTGAGAAACGCTTCTTGTACCATCAACGTTTTAATTCTGTCCACACATGAGATACTGATACAGTCTTGAAAATCTAAACATAACCGTTTACGTTTTTTCAGATACAATGTGAAGTGGATCGTATAAACATGAAAAATGAGCTCTGGTATGGTCTATTTTTTTCAGAATCACTATACTGTATGTTGATGCAGAAATATTTTTTAACAACATTATTTGATACTAATGATAGATTTTATACTAATGATATATTGAAGAGTTGAAAAGTATAGTGAAGTGGTATTGCTTACAGCCCTATAAAAAGGCCTTAGTGTAATTAATGTTATTGGAGATAATAAGTTATAATGATATGGACCAAGTTATAATTCAGATTCCTCAGTAGTGCTGCTTTAATACCTCTGAGCATTAGGTCACAGATTTTTTGTGATTCCTTTTAATTTTGTCTTTAAGGGCTACAATCTTAAAGCTGTGTTAAAGCAACAGGTACATGAAAAATTGAGCACGATCAGCGTCCATAGATACTTAATGAACAGGCCTTAATGGATATTTAACCAGTTGATATTTAACCCCATAAAAAAACGTTGTCTTTTTTAATACATTTAATCATTAGGACATTTGATCTTCATTTAAACAATATTTAGAGATGGAGGTAATATAACTAAACACATACAACCGAATACATTTTTTTTTCAAATCATTTGTAAAATGTAATGAATAGAAATGCAGTTTTCTTGTGATTAAAAAGTTAGGACACTCTATGGCCTAATAGCTGTCATTTTCCAATTTGGGCTGAACTAACTTCAGTTAAATGTTTCCTATAATAACCTACCAGTCTCTGACATTAAAGGGAATCAGAATTCTTTCAGCTATGTAACATTTCAGAACTTGTTTTTTGACAGATGGTCTCAGATTTCCCTCAAACTTCCTAGTGGATTCTATGTTGGAGAGGTCTGCGGGCCCTACTGCAGAACGGCAGCCGCAACTCAGGACATTTCCACCTCTATGCTTCACAGTTGATATGGGTTCTTGGGCTCAAATGGTGTGTCCAATTTACACCAAACATGCAGTCGGTTACTGTGTCTAAATAATTTTAACTTTGGGTCCATCTGTCCAAAGCACACTGTTCCAGTTGTCCTGGTCTTGAGCTAGGTTTTGGCAGTTGTTGCACTTGATGATTTCGTGGACCAGCGGAACGGCTCATTTCGAAGTGTTGTGAGATCTTTTTAAATCAACCATCTTCCTGAAGGCTCCTGAAAACTCTCACCATGGTAATAACACTCACTTTACCAATCAAAAGAAAACCAAACTAAATGTCTGAGGTTTAAATAAGCCTGGCTCCTCCAAAATCCTCTTTAACCATGTTCTAATCACCTGCAGCTGATGTGCTGCACCTGATTCTAATTGTAGGCATTAGAAGTAAAAACAATAATAATACGTAATAATAAATGGATATTTTTATTTATTTAAAGACATTTCTTCAGTTGTATGTGTTTAGTTATATCACCTTCATCTTCCAATATTGTTTTATATATATATATATATAGAGAGAGACAGAGAGATAGATATAGATATGGATATATATATCACATGTTGGTTGGACCTCACTTCAGTCTTTGTCTTTGAGGAGTTGAGGAGTTTCTTCTGGGTACACTGGTTTACACATCTCAGTGGTTGGGTGGTAGGTGAATTAGTACCCTGCAGTGAACTGACACTCTGTCCAGAGGGTATTTCTGCCTTGTGCCCAGATTCTGGGGAGGCTCCATATCCACCAAGACCCTGACCAGGAAGAAGCACATAAGAAGATTAACAAATGAGAACTATAATAACTGTATGCTCATATATACAGTGTATATGCGTATACAGTATATGAACAACCTAGCAAAGTATGTATGCCTTTTAAATTGTGGAACTGGGGTGTTTTTTTTTTGTTTGTTTTTTTAGATTTAAGAAATTTTATGACCGTGTTCACATTATCAATGATCAATATGTAGTAAAAATGTCCCACACTTGTCTGAGCCCATAAAAAAGGCAACAGAGTTCATTTAAACGGCCCTGTATTAATTTTTAGGATAATCAGCACATTGTTTGGTGCATTGAAAGGGCTTTGTGTTTGAACATCATGACCTTAGTAAGGCATTCCTCAAAATAAGAAAATATCTGTTGGCCTGTGTGTCCTGGTCTTCTTCCCTTCTGAAACATGACAGCTGTTCTCCACAAAGTTTGGCAGTGCACATCATGTGCTTCACACTGTCAGTGGCTCATGATGCTTATTCTTTAAGTCCAATGAAGTGTCCTCAGGTTTGAATGTTCACGTCTGATTTTCCTTCTGTTTTTGGACCAATTTAAATGTAGTGATGGCTCTATCCTTTTTATCACTTTAGGCGATTGGTGCGGCGTGTTGACAGGAATCCTCTCAGTGTCTTGGCATCTCTGGAAAAACCTGTCTTATGCCCCCTGTCCTGTCAAATGTGCTAAGCTCCGATTCCTCTGTGGTAACATTATAGCTCAACAGAATTTGGAATTACGTAAATGTACTGGCATGCGCGTGTGTGTGTGTGTGTGTGTGTGTGTGTGTGTGTGTGCGCGTGTCTCTACGCACCTGTGTGCGCAGCTTTAAATACACAGAATTGTTATCCAGTTTGTGGTATCTGTACTTTCAAAGCAAGCTTTTACATTTTGTTTATTAAACTGTAAATGATCATGTATCCTTCAGTGAATCTGATTTGAATTATGTCACATAAGACTTGGTACTTGGTACTGCTCACCATCATTGACACCATCGATGCAATTCCTTATGATTTATTAGTTATACTTGGAAATGTCTGGAATGTAGACCATTTACCTATTACAAAAGAAAATGATTTTAGATACTTGATATATGTGTATAATTATAATAATATATTTTTTTCAAGTAGGCCAAAGTTGTAGAACCGTGGCAGTGTATGTGTGAGGGTGGAAATACCTCTTAACCCATGTAACTACAGTATGTTAATGTACATTTACTCATTTAGAAACATCAATAAATAGCCTTAATAGCCTATATGACCAAATAACCTCCAGTTTACCATACAATTTAGGCCTTATCTGAATCTGAACCCCCCTAGCCACAACATCCTAACTGCAGTGGACAAAAATATGGTCACCCAAATGTTTTTAAGGTGATCAGCACACATTCAACCAGGTGTGTCTTAACAATTGACTGGTACTGTATGTATATACAGTGAGTCCAAGAAGTATTTGATCCCTTGCTGATTTTCTTCGTTGGCCCACTAATAAAGACATGATCATTCTATACTTTTAATGGTAGATGTATTCTTACATGGAGAGACAGAATATTAAAAAGAAAATCCAGAAAATAAATCTAAGGAATATATATTAATTGATTTGTATTTCATGGAGTGAAATAAGTATTTGATCCCTTAGTATTCATTAGCAGTTCTGGCTTTTACAGACCAGTTAGACACTCCCAATCAACTTGTTACCTGACCTGAAGCCACCTGTTCTCACTAATCACTTGTGTGAAAAACACCTGTCCACAGAATCAGACAGATCACACAGATTTCAAGTCTCCAACATGGGTAAAACCAAAGAGCTGTCACAGGACCTCAGAGTCAGAATTGTTGACCTTCACAAAGCTGGAATGGGCTACAAAAAGATTAGTAAGGTGTTGGATGTGAAAGTAACAACTATTGGTGCAATTATCAGAAAGTTTAAAGAGTATAACATGACAATCAACAGACCTCGGCCCGGTGCTCCAAAGAAGATTTCGCCTCGTGGGGTGGCAATGATGCTGAGAACAGTCAGAAATCGTCCTGCAACCACTCGGCAGGAGTTAGCAAATGACCTGAAGGCAGCTGGGACCACAGTTTGCAAGGAAACAATTGGCAACACTTTGCGCAACAATGGATTCACATCCTGCAGTGCCCGAAAGGTACCCCTGCTGAAGAGAGCACATGTGGAGGCGCGCCTCAAGTATGCCAATGATCATTTGAAAGATGAACCAAGTTATTGGGAGAAGGTTTTGTGGTCAGACGAGACCAAAATTGAACTTTTTGGCCTCAACTCCACCCGCCATGTGTGGAGGAAGAAAAATGCTGCCTATGACCCCAAGAACACTGTGCCCACCGTCAAGCATGGAGGTGGAAGCATAATGTTTTGGGGGTGTTTCTCTGCCAAGGGTACAGGGCTACTTCACCGCATCACTGGGAAGATGGATGGAGCCATGTACCGCACAATCCTGAGGGACAACCTCCTCCCCTCTGCCAGGGATCTGAAAATGGGCCGTGGTTGGGTCTTCCAACATGATAACGACCCTAAACATACAGCAAAGGCAACAAAGGATTGGCTCAAGAAAAATCACATTAAGGTCATGGAGTGGCCCAGCCAGTCGCCAGACCTCAATCCGATCGAAAATCTATGGAGGGAGCTGAAGGTCAGAGTTGCCAAGCGACAGCCCACCAACCTTCATGATTTAGAGAGGATCTGCAAAGAAGAGTGGGCCAAAATTCCCCCTGGTGTGTGTGCTAAACTTGTGGTTAACTACAACAAACGTCTCACCGCTGTGCTTGCAAACAAAGGCTTTGCCACTAAGTATTGAGTGTGTTTGGCAAGAGGGATCAAATACTTATTTTCCTCATTGAAATACAAATTAATTAAAATATATTCTTTAAAATTATATTCTGGATTTTTGTCTTGATATTCTGTCTCTCCATGTTAGAATATATCTACCATTAAAAGTGCAGAAGGATAGTGTCTTTATTAGTGGGCAAACAAAGAAAATCAGCAAGGGATCAAATACTTCTTGGACTCACTGTATATATATATATATATATATATATATATATATATATATATATATATAATTATAATAATATTTTTTTTACCTTCAAAACAAGAGGGGACTGGGGAGGACAAATATCCACTGTAGTTAGAGTGTCTGGGCAGTTTCAAGTAGGCCAAAGTTGTAGGACTGGCCTTATCTGAATATATTATCTGTGTGTAATGGGTTTCTTCCCGTAAACTGACATGGTAGATGAATTGACTACGTTATGGGGGTGTGTGTGTCCTGATTCCAGGTATCCTCAGCAACCCTGATCAGAAAGAAGTGGATTAGAATGAATGAATAAATCATTTTTAAAAACTTCTTTTTACAAATTGACATGCCTCTCATTATTACAATAATTATACAGTTCAATATCTATATTATCTTGATCAAATGAGACCAATTTGCGCTATTTCACTAAAAATATCCGAAACTGGGCTTCTCCGTTCTTTCACTGGGATCTCTGCCATCTCTCATATGCTTAAAAAAAGTGCCAAACTGGCTTGTCATGTGTGTTTAGCTGTGGCAATCAGCTAAAAATGAAGTTGTCCTGGCAGAGGGCACATACACACGCGCACAGGAACGCATGCACGCACGCAAACGTGAATCACTGCAGATGAATCACCAAATGCAGCTGCACAGTCATCAGGTTCTCATTTCCTCAAGCAAGCTCCGTATGCCTCGGCTCCTAGAATGCAGTAGCAGCTCTAACTGCCCCGGCGAGGAAGCCAAAATAAAGATGCACTCGCTGCTCCTGTCTGGGTTTTATACAGCCACCCCCTCAAATGTCACTCATCCACACCCAGCTATGCAAGAAATGTAACAAGTGTCTCTTTTCTCCCTGCCTGGTAAGGTGCATTTAAGGCATGGAAAAGGCACCTGCATGCAACATAAACAAATCATGTGGAGAAAGAAAACTACTTGTTTGATGGTGCAATAGAGTTCACTGTGTCTCTGCAGGCCAGTTACTGCAAATCCATTTCTGTCAGCTAAGAACAGAAAGCTGAGGCTGCAGTGGGCACAGACTCACCAAAACTGGACAGTTGAACACTGGAAAAATGTGGCCTGGTCTAAAGATTTAGGATTTCTGCTGAGGCACACAGATGGTAGGGTCAAAATGTGGCACCAGTTGAACACTGGAAACATGTAGCCTGGTCTGGTTCAAATGCTGCTGGTGAACAATTTTGACCCTACCATCTGTGTGCCTCAGCAGAAATCCTGATTCTTTAGACCAGGCCACATTTTTCCAGTGTTCAACTGTCCAGTTTTGGTGAGTCTGTGCTCACTGCAGCCTCAGCTTTCTGTTCCATGGGCTTAATCTGTCTTGGGTCAGCAGTCCAGGCTGGTGGAGGTGGTGCAATGGTGTTGGGAATGTCTTTTTTAATGGATACGTCCAGTATGATAATTAAACTGGTTTCATGAACATGACAAGGAGTTTAGTGTTCATCAGGGGCCTATTCACTGAATCTGAATCCAACAGAGTATCTTTGGGATGTAGAAAAATGGGAAATCTGTAGCAGAAAGTAAATGACACATCCACATGGACTATAATCTCAGAGGAATGTTTCAAACATGTTGAGGAAACTATGGCAAGACAATTTGAGTTTTGGGGGTTTAGAGTAAACAGATCTATCTAGTCAATATACAGTCTTCCTAAGATCCCCAAATGACCATTTATCCTAAAATAGGTGTCCTAAAAGTGTCCTATCACCAACGTTCTTTGAGGAAATTTTTACCTTTATGGTAAAACCTTTGATGCTGAGAAAGAATCTCTTAAGGTATCTTCAAGGAACCTTTTTCTTCTGAAAACCGTTTCTTGAAGGTTCATCAAAGCACCTTCAAAGGTTCCTCAACTGAAGAACCTCCAAACGTTCATCTAGGAACTTATACCTTTAACAGTGTACGTAGCTGTGGTTCTCAAAGTGAGGTCAAGAGACCCCCAGGTGTCCATGATATATAGTCAGGGATCTGAATTTTAAGTTGATGTTAAGTTGACAAGAGATGAACCAAAAGAAACGGGGTAATGAGGCATGCCCAGACATCACTACCCCCATTATTCATTCAAGTCAACTGCATTTCAGTACAGTTATGACTACGTCCAGTCTGGTTTTAGTGGTTTTAGCAAACGAGGCCATGAAGCTTACTGGGCCACATTTGGTTAGATAGCACAATGATTGCACCAGCAACACAAACGAATTCCTCAAACACAAGAATGAGGAGGACCAGCGAGTCTAGACACTCCATCTACAAGCAAACAGGTTCTCTAGAGTAGTGGAACAGTAACCTACTACACCTAAACCCAAAAAGTCTAACATTAACCCAACCTAACCTAAATCTAACCCTTATCCTAATGGCAACCTCAAAACTCAGATGCGAAACTGCAAAGCGAATCATTTATTTATTTGAAACTCAGTTTTTCGTCACATTGCTTCAAAAGTACCTAGCAAAATGAGTCAGTTTTGGTCAGTTTTCCTGACCCCCAAAAAAATTGTTTAATTTGCGTCACACCGTTTCGACTGGTTTCCCGCGTTTTGTTACACGCCCTAAGAAAGTCTAATGTTTTGATCTGAGTTCATGATGTTTTGACCCAAAAGCAGAAAAATCTTATCTCTGATCACAAAACTGTCATTGTTTCGTGACACACGACAACATTGACTTCGGACAATCTCTTTATTGTTACTGCCATATTATTTTACAAATCATGGAATCTGTTAAAAGGAAGGATCTCTTGGGATCATATTTTATATTGTATTGTATATTTTATAATATTCATATATTGTATTTTATTCCACCATTATGAAAACACATTTCTTGCGATTGTTGGCTTCACTATTTATTGACCACCAGATGTCACTATGGTGCGATGAGTCGAAAGTTTTTCAAAGATATTTTTTTTCCCCCCAAATAATTCGCTTCGATCTCTCAAGAGTCTCACTGATGCCTATTTTAACCCAGCCCTTACCCTACCCCTGATCTTAAGCATAGTAGGCATTTCCATCCATTAAATCATTTTCAGAGGATCAATAACGGAGAAAAGCAGCATGATCGTAGCTGTAGCGACAAGTTTTATTTGGGAAAACAGCGCCACCAGTGGACGGGAGGTGTAGCGTGAGTCGTACGTAATGAACGTATAGAATTTCTTGAGGTTCACTATCAGTGAAACGTGTATCTTATTGTTTATGCATGCAAATAGTTTTTTCATTTGTCAGGTTCTGGATTAAACCATTGCCTTTACAAAAGAATCATCGAATAAGCATTTATTATGGTGTCTTAATAAACATCTACATTTACATTTAAGATATTTAACGAACAATATTTCTCCAGAGCGACATACAAAAGTGCTTCACTCTTCTCTCAGAAAATATCTTAAGCTAGTTTGTATTGGCTAAGATCCAAAAGATACCTTGAACCTTAGACACTACTAAATGCAAAAGTCAGTATGGATACCTAGACACACTATTTTCAACATACACTACACTTCACCCAAGTACTTGGAAGAGCTGGGTCTTCAGTCTGCGTTTGAAGACAGTGAGCGGCTCTGCCGTTCAAACACCCAGGGGAAGTTCGTTCCACCACTTAGTTGACAAAACAGAAAAAAGCCTGGACGCTTGTCCTCTGTGGATCTTAACGGATGGTGGGTCAAGCCGAGCCATACTTAAAGCTGCAAGGTCTCTTTGTACTGATCGGCCTTTGACCATTGCCATCAAGTACAGAGGGGCTGGTCCTGTCTTGGCTTTGTAGGCCAGCTTCAGGGTTTTGAATCTGATACGGGAAGCCACAGGAAGCCAGTGAAGACAAGGCAAGACAACACACACACAGTGGACAGTGAGCACACATGCCCGTAGCGGCACCCGGGGGGCTAAGAGGGTGAACAGTGGCAGCTTGCTGAGCCTGTGTAACGAACCCACAACCCTGTCATCAATAACCTGGAGCTCTAACTGCTGTGCCACCTAACTGCCCACAAAAGAAGGAAGCTCAGCAGAGTCAGCAGAATTACATGGCTGAACTTAGAAGCATTGAAGACAACCCGTGTTACTAAAATCCAAATATCACACTAGAGATGAGGTTGTGCTCCCATCAGATAAAAAACGATGGTACATATTTGCCTAAATTTGAACAGTTGGAGTGTATTGAGTCGTTTAACTAGTCTAAGAACCATTAAAGCTTTCAGATGGTTCTTTTAGGTGTCACTGGTCTACATAAACCCTTGCCTTTTCTGACAATCAGTGAAGAAACCTATAGTTGAAGGGTGTTGTGATTTATTTAATGCAGGATTACATGTCTAATGACGTTATTACCGTCTTAATACTGCTACCCTAACTAAAAAAATGCTCAGTGCCATTTAATGCTTTCCCCAGGCAATTATTCCTGAGAATAGCTGACAGTGACTGTTTGAAAAATACATACACATATTTAAGACACTGATTAAATGCACTGCTGTATCAGTGACGTACGGTATGGTTCTCTTGTATTATATGCCATTGGGACGTAGGACTTTTCTCTTATATACTATAAAAGGTTTATAGTGTCTGTCCAGTAGTTTGTGCCAGGGCAATCTTCAGAGAAGTGGGTGGTAGTGAATTCGGTTGATTAAACACACTGCGACAGTCATTCACTCAACTGAGCATGGGGGAGACTTCTTTTGCCCCTTTCAGAGATCATTGTCTTTGACCCAGTTATTTTCTTAACCTGGTATAAAGAAATAAAGTATAGAAAACAGCTGAGAAGCATATTTCTGTAGAATGCCTGAAATTTAATATGTAGGAATTTAACTTGGCAGATTTGATATTTCCACATCCTGTTAAGTGTTATAACATGATTTCTAGAATCCAAGCTTCTTCATCTGTCCTAACAATACCAAAATTACAACAATACAAGTTTACCCTAACTGTGTTTAGCTGTAACTGCGGTATATTTAACCCAAGCGCCTCTGTTAACCTTTTTGTTGGAGATAAGTGTATAAGGCTGAAAAGCTTTCAGTGGTAAATTGTAAAGGGTCACTACTTTGAACATTCTCAGATCATGTGCTCCCCAAAGGTCCAGGCCAGTAATCAGCTTATGGAGTTCCTTGAATGCTTCACGTCACTTTGAGAAGAATTAATGTTTTCCAGAGGGTTTGTTAACCAGTGTGAGAAAAGGCAGCAGAAATGCAGCAGAATGACATTTTTGTACCTAATGATGTTGCTGTTTGTCCAGATAAAGACCCATGTAATTGTTAAATGTTAACTCATTAACTTTTTTGATGTAATTTGCAGGTCCACCGCACTGTGGCCATTAGTCACTAATGTCGTCGTGTCTGAGTTTAGGAAGACCTGACCTCTGTGGCTTGCAAAATTTAGAACATTTAGTCAACTGCTTGCAAATCTGAACTGAAAATTCAGAATGAATGTAAGACTAAAGGCCATTGTTTGCATTGCATTGTTGTAATTATTGTACACATTTGTAATTAGGATGCCGTGATGCATATTCTGCTTATAACTGCAACAGCTGGCACAATATTTGTTGGATAAAGAAAATGACAACACACGTTCCATCCCAACTCATTTGTCATAAATCAATCAAAATGTGATTGATGAATGTTATTAAGCTAATTTTTTTAGTAATCTTCAGAGAAGTTGGTGGTAGTGAATTCGGTTGATCAAACACTGCGACAGTCATTCACTGAACTGAGCATGGGGGGAGCCTGGTTTTGCCCCTTTCAGAGATCATTGTCTTTGATCAAGTTATTTTTTTAACCTAATTTATTTAGCAAGCTAACGTATTACTCATCTCATAGTCTATATATAATCTATATAGAATCTAGATGTATTATTTTCTAGTGTTTTTATTAGTATTAATCTATTAAAAAGATAATCACAACAATATTGTGTGATTAAGAATGATTAATCAAAGGTTAAAATGCTAGCTAGGATGTCTTTTTATTTTTCTAATAGCTTAAAAAAGGCATTGTTTACATTATATTGTTTTGTATTGTTAAATTAATTATTGGGATTTTC
The DNA here is from genome assembly GCF_030463535.1 of Salminus brasiliensis. Lineage (NCBI taxonomy): Eukaryota > Metazoa > Chordata > Actinopteri > Characiformes > Bryconidae > Salminus > Salminus brasiliensis. Next base: position 21,134,220 of record NC_132887.1, read on the forward strand.
CAGTTCTTTCAATTTTCATGCATGCCAGTCACACGCCATTTGAAATCCAGAGCTTTGGGAAAGATGTGTCAGAAGAACATCCATCATATCATCTTTTGGCAAAATGTGTCCATTCTCCAAAACTTTTTGTGATGTCAAAACTCTTCTATGTAATGAACAGATTTATTGCCCTCCATAGAAAAAATAAACTGTCCCTAAATTGTATATGTTTTGGGTATGTGTGGTAAACAGCCCCTTCACCTGTTTTTAGCAGAGCTTTCGCAAAATAGTTAAGGCCCACTAGCCTAGAGCTGCATTTGCTCACTAGCACTACCTGCTGGAGACCTCCTGGCAACTTTAAATGGGCATTTCATCCTAAATTCATTGTTTAATATGTGATCCCTTATAGCAAAGTCAGTTCTGATGGGCTTAGTCAGCCTTTCTGTGGAATTCTATAGTTGGGAAATGGTCTGTCAGCCACATCTCTGGTAGAAAAGATGAAGTGAACTATAACAATGTGACTAAAATGACCCAGGTGTTGCATTCTGCTTCTTCTTCCATAGATTTCCTTAGTCCAGCACCGAGCCATAACCTACTAGCTTATAGAAAGCACTAAAAGACTAAATTCATGCTGTTCAGTTTCTGAGGTGCCGATATTCACTACATCTGTGACCTACACCTGTACCAGTATGACCGACTGTGTTCCAGATCTGATTCTTCTTTTGGGTGGTCCTGTCAATCAGAATCTTAAAAAAAAAGAAGTTTTTATTTGTACAACGACGTAAAGTGACCTTGGTGATATACAGCAGTGAAATGTCATTCTGTAAATCTGACCTTCTGTCTCACTACAATGGTCACCTGTCAATCACCTATGGCCTACATTAAGCAGCACTCACTGTTTTACTTTCTTACCGTGATTTGGCTCCCACCCAAATCAATAGTCAGACCAGCTAAACCACAGTGTTGGCAGCTACAGCTAGTGGGAGTTTCCCATGGATAGAGAGAGAGAGAGAGAGAGAGACAGAGAGAGAGAGAGACTGTCTAAGTTGACTCAGTTGACAGATATACTCCGCTTGCACATGCACCGCCTAGACACAGACCACATCCTGGTAGTATGGTTATAGTTTTTATCTATGAACACGAAATATTTATTGTAATATATGTTACTGAATATGTATTGTGAATGCAGTGGCATGCAAACAATTTGGTCAAAAGTTCCTTAATAATACTGCCACTTGAATAATTAAGTGAGTAGAACATGTACCGATCTCCAAAAAGCTTAATGCCAAGTTTAAAACACGAAACATTTTAGCAAGATTAGTGTATTATTTGTCTTTTGTACAATTTCAGAGTGAAAAAAGGAAAGGATCAGCATGATAAAGTTTGATTAACATCTCAGACCTTAATTTAAAAAGGCCAGGTTGTGCAAATTTCTGAGCTTTATAAACAATAAACTTTGTAATCATCCGCCTTGCTTTGGAAGGCCAATTACCAACACATGTGAAGCCAGCCACCACCTCTTCTCGAGCTATCGCTGATGCAGCATTGCTAGGCAGCCAGCATGCTCGGAGGATACAACAGCTAACAGATGCCTGTGCTGACCAATGTGAGTGCCATCAACATATCCCTGAAAGAGCCAGGCTGATTGTGCTCTCTCAGACTCTGGCTGCCGATGGCAAATAGCATGACCCAGCGATCCATGGATCATAGTGTCCTAGCCATGCTGTTCTAAACAGCTACTTAGCACACTGACAATTATAATTATTCATAGGATGGTTCTAAGGGTCTGTGAATGACAGGGGCCCTAAAATGTATTAATTCAGTATTTTGGCAAAGACAGAGTTGTGGGGCCCAGTGAAATTCTGGAAGAGCACCTGTAAAAAAGGTGAAAAGAGAATGAATTAGTAAAGATAGTGATCTTTATAGATGCAAGTTGAAGGTTTTGCCATGGGCCTCACAGACCCCTGACCTAAACAGCATTAAAAATCTGTGGATAGACCTCAAAAGAGCAGTGCATGCAGGACAGGCCAAGAATCTCACAGAACTAGTGACCTTTTGCAAGGCCTACAAAAAGTGTTTAGAAGCTGTGAAAGTTGCCAAAAGCGGGTGTCCAAATTTTTGCTTTTGGTTCCTTTTCTTGTTTTCATATTTATGTATATATATTGCATATTTGTTTTCGTATTATATCTGGACAGAAATTTGGACCACTATCTTTCTTTCTTTCCTGAGTATGTGGACGGTATTCATTCAGCTGCATGAATTCTGTGTACAGACACGAAGAGGAGCCTGAGGAATCGTTACATAAACAGCTTTTGGAAAGTGCCTTCTCATCATGTGCTATTTTCTTTTATAGGATTTTGATTCATGCTCAGAGATCTGATAGCAGGGTAAGAAGTTCTCTTAACTTGTGTCAATTCAGTGTAAAAACTGGTATCTGAGGAGAGCTTTCATCAGAGCCAGCTTCTCTTTGCCTACATGCCTCGATTAAACACATTAGCTGCCTGTCTGCTTTCGTCCTCTAAAGTAATCTTCCCTCTGCTCTCCCCCTCACGTTGTCATTCATTGGGTATTGGCCATCTTCACATGCAACAAGCCCTTTGATGTGACTCCTTATGAATGTACAGCTGTTAGCTAATTGCACTGGCGGATTTAAGCCTGTAATGGTCTTAATTGCATGTTTGTTTTGAGGCTTTTCTCTTTGGGTGTCTCTTGATTGAAGAATTTCTATAAACTTGTTAGAGTGAGTGCTACCGCGGCATGCCTGGGCACATTACACAGGATAGGTCTGTGGGTGCTGTGGGCTAGGGGCCTAATGTTTGCCAACAAGTGAGCCTTCCGCCAACCAGGGAAACAGGAGAAAGTGTTACAGTAGGAAGACAAGCTAATTCACTGACACACACACACACATACACAAAAACCACATGGCACTGGGTTGGCGGGCATGCAAGCAGTAGGTTTCCCTCAGTGGCCGTCGCTCAGTCAAGCAGCGCTGTTTTATCTGCCTGATTTACTAAAGCATTAAGCATGAATAACGTTTCTGCATTGTGTAATGCCAGCAACAGGGCTGCTGATTGGCCACTGCGCTCGCTACGCGCCAGGACGCGTGCGTGCTATTGGTTTCAAGCACTTTTAATCCGGATGAGTCAGACATGACGATCCACAGTGCTTTCAGGAGAAATCAGACAGGGAGAGCAAGAGTTTATGTTAGTCATGCTCTCCAAATCCCTCGGAGGCAGTCTCATAGCCTTGAGCAGACTTCATGCCTACTATTACACCCCGAGAAGGTTGGCTCAAATTGCAGCAGGTTGCTCTGGTGGCATCATTGCGTATATATCTCTCATAGCGATATTCAAAGGCAATTTGTCTGGGTGATATGCATCCAATCAAAAAGCTAGCTAACATAGCCTGAAACCAAACTGGAGCTCCTAAATCATTCCTTTTTCGCAGGTAGAATGATAGTTTTTTTTAGCAAGAAGATCAATCAACTGGATGACGTTCCTGTGGTTTACGGTAAATCATTGCTTTCCTCACCACACAGTCCAATATAAGCATTGTTCTTCCGTTAGGAGCCAAACACTGTCATTAGGAAGGAGCAGTCATATTTTCCCACACTCCTTTGGTAACAGAAGTCTGGTAGTGAAGATAAGCACCAGCATGTTCACACCTCAACACACAGTCTGCATTTATATAACAAACGTTTATTTATTTAAAGATCATATATTTTCTTATATTTACAGTATTTACATATTGCACTGTAGCTGGGATGCATTTATATGTTTGACAACAGCAACTGACAATAGCTTGAATATATAAATACATAATAATATATACGATATGACATTCATATTCAGGAGAATGGTGTGTGTTTTTTTTTTTTTTGCCTTTTATAAAATAAAACTGCGCCCAGCACTGTTTGTCACTTATTTCTGCCAAAAGAAATGTCTTGCAAATACAAAAGAAAAGGCAAGAATTCACCGTGCAGTTCATATTTCAACCGTGGGACTGGGGGTTTGTTCTGAGGACTGAGGCTAGAGTCAAGAGTATCGCACCACAAGCCGTGTTCAGCCAGTGAGGGTTCTCACCAAACTAACTGAGCAAGACTACTGGAAACACAACACAACCCGTGAAGGCAAATTAACCGACAAGCATTTGCAGCAGTCACAGTCTTTTGGCAGCGGGACATTTGTTCATTTGCTTCTCCGTAGAGCATCATCTTCACTTGCACCATTAGAGTCATCAGAAAGTTCAGCGATAACATAGATTTCGTCCGTCCGCAAGGAATGACGAGATACTGTGTGTAGAAATCTATGGAGGAGTTCCATTTCGTTGAAAAAATAATAAAATAATAATAATAATAATAATAATAATAATAATAATAATCGAACTAAAAACAAATACAGATTTTCGGAGTTGATTCGATTTTCCCTGTTCTTCTCCAAGGCACTTTTTTTTCTTGGTTCTCTTGATTCTCTCTTCAGGTCTGTTGAGCTCTGCAAAAGAGAGAGATGACCATTGACATTTAGGGAACTTTGTGCTTGGCTGCAGAAGAAAACATGCACTGCATTACACTGGACCTTCATGAAGCAAGAGTTGATGTACATTTGCTTGTAGCTGGATGAACGAATTAACAGCAGCACCACATCAACCCTTGAGGTTCTTTGAGCAATGCCACAGAAGAACCACTCTTGGGTCCATAAAGAACCATGTAGCTCTTCTATAGCATCTCTCAAAGAACCTTCATTTTTAAGAGGCAAGATGTAGCATTATTAGGTTTGCAGAGGACGATGTCTTCCAGGAGTTGGTCAACTCAACCCTTTAAACCCCTTGTAGCCTGCATGTGGACTCACAGGTCAGCTCCTCATTTTCTAAACTACATCACCTGCATATTAGTCTCACCATCATTTCTCAAGTCTAAGTCTACTAACCGAATAACAAGTGAATATTCTCAAGGGGTTTAAGTGCAGAACACATACAGGTATATTGTGGAATATTAGTATAGTAGAGTTACAATAGCAATGTTTTTTGTTCTCAGGATCACCGTTTAATCACAGAGAGTTATCAAGCCACTTGAAACCTTGAGACAGCACTCTCTGGTACGTGTGTACATTTTCCCACAGAACTTCGACCTCACCGTTTTCGCACTGGGCCACATTTCAATGAGAACACTGAGATACGCTTGTGAACCGCTGTGAGAAGAGTCCTAGGAATAAGCTGTGGACCTGGTAAGACATATGAATGGACGTTTGTTTGTTGTGACCAGGTTGGATAAATGCTCCAGCCAACATGACCCAATGAAGAACAAGGGTGACATCATTCCACTGTATGCTGTGAGTTAACAATTTACCTGTGAGGTCTATCCCTCTGAGCACCGCTGACTGCCTGCTAACCTTGTGAGTAGCCGGGCACATCTTTTATAATCTGGAAAAGTGAACAGAGCAAACACATTACAGGCTATTCACAGATACAGGTTCCAAATAGCTACAATAAGCACAAGACAGTAAGACAAAGCTATCAATGCTAGCGTTTAGTACTGCATAGAGCTTTATGTTCAATGTGTGTCATGATATGTAGGGCGGTGGCACTTACAGGCTGGTATCGTGCAGTCCCTGGTATTATGATATAGTCTATAAAAGTGTTTGCTGCACTTGGGGCTAAAATAGAGAGGCCCTGAAACAAACAACAAATCCAAAACTGGTGTTGATACACAGACGCATGATCAAGTGCACACAACACTACATAGCACAGTGCAGCACACTACTGAGCCACTGCACGTTGCTCACCTGTTAAATGTTTCAGGAACTTTTCCTTTTGCCGCAGATCTCTGGGAAAGACCTCTGTAGCAAAGTGAAAAAGGAAACCACTCATTAGTACCCCATGCATGGACATTTTTTTAAGGCATCTCAGCCCAATTTCTAGTTACACTAGACAGAGAAAATCATATGCTAGACATAAAAGGGTTATCAGGCTGCTACTGAAATCACACAGGGTACAAATATCCAACAGTCTTGGCCACATGCCACACCATTCACCAAAGAATAAAGACCCTTCCCGCCATATCTGAGGCAGCATAGTAGCACTGATAAAAAGTATATGTATATACACTGATAAATATATATGTATATGTATATATATATATATATATATATATATATATATATATATATATATATATATGTTACATTCTTATTTGAACTTTTAATGGAAATGTGCTGTATGTCCAGACTTGGTTACAGCAACACCTTGCATTTATTGGCCGAACAGCCAACCGAATATGATCAAATATGGGATGGATATGGGATGTTTGCAATATAGGGGCCAATACAATAAAAATAATCATCACTGTCATGCAAAACCTCTCCAATCTCCATAATGGCAACTTTACAGAAGAAACACCTTCTAAACCTTCAATAAAAAAAGTCAAAAGTAAGAAGATCTTATCCCAAGATATTTTGGAGCATTTCTATTAGTCCATTCATCATGAAATCTAGACACAGTGTAAAGATACAAGTTTCAAATATGTTCACTGCATCACTTTTCATCCCTATACCAAATATTTACCAATGAAATATGAACAAAATTGCAGACTGGCTACGCACCCAGTATTTGGTCGTGCTGGTAGGATTTGTTCACTTCGTTCACCTCCCTCGTCTCTATAGAATAGTCTCTTTTAGGGGGCTGCTGGACGCTTGCCGGGCTGTGGTCCGCTTGCTGCTGCCGTCCTGCTCTGCCTGTGTCCATCAGCAGCTCCAGGAGACTACTGCCCTCCCTGCTGCCCTCCCGGCACGAGCCAGCGGTCAGAATGACCAGCAGGAGCCCAACGCAGACCGGGGAGCGCAGTACCCTCATAATGAAAGATGGGCGAAGGCGAGACCCCCCTGACTGCCCTCTAGCCCTGGAGGAAGCACAACACAACGGGTTAGGGACGTCTTTGGCCAGGACCCAGCCCAGGACATTGCCACAGTGGTTTCATCTTTCAGCTTCGGTGCAGTAAAAGCGCTACAGGTCCTCATGACCTTTGTCGACTGTTTGGGTGCTATTATTTTTTTTCCTTTTTTCTCTTGCAGTGACACGGTATAGCTAAAGGAATGAAAGACATTTAAGTTACGCCCTGACTACGGCTCTTTCTCCTAGTCTCTGCCTGGCATGAAGCTGTGACATGCAAAAAAAAAAAGAAGTGCCCGGAAAACTTTAAGATACACCAAGAAATCAGGACGGATCAGGTCTTCAGCGGCGGCAGTGCCCTTTAGCTACTCTGCCTTGTAACTCTCTGTAAGATCTCTGGAACACAGATTACACGCTGCTGGGATAAATGCAGAACTAACTGCGCGACTGTAAGAATAACAACAGCTAGAGAAATACAGGCAATAACATCAGAATCCCTCCAGAAAGTTTGTGCGCCTTTGCGCACTTTACGCACGACCCCTCCCGCGCAATGCGAGCCTCCCAAACTGGCGAAAGGAGCCAAATTACCTGGTTTTGGACGCAGCACCCTTGTCTCTCGACTCTTGCGTGGCCTTTCCCGGCTGCGTTCAGTGATTCTAAAACTTTCAAGCAGCGCAGACTAGGACGCACTTCCCCTCCAGGTAGGACTGCAGCACTTACACCCCCCCACCCGGAGCTCTAGTGCACCATGTCGGCAGCAGTCTCTCTTTTATATGTTTAAACGCGGCACTGGGTCATCTGTCGTTGGAGTTGAGTGGGTAGTGGGTGGAAAATAATGAGAGCCCGCTTGCTTTTCCTTTTTTTTCCCCCTCCCTCCCTCTCTCTCTCTCTCACTCTCTCTCTCTCCGGTGGCGTCTCTTGAAGATGAAGTTTGATTTCCCCCACTCATCCGGCATGGGTCCTCTCACTTTTTATCCCCCGTCGCAGACGTAAGGACTTGTCCCATGTGGATTGTTCCATGTGGATGTCGTTCCTTGAGAAGCGCATTTTACTCGTCTTTTGCTGAGCACCCCCACCCACCCCTCCACGTTCACCGCCTCATAACGCAAAGAGGGACTCCTCCATTTCTCCACATGAGCTCCAGGTAAAGTATTTTTCCTCCTCCTCCTCCTCCTCCTTCTCCTCCTCCTCCTTCTCCTCCACCTCCTCAAGCGGGGATCACTGTCTCTCTGTGTGTCCCTCCACAGACGAGAAGCTGCGCTGCGCTGCGCTGCGCTGCGCCACCGGTCGTTGTCAAAAGTATGTCCTCTTGTCCGTTCCTCCAACAGTCGAGTCACAGTGGTTCACTCACATTTCGGCGCAATTGCTGGAAAGCCCGAAGAGCAGGTATGATTAGACGCGATTAGGGTTAAGTAGCCGCATGGCTCTGTGAAGAACTGCAGCACGAAGGCTATAGCCTCTCCTCAGCGCAGCCACGGCAAGTGTACACTGTGCAGGCCCTGCTCCAGCACTGCTTTCGTTTACTCAAGCCCAGCTTTACCACTCCCTTTGCGTATATAAAAAAAAGAATCACTCATATTTCACTCCCCTCCTCTTTTTTTAAGGTTAGCTTTACCGTTCTAGGCGAGATGGACCACAGTCAGCCTACCACAGTGGCCTTTGCTCATGGTAATCAGGATTATAAAGCTTTGAAAGTATTATTAAACATGGTGGGGTGGTAGGTTTAGCAAAGTGTACAAGTAAGGTATACAAGTGGCTCAACAGTGCCACACAGTGAGTCTATATCCAGCCCTTATTAATTATGAACTGAACTTATTACACATATTGGTGTGTCTGTTACCTACTACAACAGCTGACCTGCTGCTCTCTCCTAGCCTTTTTCACTTGCTAATCTACAAGCAACTTTTTGTCCTGCCATAATTTTGAAGACATCCGCAGAATACTCAAAATATGTATTATACATACATTTATTAATGGATCTTCTTTAATGCAATATTGATTTATTAGCCTTTTACAGTAATAACAGTCTAATTAGCATTTCCCAGTGCGAGGACAACCCCGTTACGTAAATTTACCCTACATAAGACATTTAAACGTTTATAATAACCATGGTGCAAACACATTGTGGACATTATAAAAACATGAAGTAATGAAAATAGTAAAGATACACATGAATTTCATGTAAACAGCAGTTGCTGTCAGTGTTGGTGGTGGAGTTTGTGGAATGTCCAAGAATATGTGGCTAATGTGGCTAAGCTAAGATGTTTCGTGGGTAGACATTCATGTGAGGTGATTGTGGGGCGACGTAGATAGCTTAGGACTGTGTGAGTGCTCTCTGGCATCAGGGGTGTAAAAGGGTCCAAGCATTTGAAGCTCTGGAGCTCTATAGCAAAAATAAAAACTCATATCGCTGCTGCCCGCCCAATAAAAAACATGTATCTTATTCATATTTTATTCATATCATATTTTTGTCCATTTTTAGTTAGAGTAGCCTGTGGCTGCTCTGTACTCTGTAAATAATTCTGGATGAATGGACCAATAGAAATGCTCTAAAATGAGTTGGAATAAAATGATTTTACATTGATTTCCAGTGCAAGTTAAGAAGGCTTTTTGCTTGTCTTGTAAAGTTGCTGTTTTGGAGATACGTGTTTTTCATTGGACAGCGTCGATATTTAGTGTAGAGGCTGCTGCCCTCTAAAACAACGCATGGGCCTCTTTCCCAGCCCTTCTCACTTTCTCACTGTGTTTTCTCATTCTGTCATTTTTGCGGCCCCCACCTCCATGGGTACAGCAGTACGCTTAGTCTTTTCTCGCTTTCTTGTGAATGAACTCTTCCTGCCTCCCTTATTTTACCACCTGTTGCTATAATAGGGGTGATCCTTTAGGATAGGATAACTCTTCAGATGCCCTCTATAATCGAAAGGATTTAATAAGCCTGACATGATAAACCACAGGAGCAAGCAGACTTATGATAACAAGCACAAGTAATGGCAGGTTGTGAGCCCTCCAAATGTGTATACGGAGCTTTAGCGTTCTTTTGTGTTGCTTACTGGATTTCTTTTTTCTCTCAGTTGCTTGAATGGTTTTCTCATAACTGTTTGCACAGATCAGGGCATATGGCGCAAATCATCTTTCAGTCACAAGGCTTAGTTCATACTGAAGTTATTCATGTATCTAGGACTGCTTGCGTTAAACAAGCCTTTACTTCATACTGCAGTTATTCACGTGTTTATCACTGCATTCCATAAGAGCTGATGCTTTTTTAGGATCTTCAGTTGACAAATGTATGTTGCTCTTGTCATACCAGAGCCTAATGACTCTCTCTGTCTTTTTAGACCAACAGAAATGGTGTAAAATGATATGGAATGAAATACTAAGTACTAATTAAGCAACTTTACAGAAGAATAAAAAAACCTTAGTAATGTTCAATGAAAGTCAATGTCAATCGATATTATTAAAAGTCACTTTGGAGCATTTCTATTGGTTCATTCATCATGAAATTGGGATGCAACGTTAAGAGCAACATTCACAGCCAGATTCACGTTATATCAAAAAGTCAAACATGCCAAAATTGGAGATACAAGATTTTTTTGGAATCTGGATTTTGGAGATGCAAAACATCTTAGCGTGAAGATCATCTTAATTAGGTAGAGAGGGAGTGTTCAGTTGCAGCGCAGCTTTAAGACGAAACTCTACTCCTCCCTCCTATAGATAGACCATTCTGCTATAAATTACCCAAGCCTTTAACCCTAGGAGAAGTCCCATGCTTTAAAATAACTCACCCTTAATGTGAAGGTGTTCCGTAGAGTGTGCCAGGAGAGTGTGCGTTCACATCGCCCCCTACGGGTCTGTAGTGTTGTTGTCGGTCCTGTGGGACTGAGTGCAGCGTTTCCTAATGTGAAATCCATTCATTTAATGAAGACGTACATTACGTACTAGACATACATAGGTTGACACTGACACCCTGGACAATTAAACAGATTCTTTTATGGTCATGACCAGAGCATGTCCCTCACATTCAAGCATCAAATCTTAGTATTTCAGTAGAAAGAGTAGTCAATAGAATCAAGTCAAAGCATCAGGGTTCCAGGTGAACGTCAGTGACAGTCAGTGACTTCACATACAACTGGGGACAGTGCTTTGGAGTGTCCAGGGAGTTTGACACAGCACAAACAGCTACACTAAGCCCCCCACGTGGGGCCTTTATCCTCATGTCTCTGCCAGCCAAACTGATGGGCTCCTCCCACTCCTCATCCTGATGCACCATTCTCCAGAAACCCTTCTTCTACTAAACCGTGCTAGCTTCGCATTATCATTTGCCAAATGGTTAGCATTCATGCAGCCGGTCCCGTTTCCACCCAGCACCAAAAACACACACCGTGTCTGAGCCAGAGCCTGCAGGTAGAGGCTGATCTCAAAATCCACTGATCGTCTTTTAGTCATTAACTCATTAATCTTAGCTCGTGCCAGTTCCCTGTCCACAGCTTTAATCCGACCTGACCTCCTCGCTGTAGCTGATACCATTGACAACTTTGACAGCACTTTCTCCATAATTTTATCTTATCAGATATGCATATTCTTCAGCGTGTCAGTCAGCACCATATGTTTGGTGTTGTGTGAGTTAAGACATCAGGCCATACATGGACATACCTGTAGATTCCAGTTTTTCCAGACCTTTTGAGGCTTGTTTGTTCTGGAACGTTACCTTGGAGCTTCTTTGCACCCAGCAGGATAGCTGAGTCAGAGAGTTTACCTTCATGCTTGTGTTTCTGCGGTCGCTGGTTGTTCTAGGCAGCCCTGTTCTAGACTGTCACTTCTGCAAGTGCAGGATGAAGATCCTGCTACTTGCTGTCTACACTATAAGGACAGCTGCACCTGATCCTTAAACAAATTCTAAATCGGAAGTGATCTGTCATGGGAACATGGTGCCATTGTTTTTGGAAGTATGCAGAAATAGAAATGATGTTTTCCTCAGAGGTTCAGGAGGCAGAGGTGTTTTTCATGCTTACATGGTTACACCAAGCCCACACCGCATCATTAGGAACCCATTACATCATGCCTACAGTGTCTGAATTCATCTTACCTAGCCAAACAGTTCTGTGTGTTTGTGTCCTGCCACCCCAACCACCTCCTCCATTCTTATTCTTTGACTTGTTCTCCATCCGAGCTCTGTTGTTGATCACAAGAAGGCCAGAACCAAACGTCATATCATCTCTAAGTCCCTAAAGTGGCTCTGTTAATGTATTGCTCTGTAAATATTTCTCACTGTGCAGATATGTTTGCATATGAAGATTGATGTTGATTCCCAGCCTTTTTTCCTCATAACATGTAGATGTTGAAGACGTCGTACCTTCTCTGTGACAACCAGTAGCAGGGGCATAATGTAAACTGACTTTATGAATTTAACTGCTGGCTCGTTTTCAGCACCGGGGCCATACGTGCCACTTCATCTAATTGGCTAATGCTGCAAATCTCTTAATTCCAACCAGCACTGGTGTCGCTTGGTTTGCCTGAGCCCAAACTTGCTTATCTAAACGTTTAAGCCTTTGAGGACAGTAAAATATCGTCTTTTAAAAGCAGTGAAACTTTTTCGCCTCGGCTTAGCAATTCTACAAGCGGGAGGATTGCAGAGGAGGGTGCAATGAAATAGAGGCCTGATAGCTTTAAAATGCCAAGTAGGATTGTATTGGCGGCCTGGGGTGGAGATAAATAAGCACTTATGTGTGGTGAACGAACAGGCCAAATCTAACTTTAGCTAAACATCTAAATCCTCCTCTGACTCTGAAGACCAGATGGTGAGAAGAACCATGCTCTGCAGTAATAAAATGAACTAATAAACAAAGTGTCAGAAATTAGAAAAGGAAAGGGGATCCTCATTAATTCTTCACTGGAGTAAAAGTTTACAGAGCTGGTAAATGGATTTCCTTAAATAGCATGTTTGTTGGATGACCTACACTTGAAAATAATGCCAAGTAGCACATGCTCTCATTAGTTACCATCAATAAGGAGTCCCACAAAGAAAATAGCAGGGAGTCTCCCTCATGTCCTCATGTGCTTCCATGGAAATGTGATGGAAAACTTTATGTAAAATGGCCAGATTTGGTTACCTCAAAAGCTTGCATTCTTTGGCCGAACAACGCAGCACGTTCAGCATGACTGAATACTTGAGAAATGTTTGCAATGTGGGGGCCAGCAGAGTAAAAATCATCACTGTCACACAAAACCTCAAATATCTGAAATGGCAACAAACCTTCTTAACTTTCTATGAAGGCAATGTAAAAAGATCTTATAAGTCATGGAGATTAGGGCTGCACAGCCATGTTCCCATTTACCATGGCATATCTACCACAGGCAGATTATATCTACCCAAGATCAATATTTTAACTATACACAGAGGGCATTATTGATATCACGGCATGCTGGATCATTGAAAAATCGGCTGAATTTTTTTAAACATCACAATATATCTTGCAGAACATATCAGAAAATGTACATTTTTCCAGCATTGTGCATCCCTACTATAAGGTTTTTGCATAAAAGTGACCAAATCTTAAACAGAATTCATGTACCTCATGTACCTGACTTTGGTGCTTTTGTGCTCAGTGAGGGCAATAGCAATATCTTCATCTAGTGCCTCTGGAGGTTGTCCATTGTGTATTTGGTGTATTTAGAACCATTAACCTGTTATAGAAGCCATCCACATTTGCTCTTCAGGTTTTCAACATACTTAGTGATGTTTACTTCCAGAATTTACTGGTATTTTTTTGAATCCCTTCCCCCCCCATACACTATAATCCCACAAAGTAGTTTTTACCCAAAGAAAGAATGTCTGTTATGTGTAAAAGTGGATATATCCCACATATATTGATCAACTTTTTGAGTTATGTAATTATTTGTGATCCTTTTTCAGGTCTGGGGGAGTAGGCTGCCGTCATGACTGCTCCAATCACACTTTGCCTTTATTATTTATTTTTCACTGCCATTTTTTGTCTTACCATAGACATCTTATTTCTTCACCATGGCTCACATTGGTTATGACAGAAACACTGTTGTTGAGGCTGAGCACACAGAGCACCCTCACCCTTCCTGCTAGCCAACGTCCAGTCTTTGGATAACAAGCTTGACGATCTCCGTGCCACCATCCAGTTCCAGAGGGACGTTCGAGACCACAGCCCTCTCTGTTTCTCAGGGTCATGGCTTAGCCCAACGGTACCGGATCACGCAATCCAGCCAGCCGAGTACTTCTCAGTTTACTGCATGGATAGAACAAAGGAGTCTGGGAAGTGGAGGTGTTCCAAAAAAAACCTCAGCCAGCCTGCCTCAATGACCGTCGCCCAGTAGCCCTCACATCGGTTGTGATGAAATATTTAGAAAAGCTGGTCAGAGACTTCATCACCTTTTCACTGCCAAAAACCATGAACCCACAACAGTTTGCATTCTGCCAGGACTGCACTACAGATGATGCCATCACACATCTGCTCACACAACACTGATTCATGTGTACAACAGGAGGGGTACTTCTGTGAAAATGCTGTTTGTTGACTACAGCTCAACGTATAACACTATTATCCCCTCTGAACTCACCAATAAGTAATAACCAATAAGGACAATCATGGACTTTATGCATCCCTGCATTACTGGATCTTCAGCTTCTTGACGGACACACCACAAGCAGTGTGGGTAGGCAATGTCTCATTCACCCTCATCCTCAGCTCTTGTGTCCTGAGCCCCCTGCTATACTCACTGTAGACTTTTGACTGTGTGGCCACTTACAGCTCTACCACCATTGTCATGTTTGCTGATGACACTGTTGTGGTGGGTCTGATCTCTGGCAACGATGAGAGGGGGAGATTTAACACCTTGAGAACTGATGCCAGGATAATAATCTCCTCCTCAATGTCAGCAAAACAAAGGAGCTGATAGTGGACTGTAGCGTAAAGCACAAGAGGAGCTACCACCCTGTCTTGATCAACGGACCTGCAGTGGAAAGAGTGGACAGTTTCAAGTACCTTGAAGTTTTCATCTTGGATGATCTGTTATTGTCTTGCCACATCAATTTTCTGGTGAAGAAAACCTGTCAGCATCTCTACCAGCCTAAGGGACTACAGACAGCAATCAAGGTGCTGCAGAACCTCTACTCCTTCACAATAAGGGGCTCTCTAGAGGGTGGCGTGTTCAGCTGAGCACATCCTTCGGACAGAGCTCCCTGACCTGCGGACCATCTACAGCAAGCTGTGGTGGACCAAGGCCAGGAAGATTGTAATGGCCTTCAGCCATCCAAGCAATGGACTGCTCTCTCTGTTGTGGTCAGGGAGGTGCTTTTGCTCCCTGAAGGCAAGCCATTCAGACTCTGATCCAGGACAGTGGCTATTAATACTGTTAACTTTGAAAGAATATAACATATAAGAATATAACTGCCACCATTTATGTGCATTCTGAATGTGTTATCCCCCCTTATTCACTGTCTGTGTAGTTGTTTCCCCCAGGCAATCTGCTCTTAGCTATACAGTTCTGTTTTATATAATGATTGGCTGCATAGCCTCAGTGTTGTAGGCTGTAAAAGCGAAAGCAATTTGACCCTTGCTTTAACCCGAAGATTTTACTGTCTGTGTTTTTGGCATTCTTCAATGCCAGTTAAGGATTGAAAGTTTACTTAAATTCAAGGTTATTCACCTTCATTCTGGATTATAAGTTAAGTTAGTTCAAAAGATTCAATTAAAGTATTAAATTAAAGGTTTTTTTTATTCACAGCTACAGCTATCCGTTACCACAGTGTTCACTGCATGCCGAAGTCGGCACATACTCGTGTCAAACCGCATTGAGTTCAGACAAACTTGTTTAAGTGGATTTCAACATTATTTGGCATACTTCACCTATAAAATTGCATTCTTGGCATGGTTTGAAACTAGTGTGGTTTATGCATGCAGATAACACAATGCTAACAGATGAATTGCGGCTTCAGTAAGTTAGTAAGTACGTTAACCATGTAGTTATAGTATAAGACAAAACTGCTGCAAAAAATTTTACTAGACGCCATGCTCTTCCTGGTCCTGATAAAGCGCCACAGCAAATGAAAAAATACGGGTACGTACCGGTCCGGCACAGCCTTAGAAACCTTTTGGCCCTACAGTGGAAAAGAGGCTCAGTAGCGAAAAGTGTTATTACAAATTTCTATTACCAAGGAAGAGCCCCAACAGTTTGTACTGAAGTCCCTTTAGTTACTGAGTAATACATCTTGTGTGTAAAAAGCTTTGCAGCATTCAGGGGGTAATGAGGTCACGTAAAAAATATCACAGCCTATAAACAGGGAGCACTGTACCGATAACTACAATCATAACATTATGAATAGGACTTAAATACCGTGCTACATTTTTGCATGGAATAGCGTGGCTATCACCATGTTAAGAGATAAAGAAAGTGATAGAGAGAAGAAAGTTGTAGTAAACATGGCAAGAAGAAGAATGAAAGGAGATACTGTTACTTCTTCAGTTTGAAAAAGGGATTTTGAAGGGTGTATGACTGCTCTGTAAGTGCGGTTTGTTAGAGTAAGTGTGAACGCTGCTTTTCAAACTGTGCACCAAATAATTCTTAATCTGGTGAGATTCATTTGAAGTATGAACACAATACGAACCAAAAGCATTTAAATTAACCAAGCGCAATGCGTGATGTCACAAGGTGGTGGTGTTGTAGGCGTTCTTGCAGCTAGAATGGTGCACAGGCAAGTGCTTCCAACTGCCCAAACCACACACTACCACACTATACAGTGTTTCAAAACTAGCCACCATTAGAATAGCTTTATATTAGTAGTTGCCTCAGTAAAAAAGTTGGGATGCAGCCAAAGTTATGTTTAATTTTACAGCTTTACAGCAATTTGACAAATTTTACAGAACATTCCACAGTCGTTCTGTGGCAATAAACAAATCAGCACGAGTACAGTATAAAACATTTGGGTTAAATCTGATATCAAAATGACGTGATTTAATAAGAGGATTTAAGGATCGGTTCGTTTTTACATTTTTTAACACCCGCCTTGTGCAGACCTCTACAGCTTTTTTTGGTTTGAACGCAAAGCAATCAAAATGCATAATTTTATATATATTGACTACAATTGAGAGAGCAAGGCCAATTGTGCTCTCTCTGACTCCGGCTGCTGATGGCGAGCAGCATGACCTGGAATTCGAACTAGCAATCCTCGGATCATAGTGGCAGAGCCTTAGTCCAAGAGAACAAGAGAAGTATAAACACACCCTAAGGAAGTGTTTTCTAATACTTTGAATCATCTTTGTTTTTCAGCTTTATGCCTATTTTTTTTACACAAACCTAAAAACAGCAGCTGAGCAGTGCTAGGAAGTGCTAGTGCTTGAGAACATTTTGGCTGCGATTTATAGAACTAGTTCAGTCCGAGATTAAAAAACGATCCTTGAAATCTAGGCTTTCATTTTCCAGAGGTTTCTGTGAAAGCTTGGCACTAAATGAAGGATGTTCACAAATTGATTTAATGGTTGTTAAATTGGAATGCGCCGTTCCAGCGTCTGCGGAACAACGCTCCCATCTCTCTCACACATGCACCGGACGTATGAGGAATTCTTACAGATGTCTTAGGCCGAAATGCTAAATAATGTAGTTCTACTTGCAGGCAGACAGATGAATGCGCAGACATGCTGACAGATAAGACAAACATACACACACACACACACACAGTACATATCACCTGAAAGCGTAATGAGAACCTGTTCTCACAATTTAAAAAGACACTTCATCAAAAGTACGTCACAACTGATGCGCTTTCACAGTCTTTCAGGCATGCACGCGTTGACAGAGGCTGTGGCTACGCAAATGACTTCAACCATGTCTTAACCACCAAACCTAAACTCTGAAAAACTTGTGGATTTGGCTCACTTGACTTTGTTTGTGTAGCTTTTCATGGTCTTTATGTGTGCAAATGTCTCCATGGCATTTCCATGACACTGATTATGATTCAGTGTTCTCCCGGTAAGCCCATTATTGTTTTCACTTTTCTTTACTGGCTTTCACAAATGGTCGATGTTGTTTTAATGGTCATTAAAGAAAGACAGCGTGTAAACAGTAAGCGCAATAGAAAACCCAACTCATGAGGCAAAAGGCAGTAATGTAAGCTAAATCCTCTAATACAAATAATACCTTTCATAGCTTCTGGTATGGGTGTATAAAATAGTGCGTGCCTAAACTGTTGTTCTTGTCCCCTACTAATGAAGTTAGCGTTAGACACTCCTGGTTGTTGTGCTAAATAGGCATGCGATAATTAAGTCACGATAAAATAACTATGACTAAGGGTAGTGGTGGCTCAGCGGCTAGACCCTTGATGACAGGGTTGTGGGTTCGATACCCAAGCTGCCACTGTTGGGCCCTTGAGCAAGGCCCTACACCCTCTCTGCTCCCTGGGCACTGGAGTTGGCTGCCCACTGCTCTGGGTGTGTTTGCTATCACAGATGGGTAAAATACAAAGGACACTTTTTACTATGCATAGTGCAGTGACAGATACATGCACATTTACCTTTTTTAAATGTTGATTTTAGCCAGTCGTGCTGCTCTGTTCTCCTTTCTGTGCTCTCTGTTAGAGACAAGGATGGTCTGTAAGCAGACAGCGACATCTGTTGTGTAGAAAAGAATAAAGTGCGCCCAATAACCAATGCATCAATAATGGTGCTCCTCTACACATTCACGGTGGACTACGGATGCAGATCGGCATGCAGGGGAACCACAGGAGTCTTGGCCAAGCTTAACCGTAATAATGTGGAACACAGTATTACTGCTGGAGTAGTCTTTCACACCATTTAATCAAGCCATACACGGACATTTGTAGCTTGTATTCCAGCAATGGACAAACGAAAACTGCTTTGGCTTTGCAACGTGTGTGTGTTTCGTCCACTGAGAAACATCGAGGATTGCGGAAGCGTCCCGGGCATCCATGCCAGACCTCAGAACTGCCATGTTGGATTTCACTGTGCAGTCGTTCAGCTTTTTTTCTTTTTTTTTTTTTTTTTTTAGCATATCTGACTCAAATTTACTCACAGCTACTGCAAGATGTGTTAAACCGACAAGCCTTTTGGGGAAGCAGAGATCCTTATATGACGATGGTAATACATCTATAGTATCCAAAGCTGCTTGCTTAAAACCCCTCCAGCCTCGACATCCTAACTACAGTGGATACCCTCGTGTCCGCAGGGTCCTCTTTTTTAAAAACAAAAATATGGTCACCCTAGTGTTTTGATTTCAAAGGTTCTTTAAGATGACGATCAGCACACATTCCACCTGGTGTGTCCAAACTTATGACTGATAGTATATGTGTTTGTCTACGTATGCATAGTAGTTTTGAGCAAGTGTCATTTGATGTTATTTATCTTATATTGTAGCGGTGCCGAACTGTCTTGGTAGGGGGGGTAACGTTGTAAGCAAGTGGATTTGCATGGTATTGTGGGAATTGTAGTGCCTTAGGAGTATTGCTGTGGTAACTGTTATCTTGTTTATGTCAGGGCCTCGTTCTCATGCTCTTCCCAGGGGCAATCTCAGGAGCCAAGCTTCTGGAGAGTGGCTGAGCATGCACACTGCAGCCGCTTCCCCCTCATGAACCTCATGCACAACACCTGGAACAGTGGCTACAAAAGCCTTCAGGAACTGGTTGCTGTGAATTCACGGAAACGTCCTAGGTGCAGAGATTTCCACAGCCAGTTGCTTCACGGTTTTTTCTTCACGGCGCTGCAGGTGGTTTTCTGTCCTCCTTATGCCCCTGTCGTCTATCCTGCCCTGTTTTGTTTTTGTTAATTTCTAGTATACCCAAGCTCCTGACTCGTCCCAGTCCCCTGTTTGTTGTTTTGTTAAAGTCCAGCCTGATTGGTCAAGTTTCTATTTTTTGTTGGTTTTGTCCCTCAGTTGCTGCTGCCTTGGTTTATCCTATCTTGTTTGTAAACTTGCAGGGATTGGACGATGCAAGACTTTAATAAGCACAGGTAGGGAAACACAAAACGTGTGTTTCCCTACCTGTGCTTATTAAAGTCTTGCATCGTCCAATCCCTGCAAGTGTTTCCTGGTTTTTCAGATTGCCCCCCACCCCACCCCTTCTACTCCTTTTTTCTCTCGTCTCTCACTGCACAATAAAACAAACCCTAATTTTATGGAAAATATATATATTTTTAAGTATTTTTTTGTATACAAAACCTTGTAAAATTACAGAAGTGCTCTGTAAATTAACCAAACGGCTTATGTGTATTATGCCAATAATTAGAAATTAATTTATTTCTATTTCCTATTTTTCTTTACATACATTTTATAGTGTTTCTGCTTACTTATATTAGAATGTATGTTCATTATAGTGATTATCTGTAATTAAATATGCAGATAATATTATAAAGGTTTATATACACACTCACAATTTTTTTTTTCTTTGTCAAATTTCATTACTTTCGTAAATTTCATTAGAATCGGTCAAATGACTGGCAGCAATGGCTGCCAAACAAAAAAATTTAAATTAAAGTGAGAAATTGAAATTCAGTGAAAAAACAATACGTTTAACTAAAATAAAGCTTCTGCAGAGAAATGCTGGTATTTTACAGATTTCTCCTGAATTATTTTGATCTTCACACCTTTTGTTTACATACAGGACGTGTCCTCCAGTCACTGACACTCACCATCAACGTGTTGCCATTTCCCCAGGGCTACCTTCACTTAGGTGCCCTTCTGTGTTTTATGCAGTGGTCTGCAGTGTTGCCAACTTCTCAGTAAGGAAACGAACTGCAAGAGTTGGTGTTTAATCACAATGGTTGACCAATTCATGCAAAATTATGAGGAAGGGGACTTACCTTGAGTGAAGATGAGACTGAGCATCAGCTAGCACAACCGATCTTAATGTCTGAGGCAGTGGTGTTGGTTTCATTACTACACTTTTGAAACATTTCTAAAGGTGTTCCACCAATGCAAATAACTCTTTATAATCAGGTGAAGAACCATTAAACATCCAGACTGTTCTTTAAGCGAAAGCACTGCTTTTACTAAAGAACCCTTTAAGAGACATTTTTTTAAATGTACAGTAGCAAGACTGAACCACTCCACGGCTTAAGGAGGTAAAGTGACCTGTCAGGGAAACTTAAACACCTCAGAACACACGTTCAGATTTTTCACAATCCAAGAAAAGCTGAAATACAGACAATATGTCTTTGATATTCTACAGAAACAGGATTGCATAAAAAACGTCGACTGTCAACAAGCTGTCGAACTTAGTGCAGTGCAGGGTCGTAGTGGGGTCAGTACATTTTAACTTCAGCACCTGTGCTCTGAAAGCTCCATGCAGTGCAACAACCAGCAGCTCCTTTTAAAGTGAATGGAAGAGAAAAGACTTTGCCACGGTAGCTTTAGCATTAAGCATGTGCAGTTTTTAGTGTAAGCAGTGATGCACAGTTATATCATAATATTATGATATTGTATAAATATTATATATAGTAAAAAGACTACCATTAGCTCAAATGACACTAGTGAGACATCATGGCACGAACTGTATTAGGTGCAGGAAGGTGTCCATCATTATAGAGGGTAACTGGTCCACAGTGGCATCAATGGCCTGTAGAGCACCGCTGTTATGCCTCTGGGAGGCACTTGATGTGCGAGAAGTCCATTCTCAGTACACCTTCACTAGAGCATATCTAGAACATCCCACAAAGTTAGCGGTAAGCTACCACCCTTCAGCCACTGACACAGTCATATCAAAAAATATTATGACCACCCATGGTTTGTGGACTGTGTATTTAGATAGCAGGTAGTCCTGACTGTGAGACACCTCAAATATCTGACAACACTGATGATCCAGATGTTGATGATGATGGCACCATCTCTAACACTCCTGATAATAGTATCTATAATACCAAAGGAGAATGTGTGTAACTCATATTAGCTACAGTTACACAGTTACACAGTTACCAACCCCAAACTGTCTCCAACAAACTGGATACAACATTACTAGCAGCCTGTTTAACTATAGAAAAGAGATCCAGCCTGCGGCAGCTTGAAGTTCACATCAATCTCCTGGTCATTCCTGAACATTAGAATGGAGCTGCCTCATTGGGCACATTAAAGATAACAACTGCAAAGACTGGAAATTGGAAATGTGAAATTAAATATTTATTTAATATATGGATTCGACAAAGAGAACGATGGATAGCAGTCCTTTGAAGCAATGCTGTATCTATGCCAAATTATTTAGACCTCTGGATGTACTTGCCACTGTATGACTGAACGCACTTGCCACATTTATGTTTGGGTCACTGAGATCTTCATGAAGTAAGAGTCCAATAATAAGCCTATAGGAAACTGGCTGGTCTGAGCTGGTGTAAGGCAGTTCTTTTCCTGACTCATGGCCAATTTGACATATGTTTCGATGGAGCCCATGCATTTAACACTGGTTGGATCTCTGTGGATGTACATATAAGCTGATCTGATCATAGAGGACAATCTTCATCTGGGTGGCAACAGTTCCGCTTGCACAGACCTTAAAAAACACCCTCAGAATTAAGAATAACCTGAAGGGCAAACTTTTGAACTATTGGTCTGGTTGGCTTCTTGTTTTAATGTGATGGGCATCCTTTTTTTGGGGGGGGGAGATCTGCGCCAGTGACAAAATGTATAGGGTGGCGAAATTGCGGTTTGGAGACCAAGACTAAATTGTTGTTCTGTGCTGCAAGTCTTGATGTCTCATCATTAAGCCAATTTGCTTTTAGTAGCAGTTGGTGGAAAGCCAGGAATGGTGGTTCTATGGCAGGAAAGGAAAATTCTGTCAACCTGTTGACCTGAAGCTGTTTCTCAGCTAGATATGAAGGCTGGCTAAATTCCTGGGATTGGGGGAGGCTTTTAGCTGGAGAAGGGGTTCCTAATTGCAGGGATTTGTGGGACATCGCAGGACAGCCCCAGTGTTTTCTTCGCTAAAGCTTTAAACAGGGTTCAAGGCCCATAGGTACATATACCATATGTCCAAATGTTTGTGGACACCCCTTCTAATGAATGCATTCAGCTGTTTTAAGTTGAACCCATTGCTGACCCAGCAATTCAGAATAGGAATAGGACTCTCTGGAGCAGATATACATACCTATACAAACCTATTAGCACTATGCCTAAGCCTGACTAAGTCAGGTGTGGGCTTGGTCATCACCCCACACATCTAGACATTTCAGAAGATGTAATCACAGGATTGGTGCTGGTGGGAGTACAGTTATGTTATGATGAGAAAGGAACTCAGAGAGTACTTCATATAAGGATGTTTTGTCCCCACTTGGTCCTGGGCACAGATCTGAGCATCTGAGCTTTACTGTCTTAGACAGATGAGTAAGAACCTGTCTCAGATGATCTAAACTGAGGCACAGTGGGTAATGCTGTTATTTATTGTCTAACGGTGACTTGCGCAAGGCCTGAGTTGAACGTGGAAAAAGCTGACTTTAACTATGTGCTACTTCTGAGTTGGGAAGTAGGAGCTAGAGCAGCAGCATTATCCTAAGCTAAAAGTCAGCTTGTAAAAAGGTTGCTAGGATGGGACAGGATCCTGAGAGAGTGTCTTTGGCTACATTCACACAGCAGTGTCCCAAATTAAATTTTCTCAATATATTTAATGTCTTTCTCACTAAATGCTATCTTTTCTACATGACATATTGTTTTGGTTTTATCTTCGCCAGCATCACAGGAGCTATTAAGTTCCAGTGGCTGATAGCTCGCTGTAAAAAGGGCATGTTGTTCAGCCACGGCCTCTTCTTTTGGTTTGCATTCTTGGTTTCTTTAAACTTTCTTCAAACGTTTTATTGTCTTTTGACACGTTCATATATTTCTTTAGACATTTCCTTAAACACGGAGCGATTGCGATATCTGCCTTTTTACCACAGAACAAATTCAAGTCTGGCCTACAGAAAGTATTCAGAAAGCTACAGCTCCACTGAGTATCAGAAAGCCCAGTGAAGCTGCTGTTGACTAACTGCTGAGCTACTGACACAATGATTGTCGTTATCCATTATTGAGCGACTGGTTTTAGGGAAAACAAAGGTGAAATGAGATCGGTTTTGCTGTCTTTGGACTGGCAGTTGGCACTGGCATCTGTGCTTAAAAATGTTAGCTAGCAGGCCAAACACCGCAGCCCAGACTATGCTCCAGCTAAGTTAGGCTCAAATCACACACGTTTAGAGGGTAACATCTCATGTCTGAGAACACAAAGTCAAAGAAATGGTTAGCCTTGCAACTACCGTGGGTTTGTTTTTCCCCGCCAGTTTTCAGAGCGTGACATCAGCAATCATAGGCATCAGCAATCAGTGAGCTCCCACAGTGTCCCCACCCTGTGGGTCTATATAATGCACATGGTGGAATGATCTTATTTATTTCATTACAAATGATAATAAATCTACTTACCTTAAAACTGGGCATGATATGTATGTGATGTGAGATGATTACCACTCTTCTCTGATCTAGTCTACTTTTTTTCAACCCTTTGCCCACTTTGCTGACATGCTACAGCATCCCTGGAACAGAGAAAGTTGGACCTTGCTCTAGGGCCTAACAAAAGCAGGTTTGCGGATGCTGGTATCGAGCACAGAACTCTGTGATCAATAACTCATCGCTCTAATCACTGAGCCGCAAAAACTAAACAGTAAAAGTCACCATTACAAAGGACTTGTTGGACGAAATACTAGAAGGTTCCCAAAGGAAGTACTAGGAACTGGCCTTTACAATCTTGTTGTGGATGCAAGCAGCCAAAATGAGTTTTTGTCAGGTAGCTGGGCTCACTCTTTGTGATGGAGAGGTCTGATATTCAAGGGATGCTGTTAATAAAGTAGTAGAGCCAAGCAGAGGTGGTTTGGGCATCTGGTACACCTCCCCGGTCACCTCCTGGTACACAAGGGCACGACCAACTGGGAGGAGACCCAGGGGAAGGCCCAGGACCTGCTGAATGAATAATATCTTCTTGCTGGCCTGGGAGCGCTTGGGGAGGGGGAGCTGGTACAAGTTGCTGAGGACAGGGACGCCAGGGCTTCTGTGCTCACCTTATTAATAAAGTTAATAGTTAAAAGTTTGTAGTTCTAAATATTGACTCATATGAAGATACCTAATTTTTTACCTGAATCCCATTTCTATCAGAAACTCCCACATCTTGTCCTCCCGATTTTACTTGAAGTTTTCTATTTAAAACAAGTGACAAGTGAGGGCAGAGTGAAACCCGAGATGAAACTAAATGAATGTGTTACAGTGTGAACTGGTAATAAATGAAATGTGCAAATAATGTGCACCTCTAACACACGGAGTAACAGAGTTTCAAAGAAAGCCTCAACCCAAATTCCTCTGCTAAATAGGAGCAAACGTTAACATCAGGCCTTACAATGAATCTTAGATTTATTTAGCAGCGCTACGTTCAAAGCGCACACCGGCGCTTTGTCATCTGTTAATATTTCTCTTTGATATCATCGTGTGCTTGCCTAAATGAAAAAGGGGAATTCCTTTTGATGATTCTTTAATGATGGAAGATCCGCTCTAAGTTTTTCAGGCACAACCTGATGGGATATCCTTGTGACGTCAATACAGACCCACAACAAAACGACAGATAATTGAAATGGCAGAGAGAGTGCAGTCCGAATGTTATTTAACAGTTCAATGACCTTAAAGCTTCCTTGCTTTAGAAGATTCAAAATTGGATTATTTAATGTGACATTATTTTTAAACTACATTCGTAAAAATAAAGGTGCTTCCAGTGGTTCTTTGAGCGATGCCTTAGAAGAATCACATCTGTAATAGAGATACTTGCATGTGAAGATCCCTAAAGAACTCTAAAGAATCTCCAGTTGATGTAAATGTTCGAGATTTTACGCTCGTCAGTTTCTGTTAGCAGGTAATTTCGTTTTTCGGATGAATCAAAAGAAATGGCACCGTCCAGCTTTAAGTTGTGCTAGTCCTTGATGTGCGCTAGCTACTTATTGGCTGTGTGCATGCGCAGACTAGGGACCTTGGGTGCAGTATACAATCTTAACTGTTTCTTATCACCTCTGTTACCTTCTTGTTACTGATTTTTCTCCTTAGACTGGTTTTATTAGATGAAGAGCAACAGATGTTACTGTAAAATTACTGTACTCAAAATGGGAGAATATCTGAATAGTAGTTAATAAGAATCGTACTGATGTTTTTTGTCTGTGATTACATGTATCATGATAAATATTGTGTATCGTGAAAATGTCTTTAAATATCGGGACGTAGTATTTTTACCATATCGCTCAGCCCTACCTTGGATATTCAAATAATCAAACCTAATCATTTCTTTTTACATATAAATTGGCCTACATCACCGCTTGAGAAATGAGGAGGGGACTCCCCAGCAGGTTAACCAGATTGCTTTTTAAAATTAACAGCATTAGAATGTGAAAAGGGTGCATTTGAAAGCTGTATTACAGATAAGGGTCATTTATAGAACCAAAAGTGGTTCTTCTAAGTGGTTTGGGTGCTTTGACCCCAGAAGGAATTGTGTCTGTACAGTTGCAGTTCCTAAAACCACATCTACAAACATCAACATCTACAAACAGCTTTTTTCGACTCTTGAGTTGTGAGTTGCAGATGCGTCTCCATGTCTGAGGTGATAGAGTACACTGCTCAGATTGCTTCAGATCTATCATTCATGTAGATAACATGGATGCTTTTGCATGGAAGCAGCCAGGGACACACACATTCTCACGTAATTAAGAACACAGAGCCAAAGTCAACACATTTTTGAAGATCGCAACTGTTTGGAGAATACAGGCTGTCAGGCCGACTCCGAATACCATCCGTCCCCCCGTTAAGATAACAGTTTATCACATCTCCACCGGCCAAAGCGTTGAGTTGAAGAGCACGTTCCATGCACAACTAAGCAACTGAGCCAATATGTACAATAACCCGGGATGTGTCAGGAGATTTTCCACTGCTCTTCAAAGTGTCCAAACAGCGTGAAGTTGATTTGGACAACCTGTGCCTGTTTCAGCTTCACCCAGTTTCATGCTAGAACTCCGTCTCATTGTGTAGTTTTGGGTTTGGGTAGTTTTGGGGAATGTGTTGTTGTTGTTATGCTGTGTGTTCCAAGGGGGCTGTTACCATGGCGAGGTTTTGTTTTTGTCACTTAGTAACCTTACAAATGCTGTAGGTCACGTAAAGAGCTCCATTATTTTTAGCATGAAAATGTAGCCTTTGTTTGTACTGAATCTGTAAACACCTTCAGATCTTTTATTTTTAAGAGGAAGCTGGTCTGAGCTGTCAAGTCTGGTAGTAACAGCAGGGTTCTGAGGGCTTTCTGTAAAACTGAGTTTTCTCAATTCTAACCAACACTTTGAATTTTGGAATTTCATACATTTTCAGTTACATTTACGGCATTTATCCAGAGCGACTTACAAAAGTGCTTTGCTATTTACCTAAGGATAACCTCAGCTAGTTTGAATAGACTAATAATTCAAAGATACCTCTAAGTAAGACACTACTAAACACAAGTCAATAAGGTGACCACTCTGCTATTCACCCAAGTACTCTTGGAAGAGGTGGGTCTCCAGTCTGCGTTTGAAGACAGCGAGCGACTCTGCCGTTCGGACACCCAGGGGAAGTTCGTTCCACCACTTTGGTGCCAGGACAGAAAAAAGCCTGGACGCTTGTCTTCCGTGGATTTTGAGGGATGGCGGGTCCAGCCGAGCCGTACTTGAAGCTGGAAGGGCTCTTGGTGCGGATCGGCTTTTGACCATTGCCATCAAGTACGGAGGGGCTGGTCCGTTCTTAGCTTTGTAGGCCAGCGTCAGGGTTTTGAATCTGATATGAGCAGCAGCTACAGGAAGCCAGTGAAGAGAACATGATGAAAAATTATCATTCCAACATGTTCATTTACTGATGGAGAATGAAAATTAATGAATTCTAAGGTTTTAATGAATATGAAAAAGAAACTGTAGAAAACATCAGTAATGTGAATGACTAGAAATCACTAAAAAATGTTTTACTGGCAAAATTAGTATATTAGAAAGATAACAATTTAATCCCTGAAGATTTGAGCACACACACCCATCTAACAAACCTGAAACTGTAC
Source organism: Salminus brasiliensis (assembly GCF_030463535.1). Classification (NCBI taxonomy): domain Eukaryota; kingdom Metazoa; phylum Chordata; class Actinopteri; order Characiformes; family Bryconidae; genus Salminus; species Salminus brasiliensis. Next base: position 21,162,160 of record NC_132887.1, read on the forward strand.
TTTCCCACCATACAACATGCGATCCTTAGACAATAAAACAGCAAATATACTTACTGAGCATGACAGATGAGAATTTGTACATGTTTGTGGGTGTTTTCCTTCTTCGTGGGTGACTGTGATTGCGCCGGCTGGATTTTGCTCGTGTGTGAGTAATTTTGACACCCTCCTCCTGCAGACCAAAAGGTCATCTGCTGATAACTCCCCAGAAGTTGTCAGGGATGACATGCAATACACTGACCCACGATTCAAACCCATTTGCACTCCCCAGGCAGCGCAGAGACTCGCCCCTCCAAGATGTCCAGACTTTTCCTTAACACCTTTCATTTTGCAAGTCACTGGACACCGAATCGTTGCTGGTAATCTGAACATGACCTATTGCTTCATGAAGCATTCATGTAATATTAAGTCTCTCACTTTCTTCTTTTTTTTTTGGAATTGATCAATATGGTTTCTATTGCTTTCTTGTAAAGGTGAATCAAAGTGGCATGAGTAAGGCAAAATGGTCATGAGGGGGTTTAATTAAGGCTAAGGCACAGTATATAGTTTGTATGTATGTATTGTATGTATTCTATGGTCGCCTTATTGTATTGTGTTTAGTAATGTCTAAGCTTAGAGGTATCTTTGAATTATTAGTCTATTCTAACTAGCTAAGGTTTCTTTCTTGGGTAAATAGCAAAGCACTTTGTAAGTCGCTCTGGATAAGAGCTTCTGCTAAATGCCGTAAATGTAAATGTAAATGTATTGTATGCATGGGTATGTGCAGTATGTGCAGACATGTGATGCTATACTGAAGAAAAAAAAATTGCAGTGGTTTTATTATCCATGACATATCTACCATTTATTTTACCCTAATCTTCGATACACAAAGCATTATTAATATCATTCAATATTACATGTTGAATCATTGACTTTAAGTGAAATTAAGTGAAAATTCTAGTGAATTTAGTTGCAATTTCAGTTTTTTCCAATATTGTGCAGCCCTTGTTCGAATATAACAGAATAAGGCCCCGTCCACGCGTATGCTTTTGTCTGTGTTTTGGCCTCCTGCCTACATGAAAACACTGTTTTTGGTCTCTGAAAATGCTCTCCTTTTCAGTGTTGTTGTGTGGATGGGGAAAACTGAGCTTAATGAAATCACTGACGTCATATTGTATGCATGTTTCTGGCTGAATCTCAAATACCTCCTTACTTCCTATATAGTGAAATACATAAGTCATAAAACTACAACATCTACAAGCAGATAGCACTAGATTTCAGATTTCGACATATGAATAAATGTCTCTGTTTATGAGGTACTGTCCCCCCATACAGGGCTAGCATGCTCATGCAAATGTTTATGTCTCTATTTGGACAAAATATTTTCCAAAACTGAGGGAGGGAAATGTTCTGTTTTTAGAAATACCCAGATACATGTGGACAGGGCCTAATGGATTAGCAGAAAATATCCATATTCATATGTATGTTCATGTTTGAAGCCAGCATTAAAATAATACTCAATCATGTGAAAGGAGTTTCAGCATATGTGAAATGTATGTACTTATGTTGTCTCATATATCACAGAAATTAGATTTCAACAGGCCTTAAATTGGATAGGTGAAACAGTGCAGATGATAGAACATTGTATCCTTCAATATACTGTCTCTCACAACAGCCATTAAGACAGTAAGAACAAAGTCTACGAAGCGAACATATCCAAAGCTAACTAAATGTATAACTGTAGATCCATACCATTCTTACCTTGGTGTGATGTCTTTACAGCCTGCTTAAGGATGACAGTGAATCATTCAGACTGAGTCAGTGCCTGGTGGTAGCCTTCATAAAAGTTTATTTAAGGCCATGTACATAACTTTGCTGATGGGGAAAAAATACTGCGAGAGGTTCTTTCTGGACTGCATTGCTTCACGTGCACCTTAAATAACATAATGTGAAGAATCCTGTCGCTGATTAGAAACAGCCTCTGCCAGTGGTGTGATATGCCAACAGGTAGATCGCTCTTAGAGGAGGTTAGAAGGAAAGCAAGAGTGTCTGAACTTGTGGGACAGAAGATAAATGTGTAAAAAGGCCAAGAGGAACCAGTCCTATTTCAGCAGCATGTTCTGAATTCTTGCTTTGGAGAATTATCCAAACTATGTCCCAAAATAATTGAGAACTCGAGTGAGGACAATGAAACTAGCATGCAGGTTATTTCAGGTTTCCCATTTATCCTGGAAAACTTGTGAAAAAATGTATATCCTAGTTTGGCAGTTATTGGAAATACCTAAAATAAAATAATATATTAGGGGAGATTTAGGCCTGGAAAAGTGAAAAGTTGGGCCATGGAAGGGAAGCACGAGGGAAGCACATGCTAGCTTACACCCTTCCACTGATAAAAGCATTGCATTTTGGAGGGAAATCCCTAGCTACTGGATAGGAACTGAAAAATGGGAAACAAAAATAAAAAAACAAAAAAAAAACAAAACACAACAGCTTTGACAAAAACTGCATGGTTGTACTGAGTAGATGACCTCTTAGCTACTTTAGGTTGCACTATGCCTAATGCCAGGAGTAGGCTAGAGAGGTATAATACCCCCCAGCATTGAGCTGTGGAGCAGTGGAGCAGTGGAACTGTGTTCTCTGGAATGATGATGCTCCATCCAATACTTTTTGATGAGCTGGGGAGTTGAGGCTGAGGTGGGTTGGTGATCATCCAGCATTCTGATCTCAACATGTCTAACGCTCTCACTGATGAATACAATTAGATCTTCACATCAAGCCTAAAAAACTTTTAGAAAGCCTTCCCTAGACTGTAGAGACAAAGTTACTCAAACAAGCAGCAGGATACACTCTTTTTTTAATACTTGATTTCGGAAGAAACAATAAATGATCCAGTGTCCCAATACTTTTGTCTATACCGTGTAAGCTGAGTTGATATTCTTTAAAGCTTTAGTATGCTACGTGCTGTTTAAAAACTACGCTGTTTGGATAAAGAAGTGACTATAGCGGTTTAATTATTTATTGAGCAATTTGTCTTTTATCATATTAGATTTTGTTAATCTGTTAGAATCTTCTTAAATAATCAAATTCATTCCACATCTGCCTGTTTCTGGGGACATTTACAATTAAACTAGTTCAGGTGCTGTTTTGTTACGGGGTGGTGTCCTGTTATGAATCACTATGAAGCACGTCCAAACGATGGTAAAAGAGGTCAGCAGTCTTAGTTCATTGATGAGAAAATTCATCACCTCAACGTCATTTCCTCATAATGTCACATTAAATATGGTGGTGCCTTTTATAAATGTCCTCCCCTGTCAGCCCTCACCCCCTCCCTGACTCCCCCAGAAGCCCACATTCTGCAGTGGGGGGAAGGCGGGGGCGGACATGGGGAAATCCTTCTCCGACATCAAAGCTAAAGGAGCAGACAGGTCCCTAATGGCATGTACATCAGGCAGGAATACCCCCAGCTCTGTCTTTGCTTCTGCACTATTGAACACTCTTTGGAGCCCCAGGCTTGTGCTTACTCTAGTTTAGCAGGTAATAAAGTTCTGGGAAGAAACAACATGTTCCTGCAATCAGAAGGCTCTGAGAAGCCAACTGGAGAGAGCCTCCACTTTGGACAAAGAGGAAATCATCAATCGCTATTTTCTAACTGCCAGACAGAGAGAGTGGAAATAGAGCATTGGTGGTTGGGTGTGGATTTAAGAAGTGTACACTTACAGGGACTGGGATTGCACAACGAGAGGATGCACTGTGATAGACCAGATATGATAAAGGAGCACACATGCTATCACGTAGGATCTGTTTCAGTTTACATGCGTTTTCGAGTAAAAGAGCAGTAAAACTGATGGAGAATTAATTGGTTCCTCCTTTTCTTCCTTTTTCACTCTTAAACTTTGTACCTTGAGGTCATTTCATAGACTATTAGGCCTGCCTCGCAAGTGCTGTATTTGTAAATGGGTTGTAATTTACTCAAATTGCTTGTTACCTCAAATGTCAGTCTGGATACCCCGTGCCATGCAGCAATTACTACAACCTGGGCCAGACTGGACTACTGTAGGAGGGCTTTTTTGATCATTGTTTGATTTTACACATTTTTTATTCCATCTTCTCACAAATTGTTATACTCACAAAACTTTTGTAATGCAGAATTATTATAAATATTTCACCTCAAGTCAAGTCAAGTGGGTTTTTATTGTCATTTCAACTACATACAGAGTACACAGTGAAATGAAACAATGTTCCTCCAGGACCATGGTGCAACACAGACACAGTGCATACAGAACACAAGTGCAACACAGTACAAGTGCAGACAGACAACACAACACAATACAGACAAAGAGTAATAAATAAATTAGAAGTAGTGTGGAAATTATGCAGTGTGTAATAAATATTGAATCCAGTGAGGTAGTAAAGTTATTAGTGCAAAATGCTTCCCATATTGTTCTGGGGTAAATGGTAAGTGAATGAGAGAGAGAGAGAGTAAGAGAGAGAGTGTGTGTGTGTGTGTATGGAACAGAAAAACCATCAGTTTTCACCTGGTGAAAATTTACATTTACATTTACATTTACGGCATTTAGCAGACGCTCTTATCCAGAGCGACTTACAAAGTGCTTTGCTATTTACCCAAGAAAAGCCTTAGCTAGTTAGAATAGACTAATAATACAAAAGATACCTCCAAGCTTAGACATTGCTAAACACAATACAATAAGGCGACCATAGAACTATTCGTCCAAGTACTCTCGGAAGAGGTGGGTCTTCAGTCTGCGTTTGAAGACAGCGAGCGACTTGGCCGTTCGGACACCCAGGGGAAGTTCGTTCCACCACTTTGGTGCCAGGACAGAAAAAAGCCTGGACGCTTGTCTTCCGTGGATTTTGAGGGATGGCGGGTCCAGCCGAGCCGTACTTGAAGCTGGAAGGGCTCTTGGTGCGGATCGGCTTTTGACCATTGCCATCAAGTACGGAGGGGCTGGTCCGTTCTTAGCTTTGTAGGCCAGCGTCAGGGTTTTGAATCTGATATGAGCAGCAGCTACAGGAAGCCAGTGAAGAGAACATGATGAAAAATTATCATTCCAACATGTTCATTTACTGATGGAGAATGAAAATTAATGAATTCTAAGGTTTTAATGAATATGAAAAAGAAACTGTAGAAAACATCAGTAATGTGAATGACTAGAAATCACTAAAAAATGTTTTACTGGCAAAATTAGTATATTAGAAAGATAACAATTTAATCCCTGAAGATTTGAGCACACACACCCATCTAACAAACCTGAAACTGTACTTTCCCACCATACAACATGCGATCCTTAGACAATAAAACAGCAAATATACTTACTGAGCATGACAGATGAGAATTTGTACATGTTTGTGGGTGTTTTGCGGCCGTTCGGACACCCAGGGGCAGCTCGTTCCACCACTTTGGTGCCAGGACAGAAAAAAGCCTGGACGCTTGTCTTCCGCGGATTTTGAGGGATGGCGGGTCGAGCAGAGCCGTACTTGAAGCTCGAAGGGCTCTTGGTGCGGATCGGCTTTTGACCATTGCCATCGGATACGGAGGGGCTGGTCCGTTCTTGGCTTTGTAGGCCAGCGTCAGGGTTTTAAATCTGATGCGGGCAGCCACAGGAAGCCAGTGGAGAGAACGCAGCAGTGGAGTGACATGGCTAAATTTTGGGACATTGAAGACGACCCGTGCCGCTGCATTCTGGATGAGTTGCAGGGGCCTGATGGTGCGCAGAGGGAGACCAGCCAGAAGAGAGTTGCAGTAGTCAAGTCTGGAAGTGACGAGAGACTGAACAAGCACCTGGGTGGCCTCTCTAGGGAGGAAGGGTCGAATTCTCCGGATGTTGTACAGGAGAAATCTGCAGGACCGAGTTATGTTTGCAACATGACTTGAGAACGATAACTGATCATCCATCACTACACCAAGGCTTCGGGCTTCAGTAGAGGGAGTGACCAGTGAGTTCTCAAAGGTGATGGCAAGATCGTTTCTTGGTCCAGCAGTTCCCGGGATGTACAGCAGCTTCGTCTTGCTGGGGTTGAGTTTGAGGTGGTGAGCCGCCATTCAAGACGAGACGTCGGTGAGGCATGCTGAGATACGGGCAGAAACCTGTGTGTCAGACGGTGGGAAAGAGAGACTTGAAGGCCGATGGTACCTGACCTGACGACAAAGAGCTGTTTATGATAGAGGAGATGAAGGGAAGGAGGTTTGGAGCGATTGTTTGGAACAGAGGGGATGGAACAGGGTCTAGTGGACAGGTGGTAGGATTATTGGAGGTGAGAAGATGTAGGAGGTCATCTGTGGAAAGAGGAGAGAAGCAGGTCAGAGAATAAGGAGGAGGAGGGCAGTGCCTAGAGAGCGGGGTAGAGACGGGGGGAAAGATCGGCGGATCTTGTCAACCTTTTCTTCAAAGAAGGAGACAAAATCATCTGCAGACAGGGTAGTGGGAGGTGGGGGAGTAGGAGGGTTGAGGAGAGAGGAGAAGATGGTGAATAGTTTGCGTGGGTCAGATGCAGATGATTCCAATTTTCCCCTGTAGTAGGATGCTTTAGCGGCAGCAACTTCCGTTCTAAACCTGGAGAGAAGAGACTGATAGGAGTGGAGGTCGGAGTCGTGTTGTGACTTCCGCCACTTCCTTTCAGCCAGTCTTCAGAAATTTTATTTATTTACAAATGAACTTATATAACAGTGTTTCTGCCACATATATTACTACTGTAATACTGTTCTAGTACCTGACATCCTAACAAAGACCATCTTCACATATGCTGATGGCATAACTTGTCACCAACACCCAAAACAAAAACTAGGCCCAAAAGGTGTTCTACTAGGGAACAGGCTCTACACAAGTGAGGGTCATTAGCTTTTTCTATGCCGTGCGCTCGTCGGCCTGTTCCTCAGAGTTTCTGCTCCCGTGTGCTCCTCTCTCTCTCTCTGTGTGAGGGCTGAGCTAGCCCTTTTATTCTCCACCTGGGGCTCGTTGTACTGATCGGCCCCAGGTGTGTGGCATTACGGCAGTGTGGGGCTGCCCCACGGATCCCCCGCCTCCTCACCGCCACACAGTACATTAACATACTGTAGTTGCATAGATTGAGAGGTATTTCGACCCTCACACAAACACATTGCTATGGTCCTACAACATGGGCCTACTTGAACCCCCCCCCCCCCCCCCCCCCAATAATATCCTAATGCCTGTGTGTCCCCAGTGTCCTCTTTTTTAAAACCAAAAATATGGTCACACTGCATGTGTTTGCTTTGGTTGTTGCTTTTACTGGAATAAAAAAAATACAAGAGTTTCCTTTTTTTATTATCTCTGTGTAGGACAGTTTTACTCGGTATGGCTCCTCTTGGCCCATGCTTCCTGTGGCTGAGCTGTAGCAATCTGTTTTTCATACACTATTAATGACCAATAAATAATGAATGCTGTATTGGACACTGGTATCAGTTGACAGCTTGATGGATTGACTTTATTAAATAGCACATGTTGTGCATAACCAGTAAGAAACAAAATATCATTCACAGTCTCATTCATACACATTTGAGTCTGTGAAAAAGGAGTTGAACATGGTCCTGTGTAAGTGGACAAAATGGTTAGAATTATAACTAAGTACGAAAGTCTGGAGTTCAAGGGCTGAATTCCGTCAAGTATATATATAACCATAATCATGTTCTGCTAGGAAACCCAGGGTCCAAGCATTCATATATACATCAGTTTGACTAGGTACATCTCTTCATGGCAGTGGTATTCCCTTATGGCCCATGGCGTCCTTCAGCAGGATACAGCATCAACTAAGAATATGATTAGAGAAATGTTCAGTTCTTCTGCTGGCTCGGCAGATCTGTGGTAAGATACATGACAACCTATATGTTGAGATTTTTAATGTTAAGAAGTTTGCATTCTGTCTATTCATCCATCCATTCACCAATGGTTCAGCATCTATCTAATGGTCCAAACTGAAGCATAGCTTATAGTAGTATTCACCCTCTGCATCAGAACGTGGTAGAAAGACTTTTGGCTGCAGTTAAAGCTGCAAGTTTGTTTGGCAAACCCCAAACATGATTTCATCTGGTTTCCATAAACTTCTATGGAGTGTTTGGGCTGTAGATGTTCTGTGAACAATTCAGTCCCATCCAAAGTAACCACTGGAGTTATTGGTTGCTTCTCGGACCAGTGACCTCCAGTAACCTATCCAATTGCCTTCTTCAATACTTTTGGTCGATGGCCTCCTTTAAGGTTTGCATTTTAATAATAGATTTCTAATAGAGCGCTTTATAGCTGATGTATTCCAGCCAATGCTCCTTTCCTGGATGCCTGGATACATTATGCATATTCTCAGAAATACAGTTTTTCAAAGCTTTATACACCTAAAAGAAAATTTCCAGATTCCAGATTCTTCTTCATCTTCTTCATCTTTGCCAGCTGTATTTCATGTCAGACGTTCTTTTCGATATCTCTCTAAAATGGATGTGTTGACTAAGATATGGTAGTGGAGGAGGAATTCCATTCTCCACATTCATTTCTGCAGTGACTCGTTGGATTAGCTAACATGGAGACCATAAGATCTATGACTTTGTGCTAGGCAACCAAAGGTTGGAAAAGGTAACAGCCTAAAAAAAACATACTATTAACACTAAAAAAAGCATTCCCTCAGGAGTTACTTTTTGTATTCGACCATTTAAAATACCAAGTAGCCCTACAAGCCTCAGACAACCAAAAACATAATAATTTTTTTAAGAAATGTTGGACGTTTCAGTTAGACACTGATGTAGTTTTAAAAAATAAATGCCAAAATGTACTTTGGTGCAATACCACAGAAGAACCATCTTTGGTAAGAACCTTTAAATTGATATTTGTGAAAGGATACTTTAACTGGGTATATTAAAGAGATTTCTGTGAACTTAATTCACAGAAATTTTTGTTTTCACTCTGGGGAAACATTGTATTGTTTATTTCATTGAAACAAAGAGGATTAAGCCTCAAATAGAAAATCATCCAATCAAAATGATCCAAATTCTTACTGTGGTTTCTGAATAGATACAGCTTCCCACTGGTTAGGACTTCAGGAGCTGGACTGAAGCTCTGCTGTGTCAGATTAACACACTTTACTTTACTTTAACACATCACATTACAAGTGGATTTACAGTGGGCGCAACTAATTTCATTAGAAAAACTGATCACTGTAGGTCTTCTGGAAGTCATAGATATGTCACTGGCTGTGAACACAAGATGTGACCAGTCAGTTGTTAGAAATAAAAACCAGCAGCAGCAGTAGCTTTACAACAGGGCTCATTATTGAGTCACTGTTAAACTGTAACATACAAGGTAAATATACAAGAGGTTCGCTGGTTCAAATTTCAGTCATGCTGCCAGCCATCCACAGCCGGGGCCGTGAGAGAACACTATTGGCCTTGCTCTCTCCAGTGAGGATAGACGTCACTCTCTTCCCATATCACAGTGCTTGCTGACACTGGCGTCTGCTGGCTGGTGCATCGGAGAATTGGGTATACGGCACTTCCCTCCAGACATGTTGGTTGCCCGGTGATGTTGCATCGGCGTCGGTTCGAAAAATGGAGGGGTTGTTGTGTGTTGGCTGTCACCCTCACTAGTGTCGGGAGAATTGCATGCATTAGGAGTAGAATACGTATAGGCTGGGTAATAGGTGATTCAAATAGAGGAGAAAATGGGAAAAAAACAACATAAATTATTAATAAAATATAAATTAAAAAGAATAATAATTAAATAAATAATAGGGAAAAAATGAAAAGTTAAAAGGAAGATAAAAAACATTTTTATCTAGATTAAGTATCAGTATGGCTGTTAAGCCCCTACTAAGTACTTTGCAATCAACTGCCATCTAAAGTCACATAAATAGATGAATGGAATCCATTTGTGAGCAATTAAAGTGTTGTGTAATCTCAATATGAATACGCCGGTTTCTGAAAGGCCCCAGAGTTTGTTAGAGGACATACCTAAACAAACAGTATGATGAAGACTGAGAAGCTATAAAAAAAGCCATGAAAAATTAAAAATATCCCAAACTTTAAACATGCCATGGGACACCATGAAATCTATTTGAAGGAAATGCAGAGCATATGACAAAGTAGTGGCTCTGCTCAGAAGAGGCCATCCACCAAAATTCTGGGCAGCGGTCAGAAAAGCAACCAAGAGGCCAGTGGTAGCTCTGGAGGGGTTCAAATGGGAGAAATACAAGCCTGAACTCTCCATAGAGCTTTATGGAAGCCAGATGAAATCTTGTTTGTGGTTTGCCAAAGTCGAAAAAGGTTCTCTGGTCTGATGAGATCAGAAGACTTGCAGCTGTAACTGCAGCCAAAAATTGGTTCTACCAAGTATTGATGCAGAGGGTGATTTCTCAACCAAGGTTTAATCAACCTTAAATAAATCACAATAAAACAAATAGTTGTTGCTGTAAACATGATAGACCTATTGGACCAGATTCATGAAGCACACAGCAGAATAACTGACAGTAAAAGTAAATAGTGTCACAGTAACATGTTTCATCATGTTTTTTAGAAATGAGGATTAGTGGCATGTTGTACAGTTTCTGTGAAATCTGGCATTATCACTCTTCTCCCTCATTTGTAGGTGCTGTTAGTGATTCGTAAACCACACCACCCAGCAAAGAAGTCTGCATGGATGAACCTGGTAGTAAATGTCCAGCAGTAGGCAGAACATACAGGCTACAACCTAGAGCTAACCACCATGGGTGCATACCAGTCGGCATGCACCTGGTCTGAGGCACTTAAAGTTACCGTCACAGCGGAATACAATCAAATCATTACAGCAATGCTTCAAAATCTAGTAATAAGAATGAGCAGGTTTCCCCAATACTTCTGTCCATATAGTGTATGAGACTTTGGTTAAGGCAAAGTGACCCAATACACCCATTAAACACCCTGTTTTTCTACCCGTAGCTAACATCAAGTGGTCACTTGACCCTACAAAGCAAAACAAGTGTTGCTCAAGGCCACAGCTGCAAGGCTACGTGCACCTCTACACCAAGAAAAGGTACAAAACCAATACATGTATTTTCACAATTGTTTATTGACCTGTAAATGTGGACATTTCTGGCCTGAACTTGGTCAGGATTTGTCACTGATGCAACCCATTAGCCTCATAGGACCAGGGCAAAACCAAAAAGACTCCAAAGATTATGTACATATCATTTTTCACATCATTTTACATGGGCTGGAGACGTATTCATCCCATGTGCAGATCCAGTCATAGCTTTGCTTCCAAATATGTGTATCTTTATGATTTTGTAGATTAATAGTATATATTTTTCCAAAAATGTCTATCTGCCTTTCATTTCCAAACTCTGAAAGGCCTTTTGTCCCAGTGACCTCTTCAGAGGACAGCTCTGAAACAGCATTCCGTCATGCTGTGGCATCACTAGTCAGACTCTATCGCTCTTGGCAAACTCTCAGAAGGAGGTGGGGAGCAAAGAAGCGTGCGCCCAAGACACTGAAGCATTTTCGTTGGCATTTATGTGTGTACTGAGTCACCAATCCTGTCCCCCGCTTCGCTTCACTCTGCAAGAAAGGGTTGCAGAATTCTGTTCAGTTAGCCGAGCTTAACCCAATCACTGCGAGGCACTGTGCCAAGGTGAAAGATACAGACCCACATCCAAGGTGCTGCTCCGGGCCTGGGTGGGTTCCAAGCACTGCTTACCATCCCATATCATCACCTATCCAGCAGGCCAAAACAAAGCCTGGTCTTTGATGCGGAGCATGCGTATTTATGTTTACACAGCCCTCTCAAGCGTTAACACTCTTTCAGATAACTACTTAATGGGCCAGAGCTGTATGTATATATATGTTTGTGTGTGTATGTGTGTTGCAGCCAAGTATGGAGGTTGCTGGTATTGTATGGATACATGATGTTCTTTCCGTGCCTTGAAATAGCAAACATTCCTGTTCCATTTTATCTTCTTACCTATCACCATGCAGGCAGATGTGTATATGTGTGAATGAAAAAGACGAATATGATTCTGCTGCCAGATCAATGCACTGCCCTTCTACAAACTCAAATATCTTTTAATATGCACTATTCGCCCACATCTTTAGAGACGCAGTCTATAAATCTTTATCATCTATCTGCAGTAACAGCCCCCAATCATCTGCAAAGGCTAGATGCTGGAAAACTGCTACACTGTTATGAGGATTGCATTCATCCACAAGAGCATTAGTGAGGTCAGGGTCTGATGTCAGAATGATTAGTTCTGGACAACAACTCATCCCAAAGACGTTGGAAGGAGCTCAAGCCTCCAGGAGACTTTACACCCCTCTGGCCCACGGTCGGGTCGGTATGGTGACCGTAGGCTCATGTGCCGCTGCTTCAGAGCATCCCATTTTTTTAGCAGTGCTCTTCTGAGCAGATTATTAAAGTATTGTAAATTGTTCTTTGATGTATAAACAGGAAATACATTGTTTGTATTTGGCACCATGCCTAATGCCATGCGTGATCTAGAGGGATGTAAAGCCACCCATCATTGAGCTGAGGAGCAGTGGAACTGTGTTCTCTGGATAGGGGAGTTGGGGATGAGGCGAAGTGTGGTGTGGTGACCTCACTAATGCCCTTGTTGCTGAATGCAATCAAATCCCCACAGCAATGCTTCAAAATCTAGTAGTGAGAATGAGTAGGTTTTCCCATGTTTTTGTCCATATAGTATATAAGACTTTGCCTCAGAATGAAACACACTGCAGATGAGCTTTTTTACGTCACTGCAATGGCTCACAGGAGCCACGTAGCATAGCATAGCTTTTGTTTTTAACATAGTAAAACAGTGCAGTTCTTTTTTGAAAGTCAAGTCTAGATTAGTCTACAGTCTGGATATCTCGCTTTCCTTGGTTTGTCTTCCTTGAGACACACAGAGCTTTCTCTTCGGAGGTGTGTTTAGCTCCAGTTTGGTAGTCAGTTGAAGGGACTGGATGTTGCAGAGAAGACATGATAGCTAGCATGAGCTTTTAGCCTAGCATGGATTCCCACTTACTTCTCTAGCTTTTGCTCCATTGCATGGCACTTAGGGCTCCGCTTCAGCGGACATTGGCAGAGGAAAAGCTACAGTCACAAGGCCTGGTTTCCGTAGCCACTCATATTCCGATAGCTAGCAGAGTTTGGAGGCGATGTTCTCTGCTCTCCAATGTTACAAGTAACAACAACACCATATTCTCCTGAAGTGGCTGGCGTGTTTGACCGTGTCATAGCTTTACTTGTTGAAAGTCTTTGAAGAGACTTTAAAGAGAGTATTTAGGGTTCATGCTAGGCCTCAGTATTAAACTATGTACTGTTTACCGAAGTAAACATTGTAGGGCCCTTTTAGTAGTTATGTTCTGGAGTTATGTCCCTGTGCCAGATGCAGTTATGTTCTGCATCTGGCACAGGGTTTTTTGAATCTGTGCAGGGTACAATGAAATCTCAAGATAATCAAGGGATTCTAGAGAGAAATGTGCTGCCCAGTGTCAGAAAGCTTGGTCTCAGTCGCAGGTCATGGGTCTTGCAACAGGAAAGTGACCCAAAACACACAGCTAAAAACACCCAAGAATGGCTAAGAGGAAAACATTGGACTATTCTGAAGTGGCCTTCTATGAGCCCTGACCTAAATCCTATTGAGCATCTTTGGAAGGAGCTGAAAAAAGGAGCTGGAAAAGGCACCCTTCAAACCTGAGACAACTGGAGCAGTTTGCTCATGAGGAGTGGGCCAAAATACCTGAAGTCTCATTGACAGTTACAGGAATCGTTTGACTGCAGTGATTGCCTCAAAAGGTTGTGCAACAAAATATTAAGTTAGGGGTACCATCATTTTTGTCCAGGCCTGTTTCATGAGTTTATTTTTTTTTAATAATTCTGTTGAAGCATGGTTCAAAATCAATGTCTGACTTTCATTGGTTAATTTTTTATAGTATTTTTATTTATTATCAGATTCAAGTTATTTTAATTACCAAATAATAAAATAAAGGCTATACAGAGAAGAACTCAGCTGTAATTGCAATGGACAGGAGGTCATGGCAGAGGGTTTTATCTTTGGATCTTGATTGATTAAGTCATTGGGAGTTTCTCGTGACCATGCTCAGGTCATTTGCTGGGTGGCTTCCACAAGGTGACGCGAGGCTAATCTCTCATAAGCCATCACAAAGTGTTTGATCTTTCAAACTGACTCCAGGCTGATCCTCTTTAGCCACCCATTCAGGGAGGGATAAGACAGGGCACACATGTCTTAAGTGAGACTGAGATTCTGTACTTTAAACACTGAGGCCAGGATTTCCCTCCCTACATTAGCCACACAGCTTTTTACATCAATGTCTAATGATACTGCAAGGTATAGTATAGTGTAGTGGGTGTAGTTGATGTAGTATAGCCAAATGCTGTGAATGTGAACCTAGAGGTAATGATGAACCTTAGGACAAAGACCTGTATTTATCTTCTTAACAGTATATTATCAAATTTATTTTTAACAAAACATTCAGAGGCACAATCCAGTTCCCCCAGTGTAATTGGCCCTTGTCCACACTAGGCATGGTAAAATATTCATGCATGTGGAATTGGAGCTTTTTGTGCTGCCATGTTTTCTATTACTATATAAAAGAAGCACTGTGCTTCTTTATTGGCCTTTATTGTTGGTTGCCCTTACCATAATAACCCACACAAACCTGTAGGTTTTGTCAAGTATAGTAGTTCCATCAAAAAACCTCTGCCAAGCAGTAACATAGAAATCTGTGGAATGATTTTAGTCAAATTTCAGGATCGACCTATGATAATATCTTGCAGTAGAAACACTGATTCTTATTTTATGTTTTACATTAGTCTAAACTGGGCTTTTTCATAAATCTTCATTATAAAACCGTTAACAAGTTCCATAAACAGGTAAACCTGAAGTGGTACTTAATGTTGATTCATTTAATCTGAAGTTACCAAAGGAGTACAAAGGTACAAGATTACATCATGTTTAAAGTCATGAGATCAAACATGATGTCAGCGAGTGAAATCACTGGTAATCTGTTGATATTGGATGACAGCCTGGTTAAAGTTTTATGCTCATCAGTATCGCCATAAAGGTTATTGACCCCAGACCAACACACTGGAGTGCCACTTTCCCAACATTTTAGTTTAGTTTTTTTGCCCCAGCATATGTTTACACTCCATGAACACTTTATTAGGAATACTGCATTAATTCTGGGTACAATTCTCAGTCTGTGGCATTCATATGATAATTGATTGATATTAGCAGGCTCAAAATGTGCCAAGAACTCATTACACTACCGCCACCAGTCTGGACTGTGGATTCATGGATTCATGCTGCTGATGTCACATTCTAACTCCACCATCTGTTTTGCTGTGCCTTAGCAAAATTCAAGATTCATCAGACCAGACTGTATTTGTCCGGGCTGCGATTGTCCAGTTTTGGTGAGCCTGTGCCCCCAGCAGCCTCAGCTTTATGTTCTTGGCTGAAAGAAGGAACCCCTCATGGTATTTATTGTAGTATTATGCTGTTAGAGCCCTCAAGATTGGACATTTTGTGCATTCGGAGATGCTTTTCTGCTTACTACAGCCTTTCTGTCAGCTTGAACCATAAAGTAAATAAAGTGCTCAGCGAATGTGGATCTACACAGAAAATGTCACCTGCACATGGTGTTGCTGACTAGTATCATTTCTGGACAAAATCAGTTCCAGAACTTCACCATTATAATGAAGCTTGAAATAAATATGTGACACTATTTTTCAACACATACCATACATGGACAAAAGTATTGGGACATCTGCTAATTTATTGTTTCTTCCAAAATCAAGGGAATCAAAAAGGGGATTTCATCCTACTTTTGTTGGAGTTACTATCTCTACTGTTCAGGAAAGGCTTTCTTCTACTAGATTTTAGAGCATTGCTGTGAGGATTTGATTGCATTCAGCCACAAGAGCACTAGTGAGGTCAGGATGTTGAATGATCACCACCCCACCTCATCCTCAACTCTCCAACTTAGAACGTATAGTATTGGGATGGACCACCAACCATCATTACAGAGAATGCAGTTCTACTACTCCACAGCTCAATGCTGGGGGGCTTTATACCCCTCTGGCATGGTGCCAAAAGGTTAATGTGTATCTGCTTCAGAGAGTCCTGTTCTATTGCCAGTATTTCTCTACAAGGACTAGACAAGCTGTGTGTGTGTGTGTGTGTGCGCGCACATTGCAGTGGGTGCAACTTAAAGTAGCTGAATGCATTTATTAGAAGGAGTGTCCACAAACAAGTGTAACAAAGTGTATTCCTCTCACCATTTTCCAGATCATTCTGTTTTTATGTGTGTATTTTTCTTGTCAAAATTCACAGAACAAATATACAGCCCTGATGGGCTTACAATGAGGAATTAACTTCTGAGGCAGTTTTGAGTCTAAAAAGATTTGTAGGCATCCAAAATCAACCTGCCTTGAGTGACTTGTTTGTTTTCTGGTTATTATGTCTTTTAATAGACTTTCCAGTTAAGCTGTTTGATTATGTGTAATTTTGCTGTGATTCCAAAACCAATAAAATGAACTACTGGAGATTCAGTGGTCCATTTCAGAACTAAATGTCAAGCTTTGCACTTTGCAGCTATAAGAGGTGCATTTCCATTTTATTTACCCCTCTAAAATCATGCCAAAGACAAAAAGAGGTCTAGGCAGTAGGAGTTACTTTCATTAAAACATGAGTATTTAAGATCTCTGATGTTTGGCCAGAATAAACAGATTTCGGTGTATGAACCACAGGTAGGAAAGTTATCAGTGTTGAAATATGTGAGCTTCCCCAGGGAAATGTTTCCCAGTAGGGTCAAACCGCAGCGTGTGTGTAGTGTGTACTGATTAAATAGTTGCTGAATTAATGTTT
The DNA here is from genome assembly GCF_030463535.1 of Salminus brasiliensis. Lineage (NCBI taxonomy): Eukaryota > Metazoa > Chordata > Actinopteri > Characiformes > Bryconidae > Salminus > Salminus brasiliensis. The sequence continues at coordinate 21,179,005 of NC_132887.1, forward strand.
GGACAACCGCAATGAATTAGCTAAATCCATTCATGTGATAAGTGCAATCTGTGCCCATGTTATCCTGCAGCAGTACAGCGGTAATATCTGCAGTTCAGCCCACAGTAGAAAGCTAGATTTAAGGCTAAAAGTCCTCTGGAGAGGGGTATGGAATGGTATCTGGCACCAAAACGTTAGCAGCAGATCCTTTAAGTCCTGTAAGTTGTGAGGTGGGGCCTCCATTGATCACATCAATGAGCCTCAGGTGCTCATGACCCTGCCGCTGGTTCACCCGTTGTCCTTTTTTGGAGCACTTTTGGTAGGTACTGACCACTGCATGCCAGACATGCATGCAACACCCTACGAGACCTGCCTGATGTTGTGGAGATATTCTGACCCAGTCGTCTAGCTTAGATTCTTTATCTTGCCCATTTTCTTATTAACTTATTTTAATTTATTTTATTAATATTAATAAATCACTTATTCTGTTCTCATTAGCTCTGTTTATTTTTGTTTTGAGAGTCTTAGTTTCTGAGTCCAGACCGTGCTATGCCTTACCTTAAGTGTTATGGACACTGACTAAAGTGATTCACCATTAAAATCATACTTTTTTAGGCTTAGGCTTAGAATTTAGATCTGTGAATGCAGACACTATATTTTTTATTTAATTGCAAATAATATTTAAAAAGGTTCCTAAATAGTTCTTGGCTTGTATATCACTGCTTTTACTCACAATAACCTTGTATATCCATTTTTGCAGTCATTGCTGTTTAACATCATTTGAATCTGGCAGTTATTCTTTACATAATGTCAACAAACTATGATGATCGGACCCATGAAAATAACTTGCCATGGAATCTTTTCACATTGACCACTGAAAGTTGAGCTGTTTCTATTCTTCTGTAAAGCTGCCATTTGTGCAGATGTAGAAACTTAGGCAATGTATCTGACATGGGAACATGTCTTATTTCTTATTGTGGAGGTTCTTTGACCTTTACACATGTTTCTCACACTCACTGCTTTTCAAAGACTCAAATGAAGTGTAAAGCAGAAATCAATCATTTATGACGTTTACTTTTAATAAAAGAACAAACAAACAGATTTTGGTATATAATCAGATTTGATCAGATGGCTTTTAAACGCAGTAGAACTCCCAGTGAGACTCAGCCTCTGACTCTCTGGGGGTTCCTTCTCTGAGTAGTGTCTTCCAGGTTCTGAGACTATTCATGGGCAAAGTCTCACTTTGAAATTAAGTTGAGCAAAACAGGCACAGTCCTGATTGGTGGCCACCCGGGCAAATGTCAGCTGTTGAAAATGATGTATCTGAGAGCAGGAGACAATGGGGGCGTAGCGATATCCCCTCACCTCTCATGGAATGAGTAATGCGCTGCCTGGCCAGTGACTCAGCCAGCAAAAGCCAAGACACACACACACACACACACTGGCAGAGAAGCCCAGACTATCATCTGTTCATCTTTTAGGATCGATAAGGCAGCACAAGCACTTTCTCATGTGGCACCACGAAAACAGAAACATGAATGGAGAACACTGGTGAAACTCCCTCCTCAGCTAGGTGGTCTTCAGTAGTAAAAGTAATGTACACTGTTTCTATTGGTTCATTCATCATGATACAATGTGAACTACTGCTTGGGTTTTTAAAATTAGGTTAAATGTACAATTTGTTGCTATCAAAACAAAATCTCATGCATTTCATAAAGGTGTTTGTCCATTAGAAAGTACATTCATTATTAAAAGTTTGTGGACACCCCTTCTAATGAATGCATTCAGCTACTTTAAGCTGCCCCCATTGCTGGCCATTGCACACACAGCTTTTGTAGTTCTTGTACTGCCAATAGAATAGGACTCTCTGGAGCAGATAAACATGAACATGTTGGTGCCATGTCTAACATCAGGCATGGTCTAGAAGGGTATAAAGCTGTGGAACTGTGTTCTCTGGTTCTTTTGGCTGAGCTGGGGAGTTGGGGATGAGCTGGGGTGGTGACCATCCAATATCCTGACCTCACTAAATTAGTAAAATGCAGCAAAATCCTCACAGCAGTGCTCCAAAATCTAGTAGAAATATTTTTGGACAGTAGAGACTCCACCAAAAGCAGGATACACTTTTTTTAATACCCTTGATTTCAGAAGAAAGAAAAATGATCCCAGGGATCCCAGTACTTCGGATAAAACATATACTTTTATGGCGTTATTCAGGGTCCAAGTGGGTAGGTAAAAATGTACTTGGAAAAAAACAATATAGCATATTTTACCTCACATTAGGTTGTGCCCTGCAGCCACCTACATTCAAATGGCAGCAATTTCCAAGTTCTGTTGAAATGCAGTAACGTGAAACTTGGCCTTGTGTATTTCCAGTGCGTTCTGAAACTCTGGTTCAGTCAATAACGTTTCAAAATACCTCACACAGCACTTTTTTATTTATTTGCGCTAGCTGTGCACGTGTCTTCCATCAAGTTCTGGCAGGGCCAGAGTCTTTCTCTTGTTTCCAGGTCATGTTGTTGGACTGGAGTCATACTGTCTGTGTGGTAATACAGTGACATTGTGAAACGCTGTGTCTGTCCTTGGCTGCTGGGAAGACTGGGTTTTAATCAGTCTCTAGCGCATGTTTGTTGACACAGACTGATTATTTGATTACTCAGTCGAAAACGTTGCCGAACCTTCAGATGTACGGAGAGATAAACACAAGAGCTTTAAACCTACATAAGACTTAGTTGAGCTTCACTAAAGTGCTGGAGCTTTGGGGACTATTATTATTCATTGGGCTTCGATTATTAATGCTTCCTGGTTCTCTGGGCTTCTCTACTGGCATTTCACTGCAGAGGCTCATCCCAGGCCACAAAGTTCCATTTTTCACTCTCAACCCACCAAGCTTGCTTACAATTTATGAGGGTGTAATTAAAAATAAATATCGGGGTGGAGGGTTGTTCAAATACCACATCTATTACGTTACATCAGTTAAATGATGTGAAGTGACAGGTCATTGGGAAGCGATGTATATATCCAGCTTTTGGGAGGTCTAATAAATAATGAGGAGGCGGAGGAACACCTTTGCTGCTACAACCAAAAATAGAACCAGACACATTCATTTCAGAGTTTGTTGGCGGACCCTCATGTTAAATGGCTTGGTTCGTCTTCTTCAAAGTACTCTGATAACAAGCAGAGCATGTTAATCTTAATAATTCATTTGTGTTAGAAATGCAGATGATTTCTGGTCACTTGCCAAGTCACACAACACAATTTTTTACATTTAACTTTTAATGTAAAATGTTTATATTTCAAGTCATTTTGGAGCATTTCTATTGGTCCATACATTTAAAAATACTGACACAATGTAAAGAACAGCTGATTCAGATTGAAACAAAAAGGGAAAAACAGCACATCTGAACATCAGCCAAAACACTATGATCACTCACAGATGAAGCAAATGCAATGTTTGATTTGAATGAGATTTCATCTTTGATGATGGCTCAGTCAGTAGACCTCCAACGTATTCTATTTTAGGACACTGGCTCATGTGTTGTTCTTGCTCCAAAATCTTTATTTATGGAAAAAGATTTTATCCTGCTTTTTGTTGGCAACTATCCAGGAAAGGCTTTTTACTAGATATTGGAGCATTGCTGTGCATTCAGTGACAAGGGCATCAGTGAGGTCAGGATACTACCTCATCTCATCCGCAACTCTCCAATCAATCCCAAAGGTATTGGATGGAGCACCATCATTCCAATGAACACAGTGCCACTGCTCCACAGCTCAATGTTGGGGAGCTTCATACCCCTCTAGCCCACACCTAGAATTAGGCATGGTAGCAATAGGTTCATTTGTATCTGCTCCAGAGAGTCCTATTCTATTGGCAGTACTTCTTTACAGGGACTAAACAAGCTGTGTGTGCTTGAAGTAGTTGGATGTACTTAAAGTAGCTGAATGCATTCATTAGAAGGCGTATCCACTTAAAGGGTCAGCTTCCCAGACAGGAATTAAGCCTAGACTTCAAAGGGTATCTTCATTCAGCATGCTGTGTAGTCCAGGACTAGGCTTAATCCCTGTCTGGGAAACCAGCCCATAGTGTACTCACATATTCATACACTGAAAATGAAATTGTAGCCCTGGCAGAGACGGACGTATTCATACTCCATGACCTAAAAACCATCATAAAAGTTGTCAGAAGCAGCTTTTTACATTATATTCCAGAAATAGTATCTTAACTAATGCTAACTGTCGCTACATGTGTCCCCAAACATGACATTGTAATGATATCACTGTTGTAAGTGTCGAATGTGAAGAGGTCACTACCCTCCTGGCCAGTCATTAGCAGAGCTCAGCGTGGAGCTGAGGAAAAGAAGCACAGGCGTACACAATAGTTTCTTTGGCTTATCTAATGGAACACAGATGCACCTGGCAAGCCATAATGAGAGCATTTTCTTATCTTGTAGTCGAGAGGTGAAAGCCTGTTATTAAGTGTAGCCCTTGTTGTGACGCCCTTTAAGGGAGTGAATGTCCTGAATAGACTCATAAACTTGTATCTCTTTCGGCCATAGATCACACAGTAACCAAGTGTCCTGGACCAACACCCTCTAATAAATGGAAAAAGGGGAGGATTTCCTGGATTTCCTTCTGTAGTTCTGTGGATAGATTGTTTTCTTTTACACATGAATATACAATATGGTAATGAATAGAGATGTCACATTGTCCCATGATAGTAATTCTACCATATCATGGATGGCGTAACAACACTGAAAATGCCCCACCCCAATACAAACGGGATAGTTTAAGAAGTTCTTATGAAGGGATTAAAAAGAGTAGCTTACAGTCTGAGCTGTGTCATTTATTACTTTGCAATATAAACTGGTTTGAGGCTCCTTTTTTTTACCCATGTTTCGCACATACTCCTGTTAGTGCTGTCAACGTTAACTTGTCAATTCACACAATCTACAAACTTTAACGTGTTAACCTTTTTAACGTATTTTTATTTAGCGATTTAAACGCAGCGTCGCTACTGTTGAGCTCAGAGGGTTGATACACTTTATTAATGCTGAAATATGGATAAATCTCATAACTAACTCTTATTCTCTCTGTCTCACACACACACATATAGCTGCTCCTCTCTTAGGTTGCTTAATCCAGACCAAGGCCTCATCATTTATTTATCTCTTTAAAAATGTCTCTACTAAAGCTTCAAGTTTCATCGTGTTTGAGGCCGAAGTTCTCAAGATGTGACAAGACAATCCTATTCGCCATTTGTGTGGGACACTGATGGAATTTGGCCTTTGCCTATAAGCTCATCCATGCAGTGAACACACACACATACACACTATAACACACAAACACACAGTGACAGTGAGCACACATGCCTGGAGAAAAATTTAAATCAAATACCAAATACCAAAAAGCCTCAAATCCCCAGTCTACTACAGTATATATATATAGACATCATTACTATGGCAACTTAGGCCTTATCTCCTAATGGAAACTTTACAGAACAAAAAAAACATTCTTAATTTTGGATGATTTATGTTGGTCCATTCATCTTGTAATATTTATGCAGCCAGTTTACCTAAATAAAAAAAACAGCTTAGACCAGCATGAATTCCATGTTCATCTAAAATGCTGTAAGCACTGTTAAAAGTATAAGGTCCTAAGGGAACTTTTAGGGGTTCTTCACTTGAAACTGTGAGGGAACCTCTTTAGGGAAACTTCAAGGATCCTTTTTCTTCTAAAAATCCTTTCTTGGAGATTTCTCAAAGCATGTTAAGAAGTCCCTTCACTGTTTCAAATGAAAGAACTATGTTAAACAGTGAGCTGGTTTGTGCTGGTCTGGTGTATGCTGCTCTTTCCAGCATGGCAGTGTAAAGGGCTGCTGGCTTTTTTTAGATTATGTAAAAAAAAAAAAGTATGTCAACTAATTATTGTTATAAATAACATTTGCAAGGATATATAACATTTAGCTTTTATGTTATTGTAATTAGTACTGTTATTAGTGCTATAATATTACACAGAAACGCCTGCCTGCACACCTAACCTGAACACTCGGTTAGAAAGAAAGGGAAGTGTGGACAGAGGTCAGCTATTCTGCGTGTCAATGGGGATATTTTATCTTTACATTTACTGGATACACTGGAAGGCATCATGTACATTGGGCGATGATATTCCTTTCATTTTTGCTTTTAGAAAATGTACTTTTGAAATGTCCATCCAGTGAGGGCATTTTATTGCACACTGCATGGAATGGAATGGAACCCACAAGCTTAGGATTCTCCACAAGGGGGTGCTATTAGCCCTCAACTAACATTGTGTGGATCATTAAAAAGGAAGTTACAACGAACCACATTAACAGCGGAATTTTACAAATATTCACATATATGCACACTGTTTACGAAAAACACCTTCCCAAGCCCTGAAACCATTAAACACAGACATTGAGAGTTTATATAAAGCTCATCAACTCATACATTAAAAAAGGTGCAGAATTAAATGAAAGGAGCGAACAGCTCTCTAACTGTTGAACATGTGAGTGGGTCAATCATGGTTTGGGCTTGTGTTGCAGCCAGTGGTGCAAGGAACACATTTCACCATCTGAAAGAAAAAAAAAAGCTAAAGCTAAAGCTGAAAAGCGGATGGTTACTGCAGCAGGATAGCAGACCTAAACACCTCAGAATCCACAATCAACTACCCCGAGAGACGCAAGGCCCATTGCCCTTACACTCTCCCAACCCAAACCTCATTGGAAATCTCTGCACAGACCTCAAAAGAGCAGAGCGGTCAGACGGCTTAAGTATCTTACAGAGCTGGAAGACTATTGTACAAAGAAATTGGTGAAAATCCCCCAAACAAGAATTGAAGGACTCTTAGCTAACTACAGTGTAAATGTGTTTACAAGCTGTTATTTCTGCCACAGGGGTGTTACTAAGTGCTGACCATGAACAATGCCTAAATCTTGGTAGGCCCCTTTCCTTTTTGGTCATTTGGAAACTGTAAAATATGGAAATAGCCAAATATTTCATATTTAATGCATTTTGGAACTCATCATTTCATTTGGAACTCATCATTTCATTGAACTATTTCTTCACTATTTCTTGCAACAGATATTTTGACCAGGGGTGCCCAAACATTTGCATGGCACTTTATAAATTGTTACTGGTATTTTTTTTGTATGTGTAAAAGCCTTGTGATGGCGTTATTATTGCTGTAACTGTTATTGATATTATTTCACAACACCCACTTTAATACCAAATTATATTCAGTGGACAAATACACAGCAAATCTGCTCATTTAAGAGTCTTTTATCATTACAAGTAAGATAAAAACACACATAAATATTATCTATGGCTTCCTAAGTGGGTAACACTATGCTCCAGGGCTCATGGGATGAAAGCCATCGGGTATGGCGCATCAGAGGGGCTTGATGTAATGGCTGGAAATAGTGTCAGGGGAAATCCCTGATGTCTTACATGAGGTTCTATGGAATCTGAAAATGAATAAATTAATGAACACATTACGGCCTAGAAAACATCAAATACCTCAGAGGAGGATGCATGATGCAAAGGCAGGGCTGCGGAGGTGGAATACCACACACACACACACACACACACAATTACACACATACACACTCTTTAAAAAGCCCAAATTCTTTAGAGCTTCAGCAATCCTCACTCAGGGAAGACACATCTGTGTTAACTAAGTGTGAATTAAATGTGAATCCCGCCGTCCATTCAACGTCTCAAAAACTATAAGTGGTAAAAAACGAAATAAAAATAATAATAGATAATAATTCATATATAATATTCCTAAAAATACTGTTATCAAAAAGGCTTATTATAATAGAGAGTACCTACACTACAATGACTGACTGTGCTGACTGCACAATCCCTCCAGGTTTCATATAAGCCAAAAAGGCTATGTGAACATGAATCACTCAGTAAATGAAACGCCACCTTGTCAAGCCCCATCTCTATGAAAGATCTCACTAGCTCTCACCTCAGCAAATTACAGTGCTCAGGTGTTACATATGTGTATAATGATTGCAGGGTCATCCGGTTTCAGATATGGGCAACATCTGTGTTCCGTGGAGGCCAGTGTTCATTCAGGGGGAAAAAGAGGCTACAATGACAATTATACCAATGATTAACTAAAATGAAGGCTTCTTTTCTAGTATACTCTGGATGCTCTGACTAAACGTTTATCCTGTGGACTACTACAATCATCCTGAAACACTGACCTCTTAGACAAGCACTTTAGTTCTTACAAGAACTGATATTATTGCTCCCACATTTAAACGTAATCTTAAAAAACTGACTTCTTAATCAACTAGAAATGATTCGTTTGCTGATATGATTCAAGAAATGGATCAAGATGATTCAAATAATTGTGACCTACTGGCCTATTCGACTGCATTTACACCTGGTCAGTTCCTGTGACTAGGATCTGGATTGGTAGTCAGGTGCATCTCAGATTAGTCCGACTGAAATTCGATCGCTGTGTGGGATCGAATATGTAAATTCAATAATTACTGGTGTTTTGGTTGTACTGGGAGGGATTTTGGTTGATGAAAGTGTCATGGTGATAGGGACGCGTTTACACTGCTATAAAAAGTGACTCAAATGCATCTCAGATCACCTTCTGAAGTGGTTTGAGTGATCGGATTTGTATCTGGGTTAAATGGGTCCTGGGTGTGTATACACTTGCATTTTTTTTGTGGCTTGGCCTCATCCAGATATAATCCTGATAGTCTAGACACATGACATGACCAGATGTAAACAGGGTCTTTTACAGAACGATACCCATTTACACCTGCCTGCTTCATGCACTTACACTCAGTGGGCAAATGTGTCTCCAGTTAGTCAGACAAACATGCAAATCCACTTGTTGCGTTGCAGTAATTACTGGTGTTTTAGTTGTACTGGGAGGGATTTTGGTTGATGAAAGTGTCATGGGGAGCCGGATGTGTTTAGTGCTATAAAACATGGCTCTCAGACTATCACCTGTGCTTCGAGTGATCGGATTTGTATCTGTTTTAAATGCGTCTAGGGTGTGTTCACACTTGCTCTGTTATGTGGCTTGGCCTTATCTAGATATAATCCCGATACTTAAGACACATGAGGTGATCAGGTATAAACGGGGTCTGATACTCACACAAAACCTCAACCTGTGTACAGTGCCAATTTTGGACATTTTTGTATGTGTCAAACTAAATGCTTTTAGTTTAGATTAAGAAATTTAGGACAAGAAAAACCTTAGGAAATACAAAATGCAAAAAATACTATTTCATTTACTAAAGAAAAACGTTTTGCACACAGACTGTGTATTATCTGTGAAAAAAGAAAAAAAATGACGTCAAACTACACTGGTTTGCCAGATTTAACCAGAGCAACTGCAGTCAGAGGCTTCCTATAGTTGGAGACAAGTCTTTCACATCACTGTGAAGGAACATCTTTACAGGATTGCTTTAATATACCCACATTGGAGACCATTTGAGCACAAACTGACCCTTTCTGGTCCTGCCACAGCATCTCAATGGGGTTTGAGGTAGATCTCAGAATTTTGTTTCTTTTGCTCCATGTAGAGTTGGACTTGCTCTTGTGCTCATGATCATTGTCTTGCTGCATAACCCAATTACGCTTGAGCTGACCAGACAATCTCCTGCATGATGTTCTGATAAAGAGAAAAATTAATGTTTCTGTTGATTTTGTCAACTTGTCCAGAGCCAGAAGCAGCAAAGAATCCCCAACTCACCAAACTACGAGCATCATGTTTGAGTCCTAGTGTGATGTTCTTATTGTGGAATGCTGTGTTAACTTTATGTCTGAAGTTACACTTTCAACTCATCAGTAACAGAACATTATTCCAAAAGGATTAGGGCTCATGAAAGACGATTCTGGCAAATGTGAAACCGGCCTTTATGTTCTTCTTGGCTGGCAGTGTTTTTTGCCTGGCAGCTCTCCCATCGATACCCTTATTGCATTATTGTCTCCTAATAATGGTGGAATCATTAATGCAGACTTTATCTGAAGCGTTGCTGTGCTCTTGGAGGAATTTTGGTCACATGTTTTCTTCATTTGGAGATAATGGCTCTCACTGTGGTTTGTTGGAGTCTCAGAGCCATAGAAAAGACTGTGTAACCCCTTCCAGGATGATACTTCTCTTTCAGATTCCTTTACATGCTGGAATTTGGTTTAAGTGGGTTAGAGTGAACAGAGATGGAAATAATCAATCCTCTGTGTGTATTTTAATTCAACTGATCGCTATTATTATTATTATTATTATTAATAATAATAATAATAATACATTTGATTTCTCCAGTAATAAAGGGGCAATTGCAGCCAGTTGGTGTATATATAAACTGTTTTCTTCTGTATTCTCTTCACTAGTTGCCTGTAGCTGCCTGCATCAGTTTGACTCTGATGCTGTCCTACAAAGCCAATAATGGACCAGCCCCTCCATGGCAATGATCAAAACCTGACCTGCATCAAGAGCCCCTTGACCTTTAAGTATGACTCAGCTTGAGCAACCATCCTTCAAAACATATGGAAGACAAGCATCTAGACCGTTTCTCTGTCCTGGCACCAAGGTGGGGGTGCAAACTTCCCCAGAATGTCCCTACAACTCAGTCACTCACATCTCCAAACACCGACTAAAGACCATCTCTCCACATTAAAATCTACCACTACTCTTGCACTTATTAAAGGCTAACTCTTCATTGTCCTTCTTTGATTTCTTTGTCATTCGAGCATAGTGTAGTGTATGCATGTGGCTGTTATTCTAATGAGATACTGATTTGAGAGTTATCTTTTGTATTTAAGTATCATTACTGACTGTTGTATTTGGTAGTATCCAAGCTTGGATGTATCTTTAAACTATTCACACTAGTTAAGCATACCTTCTGAGTGGACAACTAAGCACCTCTGTAAGCTCAATCTAATAAATACCATGAATATAAATGTGTTTCTCTTGACTTTGTTTGAAGATCTGAAACAATTAAATGTGAGAAATATATAATATATTACTGCACTGTACATGCCATATATGTTTTAGCCACATATTGTGTGTGTGTGTGTGTGTGTGTGTGTGTATAAAACAACAAATCATTGCGGTCATGAAAAAAATTATGTATCTAAAATGTCAAAAGTAAAAAAATAATAATAAAAAAAAACTCCTCACTTTAATGGAAATCAATATAAAAATATTTTATTTAGTCATTTTCTATTTGTTCATTTATCATGTAATGAATTGTCACAACATTAAGAACCGCTACCAGATTCAAATTATGTCAAAAAAGTAAAAAATGGCAAAAATGTTTAGCGATGACATACAGTACATTCTCATCTCTCATTCAGTTAAGTCTGTAAAAAATATATAACAGGAATAAAAATAGGGTAATAAAACAAAAAACAAGGTTTCATGGTTTTCCTCTAAGAAGGTAGGACACGTTAATGATATTTAGATCTGACAAAACAGGTACTATAAGACATGCTACTGTAAAACACTGCAGTATATTTAATATATTCACTATATCTTATTCATATTTCACACACTGCCATCAAACAGGTCCTTTCAAACAGGACCATTCCCATTTCATACCCTACTGGGGCTCTCTTCTCCTGACACAATACTGACACCTTATGGTGAATAAACATGAGAACTAATTCACGTTAAATGAGAAGTCAGACAAATTTACACTAGTATTCTACACTAGAACTATATACTGTCTGTATACATTAACATGTAAATTCATTAAACACCATTCACTTTTGGTTTGGGTGCAATCATTGAGAAAAATACAAGAGTGTCCAAACGTATACATAAAAGGTTTTGATGCCCAACAGGCATTATTCTGTATGCTTCTGCTTTTTTGGAATTAACAACTGCAATACATTAGACACTCCTGCTTTAAAGCATTACTACAGGCAAAACAATGTAGTACATACAAAGACATGAAATACTGCTTAATCAGAATGATCACAAATGATTTGTAAACAAAATATTACTTTGATTTTAAATGTATAACTTCATATATACAGGAAATATACCTCAAATGATAGCTAGAAAAAATATTTAAATACCACCCATCATTATATTTGTTGCAGACCACTTTATACATGCATCTTCTCAGCATTAACCTCCCCATATAACTTTTCTAACTTTTAACTTTCTTTTACCTCCGGTCATAAACTGCTTTTACTAAAATGTTCCTTAGCTACACACCATCCCCAGACCTTCAACACATAATTCTTTATCCATCTGGACTGTTTCCTTTTTTTAAAATAACTCCTTAAAAAGCCTGTATTCCTTAATTCATCGCAGTTATGCAATCATTAATACTACATTCTAAATAATTGATTTTTAAACTAAAACAATAACATTAAAATTAAAAATAGGTAAAAAAAAAATAAAAATACACCCATCAAGGGGTTAATGAGCGATATTCCTTACAAAATCTGAATTAACACTATGATGTGAAGTGATCACCTAAAGCAGCCTTGGACTACAAAAATATTGTCTTCTTAAAAAGCCCAGAACAAAGAAAGCACTGCCCCTAATGTTTTTATATCACTCCAATCAAACAAACAACCACACCTTGTGTTTGATTTGTTTCAACTGGAGACGACGCAAACACAATCTGTGCCAATAACTGGCTTTTGGAATTACAGCATTTTTTATCTTCTAGCACTCATCAGACATTATCAGTAGATTAAAGTACATGGACAGATTAGGCCATTAGCACACTGAAGGCCGTACACTTGAGTCATTAAGATCTGAACTGATTAGAGAGCTCAGTAGTCGGGACAATCTTTCAGATTAGGCTGCATTCAGATTGTGGTGCTTCGTCAAACAAGTAATGAAGATCTCGTCTTCTTCAGCCTCAGAAGCTTCTACACAAACCCCACACAAGGTTGCCACATAGTTTGCATATAGAAAGAAAAGTGGGGCCAGTTCTATAAAGCAGTCTATTTCACAGATAGCAGGCCTTCTCTCATTTAGATAAACATCCACAGTGGTGAAAAAGCCTTGAAGTCAAGTTAAAACCAGTCCATGTAGTTCACTTAGCTCTTGCTCAGCAGACACTATAACAGGACTATTTCGACCGCTTCAAGGCCAGCATCGACCGTACCAAAAGATATACAGACATTCCTCACATAATTGGCAGGCACTGTACCTTGGTGGAGCTTTTAAAACATGAAGCGAAGTTGGTCAACAGTCCTCAGTGTGGCGAACCCAAAAAGTTTTTTGTTTTTTTTTGTCCCATCACACACTGGACTGCGTTCTTTGAACAGTTGGCACCAGCGTAACAGCTGCGCTCAGAGGTCCGGAGTACGCGGAGCTGAAACTCTGCAGTCCAACCACCAGACACTTCCAGCTGTAGCGAAGAGCTTTTCCAATGTTCTGAGAAAAAGAGAGAGAAAGAAAGAGAGACATTGATCCCAACGCAAAAGACTATTGCAATCTTAAGTACACATGAAGTGTTTCGTTAGAAAAGTGCATAAAATGCAATAAATTATCCCCAGTGTAATAATAAAAAAGGTTGGGGAGTTGACTGTTCACTTGATATTTCAGATGGATCAGCCAATGGATCTGCAAATGGATCAGTAACACAGGGTTTCTTTCCTTGCAACAACAGCAGAACCCTTTTGGTGCTATAAAGAATCATTTTTCAAAAAAGGTTTCTATAAAAGAAAGTCAGAAAATCATCAAAAAGAGGTATTCAACTTGAGCTGTGGTTCTAGCTCATGATTCTAGACTGAACCCTTGAAGAACCTTTTTTTTTTAGTACCTTCACTTAATCTTGAACCCTAGGGTACAATCAAAATGTGCCCTCAAAATATAAAAATATACACACTGCCTGATTGCGGATGTGCATCCTAAACACTATATTCGGTTCTTCTGGAGGATGGTGCAGATTTGTACAATCATTTCCATAATTACACTGTTTAAATATAATAATACAATACAAAGCCTACAGTGAGGCTGAGTGCATGGGGGCGCTTCAACAGGAAAGGAATATCACGCTCCATAACTAAACATAGCAGAGATGTAACCTCGACCTAATGGTTCTTTTTTTAATTCTCTAAATTAAATTTAAAAGAAAAAAAATTAAAAAAATACTATTACAGTAAAATATAATAATATTAACGTAGTGCTAATAAATCTGATTTATTTGTCCATGTTGTGGGACAGGGTTAGCCGTGCTAGCTAGATCGCCATGCTACGCTTGGACCCTGTCAAAGCAACAGATGATAATATTTCTTAACAGATACATAAATACATTTTTTTTTTTTAAATAGCAAACGTTTACCAGACGTTGAGCCTGGCTCCTGATAATGCCTAAACAGTGTCACTCTTCATATCATTGAAGGTTACTGTAGCTACATTTTCATGACAAAATGAGGAGCGTGTTAGGAAGGGTTAGCTAGGCCTACTTAGCTCGCTAGCTAATTTTGTGAAGACGTAGCCTTGATGGAGCCTTGATGAGAATTAATAAGGTCATTAATAACATAAAATAGTGGATGTTGCACTGATGTTTTAGCTAGCTAGCTAGCTTTGGACATACAGCAGTCAACTGCCTTAAGTGTCCAACTGAGACCGATACATGACACACTGAGTAGCGGTCGGCTGAACCGGGGTTAGGGGGTGGCGCACTGCTCTGAGGATTAATATGGAAACTGCCGCAGAAAAAAATAGAAATGCTTATGTAATTTTTTTACACACATATCCTTAAAAATATTGTAATAATGACTAAAATAATTTCCCTAACCCTGTTTAATTTTTCACCCGTTCAATTTGATATTTTTCTAATATTGTAAAAGTAGGGAAAAGGGAAATGCAACGAGAGCGACCAACACATTATTATGAACAACTGTAGCTAAATAATAAACCACCACACAGTCTGTGAGCAGCAATGGTTACATTAAAAGAAAATGTAGTCTAATCTTACATAACCCCACAGTCCAAATGTTGGGAGAAAATCCACATACTTTCCTAAACTTTTTGTAGTTCTCCTGCTTTTTCTTTTCGCTCTTTTCTGGCGCGGTATCAGCCGGCTGGTCCTCCTCCAGAGGCTCGTATCTGTCGGGCAGCACAGCTATGTGCACTTGCTTGGCTGATTTTCTGGAGCTCTTCTCTGGAGGTCTCCTCTGCCTGTCGGAGTCCGCGCGTGACTTCTCGCTCCTCGGTCCCTCGCACTCCTCGTCAACGCAGTCGATGATTTTTGACTTGTCCTCATTTTTGTGGCTTTTAGATTTCTTTCTGGATTTGCGAAGCTGCCTTCGAGTCATTTTTCTGATGGTCAGTCGCCCTCCTGCTCCGTGTTTGTGTGGCAGGTGAGAAGTTGTCTCTTACTTGGCGCGCATGCGCAGTGCAGGGCTCGAGTTTGCCAGACGTGTGAGCTGAGAGAAGTGGTGGAAACATGGCGAGTCCTGGACAGATGAATCAAAAATGTGGGGTTAAAGACTGAAAACAGCTGAAAAATGACACGTCGAAAACGTCTAGAGTAAATTTACCACACAGACACCCCGTTCTGATGAAGACTTTATTAAAGAGCCCCTTGCTATTTTGTTGTGTCCCATGTCAGTCGATCTTAATATGGAAAATTTGCCTGTTTAAACTTTTGTAAACGGTAAACTGGATATAATTATAATATTAATAGATAAAAATCATTCATTAAACATTCACCACCTTTTAAACATTTGTGTGACCAAATTAGGGATGTAAATATTACAAATTGTATTACAATATTACAATATTACATATTGTAAATATATTACATGTGACTATTTTTGTGTTCCATTTCAGTCCATCTTAATTTGTAAAAATCATCTGTTTAAACCTTTATAAACTGTGAACCGGATATAATTCAATTTAATGGTGAAAATCTTAATATAATTTTTTTTTCAATTACCATTTTACTACAAGTTCCCTCTCCTGGTCCTGGGGAACACCCTGCCCTGTGTCTTAGGCCCTGTTCACACTAGTGTTATTATGCACCTCAGGTGATCCGATCAAAAATGATTGGCTTAACGTATAGCAGGTCACATCTGGCATTTTAAATGCATCTCCTGTGACCGCTTGTGATCCGATTTTTTACATCATTTCCGGTGGACCAGAATGCCTCAGTCCCCCGCTGCTTTTGTTTTGACACTGAAATGGCTAGCAAGTCTTTGCTCGTGCTCCAGTAGGAGCTGTTTGAGATTTAAGATCGTGTGGCCTATTAGCCCAAATTCACACCTTTTTTCAGCTGGGGCAGTGGCATGGGTGTGTTGCTGTCTGGGTTGTATCAAGACACTTTGTTGTTCACACTACAAAAATAATGCAGTCATTTGCATCTCTGACCACTTCCGGATTGTGTCCCATTCACACTTGTACTGGCCACTTATGATTGTATCACCCAGTCATGCTAATACCAGGTGTGAGTCTGAAATTGAAAGTAGAAGGCTTTTTTTTTTTTTTACTAAACTTCGATTCAGACATGACTGGGTGTCTTCCTGCCACAGAATCCTGAGATTTGGCCATTCTTGGAAAACAGCATGGATTGATCCTTTACTGTCTTAGATTTCCCAAAATCTTGTCGTCAACATCTTAAGAAAAAAGGCAGTGCATCTTTCTCTAAGGCAAATATTAATGAAAACTAACACATTTTGATATAATAACTCTGCTGGGGGAAAAACAGCCTGAACAGCTCAAGCTTAAGTGTGATGGATTAGCTGGTCTGCATGCATGATCAACCGTACCAGTATGACCAAGCTTGACAATGCTGGGTGACCATGCATGGCCTATTAAAAATGTTAATGATGACTTTTCAATTCTGGTTGTGGCAGTGGTGGCTCAGCGGTTAGAGCACAGGGATATCAATAACAGGGTTGTGGGTTCGATAACAGGGTGTGTGTACTCACTGCCCCTAGTGCACTAGTGTGTGTGTGTGTTCACTACCACAGATGGGTTAAATGCGGAGGACACATTTTGCTGTGCAGTGTACACTGTACAGTGACAAATACGTGAAAAAAAGAAAAAAAAGAAAGAAAGCAACTGATTTTTGAGACACCCCCCCCCCCCCCAATAGGAATAAATGATGTACATCCTTTTTATGTCACAATGATATCAATACACTAGTAGTACCCAATCAGTCACATCAGAAACTATGGTAAACTCTTCACAAACACCCTAGCAACCACCTGAGACGCTATAACAACCACCTGAGACACCATAACAATCACCTAAAATTGAACAGCAATTACCTAGCAACCACATTTATAAACACATTTGCAATTATTTTGCAACATTTTAGTAACTGCCTGAAACACCATAGTAACTGCTATAGCAACCACATAGCAACAGCTGTTGGAACTGCCTGGAAGTGGGAACCGATGTTATGTAGTGTAAACTGTATAGTGATTTCATTGAAGTCATGTCATTAGACTAATATTATATATAATATCATTATTATTATATATGTGTGATCACATATATAATAATTGATGCACAATGCATGCCATGCCAGTCAATCAAAATTCTGTATGAATGGGCAGAATACATGATACATATATAATACAATACTAATGTATTCTTGTTTTACAATTCACACCTTACCATTCTCATTCATTTATAAAATGTAAGGGAAATGTGTTTTCCCATGATAGAGGCCTGTTACACATTCCACTGGAGCCCAGTTTTTTGTCCAACTGCAGGTACCTGAATGTAGGGTTAAGCCTGGAACTGATCAAATCATTAACAAGATGTTTTTCATTCTCAGAGTGCTGTCAGCCGGCCAAAAGGGACGGGGTAAATACATCCATCCGTAATATTTGCTCAAGGTCTCTACACAGAAAAGGCCTGAAGGGTTTTTCTGGCAACTGCACAGAACACAAACTGTGGTCCACAATGTTGACTTCGAAATGTGCAATCAATAAAAAACTAGAAGTCTAATGTAAATAAGACACTTTTGTGGCTACCTATATGGTAAATGCTGCACTGGACATCATTGTATATAGCTTGAAAGAGGATATATTTGTTTGTGTATCATACTGGCTAACGTCAGTACGGATGTC
The DNA here is from genome assembly GCF_030463535.1 of Salminus brasiliensis. NCBI lineage: Eukaryota > Metazoa > Chordata > Actinopteri > Characiformes > Bryconidae > Salminus > Salminus brasiliensis. Next base: position 21,197,031 of record NC_132887.1, read on the forward strand.
ATAAGGAAATAAAATGATATGAGAATGAGAATAGTTTACTAAAAGATTTTGTATAAAGGGCCGAAGTTGTTCTACTAAGCTACGGGCTTATAGGCTTTTACATCAGGTTATATTAAGTCCACTGAGATTACAGGAGATAACAATACAGAACTGCACGTAATGTTAATGCTAGCATGCTTAATCATCTTTTATGACTGAACAAAGTTTGCATCCAGTCAGAGTCAACTTGGGCAAAGTTCAGCATGTTGTGCAGAACAGCCACATTCTCAATGTGTGTGAGTCCTAGGTGGGGTTTGGGAAAATCCGGTGTTAGCAAGATCCATCAAGAACGATACTAGATACTTGACTTTTGTAAAACCCTCTTTTTACCAAGTCAAGTACAAACCCCTATCGGGTGCATCAATAAGAAGTACACTGGAAGTATTAAGGCTAAAGCAGCATGCAGGCTATGCTCAAAACACTGAGTCACTGTGCTACTTTTAAACCAATGGTGGTTCAAGTCGTCTAAACACTGGCTCTGGAATCCCTTAAGCATATTTGATTATGAGGATCATGCTGTGAAGGCCTGTTTACTGAGCTAACATCCACTTTTTAGAATGGCCATGACAGTGAGCATTACTCATAGGCCTGTGTTCCACAAACCTAAGCACTGTGCCTTGTTTTGAAAGGGGGCATTGTTTTCTAGCAGCAATTCTGTTGGTACTGATGTCCAGTCAGAGGAACAGACACTTTAAAGAATGTATTAGCTTTATGATATAATTAGCTACGCTTGTGCATTAGCAAAATATCACCATCTCATGCTAGTTTTGGTGAGAAGCTGAGTGGCCCAGTTGGGTTAGTGCAGGCCTATCCAAAGTGTGGGCTTTGGGCAAAAGTTGGCCTGTGGTAACGTTTGATTTAACTCCACCCCTTTACCCAGTTAGAGAACTAGTTGTGCTGCTTTTCACTTTTTGACATGATTTCAGTGTGGACATTGTCCTTTTCATCAGAATTGTTATTAGAATGTCATAATGGATGGACCAATAAAAATGGCCCAAATTAACTTGGAACAACTTAAATCTTATTATGTCGACTTCCATTAAGACTTTTCCCTTCTTTCATTGCTAATTAGGACAAGATTTCTGCACAACAGCGATGATATGCTGTATACTAAATTGAATTGAATTTCATTTTAAATTGTATTTTTAAGGTATTTAGTAGGAACATAGAGTGTAATGTTATAAAATCCATTTTTAAAAAACTTGATTTCAAACCTACCTTCCTTCTTTATTTATATATTGTTTTGTTTTTTTATCCCTCAGCCCAACACAAACATTGTATTTTGGCCCCACAAAAGACATTGGGCCCTATTTTAGCGAGCCTTCAACCGTGCATCGGGTAGCTTGGTTTAGGGGGAGCACTCTGTCTTTGCTATTGTAACAACATGAAAACAACATGACCATTCCCCCACGTTCATTGCCGTAGATATATTTGCAAGCATTGTTGCTATTTAAAAGACACAGGCAGAAAGCATGTAAATAGACTGTCTGCGGAGTGTAAGATAGCAATGAGCATTGCGACACGCCTTGCGCAGGGTGTAAGGTGGGGCCCAATAAGTTTGAGTACTCCTGGTTTAGTAGATTCTAGTGCTGTAATGGACCACTGATAATCTGTGATCCATACAAATCGCCCACCACGGTTCGGGATGCACGCGAGCTGTGGATTAATCACCAAAGTTTAACCATAACAGTGTGGCAGCTGATTTTACCGTTTACACTAATAACCCCCTCAATCTGGACTCAGAGCTGCAGTGGGGGCATGCAGGATAAGCAGCTGACTGTCATGTGAACAGAGCATGTAGATACAACTGTTACAGTTTGTGCCAGAAGAGCCATAAAAGAGCCATATGAAATCGAGCAGCGCCATCACTCTGGTGTGTGAGTGGAGAGCAGAGTTACATTAGTGTGAGGAGTGGGAGTCTCAAATAGACACAGACTGTCTAAAAAGCAAGATCTTCAATTAAGTCAACCTCAGAACATCGGACTCCACTATCAACCTTAATAGGAAAGAAAATTAACCTGGAAAGAAATGAAAGAAAAATAAGTGCATGAGAGAGGCAATCGCTCCACTCAAACGCTACATCACAGCTGTGTAAAAACAAACAGACCACATCAAAATATAAGTCACAAATAAAAACGATGCAGCAACACAAAATGCTAACAGATAGGCATGTCATAATAAAAGTCACTAATACACACTAATAGGCTGTTTCAAAATAAAAGTCACTAATACACACTAATAGGCCGTGTCAAAATAAAAGTCACTAATACACACTAACAGACAAAATAAGTGACATAAAAAAACAGCAAGTAAAAAAAGCAGTAACACAAAATGCTGTCAAACTAAAAGCTAAAATAATTGTCTCAAATTGTCTTTCTGTCTTTTATTTTGTTGATCTGATCCATCCAAAAAAGTTTCGTGATCTGTTACACCACTAATAGATTATTCGCCTTGTTGCTTACAAACATGAATTAAAGCGCGAACGTAAATATAGATATTTTGAATTTAGAATGTGTTATATATTGTGGCACCGTGTTATAGTAAAGGTATTGGCTCACGTTCTTATTTTAAGAATCTGATTAACTGTATCTGTCACTGACAAGTTTCACTGTCAGTTCTACTCTTATTTTAAAGATTGTTGATTAAACAAAACAACTAACAAGAAATGTGGACACCAGACAAGCCTTGGTGGATCTGTTAAGTTCAGGAAATTGTGTACAGTAGATTTTTCAATTAACATTATCTGAAACAAGCTGGCATTTCTCCAACAGACCTTGGCCACAGGGGCAGCTTGGATATAGGTTATGTGTATTATCTTATAGAACTGAAGCAGACTTATCATTTGAGATAGACCATGGCGTACATTATACGTCATGTACTGTACCTGGGCTGATTTCGATTTTTCCGAAAAAATGAGGCTGTGTTCTGTCTTTTGCTTAGTGTCCATTTGTACTGGACAAGGATTAACCCCAGCCTTGGACAACTGAGCCTTTTGAATTAAGATTTTCCATGTAGGGAAAATATAGTCCATGATTCGGCTGAAACTTTTTAGTTTTAGTATCCCTCAACCAGGAAGTGGCGGCACAAAGCTTTAGAGACCATCAATATCATCAATCAAATTCATGCAAATGTTCTTTGCAGAAAAGTGAGTGTCCAGATTGAATTTGACCATCCAAATATATCTAAAACCTACTGACCCTCTTGTAAACAATATAACCTCACTCTTCACCCAAAATCCATGAATCTATTTTAAGTGGAATTATCTTTGATACCACTTTCAATACTAAAATAACCTAGAGAGAGAACCCAATCAGGTCTGCCCCTTTTCATAGCGTATGCTGCTTTAGAATCATGAATTAAACAGTATAATAGTACACATTTAATGATGAAAATAGCCATCAATCCTGGGTCCTCTGAACTTTGGATGTTAAAGGACTTTGGAAAGCTGGAGATAACATTCTGCTGCCTGTGATGTGATTGGAGGAGGATGAGAAGGGTGGGGAAGGTTTATAAAAAGCTTAGGTAATGCTGTGAGACACAGTTAAGTGAGGATTTGTTACAAAATAAAGGAGAAGAGGAACAATCTGAGCTTTGTTTGTGTCCATCATGGGGGACACTAAGCTCTATCTGTTTCTGCTTTTCAGCGCTTATGCTCTGGCTGGTAAGATTTTCTTTTGACTTTTCAATTCTGGATTTTAACATAGCCTTGAATAGCATTTAACTTTCCTTGGATTACTGATTTAAATGCTAATAATAAACAGTGTATATGTTTTGCATTACTTACATACACTCTTAAAAGGGTGGTACTTCAAAGGGTTCTCTGAGAACGGTGTTTGTAATAGAGATGTCTAGAGAACCGTTTCAAGTTCTTTACTAATTTACCAAAGGTTCTTTATACTCACACATCTCTACTACAAGCATGGTTCTTCTGTGGCATCACTCAAGGAACAATTTGAAGCATGCTTGAAGCATATTAAATAATTTGAATGTATATATATATATATATATATATATATATATATATATATATATATATATAATATCACTTGTGCAAAAACATGCATTTTCAAAACATTAACCTGGGAAAGGAAAAAATGTCTTAACTTTCATTGGAAGTCAGTTTAAATTTTATTAGGCTGTAATCCAAGTCATTTTGGTCCATTTCTAATGTTTTTTGCATGAAAATGAAATCTTGACACAATATATATATATATATATATATATTAATAACTACTTTATATATTCACTTTATATACTTTATATACATTCATATATATACACAAATATTTCACCTAAGTAAATTTAAACATCGGAACCATTGCGAACCCTTGAAGAACCCTTGAAGAACCCTCTTTCACAGTGTACTGTCTGTAAAGATGAAATCTACATTCTGCAGTTATTATTGGTGTGTTGGGCTTGATGTAACCAGTGTGCAGTGATGAATGTAATCTAAGGCAGTAATTCTGATTCAAATACCACTATGAATTGGGATATTTTGAACATTAAGTGTTTGATAAGTTGATTTTTCCTCATTGATTCTATAGAGACAAGCACAGAAGTAACTGACGAAGGAGCAGAAGCACAGCCATCAGTATGCCCATGTAAGTTACTAACTCCAATCCATAGTTATTACGTATCTAAGTGTTCCTAAAAAAACAGCCAGGGAGTTGTTTGTGTTAATGCTGTCCTATCTGTAGCCAATCACACATAGGTAATTAGCCTTAATCGATTTCTTGGTATCAGTCTTAAAAGATAGTCTCACTGAACCCTGGTACTGTGCTGTTTATGAGGCAAGAGTATTGATGAAGCTGTTGACTCATAGAAGTGCCACTCTGTCAGCGAGCGGTCCAAAGGTCTCTGGCTCCAGTGATGATTTGGAATCATTTAGGAAATGAGGTCAAAAACAACTCATAAACCTGAGACAATCTGAGAAATGACAGAATGTACAGTAAAATGTTATTTGTTTTGGTATTTGCATTGGTATATAAAATGCTTTTAATAGAGCTCTTATTTCTATCATGTGATTCATTTGCCATGGTTTGTCTTGTCATTTGTCATGTTTTTCTTGATGTCTAGTGGAGGCACGATACAAGACCTTCAGAAAATATACTTACCAGTACACAGCCGAGAGCACCAATGGAGTGGCCGGCACAGCTAACATCAAGAACGGGCCAAGAATATCCTGCAAGGTATGAGAGGGTTTACAGAATTTAACTGCTTAAAGCTTTCTAGCAACAGACTTGCATGTCTTTAATAATAGGATTCTCTATAAGTACACTATTCTATTTAGTTCTCACTTCTCCATCTTCCATCTCTGCCTTTATCCAGGTGGAGCTCGAGGTTCCTCAGACATGCAGCTTTGTCCTGCATACCACTGAGTGCACACTGAGCGAAGTGACAGCCATCGATGCTGAGGGTCAGACTGTCTACAAAGCAGCAGCTCCTGAAACTGACTTCTTCCAGGCAGCCATGGAGAAGTGAGTGCAGTTGGTGAAACATTTAGAGCTTCATTAGAAGATCTGCTTGTTGTTGTTTTTTTTAAGCTAGCACAAACACTTTCTTCACACATCAGAGAATGGGCTTCACTGATGTAGATACAGTAAAAATCTGAAAATCTCCCTTACATAAATATATTACTACTTCCATTTTCACTTTATTAGAACATTGGGCGTTATGCAAGGTCAGGTTGTGAAAAACACTGTGCTGTACAGTGTGCCAATCTAATAATCCGGCCCTACTGGCTACTATTCTAGCACCATGCTAACACACTAGCTTCGGGCTAACATGCTAGTCATGATAAAACTATAAAACGAGATATTGTGATGCAGTTTAATAAAATATGATATGCTGCATTGCAGTGCTACTGAAATGTAGGCCATTAGGCAGTGCAATATCTAGGGGTCCAAGCACCGTCATAGTGCTTATGGATTTGGAGTGCCCGCTTTCCATGAACTTTTTTTTTGTCATACTGTTTCTATTAAAAATAAAAAGGACAAAGTGCACTGATTACATTAAAGTACTGGGCTTATGTCTAGTGCCAATGGTGAATGACCGTTTAAATGTTCTTCGGCGTAATCTAGACCATGTCTGGGAGGATAGAGTTATGTCTTTTTCTACTCGTGCTTGGCAACAGATATATCCATCCATAAATCCATTGACCACTTTCACTGCTGCGAAAGTTACTGTGTTTGGCTCAATCTGAGGGACTGTCAAGAGAATAGTTTTTGTAAGTATTGAAAGTGAGCTTACTTGGCGAGTAATACAAAAACTCTGATTTCTATCCAGGAACCCCTTGAATTTCATGGTGGAGCAGGTGACCAAGGTTTCCATCTACCCTAAAATGGACGAGCCTGAGAACATACTGAACATCAAGAGAGGAATCATCTCTGCTCTCCTAGCGCCCGTTTTAGAAGAGGAGCACAATAAGAAAATGGTAAGTTTGTTTAGTCCTGTTCATTTGATATTCTGGTATGTGCTGCTGCCATGTTTGTTTACTATTATTTCACAAGTGTCTCACTTTTTCTTTGTGTTAAAGACCACCATACATGGCTTGTGCAGTACTGACCTCACTGTAAACTTAAGGAAAGACACTGATGTTGATGTCACTGTGGTCCGAGATCTGTCCGAGTGCAGCCACTTTACTCCTCAAAATCTCCCGACCAGTCCTCTGTCCCTCATGCCAGGCCTGGTAAGACATGTAATTTATATATTTTTTGTAGATAGATGGGTGGATGTAAGTCCAAAAGGGTCAGTCATCTCAAACCTGACTTTTGGGTTAGGTCATAGAAACCCCTAAAGGAAAGAACAAGTAAATAATAAATGAGGACTTTCTTCACAGAACGGACTTGTTTCCAAGCTCATCAGCAGCAGCCAGGCCTGCAACTACCAGTTTGATAACAGAAAGAGGCACATGACCGAGGCCCAGTGCAGAGAGAAACATGTCTTCATTCCATTCTCTCACGAGTGAGTAATGTGTTCTAATGGTTTTATGTGACATTGTGTTTCTACCCGTATCATTCTGTATTCTAACAAAATACCCTGCAAATGGACCATCACAGCTTCTGAGATTAAACGTAATAGCATTACTAACTTTTTAGTGGAACTATGTTCCAAACATTTTATTTTAAGTAATTTTTGGTGCATTTTAATTGGTCCGTCCATCCCTGACACAATGTAAAGAACAAGCCAGTTTCATGTCAATAATGTCAGAAAGTGAAAAATGGCAGAAATAGAGATGTTAGGGTTTTCCGCGACACCGACAAGTTGTATCTAAGTACTAAGTAGTGCAACAGCAGACGACTTATACATCATATGTTTATTATACACTGGTAGTCATAAAGAATTACTGAGATGTACATAAGTCGAAATGTCATACACTGGTGTTTTAAGGAATGTAACCTTCTTTTTTTGATGGATCCCTTAAAAATGTCATGATCATTATATCCAAATAGACAATGCATAAATCACTGCCACACTATTTCTCAAGCTTGAGGAGTGAGGACATTCAGGTGCTGGCATAGCAAGCAGTTATCAGATTTCAATAGCAATAAGAACTTGTGTTGTGGAAATGTGGGAAATGTGACTGAAAAGAAACTCCACACACTTTTGTGGAGCTTTTTGGACAACAATAAATCATTTGTGGGAAGCAATTCATAACCGGGCAGAAACACTCTTGCTTCAAGAATTTCCCCACTGTGGGACTAATAAAGGATTATCTTATCTTATCTTAAATCACTGAAAATCTGACAGAAGTTGAACCACTCAGTACTGACACGCTCTTAGATTTTTAGTTTTTTAGGTTAGTTTTTTGGTGTGTATCATTTGTTTGTGATTATTACAAATCTGATCAGTTATTTGATTAGATTAAGATAAATTAATTTGATAAATTAATAACATAATTCTAATGATTCTACTAAGTTAGAAAGCTGTACAGAGACTGATTAGCAGAATGAACTGTCTGGTTTAGAAGGAAAACTCCAGTCTGACTCTAGTATGCTCACTTCTAGGGACCAGTATGGCATTGTCTCAGAGGTAAAACAGAGTCTCACCCTTCAAGAATCAGCAAAGATCAACAACAGATATTTCAGCAATGATGGTGCGTATGTTTAAATAAAAAAAATGTAAAAAGGGCTTAGTATAAATACCACACAATACAGAATATCTGCTATTTCTGATTGTATAAATCTTTCTGTAAACAGGCACAATCGAGAGAAAGCTTTTCCCAGAAGAGGTGGAAGACAAATTGTTTACCCAGACCAAAGGGGATGTCATTACTTCCATGAAAACCCTTAACGATCTGACCCGCTTGGGAAGGAACCAGGAGAGAGCTCGTTTATTCCAAAAGCTGGTCTCTCAGATCCGTGGCATGAAGAATGAGACGTTGTCAATAGCTGTGGAGGAGATGACCGAGATTTCGAGCTGGTTGACCTGGCAGGCCCTTTTCCAGTGTGGAACCAATGAGTGCACCAGTGCTGCTCTGCAGATTCTCAGAGGCTTCAAGGAGCCAGCCAGAGAGGTGGATGCCATAGTGTATGCTTTGGGTCTCCTACCACAGGCCAGCCCACAACGCCTCAGAGACATGCTCAGCATGGCCCAAAACAGGCCAACCAAGGCCACCATGTATGCCCTTGCTAACACGGTGAAAAAGTGAGTAATTGTTGTCTTCATTTTTTCCCATGTTTTTTAAAATAGTTTATTTAAAGATCCAAGCTAGATCAATATAAAAATAATAATGAAAAAATATACTCTAATCTAAATATATTATTTATACTTATACGTATTTATACTATTCTTAAATATAAGTTGAGTTGTTTCAGAGAAATGCCCTGTTACTCTGCTAGGATTGTTTGTTGTTATACAGACCATTTAAATAAATTACAAAGAAAAGAAATGAAATAAGTAAATGATAGAAATAAAATCACATAAATTTACTTGATTTCCTAACAATGAAAGACGTAGTAACATTACATAATATTTCAGCTATGCAAAGTGATAAAAAAAATAAATTATACTTATTTTGTAATAGTAAGCTACTACAAATACACAGTTGTAACATTCCCTTGCTGTACATTTTCATTATTTATATTCCAGTTGTATGTGCATATATTGGAGTAACCTACATTGATATAATTATTTAAGTGAAATATATGTATTGGACTAGTAATATAAATGTATGTATATACAGTTTAAAAATAAATAATAAATACATTGATACTATATATATATATATATATATATATATATATATATATATATATAGGATATAGGATAATATATATTCATATGGGGAGAATATGGTTTGTGAAACTCTTCAGCTACTATATCAGAGTAAATGTGTGTTTATTTTTTTCTTTCTGCAGGCTCCCACAGAAAGATGCTAAGACAATCCCTGAGGTGAGGGAAGTTGCAGCATTCATGGAGTTTATGCTGGGTGACTGCTCAGGCGACGAGGACAAAACCTTCCTCACACTGAGGGTATTGCACCTAAATCTTATATATATTTAATATTTAAGTCATATCATCACAGGCATCATTGATGTTTTATTGATTTCATAAATCACATATTTCCAAGCTGTGTTTTATAGGCTATATAACCTTTTCATATAGAATATAATTAATTTGTTTTGCAGGTTATTGGTGTCATGGGAAAATACATGGAAGGCTTTCCATCTCTAAAATCCTCCCTCCTGACCTGCATGCGTCAGCGTGATGCCTCTTTGTCAGTCCAGAAATCTGCCATCCAGGCTTTCAGGCTGATGGAAATTGAACCAGATGTGAGCCAAGTCCTATTACATTATTATATTGTTTTAAATGGCAGACCATTTTAGTGCAATTTAGTATAATACTCCAGTTCTGTTTATGATTTCCATATTTTGTCTCATCGTTTACATTGTTTGTCATTGATTCCAGGTGTCCAGCGCTCTCATGGAGCAGTACCAGGACACGCAAGCACCTGCTGAGAAACGGATTGCTGCTTATTTGATGTTAATGAGGAACCCTGAGCTAGTAGAGGAGGTGGTGAAGACACTGAGGGATGAGCCAAACCTGCAGCTCAAGAGCTTTGTAATATCTCACATCAGTAACCTCATGGACATCACAGACCCAAATCTCCAGACGTAAGTTCCACAGTCTTCCTATTTTGAGAATTGCATTGCATTTACAAATGATCATAGCTTGTTTATAGGCTATAAGAAGCTTTTTATTAGCAGTCTTCCAGGTTTTAGCAAAACATGTGGCACTGTTTTAGAAGGACGTTCTCCTTTTAATCTCATACAGCACAAAGGACTACATCACAAGTGCCTTGGAGAACGATGAGAATCTCTCTGCCATGGACTTCACCAAGTTCTCCCGCAATTACAAGGTTGAGGTGCCACAGGCTGGCTCTGTAGAGAGCAATGTCATTTTTGACTCTGTCAATTACATGCCCAGAGAAGTCATGTTGGCGGCCACTCTTGATGCTTTCAACGCAGAGATACTGGAGGTATTGCATTTTACAAACCAAAAACAACTGCAGAGGCCCAGTACTTGCTCTTAAATGTTCTTCATTTGGTGACTTACCAATTGCTTTTGCAGATTGGTCTGGAGGGTGAAGGTTTTGAGCCAACCATTGAGGCCCTGTTTGGCGAAAATGGTTTCTTCCCTGATGCCATCTCAAGGGCTTTGTACTGGGCCAATGACAAAGTGCCACACCAAGCAAGGCAGGTTCTGGAAAAATGGACTGGCCCCCTAAGAGACAACAGGATGAAGAGAGAGGTACCATCATTGCTGTCACATAAAAGCCAAATTCTTTTGTTGTTCATGGTGACTTTATGGTGAACAAAACTATAGAAATTGTCCAAAATTACTTAAAACATTAATTTCCATTACATGAAATAGCACCCTTTCTTACAATTTTAAAAATATGAAGTTAAATGATAATAACAATATAGTGTAGAAATAAAAATATTATTATTTTAAAATTACTCTCTGTCTCTGCAGATCTCCCAGAACATACTTAACCAGATTAAGGAGAACTTTGGCAAGTTTGGCGAAGGCCTCAAGTACCTTGAAGAGGGCAAAGATGCACCCAAAGCCATGGCCTACCTCCGCTTCATGGGAACAGAACTGGGATACATGAAGACCAGTGAACTCAATGGCATAATTGAAAATATCATCAAATACTCTGAGCTTTTCTTCAGCACCATGCCCAAAGAGGTCAGTATTCGTGGACAATGTCATACATACATTATATTATTACCATTTGTAAATGTCATTACAATATAACTTCTTTTTTCTTACAGTTTATCAAGAAAGTATCATCTGGAATAGATAATGAGCTTTTTGCTCACTACATGTTCTTGGACAAAGCCTTCACGCTGCCCACAGGTGCTGGCCTTCCTCTGAAGCTCTCTATGGTTGGAGTCTTTGCCCCTGGCGCTACAGGAGGACTGTCATTTGATCGTAGCATGGTAACATCAATTACTGTATCTCTACAAACATGTGAACTTAACCTAAAGCCTGAAGTCATTTGTTTTTAACAACTTTAACATTCAACTGCTGTGGTTATTTTGCAGCATATTACAATAAGCCTAATTACATTACATTCTGTACATTTAAAGGAGCTATACCTATATTTATTTCACTTTAAAACATTAGTAAAATTACCTTATGTTCATCAGCAAATCAGTGGGACAGTTTGATGGACTACACAGTCCAAATTTACTGCGTTGTTGTAGAACAGGACAGGGTTTAATTTTCAATAAAAAAACAATGTAAGGCCACTTTAAGAGAGTAAATGATTTGGCAACTGCACCAAAATAGGAAGATATTGCTGTGTTGTTAATTTCCTTTCGGGAATCTGATGTTGCATCTGATGCTATAGTGTATTACAACTCTCCTCAGTTTTAAAGGCTTTCTCTCTTCTTCTGCAGCAACAGCTCTCATTCAGGCCCTCGGCAGGAGTGGAGTTTTTGACCCACATGGGCGTCTACATTCCTGAGTTTGTTGATGCTGGGATTCAGATGCACACGAACCTGTACCACGAGAGTGGCCTGAACGCTAAAGTCACAATTAGAGGCAGCCAAGTCAAGCTTTCCATCCCCGCACCAAAAGAAAACACTCAGCTGATCAGCGTCAGGTAGGCTAGTCTTGGTACAAGACTTGGGAAGGTTTAAAAGGGGAAAATTTCATTGCTATTGGAACAAAACCCTGTGTCTCCAAAACTGTACTTTTACAGGAGAAGGAAGAAGCATTCTTAACTTGTGATGGAAGTTAGTGTAACAAGATTTTGTACTGTTTCTATTGGTCAGTCGATCATTAATTTTTAAGACAGTGTAAAGGGTAACTGGAGATCACAAATTATACTACAAAGATAAAAATACAGACACAAGGTTTGCCTTTATAGACAGAACAGAACTTTGAATGTCAGAAAGAATAATGATAATATGTTATTTTACTCATATTCATAATTAACTTGGTTGTTTGGTGGAAGGTCAACACTCACCATTTTATGAAATTTAGATACATAAATACATTTCAGTTAAAACACTTAAAATAAAGGTGCCAAAATGATTCTTGGGAAATATATTTAAACAAAAATTGCTAAAGAACCCTATAAAGAATTGTTTATATAAATGACGTTTGAATGTGCAGACCTGTTTTCAAAAAATATTAAAATAAGGCAGAAGTTCAATACAAATGAAAGATTTCACCTATAATTTTTTCACTGAGTAGAATAGACTTTAACACAATAATAAAACAACACTGTACAATAATATAGAACAGCTGATGTCAATCTCATTGTGTTTATCCTCTCTTCTTTGAAACAAAAAAAAAAAACAACACACAGCAATGAGCTGCTTTCCCTGACGTCCACTATGACTAGAAAAGTGTCCCCTATTGTGGAGGACAGGATTGACTCCACAGAGTGCAATCCCATCTTCCCTGGACTGAAGTACTGCACCATAGTCCGCTATTCCAACGCCAGCTCAACCAACAGCGCCCCCTACTACCCCCTAACTGGAGAAACTAGGTAAGAAACACTAGAACAAGTGGGTTCTAGTATATTGATAGCCATTCTGTCAGCATGTCTATTTAAAGAGAAACATATAATGAGTAGAAATACGTTTACATTGTAAATATTGGTCTAAACAAAACCTCTAAATTTTTAATGAATTATTAATTTAAAAATTTTAAATGAGTGTATGATCTGATATTGATACTAAAATGTTGTTCCTACTTGTAGGTGTTAATTGATATCAGGGTAATACAATCAAACCCTTGCTTTGTGATAATGTCCTGTCATTTCTGTGTAAATGTATTTCTAATTCCATGCATTTCTATTCATTAATTTTCTGCCAGGTTTGCTGTGGAGCTTCAGCCCACTGGAGACGTAACGGATTACACAGCAACCATTGGCTACGAACTCCTGAGAGAGGGCAAGGAGGGCCGCCATAAGGTCGATTCCCTGGTGCTTTCACTAAAGGCAGAGGGTAATTATCTTTTTATTGTCTCTCACTGTTAGCCAGTCTTTTAGGTCTTTAACATGAATAAACAATTCCTGCACACCGAAGACATCAATGTGGCCTTGCTCTTCCTTTAGGTGCCACACCTACCATGGCTACTGCAACTCTGAAATACAACCGTAACAAGAACATTTTCACCAGCGAGCTTCAGATACCAGACTATGATGTAGAGGCTGGTATTAAGATGGAAGTCACAGATGCCACTAGAAAGGGGACGAAGATACGTGGCATTACCATCGATGTAACCAACAAAAAGAACCTCTATCTGTCTCTGAATGGACACGCCAGGTACAGTATGGGCTGCTGTCATTTCTATGTGTACACAGCTAATGACTTCTTCAGATGTATACATTTTACCTGGTCACATGACTCTGATTCTAGAATGGTAAACAGATGTTACTTAAAAAGATGTTACATAATACATATTGTATGATTTAATAAAATGAATGTTTTGCACTCTGTGATTTGCAGACTGGAGTCCATGACCGATGGTGAATTGGAACTGGAGATGGCCATCCCTGCTCTACAGATGGATGCTTCAGCAATTGCCAGTCTGAAGAATGCTAATGGCCTTGTTTTGGAACTTGACACTCGCTTTAACTGCCCTGACACTTTATCTCTGCAGAAAGTTGTCCTTAGATATGGTAGTAATATTATATATGTCATTCCTTTGCGATGCTGATGTTGTTAAATCAAGCCTTGATCTTTTATCGCTTGATCTCCTGTCATTTTTTGCAGATGAGAACAAGATTGAGCTGGAAGTTAAGTCAGATATGAACTCAGAAATAACAAAACACATCCCAAATATGGACCAGTACCAAAGCCAGCTACAGACATATATTGATGACATCCTCGACCAGAAGGTAGCCAAAACTGACATGAAACTCCGCCATATTGTTTCGAAAGGCATTGAGGTAAGTGTTTTAAAATGAATGTTATCCCATTTGTTTGAATATTTTACTTTAGCTCTCAGCTAGAAACCTCTGGTTAGTAGAACATTAGGTTGGATGTACCTAGAATATTTTATTCAACCTTTTGTTTTTATGTTTTACATATGTTTTTTTTTTTTTTTACATTTTTTTTACATTTGGTAGGTATATTTTAAAAAGTAGGGCAAGTTCAATTTAAACCTTTTTATTATCAGTGTAAATTCAAATATATTGAATTCTTTGTTTAAATAAATGTTCTGTTTTTTCGTTTTTAGTAGTAAATGTTTTATGACACATTTATAAAATATGATTTATCAGTGTGAATATGTATCAGAGTTATCAATGTTTGTATTGTATTGTATTTTATTAATTGCCTTTTTAGTTTTGAGAACATGACTTTAGATGATTTTACTAACTGGCAATGTGAGAAACGTACTAATAACGTTGTTATGCAAACCATTACCACATCACACGTTTTCAGAATATGCCTGGAACATTACTTCCTTAGCGCTACAGGCTAACCTTACTGGAGCCATTTAAAAACCTTGCTGTGCCTTCCAATAATGTTCTCTACTAGCTGGGCATGCATTTAAATGTTAATTACTTCTGCCAATTAGCATTTTGCTAATGCTAATTACCAACTTTGTTGATGTTTGTTAAATAATCTTTTTTTCCATCTCCAGGCTGGTAACATTTGGTTTAACAAATTTGGAGGAGACATTCCATATCTGAATAATCTGAGGAACAAGAGACACATTCCAGAGCTCCAGATGCCCAGTATACCAGAACAGTTGTATTTCAAATAGTGAGTCATTTGTTTCATTAAGTAATGGTGTTTCATTACGACAAACTACCTATCTTTACAAAGCAAGAAGAGGGAAAGCTGTGTATACGTATTGTACATATCTTATATTGGGCTAGCTATTCTTTCTTTACATTTTGCATATTTATGTTTCATTTTTTTCTCCCTCAGCGATGCCCTGTTCAGGTACGAATTCAACAAGGACAGATTATTCTACTCACTGCCTCTTCCCTTCGGTGGCAAATCATCTGAAGAACTAAACGTCCCCTCTGAGATAACCCTTCCAAATGTCCATGTGCCTTACCTTGGGCTACTGAAGTCTCAATCTAGGCACAATGTACCCTCATTCACAATCCCCCACAGCCTGGACTTCTCCGTGCCTCAGCTTGGGGTAGCAGAGCTGTCTGCTAAGGTGAACAGCAACTTCTATGACTGGGAAGGCTCAGTCTCAGGGGGCAACTACACAGCTGACGTTCCCAGCTACATCGCTAAATACAAAGTTATGGCCAGCTCTCCTGTGACGCCCCTTTCATATAAAGTTGAAGGTATGTTAGCTTCACTCAAGTATTCCAACATTTTCAAAACATATTAAATATTGATTTATAATAATTGTATAATCTTAGTTAAGTATTTATCACTTCTTTGAGATCATTCTAAAGAAACAATGAATAATGGAATGAGTTGTGTATATTGAAAAGCATGTATCTCCAAAATGGTGACTTTATAAGAGAAGGCTAAAATGTTAAACTGAATGGAAGTCAATGTAAAATAATAGTTTATTCCAAGCAATTTAGAGCATTTCTAATAGTCTATTCATCCAGAATTATTTACACAGTGTACAGAGCAGCTACAGGGCTCAAACCATGGAGAACTAACTAAATTAAAAACGGACAAAATGAGAGATACATGTTTTTTATTGGATAGCAGCAATATATCAATACTGGATACTTTATGTTTTGAATGTCTTGTTTTGTCTTCATATAGGTACAGCCCTGGTCTATGGCACTGTGGATGACAGCTTCAAGTACCTTGTGAATGGGTCCTTTAATCACAAGTTCATTGATGCTAGTTTTAGTGCCTCTGAAAGTGTGACTGTTACTGAAAGCTTGACTAGGAGAAATGGAATGAACAGCAAAGGCTCCTCAATTTACAAGTATGAAGCAACCAGCCCATTTGGTCTACATACGTCTCTCTATTATTCTATTCAGTCCACTTTGACAGACTTTGATCTTGTGGGAGATGTGAATATGGATGGAGCCTTAAAAATAGGTCCTTTCTATGCAAACTCTGCATATACCCAATCCTACACCATGAATCTCCAAGAACACAAAGGAAAAGGGGAATCCATTCTGACGTTTGACACCTCAATCCTCAAGGGAAAGAATGTGATCAAGGGTGAATATCTCAACGATGAGCTGTTAATTGTGTCCAAAACAAGTGCTGAAGATGAGACTCTAAAGCATACAGGTCAACTGAGCTACAAGGACGGCCAGTTGTCTTTGAAGTCAGATGGCAGTGCTGTAGCACTGGGAAAAACCCTCCGCTGTCAAACTGAACTTGGTTTGACGAAGGAAGAAGTCAGCTTCAGAATTGAGACCCAGGCAGATGATGCAACAAATCGAGCATATTCCCTGCTTACTGGAGCTCTGAATGCCAATGGACTTGAAGTCAACACGGATGGTTCCCTAAACTTTGAGGAGAGCCGTGGAATGCACAAAGGTACCCTTACCCTGGGCATGAATGGCTTGGCCACAAGTTGTACAACAACCCTTCAGTGTAGCTCCATGACATTTGAGAATATCTTCAATGCTGGAATTGATGGAACAGGAGCTTCCATGTCCCTGGTTTCTAAAGGATTAGCCCAGGACAACACAGCAGAGCTCAATGTGGAGGGCAAGATCTCAGATACTGAAGCTTATCTAAACAGCGTTTTTAAAGGCAATGCTTTTGATGGTGATGCAAGGAACACAATGAATTTGGGTCTGAACAAGCAGGGGCTGACGCTCTCCAACACCATGACAGGCACGTTGAAAAAGATGAGGACTGAGAGTACCCATACCCTAACTGTAACTCTGTGGACACTGGCATTCCGCTCCAAGACAGACAGTTTCATCTGTGATGGTGCATCATATAACCATGATATCAAGTTTAACATGAGGCCTTTTGCTGCATCCGTTGTCTCAGTCAATAAGCTTGAAATGTTTGACCTCAGTGTCAGCAATGAGGGCCACATTAAGATGGAACCACTTAAGTTAGATGCAACTGGAAGCATTACTTGCAAATACAGAGAAGAGGACACCATCAAGAGTACTTGTGGAATCAGCTTTGCTGACATGACTGGTTCCATAAAATGTGATTCGACTGCCGATGTCTTGGATTCTCAGGTCCGCCACAACTTTGAACTGGATGTTGCTGGACTGTCCTCTATTATTAACAGTGAGATCCGATTGAACTCTAGGGCGCTACGCATTGAGAATGTCATCCGTGCAATGGCCATGCCATTTAGCTTCACTGTTGATGCTCTTCTAAATGGTGATGGTTCAGTGACATTCTATGGAAAGCACACTGGTCAGCTCTACAGCAAGTTCCTCCTGAAAGCAGAACCTTTTGCGATTGCTGAGTCCCATGACTGGAGAGCCTCTGCCACACACATGTTGACAAATGGAGATTCAGCTGAAACTCACTTTGAAAACAAGTTTGATGGCTTGTTGATACCCAATGAGCAGTCTGTGCTGTGGAGATTCAAGTCTAAGCTCAATAACCATGCCTACAACCAAGATGTCAGCATTTACAACAAAGAAGCGGAAATGGGTGTTGAGATGTCTGGAGTGCTCCTGACAAATCTGTTCAACAAGGCTGCAGGATCAAGTGACATTTCATTGGACAACCAGGAGTTCAGTGTCTCCAGCTTCTTGAAGTATGACAAAAACAGTGACTGTCACATCATTTATTTACCCTTCATTGAGAGCCTTCCAGTTACCTTCGAGAAAATGAAAACTACAATTCTGAATGTCCTTGAGTCCCTCCAGCAGTATCTCAATGGTTTGGATGTCAACGATTTGGTCAAGCAGTTCAGGGAGAACCTGGATAAAGTCCCACAAAAGGTTAGTGACTTCATTGTGGAATCTGATCTAGAGAACAAATTCAACATGGTCAAGGATAAGGTGGTCTCTTTGGCACAAGACTATGCTATCACACTGGATGATCTGGAAGCATGTATGGAGAGCCTTAAGGTAACCCTGGAAAAAACCTTCATTGATTTGGCGACCAAAGTGAGCCACTTAAAGAATCAAATCAAAACATTCATTGAAAGTGGATCCTGGTCCAAAATTCTGACAAATATTGGAGATGCACTCATGGCCTTTGATGAAAGATATGATATTACCAGAACAATCGTAAGAGTCATCTCTGCCATTGAAGATGTAATCAGACAGATTGATCTCCAAAAATTACAGGATGGCAGCATGAAGTGGCTGAAAGAACTTGATGCCAAGTATGGAATCAAAGCCAAAATTCAGGACAAAGTGACTGAACTGAAACAAGTGATAGAGACCTTCGACATGAAAATGTTAGTTCAAGATGTGACTGACTATATAAGCTCCTTTGACTTGGCTCAGTATGCAGAACAGCTGTCTGATTACATTCCCTCTGAAGACATCGAAAAGGTGCTTGATTCCATGAAGGATATTTTTGTCAACTGGATTGAGGAATATGAGGTTGTGGAAAAAATCAATTACATTTATTCAAAACTAGGTGAACTGTTTCAGAGATATGAAATCAAGAAGAAGATGGAGGTTTTCCTGGAGCAAGCAAAGATTCTTATCAAGCAATACAAAATCCAAGAGACAGTTAGGGCAATGGTAGATACTTTAAAGTCCATTCCATTTGAATACTTTTCAGACAAGGTCTTGCATCTCTTAGATACTATTGTTAGTCACTTACAATTAATTGACATCAAACAATACATTGATGATCTAAATGAGCACATTCTAATGGCAGCTAGGTATCTAAAGAACTTCGATTACAACAAATTTGTTGATGATGCTAATGCACAAATCAGCAAAGTAATAAATTATGTTAACGAACAAATAAAGGTCTATGAAATCCCAGAGAAAATCGAGGCATCCAGGATGTTCCTAAGAGAGCTGCAAGCCTCTATCATTAATTATGTGGAGCAATTGAAAAACACCAAAGTAGCAGAGCTTTACAGGATGATCATGGGTGTATTGGACACCACAGCTCTTAAGGATATTAAACTGAAGATCCAGGACACCATTGAAGATATGAGGCAGAGGATTAATGACATGGACATCAGAGATGAAATTTCTGTTTACTTACAAAGAGCAAGTGAATCCTACAGTAATATGATTGACTACATCTCATCACATTTAAAAAACTTGATTGAGGAAATTCGCAAGATATCCCAGGATCAGAAAGTACTTGATCAAATCCATCAAGCTGTGGAAGAAGTTCTAAGTTTTCTCAGGACTGCGCAAATCGAAGTGCCGGCTTTTACTCTTCCCTTCACTACACTTGAGGTTCCTGCTTTTCAGATAAACCTGGCTAGGCTTCAAGACCTTTCGGTTCCATCAAAGATAACAGTACCAGCATTCGCAATTCACTTTTCACAATTATATTGGGCCCAAGTTTCATCTTTCACTATTGATTTTGAGATAATTAAAAACAAGATAATTGAATTCATTGAGTACATTCAGGAGTTAGAAATGCCAAAGCTGGATCCGGAGGCCACTTTTGGTGATTTGAGAGCCCTTTATTTGTTCGACCTGCCCGACTTTACTGTCCCAGAGGTCAGACTCGTAGAGCTCAAGTTTCCCGAAATCAATATACCAACGCTAAATTTGCAGAATTTTGATATCACCATGTTGCCAATTCCTGAAGTCAAGCTGCCTCAGATTCAATTTGAACCATGCATCCCTGCCTTTGGCAAGCTTCATGGAGAATTCAAAATCAGTTCTCCTCACTACACGATTACAACAGCTGCAGCAATCCAAAATACAACAACAAAAAGCTTAGAGCCACAGTTCAAGGCGACCTTCACCTCACAAGCACAATCTACTCTCAAAGTTCTTGGCTACACATTGGATGCAATGCTTCAATTTGAAGCCCCTAAAATGAAGAAAATGGTCATCAGTGAGACGATAAAAGCTAATCACATGGCTTTTACTATTGACCATGAGGGTTCCCTTGTTTTCAGTAGTCCATCCGTTGAAGCATCAGCAAAGACAACTGCTAAGGCCACGACTGAAATGTATAAAGCTGATTTACTAAACAGTATCGGAGTTGCTCTAAAGAATGGAATATCTCTGACTATGGATACAACCTATAACCACAACCTGGACATCCCCTCTAAGGACATCTCAAGTCAGGTCATGATTTCCAAAAAAGCCAAGGCTCAGTTTGAGTCTGGAACTATTTCTGTCACCATTGGAAATAAGGCAAATGGGAAATGGTCTATCAAGAACTACAACGATGAAGGCACACACAAAAGCGATCTGGAATTCAGTGTCAACACTGGCACAGCAAAGCTCACATTTGATGGTGAGACAAACAGCCAAAGCCTCAAAATGAAACAGTCAGTCAGTGCTGAATCAGTCATCCTGAGTTACATCACCATTGATGCCAGTGCTGAGACGGAGACTCCTTTCATGAAGACGAGTGTGATAAAGGTGACAGGGAAGGCTCAGTTGGAAGGTCTCAAAATTGAACTAACAGCTTCACACAATGCAGAACTGATTGGAAGAGTCAGTGGAACCGTGTCCAATACTTGTGACTTTCTGGCACAACCATTTGAGATTAGCCTTGACTGCAAAAATAAAGGAAACTCCAAAATTCTCCTCCCCCTAAAACTAACTGGAAAGATTGATCTCCAGAACGATTATAAGATGGCTCTGAGCTGTGGAAAACAACATGCCTCTTGGGTGGCTCTGGCTCGATTCAACCAGTACAAATACAATCACATCTTCTCATTGGATAACAATGAAAAAGATGCTACAGTCTTTGTATCTGTTGATGGTGAGGCTAATCTTGACTTTTTGACGGTGCCTCTAACCGTTCCAGAGATGACTGTGCCATACTTTGATGCAAAAACACCAATGATCACAGAATTTTCTTTGTGGGAAGATCTGGGTTTGAAAGCCCTCTTGGCCAGTCCTCGTCAGTCCCTTGACATTGATTTCAAACTTCAGTATCAAAAGAACCCTGACAAGCATACGTTTGATCTAGATCTTGAGCCTGTCTACACTGCCATTAATGAAAATGCTGAGCTCTTAGGACTACAGTTTGAATTTGGAAGAGACAAAGTCCTTGATGCTCTGACCAGTTCTTATGACCAAGCTAGGGCTCAGTTTGAAAAATTTAAAATCGACACATCCAACCTCCCCCCAAGATATTTCACTGTCCCTGGATACACCGTACCAGTTCTGAATATTGAAGTATCAGCCTTCCGAGCTGAGTTACCTGCATTCGGCTATTTCATTCCCAAAGAGGTCAGCACACCAAGTTTTAAAGTTCCAATGATGGGTTTCTCAGTGCCCTCCTATACTCTTGTTCTTCCATCTCTGGAGTTGCCTGTCTTGCACGTACCCGAGACACTCAGGGAGTTGACGCTGCCTACAGTCACAATACCAGATATCCGGAACAATATCATGATACCTGCTCTAGGAAACATGACCTATGATTTCTCCTTCAAGTCCCCAGTCATCAGTCTGAGCTCTAATGGTGGTCTTTACAATCAATCTGACATCGTACTCAAAGTAGGAGCATCTTCCACCTCTGTGTTTGAATTCCTCAAAGGCAAGCTTGATGGGACAACCAGCGTCACTAAGAAAAGAGGTCTGAAAGTGGCCACATCTCTGTCACTGGAACACAGCAATGCAGCATATACTCATGAAAGCACCATCAGCCTCACCAGGAGGAACATGGAGGCTTCAGCAACAAATGACGTGAAAATCAACTTGCCCATTTTTACAGTGGAGTTCAATCAGGTACTCGCTGGAAATCCCAAGACCAAGCCTAACCTTTCCTCCAAAACAAAACTTCTGTATACGTACAACCTGCCATCATTGAAAAGTGAAGGAAATGGAAATCTACATCACAATTTTGCACTTGAAACACTGTCATCCTACTTTTCTCTGGAGAATTCCTTGAAGGCAAAGGCAGACGGAAAAATACTGGAGACGGGACGTTTTTCAAAAACCTTTGACAATGAAGCAACTGTATACCTAAATGCCAATGGTCTACGTTCCACAGTAAAAACGGACATGAAATGTGAGGCTGAGTGCAAGACGACTAAAATCTGGAATGTCGACATGACTAAGAACTTCGCTCTGGATGCTTCTCTTAGACGTGTTTATGCCACAATTAGTTACACAAGCAAAAATGAGGCGAATGTTGCGTCTTACTCAACCAATGGAGAGCACTCCGCACAGGGTACCATTGAGTTTGTTCCTCTGACAACGCTGTCTGGTAATCTGAATCTTGATTTGTCACAGTCATCTAACCTCGGCCTTGCACGCATTGTTGAGAAGGTCGACATTGCTCTCACTTTAGACAAACAGAAATTCACCTGGAGTGGCATGGAACAAATACCATTAATTAAACATGCTAGTGATCTGATGCTGTCTAACGATGCATCTGAGGTGCGCATGGAGATAACAGAGTCTGTTGAAGGTCGTCTCGCTTTCTTGAAGTCCATCAGATTGCCCATCTACCAGAAAACACTATGGGACGTGCTGAAGTTTGATGAGGCCACCAGCACTGATCAGCTACAGTTCCTCAACGTGTCGACACATTTGGTGTACACCAAGAGTATAGGCGGAACCCTGTTTGCACTGCCTGCCACAGTGTTTGAAAATGGGGTTACTTTTGAAATTCCAGAAATCACACTAGCCGTGCCAGACTGGGTGAAGCAGATCCCCCAGATGATAAGGGAAATGGATCAGCGACTTGAAAACATCGATGTGCCTGATTATGTTTCCATCCCATCCGTCATCACCATTCCCACTTTTGACGTACCTCTCACGACTCTTCGTGTGCCGTCCTTTACATTAGATCTACAAAATCTGAAAATCCCAAAATTGATTAGCTCACCTGCTTTCGACGTAACCTTGCCAGGTCTACCAGTGATCAGAATCCCAAACTTTAACATTGACATGAAATATGTGAGGGATAAAATGGCTCTCCTGCTTCTGAAGCTACCTCAATACGAAATCACCATCTCACATTTCACACTACCCAAAACTTTTACCATTGGCGAGCACACCATCAGGCTGGACGACATCACGAAAGCAATCTATCATTTTGAGATGCCAACTATAACCATCCCTGAACAGAAAATTGAGATCCCTGAGATAGCACTGCACCTGCCCGTCAGTGTCTTCATTCCATCATTTGGTGCGCTCTCTACTACTGTCAAAGTTGCCTCCCCAATTTACAACAATACGTGGACTGCAAAAATGGAGAACACAGACCCAGGGTTTGACTACACACTGAAGTCCTCATGCACCTCCACATTGACCTTCCTGGCATACGACTTGGATGGTAAGATCCACTGTAATTATAAGTGTTTTTTTTATCTGCAAATAAGTAAAAACCTTGTTAATTACTCTTATGCTTGTACCTTTCTCAGCTGTTGCCAAAGTCTTACTTGAAAATGGAGCCATGAGCCTGGATGGAAAGTGCACCTTCCTCCACAATGATGTAAAAGTCAACTGGAAGCATGACCTCAGACAGAACTTGAGGTAATATTTAGCGTTAATTTGTGTCCCAAACACAGCATGCTCTTTTGTTAAGGGAACTTGGCTGTCACTTTTGCATTAGGCATTATTTACACTTAAGTTAATAAAAAAAGTTAAATATTGTGCATTTGTCCATAAAATTGAAATAAATAAGTTAATTAAATACGTTTTTGCCCTGAAACATTTAAAAAATCATAATTTTTCATTTTTCTTACACAGAATTAAACGAGAGGAGCCTTCAGACTCAAGGTAAATGTTGCCAATTCACACAGGTTTTATGTTAAATATCCACATTTTAACACTTGATGTGCCTAACTTTATACTTACACTTGCTTCTGTGTTATGCCTTAGCTCCATCAAAATATCTTATTTGACATAAAAATAGGGTAAAATAGAGTGTTTTTTTTATTTATTTCACAGGCCATCAAGCCACACTCTGGATATTGATATTAACAGCCAGACCTTTGCTGACATGAGCTTCCGCTATGCCTCCCACAACATTGGTATCACATCTTCAGTATCCTCACCTTCAGCTGGCTTTGTAGGACTGCAGTTCACAAGGAGGTCCCCTTCTCAATATTATGGCAAACTTTTCAGCAGATACTTAGTGAGTAATGATGTCATGCACATACACTACATGTCCAAATGTTTGTGGACACCATGAATGCATTCAGCTACTTTAAGTTGTACCCCATTGCTGACACAGATGTGCAAATGCACACACACACACACACACACACACACACACACACAACTTGCCTAGCCCCTGTAGATAAATAGATAGATAAATAGATAGATAGATAGATAGATAGATAGATACTTTATTGATCCCGAAGGAAATTAAGCTACTTTCTACTATTTTGCTAGTAGAGTAGGACTCTCCGGAGCAGGTAACCATGAACTTTGCTGGCACCATGCCTAATGCCAGACGTGGGGTACAGGGGTATAACCCCCCCCAGTATTGAGCTGTGGAGCAGTGTGGAGCAGTGTTCTCTGGAATGATGGTGCTCCATCCAATATTTTTGAGTCCAATATTTTTAAGCTTTTAAACATCCTGACCTCATCAACGCTCTTGTTGCTGAAAATCCTGACAGCAATGCTTCAAAATCTAGTAGATCCCTGGTCACGAGACAGTTACTCCAACAAAAGCAGCATTTAAAAATATATATATTTCCACTACACAGTCACATCGTTCATTTTATATTTTCATCTAGCAGAGGGAAGTTTTGCGGGTATCACAGCTATTGGCTCATTATCTGCTAAATGCTTTCTTCTTTTGGCTGAGTATAGAAACACATATGTGAAACAGGACATGCATGCATTTGAGGGCAAATTATATATGATAGTGAGGAACTGGTGAGCTAATTCATCAACTCATTCCAACTGAAATCTCCACATGCTCCAATATGCTTTTGAATTTTAATGAATGAAAGCTACTGCAAGTTAAGGTGGAGAAGTCCACCATACTAGTACACTATTCTAAACACAGAATCAATGTGTTGTTTCTTTGGTCTCGCAGGCAACTCCAGAAAAGGACAATGATCTACTGAGTGTCAAGGTTACTCTGAAAAACGCTAAAAAGCTGAGCCTTCAGACTGGCTGGCAACTGAATGGGTTCCTTGACATACTCAGTGGCTTTAAAGTTAAACTGCCTGCTGTCACAGCCGCTCTTCATGACTTCGTCAACAAATACCACAAAGCTCATTTTGGCATGGACCTTAATCGTGCTGTCTCAAAGCTGAAGAACGCAATATCGAACAGCATCGACAGAGCTTATAACGAGCTCCCCAAGACGCTTGATGCCATGCAGAACTCAATTGAGTACCTGAGTCAGCAAAGTACAGAGATGGTGAAGAGGACTGTAGAGAATATGCCAAAGATGGACTTCCAGGAGATGAGCAGCAGGGTCTCTACCAACGTAAAGGAACTGCTTAAAAGTTATGAGAAAAACGTCAGGGTTCTACTGGATGCCATCATGAAGTTTCTGAGTGAGACCAAGTTCCACCTGCCAGGGTTGGAGGAGAAGCTGACTGGTCAGGAGTTGTACAACAAGATGAGACGCTCCATTTCGATGGCAGTCAAGCGGGCTGCCAGTAGATTCACCAGCCTCATGGAGACTATAGTCGACACCATTTTCAGCTACATCAGTGGAATGAATTTCAGCCTTCCAGGTACAGATGTAGTCATCAACGGTGGGGAGTTTTTGAAGGACCTGAAGGCTGCTGTGAGATCTGCACAGGATCAAATCATTCAAGCAATGAAGAAGTGGGAAGGTGTGAAGCTAGAGAAGCTCCTTCAAAACCTGAGTAACTTTGTAAAACTCTGCATCCAGAGGACAGGGGAGTTCATCGCTTCTTTGAAGATGGAGAAGCTAGAGGAGCTGTCCGCTCACGTCAGTGGTGTTTACACAGAGGCCAGAAACTGCCCAGTGATGCAAGAAATTACTAAACAGATTGAAGCGGCCAAAGTAAATGCAGCTGAATACAAAAACAAAGCAAAACTGAGGGTCCAAGAGGTCTACAGTGAGATATCTATGGAGCGCCTCAATTCAGAGATGAGTGAAGTTATTTCAGTGTTAGAGAATCGTCTTCGCACTAGCGCTGAAGAAGCCATTGAATATGCAAAGAAAGCTTCACAGCATACCCAGCCTTACATACGGGTAACCAGCAAAAAGGTAGATGTGGATATTCCTCTGCCTTTCTACTGGAACTCTTTCAGTGAATGGCCCAGCATGACTTAAAATATTTGAAATGTAATATTTGAACTTTTTTGTTGGTTTGTTTTAAAAATACCTGTAACTGTTATGCTTACTTAAGAATAATGTGTGATATTGTGTGTATAATTTTGTATTGTGTTCATAATTGTTAATATGTGGTGAAGAAATGTTTAAGCCACTCCTACGACATAAATAAAGTCTTTGTTTGCATTAAAAATGTTGATGAAGGGCATTTTCTTTACTGTTTTACTAGGAGTTCATAGACATTTAGTGCAATGGATTTCTGTGTGGCAGCTTTTAGAAGCAGTGGACTCTGAGAACTGAGTTTCACCACCACCAGTGATCAATTCTGACTAGATAAGTTTCTCCAGAAGTCAGAGTTTCACACCAAATCACCCTGAATATATATATATATTTTGTTTACATCAGAATTCCACAAAACTATAATTTTTTTAACAGTGCGGCTAATGGTTTTAAATAGAAATTCATCAAAGACATACAAAACAAGCTGTAGCATTTGGTCAAGCTGTAGGGAACTTGGGTAGTGGGTATGCTTATGTTCTGGGGAGTATTTCTGCTGCTCTAACACACACTTTGAATCAGTTCAGAGGGGCTGGATGATTTTTTGATTGTTTACTTGGCTTAGGTAAAATCCCCAAATCCTTCAAGGCAGGGATTCCAAAGGACCCAAACTAGGAATCACTGTTCTGAATAATTTCTTAGGGGCACTAGTGAGCAAGAAAATACTGATTAATACAAATAAAACAAGGGAAATTGGTAAAAGTTTAACAGCGGCCTTGTAGCACAGGGTGGACAAATGTGTCGGTGAATTAGAGAACCAAAAAATTCTCACATGATTCTCCAAGAGTGTGACAGTACTGCTGGTACCATGGTACTTCATTGTTATGTGAATAGCTAATGATAATAATGAAGATAACTAACGCTTCTATGTATTTGTAACTGTAAAATATTGGCATAAAGTCCTGCATGCTGTGCAACAATAAAGGAGCATTACTGCCTAACCGTTCCCTAGATAGATTATTGGAATGGAATTCTTCCAGATCTCATCAGGGGGTCTTTTGTGGGCCACGCTTGTAGTTTAAGACAATGCAGACTTGCTGAATCACATACAACTAAACTCTTACAAGTAAATGCAGCACTCTCTCTGAGGCTAAGTGCATGCAAATGTCCTGGCAATTACAGCATCAGTGCTGAACAGCAGCAAAAACATGGCAAGAAATAGGTATTAAGGAGAATGGGGCCTAGTTTTTAACATGCATGTATATATTTTGGCCATTAGAGGGCAGTGCCATCAAACGCAAGTCAAGACCCCTAACTGCATGACTCCAGATTCCTTCAGACTGTTCTGAAATATTTCCCCCTCCGAGCTGTTTCGCTTCAGTCCACTCAATGCCCGGTGCCCACTGCTCTAATATTGCAGGTCACATTCCCACCCCATACTACCCCTGGTTACCTGATGGGGAACTGTTACCTCCTGTGGTTCTTTCATATAGCCCTCATCACAACAGGCCCCAGACAAATGTTGCTAAGCAGAGCGGCTGCCACCTGTTTGGAATCCGGAGCTGTGCTGCGGGCAGGAGCGTGCTGCTTTTCCCACAGTGTTCTTTCTGAGGCAGGTTAGAGATCAGCACTGCCAAAAAGAAGCATGAAGGAGAGGCTGCAGGCCTTGTCTGACCCTTACTTCTATATTAACCCCTTAAACTGCAAGGGCCCACACTTTCAATGACTCACTCTCAGAACTACATAACTTACATATTAGTTTCAGAGTAGTCACGTTTAAGACGAATAAGCCTGCAGTTTATGGGGGGTTAAACTTTTAATGTATAGCGTCTGTGGCAGCTGATATCGCTGATGTGCTCCTCTGAGCTCTCCAGGTTTTGACATTTGCTCCCAGAGATGAACTCTAGATTTAGTAAATCACAAAATAGCAATATAAAAAACTTTAAGGTGGGTATGCACCAATGTGACAGTTCTGGGCTGATACTGATAATCAACATTTTTCATAAACAATTTTTTACAAATTTGTTAAAAAAAAACACCACCTGGATCAATGTTACCGAGAAATGTATTTCAAATCAAGTGAATGCAGATACTTTAGTATAGTAACCCAGCATCATGTAAAAATTCTGCCTTTCTGGAGTTCAATAAATATATCATGAAATATGTATTTGATACAATACAGTTGAAATATCAGTCAAATCTACACAGCTGCCTGATGCAGATATTTTTAAGCACACATCTGTCATTCCAACATCCTTGTACAATCCATGTACCATACACCCCTGATGGGCTTCCTCAAGGGTTCCTTAGTAAAGAACTACTTGAATGCTTCAGAAATGGTTCTATATAGCACCTATAAGAGTTCTGTTATTATTACAACTCTAATAACATTTGTCAGTACTACACCACACACATCAAATCACAATGGTTTATTTATTTATTTGCTGCCCAAAACCATCTTTAAATATCAGCCATAATATTACAACTACTGACAGGTGAAGTGAAAATGGCTCCTACTAAAAGTGCTCCAAGGAATGACAAACGAACCAGCAACAGGGTCATGGGAACCCAAGGCTCACTGATGCAATCTGTTGAGGCTTCACCTCCCAACATACAGGACTTAAATGATCTGTTTACAAATACTTTACAAACTTTACAAAATGATCTTGGTAAAACACATAGTTCTGAAAACATGTCGAATTCAGCTTGTAACGATGAGAAGCTGCTGCGAGAAGAGTCGAGTGTATCTGATATTCCTTTGTAAGGAGCTTCCGTGAGTGATCAGCCACAATCCGTGTTAGCTAGTTAGCATTGTTAGCTGGTGGAGTAATGTGCTTTTGAGAGGATGGGGGTGAAGTAATGCAGAGATGAGGAGAAGGGGTGGAGTAATATGGTGCTGAGGAGATAGGGTAGAGCAACAAGGAGTTGAGGAGATGGGATGGAGCAACACAGAGTTAAGGAGATCAGCCACAATGTGTTCGCTAGTTAGCATTGTTAGCTGGTGGAGTAATGAGGTTGCTGAGGAGATGGGGTGGAGTAATGCAGAGTTGAAGAGATGGGGTGGAGTGGTGCTGAGGTGATGGGGTGAAGTAATGCAGAGTTGAAGAGATGGGGTGGAGTGGTGCTGAGGAGATGGGGTGGAGCAACATGGAGTTGAGGAGGTAGGCTGGAGGAACACAGAGTTGAGGAGATGGGGTGGAATAATGTGGTGCTGAGGAGATGGGGTGGAGTAATGGGGTGTTAAGAAGATGGGAATGAGTAATAGGGTATTGAGGAGATAGGATGGAGTAATGGGGTGTTGAGGAGTAACGAGGCGCTGAAGAGTATCTCATAAAGACTGACAGGAGGTCAGTGTAAGCAACTACATGGTTCTACATGGAAACAGGTTTTTTCAGGCACCTCATCCACATGTTCTGATGCCCTACTGAGTACTGAGCCACTGAAAAAAGCAATGCACTGAACGTGCTTGTTTCAATGCAGGTGTAGTAATATCTTCATCTAATCTCATGGAAGGTACCTATGAACAGAAGGAGATTCAACCTTCCATTTCCTTTCCATGAGGTTTGAGGAATAGGAGAAATTGCAGTGCTCTCAGGTTGTCATGCAAAAACCTTGTAAATTTATTGTGTCCAAATGTCCTGATGAATGGACCAATAGAAACGCTCCAGAATCTTTTTCGATTGACAGCCATTTAAAATAAATAAGGTTTTTACTTGTCCTGTAAAGTTCCCATTTTGGAACATTTATGTTGGTCCAATCATCATAACATTTGGATACAATATAAAGAACAGCTGCCAGATTCAAATTACGTCAAACATAGATATGCTGTTTTTGCATGGCAGTGATGATATGCTCTGTTTCTCTCTCGCTTATATTCATAGTTAAACAAGTTGAGGTACAAAATTTAATGTGCATAGTTACCAAGCTGAAGCGCATGCTACACATCGCACTACCTGATCCAACAACCTGTAATGTGACACTGAGTAACCTAATTCAGAAATTGTCCCAGTTTGGAAAGATTAGTTCAACAGTGCTGTTTCTCCTGGCCTCTGGAGTCAAGCAGTAGCTTGCTACCTTTTTCATAATGGGGTGTTTGTCTTGAAAAGACGTTTTCCATCTGTCTTGGCCTTTGCTCATTCACCTGTCAGAGGCTTAACGTAACACTTCAAGGAGTATGCCAGTTATTATTTAGCCATGGATACTTGGCAAAACAATGGAGTTGATGTTTTATGAAGAGCAGACAAGCTGTCTGTTTCGTTCCAAAGGGAAATGTAAAAGTACAATAAATAATACTTCCGCATTTCACTCGAAAACTCCTGTATCACCAGTTCATTGCTGGTGAAACGCTTGGCCACATGGAGGGTCACTACCCCGAAATGTCCAAGTGTAGCTGAATGCAATCAAAGCCTCACAGCAATGCTCCAAAATCTAGTGGAAAGTGAAAACTTACTCCAACACAAGCAGGATAAACTTGAATTCTGATGTCTCAATACTTTTGTCCATATTGTGTATGTAATATGACCTTAAAAAAAAAAAAAAGATGCCATTCCGAATTATACAATTTTCCAATGGATCCTGGAGATCACCATAAACTATCACCATAAAATCCGTAGAAGAATGTGGTAATCCATTTTGAAAGATTTTTTGAAAGACAGGGAGCAGATGAGTGACACATAGTGCCTGCTTGCTGAATAGTGCAGTTTATATAGTGGGGTTTAAAAAACAAAAGAGGACAATGGGGTCGCATGGTGGACACCCTGGTTATGATGTCGACACATTCGATTATTTAAACTGAACATCAATGCGCTTGGACGTTTCAGATTATTGGGTCTACTTGGTTCTAAAGCTTTTTGGGGTTATATACTTGACTTGTGTTTCTCTTTGATATTTAGACATGTTTAGACTGCAGTCAATCACTATCTATCTCTTTCTTACTGTCTCTCTGGAAAGCAGCACTAGCAAAGCTCCACCATCAGGCAGATGGTGGCTCAGCGGTTAGAGCGCCTGGATATCGATAACAGGGTTGTGGGTTCGATTCCCGGGCTCGGCAAGCTGCCACTGTTGGGCCCTTGAGCAAGGCCCTTTACCCTCTCTGCTCCCCGGGCGCTGGAGTTGGCTGCTCACTGCTCTGGGTGTGTGTGTGTACTCACTGCCCCTAACACGTGTGAGTGTGTGTTCACTACCAGATGGGTTAAATGCGGAGGACACATTTCGCTGTACGGTCCACACTGTACAGTGACGAATACGTGCACCTTTACCTTTAGATCTGTTCAGCAGTCTGGGGGAAGAAACTGTTTATGAGTCTGGACGACTTAGCCCGAATTATCTATATGAAAAGGGTTTTTCACAGTCCACATGAAGGGTGAGAGAGATCCCTGCTGATGCTGCAGGCCTTTCTTATACAACTATCAGGGTAGATATCCTTGATGGCAGGAAAACTTGACCCAGAAATACCCTGAGCATTTTTTCTTCAGCACCCGTTGCAGTGCTGTCCTGTCAGAGGAGGTCAGGATGCTGTCTGAGGATAGGTACAAGTATCACAAGTATGCCAGTCCTCTCATCAGGAAGTAGGAAGCTGCTGATGAGCTATTTTTCACTAAGGAGGAGGACCTGGAGAGGCTGTCAGTGATGTGCACTCCTAGGAACTTATCCGTTTCCACTGTTATCCTGTTATATGCAGAGGAGTGTGAGGTCCTTGCATCTTTCTCAAATCTCATTCGTCTTGCTGACAATCACAGAGAGATTCTAGCCCTTGCACTAGAATTCAAGCTGCCTCACCTCCTGTCTGTCTCATACCTGTTGCAGATGAGCCCCAAAACTTCATGATGTGATGTCTAGTGGTACAGTCATGGCTGAGCAGGGTGTACAGCAGAAAGGCTCAGTACACAGCACAGGGGGGCTTTGGGGTTTACAGTGATGGATTGGGATGTCATGTCATGTTTTACATCCTGACTAAAGCATTCCTCATTCTGACATAAGTGTCCTTGTTGTCCAGTTGGTCAGGTGAATGCACAGATAACAAAAGGTTGTGCTTTTCTCTACCTGAGGGAGTGGTATGTCAGTTTTAGGAGCCTTTGTGGATTTCCTTTGACACCAGCTGACACTAGATAAAAGATTTTCTCTTGTGGTGTTCGGTCAAGAGGTTCATATATCCTGGATCGTTCTGTGTTTACTTCTCTATTTAAAGTTTGTTATCTGTGTGCTGCTCTTCAGAAGAGCTGGGAGATGACACAGGGAAAGCATTTTTGGCCTGGGGTTCACTCTGTTTGTTGGCCTTTACATAATTTGTGTCTTGCAGGAGGCCTCCAGTCATAAATATCAGACAGACTCACTGTAGGTGGAGAGACGTTCGGATGAAGAAAGCAGAGAGATGCTTGCTGTAACCCAAGCCAGAGTGCAGATGTTAGCAGGCCGTCCTTCGTAATAAATAACATCTCCCATTGTCGACTAACCCCTGAGCTGGAGCCGTGCCAGCCGTGAGTAATCTCATTGCTACAAAAGAGTAACAAGACTGCGAGTGAAAACAAAATGTCAATGATTTACAGGGTGTGTAAAAGGCAATAAAGCATGGGCCGGTCCGCTCCCCTCCAGCTCGGGTCCGTCCCGGCCCGCTGCAGCTGTACGAGAGCTAAAACTCTGATAAAAATCACATTCGCGCTAAAGGATGATTTCATGCTCCGTACCTCTTCTGCTTTTTACGTGACCTTCTTACAGATCAAGTGCAGGCCGGCTTTCTGCTAGCCCCCCCTGGCATTTGGGTAGCATCAGCACCTTCCACCAGGAGCACATTAATCAAAAGGTCATTTGTCTTTTTTTCGCCTCCCCAGAGCACTTTTAATATAGAATGAAGACACACTTCTTATTGAAGACCAGTGCACAGAAGCAGTAATGTCTCAATGTCTTTGTCTCCTCTGAACAGGTCAGCTATTAAGAAGAACTCAGGAACATGATAAAAAAATCAACTGTGGGCAGAACCAAAATCTCATTGTTTACGTTCATAGAACAACATGTCGACTGGACCAAAAAGTTCTGTGTGTGAAATCTGAGATAAACTTTTACATATAATAAATTGCAGTAAATTTAACTTTTCACATTTTTAACAATTTTTCATATATACAGGATAATATATATGGTCACTATCAT
Organism: Salminus brasiliensis; assembly: GCF_030463535.1. Lineage (NCBI taxonomy): Eukaryota > Metazoa > Chordata > Actinopteri > Characiformes > Bryconidae > Salminus > Salminus brasiliensis. Next base: position 21,230,939 of record NC_132887.1, read on the forward strand.
GCAAACCTTGAATATGCATTTTTACTGTATTTCTGTATTTCAGTTTTTGAAATAATGTGAATATGGCAGTTGTTTTTTACACTGTGTCAAAAAATCATACTGAATGGGCCAATGAAAATGCTCCAAAATGATTTAAGTATTTTTACATAGCTTCTGTTGAAAGTTAAGAAGGTTTTTCTCAAGTAAAGGTGCCATTTTGGAAATGCAAGTGTTTTTGCACGACATCAACATGATTTAATTTTGTTTGGGTGGTTTTTGGATCATTGGACTCCAGTACCTCTTGGTCCTGGGCTTTTCTTCTTTGTTTGCTTTTCTTTTGTTTTTCCATCTGGTTTTATGATATCTTCAGTAGGCCTGCACAATATGTTGTTTCGGCATTGTCAGTGCATTGTATATCCATGCAATTAGATCATACACAGGCTACAACTTGCTTGATACGAAAGGAAAATTATAAGTATATGATATTTTCTTAATGATATTTTATTAATATTACTTATGTTACTCCAATCTTAGATACACAGAGGACATTATTAAAATCACAACACAATGAATCATTAACTTCTGGTGAAATCTGGTGAAATTCTTGTATTTTTAAATATCACAATATGTAGACAACAACAAAATATTGTAATGTCAGTTTTTTCCCCCAATACAGTGCATCCCTACTCCCTAATCCCTAACAGATGTTCCTACACTTCCACTACTCAGTTGAACTCCATTAAACAGAACTCAAATAAATGAAACTCACATTTGCATCCGTCCTCCATTATTACAGGACTCTCCACACACCTATTTTAAAGGACAAAAAGAAACAAAAATACCTGGATGGAAAAGCCAGACAATCTAAATATCACAAAAAAGGGTTATGCTTGATATATCTACAATGAAGAAAGGTAAAAATCCAGCAATGGAAAGATCGCTATAGCTCTGTGCAAGAAAGAGCTGTTAAGACCTATTAAAAAGGTAAGAATCCCTCCAGTGTATACACCATGCATGATGAGCTTGTTTTGCCATGTATGGTGCAAGTGTAAGATCCTCTTCAAGAATTGTCTTTTCTTTTTCTTTTTTTTCCCATTTTCTTTCCCTGGCTTTTTGGAATTTTGCTCACAATTTGCAGAGCATCTGAATGGAATGAATAGTAAAAACATGAAACGGCCCAAAAAAAAGGTTCACAGCCTGCGCAGAGTGAGTTGAACTGAAGAGGAAACACTCAGGATGAGAGAGAGGAAATTAAAGTGTGGATAGATTGTCCCCAATCGTATTCTGTAGAGGGTTAGTCTTGGCATCATTGATAGCATTAGCTCAGTCTCACTACAAAGCTGAGAAAGCTGAAAGGCAAAAATAAAGATGCTTCCAATACATTCCAATATAGTCCGTTCCAATACAGTCACTGACTGCTCACTTTGGTAAGGTAAGGATTGCTCTGTTATTTGATTTTACAGTTCACATTCATATGTCTATAATAAATGTCATCTTTAAAGGGCCTGTATCATAGAAAACTGAATTTTCCTCACATTTTGAAATTAAATAGTGTGATTAGTAGTATGCAAGCATTTTTACTGCGTATTAAGACTAAGAATATAAACTAAGTCTATATTCGCAAGCTATAGTTATTACTGTGTTTGTGAAGTCACAAAAACCCCACAGTTTTTACAATACGGACCAAGTCATTTACACATGCTAAACAGAAATGGTGAAATTGGGCTTGGAAACTGGTCATGCATAGATGACTTTTTCTGGTCCATAAATCCACACAAACTCACATGTGTATCTCACGGAGAAACAATAAACTGCATTATATAAGCCATGCATTTGGAGAGCTACTAAAGTAAAGTAACAGTGTGTGTAACTGTGCATGAAAATGAGCAGTGGTGTGTTCTCTGTAGAGTTGGTCACTTATTTTCACTTAGAAAATCAACATGCAATTTGATCAAGGGTGTCCAGACTTTTGAATAAAAAATTAGTTAAACATAACTTATTTGGTTTCCTCATAACAATGGGTTTATTACTATTGTAAGTGAGCCATTAAGTAATCGGGGTTGGGTTCCCCAGAAGCCTCTTGCTACAAAGATCTGGGCTCTGAACATTACTGTAAAGAATAACTTTAATAAAAGCTGTAGAACACCTATGGATTTTCAAATTCCTGTTTCCATGCCTTTTAATGCATTTCTCTCTTATTCTGTCATACTTATCCTGCAAAGAAATACCAGAATTTTCCCCTAGAAACAGATTTTTATCTGTAAGAGTATTACTCATATGACAACACTAAGCTCTTTCTTAAATCATCGTTCGTACTAAAAAAAGAAACAGCTGAAATAATATCAAATACTTATTCTGTGTCATGGCTTTTCCTTCCTTTGGAGCACAAGTAAATGGGATGTAGCAGCAGAATTTGTAGAAGTAGAGGTAGCAGTAGTAGTACTAGTAGAGGTAAAAGCAGTAGTAGTACTAATAGTACTCATAGTAGTAGTACTAGTAGTACTAGTATTATTAGCGGTAGTAGTAGTGGTAGCAGCCGTACTAGACAAAGTACTTAATAGTAGTAGTAACAGACATAATCATGTAAGTAGTAGCAGTAGTAGTAGGAGTAGAAGTATTATTAGCAGTAGGAAAAATTGTAGTAGTAGATGTAGTACTACAAGTAGTAATAGTAGCAGTAAAAGTAGTAGTATTAGTGGTAGTAGATGTAGAAGTAGTACTAAAAGTAGTAGTAGTAGTAGCAGCAGAAGTAGTAGTACAAGCAATTCTACTACAACTTCTACTTCGTAACAGAAAAAGTAGTTGTAAAATTAGTAGTAGAAGTGGTAGTAAATATATAGTAGCAGTAGTAGGAGTAGTAGTAGAAGTACTGGTGGTTATAAAAGTAGTACTTAATATGAACTATGTAGCAAAGTAAGTAGTAAATAAGTAGTAGTAGCAGTAGTAGAAGTAGAAGTAGTCATAGAAGAAGAAGTATTAAAAGTAAAGGTTACAAAAGTAAAAGCAGTAGTAGTAAAAGTAGCAGTAGTAAAAATAGTAAACATATTACTAGTAAAATTGAAAAAAAGTAGAGAGAATAGAAGTTACAGTATTAGAAGTAGTAAAAGCTAAAGAAGAAGAAAGTAGCAAAAATGGTAGATGCAAAAGTAGTCACAGAAGTATCGTAAAAGTTGAAGTAATAGAAGCAGAAGTAGTAGAGGTAGTAGAAGTTGAAGTAGTAGTAGTAAAAGTAGTAGTAAAAGTATTATTATTAGTAGTAGTAAAGTAGTAGTAATAGTAAGAGTATTAGAAGCAGAAGTTAAAGTAATAGTAGTAAAAGAAGTAAGTACTAGAAGTTGATATAATAGTAGTAAAAGTGGCAAAAATGGTAGTAGTAGAAGTAGTAGTACTTAACCTCACAGTAAAAGTATTAGAGGTAGTAGAAGTAGCAGAATTAAAAGTAAAAGTATTAGAAGTAGAAGTTGAAGTAATAGTAGTAAAATGAGTAAACATAGTAGTAGAAGTTGAAGTAGCAGTAGTAGTAAGAGTGGCAGAAATGGTAGTAGTAAAAGTAGTAGAAGAGTAGAGTAGTAGAAGTAGTAGTATATATCATAGAACTAGTAGTAGTAGTAGAAGTTGTAGTAAATATAGTAGAAGGAGTAGTAGTAGACATGATGGTAGTAGTAATAGTAGTAGTAAGAGAACACTGACTTAAGACTATTACTATTAAATTATTGACAATGGAATAGTAGTATTATAACTATTGAAATACCTTTAACATATAAATTATTTATTTACAATAAAACATTAATTGACAAAGAGACAAAATGTCTCTAGTAGCTCACCATTCATATGGCTGAGTATTAATGAGTGTTTAATTGTGGTAAATTGTTCATTCATGTTGCACCACTGTATTTACATACATAAAAACAGAAAATACTCTGCAGTAATTAATCACAGTTAATAATGTGTAAATGTGAGTTTTACAATCTTAAACTAGAAACTGAAAATATTGGTATAGTTTCATAGACGGGTGAATGGAACATCTACATCACGCTACATCAGATAAGAGTGAGGGACTTGGAGCCTGTGATTGTGATGAATGCTTGTGACCTGGAATTTGAGAGCAGAGAAGCTGATATGATCAGATACTGGCTGCTTTATTGATTGCTGACTATCTTTCACCTCCTGACCCAGCAGTATAAATCTTATCCCACACAACCAGACTCACAGACACACACACACACACACACACACACACACACACACACAGACACACACACTCTCCAGCGTTTCTCGGGATGCACCTGATAGCTTGGGTTACAGCAACCACTAGCTTTTACAGTAGGCTGTATTTGTGTGGATGCGTGCAGGTGCTTGGCAGGGTCTACAAGAGGGTTTCCTGTTACTCTGATGGACAGTGCCGTTCACCACGGGAGTAGAGATCATGAACTCTGACCTGCTTGGTCTGTCCTGCTCTTAAATCACTTCAGCAAATTTTAAAGTGTCTCACTGCGTTGTGGGCTGATTTACAACAGTGCTGGTCCATAAAACAACAGCTGGACGTGGCAATGTTACTTCCCTGGCACACTTACGATCACTCCTGCGCTGTGGCAAATTGTTTCCTCTAGACTAAATTAGAAACATTTGCTGGAGCACAAAAGTCAAAAGAGAAAACTGCCTGGAAATTGTGCCACGCTTTTAAAACAAAACGGCTGTTTTATTGTAATAAATAAGACATTAAAACAATACAGATCACAATATTTCTTTTTTCTGAGGTTTGGGAATATGTTGGAAGAAACGGAATAGATAAGGGATGCAGTAGTGCTCCAGTTTTGTAAAATACATAAATCTATACTCAAAGATCTATTATTTCTATTGATTTGATCTATTTTATATCAAATCATATAATACATAAGACAAGACATCCATGTTTACCAACCATTTGTGTTGGACAAGTTGGAATTTGGCCTCAGCCTTTAACCTATCCATGCAGTGAACACACACGTACACACCAGTGATGAAACACACACAGTCACAGTGAGCACACGTGCCCAGAGTGGTGGGCAGCCATTACTGCTACGCCCAATAAAAAAGGGAGGGTGAAGGACCTTGCTCAAGGGCCCTACAATGGCAGCTTGTAGCCTGGGTATTGATCCCAAAACCCTGTCATCAATAGCCCGGTTCTCTAACCGCTGAGCAAGAGACATGTCAAGAGACTGAAGATCCAAGTCATTTTTGAGCCATTCCATTGGTCCATTCATCATGAAATTTGTGTTTAAATGAAAACTGAGATAGGTGGGTTATTTTTGCTACATAATAATACATAAAGGCATAATGGACTAATATCCAAACAGCTTGTTGCTACTATGTAGTTTTAGCCTTTTGGGATCAAAGGAAATTTCTTTTTCAGCCGCACTAAAAGGTCAAATAAACAGTAAAAATAAATAAATAATCATAAAAAGAAAAAAAGAAACTTTCTACACCTTTCTTAGCCCTTCTGTTGCTTAGACTAATACATTTTATTGTTAAACCCCTTTAAATTAAAGATGGAAGTCTGCACTTTAATTTACACAACATTCATCGCATCTGAATTACTTCATTTCAGATTCATTAAGGTGGTGTCCACAGGCAAAATGATAAAACATTGTGTCATTGTCCAAATACTTATAAACCTCGGAAAGTTCAAAGAGTGAATTTGACAGTCTGGCATCACAGGTTGTTATTTACAGTCTCTGTTTACAGAAATGTGTGTAAGATTTGATATGCATGATAATGTCAAGATCATCCTGGTATCAGCAGATATTTGCTTAAACAATAGCAGAATCAAACAGGTTCGACAGATTTAGATTTGACCAATCTTTTAAAGTCATGTTTTAGGATATATTTATTGAACTCAGTTGATCCGGGCCAAGAACCTCCCTTTTTGGTCAGACTGAATTTTGGTCCTTTAAGGTTAGGGTTAGGACCAGGGTTAGGGTTAGGATTAGGACCAGGGTAAGTGTTAGGATTAGGGTTTCAGGAGAACGGTTTTCAGGATTAGGTTTTTATTTGAGGTTAAAGACAGGATAAGGACCAGGTTTAGGGTTAAGATTAGGATCAAGATTAGGGTTAGGACCAGGGTAAAGGTTAGGTTTAAGTTTTTGAATGATCTTAAAGTTAGGTTTAGGACCAGGGTAAGGGTTAGGATTAGGGTTTCAGGTTAACACTTAGTTAGGGACAGGGTTAGGACCAGGTTTAGGGTCAAGATTAGAGTTAGAGCCAGGGTAAAAGTTAGGTTTATGTTTTTGGTTAAGTTTAGGGTTAGGACCAGGGTAAAGAGAATTAAGGGTTCAGGTTAACAGTTAGGATTAGGTTTTGGGTTAAGGATAAGGATAGGGTTAGGACCACGTTTAGTGTTACGATTAGGACCAAGATTATGGTTAGGACCAGAGTAAAAGTTAGGATTAAGTTTTTGGTTAAATTTAAGGTTAGGACCAAGGTAAGGGTTAGAATTAAGGGTTCAGGTTAACAGTTAGGATTAGGTTTTGGGTTAAGGTTAAGGATAAGGTTAGGACCAGGTTTAGGGTTAAGATTAGGACCAAGATTAGGGTTATGACCAGGGTAAAAGTTAAGTTTTTGGTTGATCTTAAGATTAGGTTAATTACATAGTTGAATCTAAAATAAAGGTAATTTAGGTTAAATCATCTACATCTTACAATTGGGAATGTTTTAACAGAATTCCCATATAAGTGCATCCTTGGTCTACATCCATTTCAATGGGTCAATTAGCCATGGTTCTCTAAATAATACCCAAATACCTGCAATGGCTTGTGACTGTCTACTGTATCAGCATATCACCCACCCCTGCTTTGTGGTCTGTTTGGGCTATACTGCTGTGCTCAGAAATATTACAGCTGTTTTGGCTTGGTCTCAACTGGTCCTCACTTACACACTCACACACACCCTACCGCTGTGACAAAGTGAATACTCTGTTAATCAACACCAAGATCCTTCTCTAGACACGCACAAGCGGCTCTTAATGACGGGTGGGGTCCAAGCACTGTTGGACAAATCAAGTACGTAACACCACACACAACTCACACTCCTAGGACCCAAGACCACCTCGGCAAGAAAAACAATGACCATATCGTCCGTGTATCAAACGCACGCGGCCTGCGAATTAGGCGTGGTAATGGAGAAAGATGTTGAAAAGAGGAAAAGTGCACACCCCTGATGTGGGGCTTTGAAGAACGGCTGTGAGAAATGGATAATGACGGCTTTCTGTGTTGTGCCGTGGCTTGCTGACAGGCATGTGGGAATAAGTCTCTATTCTGCATCCAGATCCAGTTGCAGGGGGAGGCTGAGGCTACGAGAAACAGTTTCACAAAAAATTTAATCGGGAGGAAACAAACTGTTAGCTCGGGCCTTGTCCTGAGTGCTTTTGATGCATATTAGTTGACCCGGCACCTGTTTAAGGGTTCTAAAGACCTCTAGAAGAAGTCTCCCCGGGCGCTGGAGTTGGCTGCCCACCGCTCTGGGTGTGTGTGTACTCACTGCCCCTAGTTCACTAGTGTGTGTTCACTACCACAGATGGGTTAAATGCAGAGGACACATTTCGCTGTACAGTGACAAATATGTGCCCCTTTTTAGATTTGATATCAAATTATTTTCTGCATTTTCTGGCAAAATACACCCTCTCAAATATCCCTAAGGCTACACAGTACCACATACCAGATCAGTTGTCACCTTAGTTAACGTTACTAGCTAAATACACCTTCCCCAAAACTTCTAAGGCTACAGGCTACCACACACCTGATCAGTTGTCACCTCAGTGTGGGCAGTGGTGGCTCAGCAGTTAGAGCACCAGGCTGCTGATGATGATTGTAAGTTCAATTTACGGACCCACTGTTGGGCCATTGAGCAAGGCCCTTAACCCTCTTCGTTCATTGGACGCCGCAGCAATGGTGCCCACCGCTTCGGACATGTGTGTTCACTGTCACTGTCACTGTGTGTGTGTGTGTGCTCAATAGTGTGTGTAAAGGCAAAGGCCAAATTCCATCGGTGTTCAACACAAATGGTCCATATGGCTGTCTTTGTCTTTAACCTAGTGATATCATATTTTACATCGAACTACTAATTTTCACACACTTGCTGTTACCAAACGATAAATTCAGTAAATGATGCTAAAAGTTTTATTCCATTTAGTGTAATCTATTTGCATGCAAGACTTATATGCTTTATATGCTATATGCTATATGCTTCCTTTTTTTTAACCAGATAAAAACTAACCAGACCAACAAACAGGACACAGATGTATAGAGTTCAGACACATGTCTCTTTACCTACAATGATGCATTTTGAGATATTTTTTGGATCTCCATTCTACCCTCCACCCACAAAAGCCGCTGACATAACTTCAGAGATCCACCCTTGTGTGTCACAGTTGGCAAGGTGTTCTTTTCATAAAAATGCAGCCCCCGTTTTCTCTATTGCTGATTGTGGTCAAAGAGCTTTATTTTGACGTCTATCAATCCAGAGCACCTGTTTCCAAACTTATCTGGCTTGTCTAGATGTTCTGCAGCACACTTCCAATCTTGTGTTTTGTGATGAGGTCACAGTTACGGTTTCCTTCTTATAACTTTTCCACAATTATGTTTGTGCAAGCAAAGCTGCACAGTGGACCAGTGCATCACTTTTTTGACTCAGCTAAATTTCATACAGGTTTTTGGCAGTCGTATGGGGTCAACGATCCAAAAACTACTCTCAAAACCCATCACGGACTATCTCAAGAGACACAAACTGAAGTTTTTGGAATGGTCCTCACAGGCCCCTGACCTAAACATCATAGAAAATTTGTGAATAGACCCTAAACACGCTGTGCATGTAAGATGACTAGATAACTAGAGGGCTTTTGCAAATTACAGTGGGAAAAATTCCAACTACAAGAACTGAAAGACTCACTCCAAAACATGCTGGCCAGCTGTGCTTTCTGATTTCTACCAAAGAGGGTGTTACTAAGGCCTGACTCTGTAAGGTGCCCAAACATTTGCATAGGCCACATTGATTACTATTTAATGTGTTTACTGCTTCAGTGGCTTGAGGCTGTGGATTTGATCCCCATTCTGGTCACTGTCTGTGAGGAGTTTGGTGCATTCCCCCTTCGTCTAGGCCGGTTTCCTCCTGCCTCCCACAAAATAATACACATAGTAGGTGAATTTTTTATGCTAAATTGCCCATAGGTGTGAGTGTGCAAGTGAATGCTTGTGTGTGATACCCTGTGATGTCCAAGGGGTATTCCTGACTTGCGACCCTGATCAGGATAAAGCTGGATGGATGGACGGACATTAGCATTGGCATATATTGAGAAACTAATAAATGTTACAGCTGTTGCTGGTTACAAAGGTGCTTTGTTGAGTGCATATTAAATATCACACAATATACATGTGTACTGGGTGCAACATGCATACACAGATCTGAGAACTGTGTTATCTCTAAGCTAACATTTTTAAATATATGATCTGAAATTAAATGAAAAACTGGTACAGAATTTTAAAAAAGCATGACGTACTCAGAATCCAATGATGCACATTGTTTTCTAGGATAAACCACCACAGAATGGACCCTTAACTAAATAGTGTGTTCATTTTTAATGGTTTGTACCCCATTCATATCAATAAACCTCATATTATGAAAGAAGTTTTCAGAGCGTGCCTAAAAGCCATAAAGGAACATTCATTGAAAGTCTCCTCAGTGAACCAGAAGGTTGTCTTAATTGGCGTCTCTCCATAAACCCCCTCTTTGGGTCCAACCTTTACTTTGTTAGAGTGTAAAACATCAACCCGGCCACTTTCTATGAAGCTACATTTGAGATACCACTTTGATTCAAAATGCTGAAGGTAGTTATTAGGAAGTCTTTACATTCATACGTCTTATCACATCTATGAAGTCACTACACATCGGCTGATTTGCTCTGCATTTTTTATCTCAATGGATCTCATTGGGTTTAATGGCAGGTCAGAGCAGAGGCTTTTTTTGCACTGTTCTCACTTAACACATAAGTTCTTGCTTATGTGCAAATGAACAAAATTGCGCTTGTGATATCTTGATGTAACCTAAGCCAAACGTAAATGCCTATCCAATACCATAGTGAGATGTTTTACATATGAAACTCATAAACTCTTGGAATCTTGACATATGCCTTTATTTCTTCCAAAGCGGGGGGGAAGGCTGGATGGGGGGGGCGTTTTGAAGAACTTGATTAATGCACTGATCAAAAAAAATCAAGCGGGAAAATACCAGGGAAAAACATCTGCGCATTAGATCTGTTTATTAATGAATGAGAGATATTCGCACTGTCATCCATCATGATGTGTTCAGGAAATACTTAGTGTTATAGCCTCTTTTTTCATGTTTGAACGCTGCGTTCAGACCTCTCCACCGAAGATTGCTCTCAATATTTTGATATTGTGTTTTCACAGGTGCACTAAGTATTCTCCAGCGTCCTCAGACAGGTTAGCCAAAACGGGTTTGACTGCGTGTGGTTGGACTTTACACATGTTTCCAGTAAAATATCATTATTATTGATGAGACAGGGACTCCTGGACGTCAGGCTGAAGGCATGAAATTCTTGGAATACTCGGTCCAAGTGAGCATACAGTGAGCTTTCATTCCTTTCCTTCTGACTTTAATTGTCCACGTCAACTTGCATGCTGTTACTTATGGCGTTGTCTTCCTCGTAAATACTGCCAGTGCTCTTGATATTTGTCAGACGGTACCGTTAACCTCTAAAGGTAACCGGTCACAGTACATGGTGCGCTGGTCAGTATGATTGGACTTTCTGATATTGGTCTAGACTGACTCTCTGACCTCGTGGGCTGCTTGACAAAGCGTCTTCCGTGCTGTATCACCTAGATTTAGCGTGAGGAGACACAGGTACTAAGCAGGAGTTAGAGGAGCAGCTGTGGAGGATTATCCCTTGTGTTCTGTCTCCCTCAGCGAATCATGCAAACACGCCTGCCTCTCAGAATGAGCTTCTTTCACTTTTTGTTTTCCTTTTCAGCTTTTCTTTTGGCCTGAATTGATGGCTTTGTGATTTGCAGCAGACCTCAACACTACCCAGCTATCAAATAAGTCATTGCATCAGATTAACCACCAATATAATAAGGATAAGGCAGCAGAATTGACCAGTCATGATTTGATTTACAATGGGCGGGACCAAGTTTGTGAGATAAACAATACTTTGGGCCAATCAGATACGTCGCTCACTTTGATTATGAGTGGTAGCCTAAGAGTGGGAAAGCTTTGTGCCAGGGTTCTTTACTGAAAGAGTCAATATAAAACTGCTACATACAATGTGAAATCTATAAGCTAATGATTGTTACCAGTTAGAGCTTGGCAATATTATGATATTTTATCGCATTGTGATAAATTTTGATATTGTGATACACAGTATGCTTTTCTAAACTTATCAAGGGTATTGGCAGTGCTTAATAAACACTGCATTTCATTACAAACAGTGTAATTAGACTGGTTTAATTAGATGAAGTGCAGCAGATGTGGAAAAATCACTGTGCTCAGTACAGGAGAATATCTGAAAAGTAATGTTTAAGAATCTGTTGCTAAAAAAAATAATAATCTGTGATTACAAGTATCATGATAAATATTGTGTATCATAAATGTCTTAAAATTTCATGATATAGTATTTTTTACCATATTGCCAGTTAAGTCATATTTAAAGCCTGAGGCTGGCTTTTGTAGATATGCACATCGGACCTGATTATAGCTTATATTATGGCCATCAGTTTACAATGGTGACAACTGCTTAAATCAGTACACTCCTACCTCAAACTGTGCCAATCTATTGACTAATCTTAACTAAAACAATGACTGCCATGATTTGTGATACTCTATGACTTATGTTTACCTAAAAAATGAGAAATGTATGTGACATTACTTTACTTAATGCAAGAATGGACATTTCTTGCCCCTGGGTTCCCCTTCAGGAAGTGCATGCTCACACTGTGAGCCACGATGATAAAGTCCATGCAGATAAACAGTCAGAAGCACAGCCATGCAGTTAGGTGACTTTTAACACATCTGATTAATATTTCATATTAGGTAGTGAATAAAAAAAACAGAGGAAAATGTATATATATATATATTTGTAATTTTAAAAAATATTTGCCTGTTCCGTCAACATCCGAGGAACGATGGTTCTCCACCCCCGACCCACCTCCAAACAGCAGGTGGCAGTAATCCGTGTGAGCTCTTTGCTGACCGCACACAGAAGAATGCAGGAGCAGCCCGAGCAGGACCGGTGTTTTCAGTCATCGCATCTTCGATGAGGAGCAGGCTGCTGCTCTCTCTCCTCAACACGCGGCTTAATAACGGTTTTGTCGCCCGAAAAGACGCGAAAGCCTTCATCGGTAAGGAGGACCGTCATGATTAATAACAGAAGGACTGCAGGCTATAGATGTACACGTGTCATCCTCTGAACTCTCTGAATGAAGAAGCTGATCACTGAGTGTGAACTTATTGGAGAGTTCTCCCAAAGATCATCCAGCAGCTGTTAGTTAGTGAAATCCTCTGCCCTCCTGCTGTTTAACGTCCAGGTTAAACATCTGCTGGACTGTCACCGGGCTGTCAAAGGCTTTGATGGTGCAAAATAGTTTGCACTCATACTTTGAGGTCAAAATAGTCTAGAAGTTGACAGTTAATAAATGCATCAGTTAATAAATGCATTAGTTAATAAATGCATCCCTTACTATATATATAACACTATGCATGGCAGAACTGTAGCTCTCTGAAAATGGGTGATTTACTTGCTGTCAGTGACACCCCAGTCTGACTGACTGTCCAAAGGTCTAAAAAGGTCAGTCATACAACCTTTCACCCAATTACACCCAAAATTACAGTACCAGTGAAGGATGGCCATAGTTTAAAAAGAAGGAGGTTTTATGACCTGTTACTTAATAATGTGTATTTTCTACCTAATCACAGTTGTTGTTGTTTATTATCCCATGAATCTGATCTGATTTAAATGAAGATAAAACATGGTGGTACTTCTTGTTACCATTTTCTAAGTGTCTTTTTTTTTTTTTGGTTTTATGTAAAAGTTGACATTGATAAAGTTGTGCGGGTCAAATTATATGTTTAAAAAAAAACAGAAAAGATTTCAAGCTTAGTTTCGTCATTGGGAATAGTATCAATAGGTAGTGCACACAAAAATACTTATCATATGATTGAGTGTGTTATTATTATCGTAGGTCTAGTAAGTTCCCAATAATGCATGTAAAATGCAGCTCTGTTTGAGAGGAATATGGAGAATGTATTTTATATATTTAAGGTAATCTAGTGTTGCAGCAATACTGCCACTTCCACAGTATGGCTGTTGGCAGTAGAGAACACCTATACCATGTAACGGGCTTGGACACAAGCAGCATGTCGGTGTGGTGGGATTATTTGATGCTTGAGACAACTAGTAGCAAAACTGTCTCCTTAGAATTCTGTAACACACGTGCCTGGAGCGGTGGGCAGCCATTGCTGCAGCGCCTGGGAAGCATAGAGGCTAAAGGACCTTGCTCAAGGGCCCAACAGTGGCAGCTTGCCGAGCCTAGGTATCAAACCCTCAACCCTGTCATCAATAGCCCGGAGCTCTAACCACTGAGCCGCCACTGCCCCCTAACAACTAACAACTATTTATTATATAGGCCGCAACTAACAACTATTTCCACAAACAATTAATTGGTTTTTTGATGTATTTGATGTATTGATTAACTGGGAACTCCAGCGCCCGGGGAGCTCAAGGACCCAACAGTGGCAACTTGCCGAGCCCGGGAATCGAACCCACAACCCTGTTATCGATATCCCGGCGCTCTAACCGCTGAGCCACCACTGCCCCTGTACCTACATCCGAATCACGTTTGAGATGCACTTCGAACAGCAACACAGTCATGGCACGTAACTAATTACAGTTATTAGCCAAATGAATTTGGCTTTTTTTATTACAGTTTCTTCTCAGAAATAAAATATTAAGAGAAATTAATTGTGAACAGCTTACATTTGTACAGATTGCTGTTTACTTCTGCTTCCAAAGGATTAGGGCTGGGCGATATGGTAAAAATACTATATCACGATATTTAAAGATTTTTTAGTGATACACAATATATATCATGATACATGTGATCACAGACTAAAAGCATCAGTAGGGACAGATTCTTATAAACTACTATTCAGATACTCTGCTGTACTGAATAGAGTAATTTTTATTTAACATCTGCTGCTCTTCATCTAACTGCCTGCCTTCAGTACTACCTGAGTAGGCAGCATTTATCAAGATTCAGACACAGCATGTATCTGTGCTATATGGACAGCAAACTTGTATTAAGATTATATTACTGCATATTACAATTTTAATATGCCTTGCAATGCAGTAAAATGCACTGGATTCAGCTGCTTCCACTGGTAAAACTCTTCACATTAGGTTTTGTGTTTAAAGCTTTACTGTAAGTGAAGTGGCAGCTCTGTCACAGGCTCAGGCTGCATCTGGATTTGACATGCCATTGCTGTTGTCTACATGTGGAAAAACTGACCAAAGTAAAACATGAGCGTACTTCAATCTCCATGTGTAAATGTGTGTTTCGTTCCAGCACCTGGCCGTGCTGATCCAGCTAAAGGGATGGGCAGCTCTAAGTCTGAAAGCTGTAGAGAGGATGCTGCTGTGGAGTATGTCTATTGTAAAGGTGCCATCACTGAGTTGCTTAAATATGGGCCCAGGGATTTACACGCTGCTGCTAAAACCCCTAACCCACCCAGAGTGCTCATACTCGTCATTCCAGGTAGGTAAGATCTTGTATAGATCTCATGTAGGGCTGCGTGAGATGTGACTTGCTCGATATCAATGTTGTGATATTGGTCTTTTCAGTATTGGTACTGTAGAAGGCTGCAATAAGCAAACAAGTCTGTAACCAGTCATTAAGGGCTCTATTCCAAATGCAGTTTAGTAGTTAAATGACAGCTTGTTGTTAAATGGGCTGAGTGCAGGCATTTATTTGCTCGTGTTTTTCACCCAGTTGGATATTTCCACTCACTTTGGACCAAAATGCAGCCTCCGAAGATCTTTTCAGTGCAGATCCAAGTGTATTTTCCTGATTTTAGTTCTGTGCTATTCTTGTAAGAAGATATCGTTAAATCAAAGTATTGCAATAGGATGATTTGCAGTACTGTATCAATTGGTAATATGGAGACCAGCTACTGGCAAGTGCAGTAGCCAGTACAAGCTACAATGCATATTCTCTAGATGCCAATATCTTTGAGATAAAGACTCCTTTAGCCAACATGCTTTAATTACATTTGAGTTTAATTTAAATGATAATGAGTTTAATAAGTTGTGGTATCTGAGTATCTGCACTTCGAAGTTATTCTGAGTTATAACTTCTCATTATTTAGAGTTATTCTACAGTTTGTCTTTCCTTTTCTTTATGGATTAAGTAACATTCAACAGATTAGGAAATAGAACAATGAACTACTCACGATTAATTGTGATTATTGTTATTAATATATTATATAATATTGTATTGTATTGTATTGTATTATGTTATTGTTATTATGATGCAGAAAACACATTTGGTACTGGTGGTACTGGGACATGCTGGTCCTGTTACCTCAACCCTGTTTTATTAACTAATAGTTTACTAACTATTAACTAAGATGAGATTTGTTGAAATCCATCAAAGTAATAGGGTTCATCTGAGATTCCTGCCATTTAACAAAATAGCCCACAAAATGAGAAGAGACTTGATTGCATCTTGCAGCAGCACACTTCACCCCAATTGTTAATAACATATTCATCCTAAAAACAATATCAAAAATATATGCACTGTCATTTTGCACTTTACTTTACTTTGTGCTATAGGTCATGAAAAATGTGTTCTGTGTGCTGTGGGTACACACATTTACATCATTAGGTAGTATCATATCATTATGGTTTGAATTAAAACTATATAGGAGATCACATGTGAACCCATCAAATGAAGCTCACCACTTTCATTTTGTCCAGAAATTTACATTTACAGTCTTAAAAAAATGTATCTTACATTAACATGGTGGCTAACTCATAATTGGTGTTTGAAAACTGCTTTTTTTCTAAAATTCCATCCTTGCAACAGTTGTTTGAAAATTCGCATTAGTGGGTGGAGCCTAGATGTGTTATTATCATCCTCTAGGGATCAGAAATTCCTATTAAATAGCTACTGCTCCAATCCAGGGTATTTTAGCAATGGCAGAATTCACACAAGTACCGAAATGAGAGAAAATATGAAACATAAACATGAAAGCATTCATCTGAATTGTGCTCCTGGTTAAGAGGAAACCATCGCAGATATTCTTGTCCCATTCCATTTTCTGGTAACCATCCAAATCTCTGAAAATGACTTTATGAACCTTGAGCATTTCTTTCTTTCCTTTTATTCAAACTTCAAAGCATATGACCTCACCTCCATCATTAAGATGAAGTACCAAATAAAACTGTCTCAGAGCCATGTTCAGTTTTCGTTGCCAAGATATAAACAAACACAACTCATGGAACAGGCCAGAGCCACGCAGGAGTCATGGGTAGGTCCACAGGTGGACGAATGAGTCACAACGACCTAAAGGAATGGACATTACGCTTCCCAGCACATGCAAAGCCATAAGACATGGATCTACCTTTTTACATTTGGCCCCAGTTCAAGAGGAAAGCCCCAGTGGAAAACGCTGGGACGTGCTACCACTTTCTCCACTTCCAGAAGCTTGAAAGGGAGTGACATTATGGAAAAGCTGTGTGGCTCAGGAGCAGATGTTAAAAGCTAAAAAATACTGTTGTGCTTTTTTGCTTAAGCTTCGAGTGGCCCAGCAGAATATGTGTTAGTATCATCGCTTAGCCACAGGATTAGAGGAATATTGATCTATTAATCTATCTTTAGAATGACGCATTTCACCATGACATGACATAAGATATTTCTCTGTATTGTACATAATAAACATTCTACGTAATATAGTCTTAATTTCGAAATCCTTAACACTTAGAAGTCTAGAGTTTTGCCACATTTATGAAATTTAATTACATAAATGATCAAATCATTTTCAAATATCTATTTTTCTACTTTTTTTTTTTTACTTTCTGTAGGGGAGAGACAAATTAAATGTTAAGAACTCACAGACTTTACAGTTTCTCCGCTTGTTATATAGATAATAGATATAGATAATACAATAATAATTGGTAAAATTGGATTTTTAATTGCCATTTGCAATTTGACCACATTTGAGATTTTAGATCCATTTTAGATCCAATGTGCCGTATTGACCTGGCTTATCTTTCAGTCACCCACTCTGCAACCGACCTGCCCACCTGTTTACTCAACTACCCATTAATGCACCCACCCATTCCTCTCTACTCAGTTACTCAACTCCCCTCTCGCCTGCCAACCCATTCACTCACCCCTACGGCTGCCTACTCGTTCACTCAACCCTGTTCACGCATTCACCCAAAATGCAAACGCAATTCACCCACCAACCCATTCACTCAACCCCTGCACTCAACACCATTCACTCCCCACTTATTTATGCATTCAACCAACTTTACACCCACCCACCCATTTAGTCAACTCCACCCACTCATCTAACCGCCTGCCCATTAATCTGCCTAACCACAAACACAGTCGTTCACCCACCTTTTCACTTAACCCCCAGCACTCAACCCCTGCCACTTATTTACCCACATTCCCGCCCTCCCTCCCATTCACAGTCTAAACCATTAGCTTTGGATATGGCTTGACTTTATTTACTCCTCAAAAAGAGGCAATACGTGCTTAGCAGTCATAAGAAAGGATTCTCTCAATTTAGCTAGATGTAGTCACATGGCACATGCTTAACGACTTGGAATTACAATGTATTTATAGTTCTGTAGACCAAAACAAGTTCCCTGGTTTTGCGTAACTTATTTGTCATGTCCAGGAAGGCATGTGTTCATGAGTCATGTATTTTTTTTTTTTTTTTTTTTTTTTTTTTAGACTGATCAGAAACAGGTTGCCGGTTGTCTGTGTGGTTGCTTTGTCATCAAATTAATGGAATTAATAGTGACAGGGCTTGCCTCATGCCTTTACTAAGGACTTGTTTACAGTTCTGTCAGAAGCGTTCTGTCCATCTGTTGCCAAAAATAGAGTTGCACAAAAGTCCATCTGTCTCAAGCAGTCCCGTCAGCTCCTTATAACCACCATCATGCACAGTGAAATACTGGGTAAGTTTTGCAGCAAACCTATTAAAGCAGTGAAGCACTGGCAGCTAGGGTGAACATCATCACAAATCTATTGGATAAACACCAAAAGAGCAGTGCAGCAAAACGGCTCAGGAATCTAACCGAAATGGAAGCCTTTTGCAAGGAAGGATAGGCACAAACCATGAAACAAGAGCTGAAATACTCTGGCTACAAAAAGCATTTGCCCAAACTTTAGCTTAGGTCCTTTTTTTTGTTATTTTGGAAAAGATGAAAGTAAAAAGTTGCCTTTTTATAGTATTTTCTAAAAATTACAAATAATGTTTATTAAACAATAACACAATGTTTATTTGTAACCCTGGAGACAGTTTACTAATTAAACTTCTGCCCTTCTTTGTTGTGCAAATGCAGTGACATAATTGTAGTAGTTTCTTTATGCTCCCTCATGCAGGGTTTTCAGGTGGTGAAAAAAGTTGTTCCCATCATTAGGGTTTCTGAGCCTTTAGCCTTAAAGAAAAACTTTAGCTAAAAAAAACAACAACAACCCAAAAACATTTATCACTCATCCCAGAGTAGTCAATCAGCGAAGACATGCTTGGTAGTTTAGAATTGGAATGAGAGATGCTAGGCTAATGTTGCTAACAAACAGTGGACTGTCACCAATCTCATCACTGTAAATACATGCCAAGTCCAAAAAGCCTCAAAAATCTCTCAGTAAGCTATAAAAACAAACAAGTACTACAAACTACATCAATTTGTCTGTATATTTTTGTGGGTTGAGGGATGATTTTGTGATTTAGTATAAGCGAATCTGAGGAGATTGGTAAATCCAGTGATGCCCTAGCATCTCCTGTTCTAACATAAAGAAGCACACTTCAGATACCAAAACAAAAAAGGATTTTGGCTGATGTATTGCATCTCAGGGAAAAAGAGAGAAAGTATGTTAACCTTTTAATAGTCACTCTAAGAAAGACATAACTTGGCAGCTCAGGGGAATGATCACACACGCCAAAGAGATATATTTCTAACATTCAACAAAATTCTATTTGTTAGGAAGTATAGAACCTGAAATTCAGCCTTTTTCCTTACGTCAACTTCCTGTGTAGCTCAAAGCAAATTTCTGAAGAGCTGCATCACGCCAAGATACCACAGCTTTCAAACAATGATCTCTATTTACAACGTCAAACAACCAAAGTTGGGTTTTGCTTACTTTTTATTAAAACAATTTGCCCACAAGAAAAGGTCTACCGTGCGGTTACAATGCCTGTTAAGGGTTCATTTGATTTTTCACAAATAATAAGTCATGTATGCATTTCTTTTTCATACTTATTCATTTTTTTGTAAGAGGCTATTTATTGTTTGTCATTTTTAGGCTTATCCATGATATCCATGGTGTGGGAGAACATCCTAGTGGTAATAACTTTTCTATAAGTATACCTCCCTCCTACCAGCAACAGGTGTCACTAAGAGAATGCCCGCTCAAGCACAAGTTGCCCGCTATGACCTTAACACAAATTGCGGTGAGTGGCAGCTTTTCTTCAGCTCTGAATGTCATTGAGCATTGTGCTCAATGGACTCTTTATGGTCTGCAAAGAGCCCATGAGTAAGGGCTGTTATTGTAGAGCCTGTGCCCTTTTCCCCAGAGATAACAGCAGTAATCACCATCGTCTCACCAGAGTCTCCTCCTTCCCCAACAGTGTCTCATATCCGCCAGGGCCGAAACACAGGTGCTGCCCTTTTAATCTGCTACAATAACTCTGCACAATGGAGAAGAGAGTGTGTCCAGTTACTGAGCCAAGCTCCGTGGCTTCAGCTGAATAAAAGGCTACAGCAGGCTGCTCATGCCTTTATTGGATTTTGGTTTACATTAACTGCATAGTGTAATCAGTCCTGTGATAATCAGATGTTACTTCTCGCTTGTGGCATGTCCTTTGTTAGCCAGAACCTGATTTCCCAGTAGTCCAACTATCTTAGACATCTTAGCAAGTATTTACTTGAGAATTGGTTCCGCTCCGTGTTTGTAATTGTTGAACTGCTAAGATTTTGGCTATATTTTAGATTTTGTTGTACATTTCTACCTTTAAAAACACAGCGGAAGGTCTAGGAGAGTGAGTCTTGAATACTAAAATCAAACACATAAATACAACACAAACCTGCTTATTTTAATGGACTGTCTTTAAGTAGAGCATAGTTCAGTGTAGTGTATGGAGTTGATGAGGTTAAAAACTTGTTTACGTTCCATGCAGGCTATCTCTTGCTATCTCTGCTCTTATCAGACTAAACACAGGTCATTTCAGCCTTATTAGATGGCAGTTATTTTTCCAATGAGCTCAAATTCCATTCAGCAGAAGAACCTGGGAGTAGAGATAGGCATTGAGCCCAGATGAACAGACATTTCTTTGGCCTATGTTAAATGCATACCACCTCTCTTGATTTGTTGGACCAGTCAACAGCTACAGCTTTCATATTGCATATTGGGATTTTAAAGTCTAGATAATGTATTTTTTTAATCTACTGACATTTTCACACATACTATTTCTAACCTTTTATTAAAATGAGAAAATATTGAATATTGTGTCCAATAAAAGCCATTTTATGCCAGTGATTTGAGCTATTGATGTTTCAACCCTGGCTAAGTCGCCCCTAAGTGATTGAAAATTTGGCTGTGCTGCGTCCGTAACTCAACTGATGATGAAACAGAGTGGATTTTTCCTTCTATAACTTAGTTTTGGGCATGCAGCGATCTTCAAAATATTAATGCTTCCGTAGCAGAAACTAAACCCTGCCTCCAGATATTTATCACCTGCATTTTTCAAATGCTGTGAGGACGGGAGACCCGCTGATATTGAGAATGGATGTACTCATTTAGCTTTTCCAATATCCCACCGAATGCAGTACAGCTACAGTCCCTATGGAGAAGGACCACTAATAGAATAGGACTCTCTGGAGCAGATAAACATATTAATCTATTGGCACCTTGTCTAATGCCAGGTGTGGGCTAGAGGAATATAAATCCCTCAGCATTGAGCTGTAAAGCAGTGGATCTGATGGAGTTTTGGCTCCATCCAATACTTTTGGGATGAATTGGGGAGTTTGGGATGAGGTGGGGTGGTGATCATCCAACATCCTGACCTCTTGTCACTAAAAGCAATCAAATCCTAGACAGTGCAATCACATAGAGACAGTAACTCCAACAAAAGCAGGATAGACTCGGTTTTAATACCCTAATATCCTAATTTAGGAAGAAACAATGAATGAGCAGGTGTCCCAATACTTTTGTCCATATAGTGAATTAGCTAGGCTAACAAAAAAGGTAATGCTACCCAATATTTTACTAGGTTTGTTAGGTCTTTGTGGCAATAAATAATATGACATAGCATCACAGTAATGTAGCTAACAATAGCAAGGTTTTGGGTTCTGGAAATCCATCAAATTTTGCCTGCAGTTGCTGCTGCAAAGCTAACCAGTCAGGGTTATCACCGGCATTATCACATGGGACAAAACTATACTGACCTACTGGTTCTGGGAAACAGTACCAGCTATCAAGCAGAAACCAAGCAACCTAATTATTATATTTCATGCCTTTGTGCAAGGTCTCACCACCATTAAAACGTCTTACTTATGTTATCCCAGCTCTTTGCCTGACCTAACAATTCCTCTAATGTCTTTCCTCAGATCATTTCCTCTCTTACATGATGTTTCTCTGACACATCTTCTTGACGATGCTTGAAGGTCAGAACGTAGCATGTGCCAGGTATACAGTCTCCTCGTTCCCCCCCTCCTTGTGTCCTGTGCACAAGCGCCCCCTGTTGTTGAATGGCTGGGACAGTGTTGTGTCGTTCAGCCCGAACCACTTTGTTTGTCCTATTTGCAGAGTCGGAGCTATATATGAACACCAGATTTTTTTTTCAGCTTGTACACAGAACCGACAACTAGCAGATGGTGAGAATTCACTGAACTAGACAAAAAGTGCATTGAGCTAACTCAATCACTTACTGCACCTTTAAATACCTCTCAGCACTTTCAGTGTATTTGTGTGTGGCAAATTACTAAGCACCATTCTTCTGATGCTACAGAGTGGATCCAACATTGTATTTCACTGCAGAATTTAGTAGTTTACAACAGTTTGTTTGGATGGTGGCTTTAGCCCCGTTATAATTTGTTGGGGTGAGAGAAGAGTAACTTATTATAGCTCATATTAAAGCCATAAAGATGTTCAGTGGGTAGGGGATGGCTTTCACAGATGGTTTGAATTTATAGGAACCTGCTGTGCAGAGCACTGCCCTGGTCCAAGCAGCTGTATCCAATAGCCTTCAGTATCACATTGTTTGATAATTCGTAATAATCTTACAAAGATTCCTTCTAGTCTTTCCTCTGCCCCTTATATGCTACATATGTGTTGCTATGCTTCACCCCTTCTTTTTTCCAGTTGTTGAAGATTGAAGCATGATGGCTTTATGTAATTAATCCATTACTTTTAGGTTTGTCCAAGAATATGGAAAAATTTCATGTCACTATTTACATTTGCTGTAAACAGGTCCCCCATATCTGTTCCTTTTTTGTCTTTGCTGTTTGTTATTTTTATTTTTTGACTTTGGAAAAGGATTTCCTTGAGCCATATTTAATAAACATCAATCAGGAATGCCTTCTAGTAAGGTGGGCAGGTTCCAGCGCAAATGTATATGGTATTACAAATGTTAAACTGCTCTGAATCAGGAGGGAGGTGGTGGTTGGCCCTTTGCAGCAAAAGAGTCACCTTGGCTGACTGAAAGCCATTCTAAATGTTCAGGTCTCAGGTGAAGCGACTGCTGTTAAAACAAATTTTCCCAGTGGTTTTGGATCCATAGCCCATTTGCTAAGCTTGTCCTTGTTTAACTAGCTCAGCTACAGCTCCACAGAGTATCAGACAGCCCAGTGCAGCTGCTGCTAACTGCTGAAAAACCCATAGCTGTCTATCTAGGCTTGGATAAGTTAGATAGCTAGCGGGCTACCACAGCACAGACCATGTTCCAGCTAACCGAGGCCCAAATCACACACGTTTAGAGGATGAAGCCTCATATCTGAGAGCACAAAGTCAAGGGACTGGTCATAAGAGTGTTTTTTGCTGTTTCCGGACACATTCATCAGATTCACCCTGGTTCGTCCAGGTTTCCCACTTTGCTAAACTCACAATTACGGTGAGCTTGTTTTTCCCCTCCAGTTTTTTTAGACATCACCAATCAGTGAACCCCCATCATGTGACTCTCTTAAATGCCCATAGAGCAATGAGTTTATTTGGCTATGTACTAGAAATGTGACACATCAGACGTGTCATAAATGTTCAATACATCGGTATACGCTGTTACCGTTATGCCACCCAACCCTGCCTTGTAGAGCTGCATGGTACAGAACGAAGCTATATTCCGATTATATTGGTACATACTTCTACTGGAATATGCCCTGCAGTATATTAAAACACACTGGAGAACTCCTGCTGTTGTAACAGGATGATGTAACCTGGGTAATATGAATACTTTGAGTCATTAAAACACCCACAGAACACTCGCTTGGAATGTCTGGGATCTTCCTGGACGCTCTCAGCACATTTGTTAGCCATCTCAAATGCACAGGTTTGCCTTATATCAGTGTCCGGGGGACTAGTACTGTCATAACGATTAATAACTGCTATATCATGAAGCCCCACGCACGCTCCAAGTGTACATGTTGTACTGCTTGATTTGCTTTCTGTGCACTTGTCGGTGCGGAAAGAGTTAAGACAGGCATGCCAGTAGAGGTTATGTCCTAGTGTTTTCATGCATTGCTGAGATTTCGGGCGGAATGTTACCTGGAGGTTATATTTGATTGCCAGTCCATCCTCAGATCCCAGTAACCTTTTTACCTCTTACCTCCTTCTACCTTAAGGAGAACTGATAGAAGGGCTGAGTGATGGAGAATAGCTGGGGAAAACATGAGACTTTAAAAACCTATCCTAATGATTCAGAGTTAGGAGTTAGGTCAGGACAACCTTTCACTGCAGTCTTCCAGTACTGCTTATTCAGTTTCGGGAAGCCCGAAGAGCACTTGCATTGATATATTTATGGAATATGACTCTCTTTAGTTGACTCTCTTTACTGATTTGAGTCGCCCTCATCCTTTTAGGTCCACATTGTAAAGACACGTCAGGCCTCTTTAAAAGTAATCTTCTGTAGAACTGCCCTTCGCTGGAGCCACACAGCCTCATGAATCTAAGAAAGGAGCTTTTGGAGAAGCAGTCCATGAGAAGATCTAGCCACAGTGACCCTTGCCTGCGTGTTTGCCAGAGTCAATAAAACATTTTCACTTGTTCTCCTCCTTCCTGAAGATGGATAGACTCCTTGGCATGTTAAGAGACAATCCGTTAAAGAGGACTCCACACACTGTCCGCGGTAAAGGATTCCAGCACCTGCTGGGCCCTGGACGTCTCAAAGGTGGATTTCTTTTGAGAGCCGGTTGCGGGCCTGCGATTCCGCTTTACCTTCTGCGCCGTCAGTGGCTGTAGGTATCAATCAAAAAAGGACAGTTTATGTTCTCTCTGTGAATTTAGGATAATATTATTTGGTTAAGTGGTTGTTCTCCACTGTATGCATTGCAGAAGATTCTTTACACTTATGCCAGACTTGACAATGTATTTTATCCCGTAAAGACCTCATGGGTCGCACATCACTGTTCAGTTAACCTATATCAGTTGATTTAGTGCTCACCTTGTATGTGTGTGTGTGTTGGAAAGAAAGGGGCAACAGACAAAGCGGGCTATGCACCTGCAGGGCTACGTCAGTGGCGAGGTAGTCCAGGCTGCCTCGGGGTCAGACGCGGCAGGCAGAGGTATCTGTTTAATGTTCCAGCGAAACAGCTCTGAATTTATGAACCCAGAGAAAAGAGGGAAATGATAACGTGGGGGAGAGGAGAGGATGGCTCATGCTTCTTTTTTCTTTTAAGAATATAGAAACAGCTCCTTTATATTCTTTCACCTCGCGCAGAAAGAAAGAGGAAAGATTTGCTGTTTCTGTCACTGATTTGATGGGGAATATTCACTCAGATGCTCTGGTAAATACTGAGAAACTGTGTGCAGAGGGCAGTTCCTCTGCTATTTTAGTGCACAGACTGCCTGCACAGTGTGATCAACAGTGGAGAAACTGCAGTAGACCTACAATGATAGGTTGGCAAAGTCCATTATTTGTTGGTGCCATTGGTTAGGGTAAAGTTGGCACGTTGTTTGATGCACTGAGAAGTGGTTAGAGTAGCCTAAACCATTACACATGTGGTGATACTTCACTGAAATGACATTTAAGTTGAAGTAAATTTAAGGGTAAATCTGGTCCAGGTATCAGGTCCGCAAGGCAGTACTCAGTTCCCTACAGCAGTGGCCTCTAGCCCTGGTCCTGGTGGCCCACTGTCCTGTGCATTGTTATGTTTTAACTCAGTAAGCACTTGTGAGTAGCTGATCAGTTGCGTCAGGTGTGCTAGGACTATGAAATGCACTAAAATGTTCAGGACAGTGGGTTGCCAGGATCAGGGCTGGGGACCACTTTCCTCTAGGATTACAGTAGTACACAAAGTCAGTATCGGCATAGA
Organism: Salminus brasiliensis; assembly: GCF_030463535.1. Lineage (NCBI taxonomy): Eukaryota > Metazoa > Chordata > Actinopteri > Characiformes > Bryconidae > Salminus > Salminus brasiliensis. Next base: position 21,256,719 of record NC_132887.1, read on the forward strand.
CATAGAGATTTGTTACACGTCATAGTGAGCTAGTAAGAATCAAAAGAAATCCAACACAAAACATACAGGCCATTTTGAAAGAATTGGAACGGCCAGGCAAGACCTCCCAATTGTCAGTTGAGCGAAAGTATTGGAATAGTCAGTCTTAAAGAAAATCTAAACACAGCAGGTGAAATTCATGCTCAGTCGCGTTAACAGTAAGACTTCTGAATTGTTGCATCGTCAGTAAATGCACTGAGCCAATTCTTGGAGCAGTCAAGCAAGCCAATGCCATGACACTACCATCGCCATGTTTGACTGATGAGCATGTATGCTTTGAATCATCGGCAGATTCTTTTTTTCCCCTTCAAACGTGGTCTCATCAGTCCAAAAACTTTGTTCCAGAACTTTTGTCATTCATCTTTACAAAGTCCAGTCTGGCTTTCCAACTTTTAACCCCAAAGAGTGATTGCCATCTTGTGGTATGACCTCTTTATCTTCCTTTTCCTTCAATGGTGGTTTGTGATCCCTTTAATCCTGCCCTGGGATGTTGTCGGTGATGCCAGTGACTGTTGTTTTAGGTTTTTTTCTTTATAGCTCTCGCCCATTTGCCATGACCTGATGATTGATATCAGGTTGTTAGAAAATCAGTGATTTCTTGGCTTTTCAGCACATTCCAGTTTATGCTGGCTATGCCTAATACTCATGCAGTGACACTGTTTAATTTATCCTTCTTTTCCAAACTTCAAAATGTCTTGCCTTTTTTCCAGAGACCAACTCTGCCAACTCTCTGGTCACCATGTTAGTTTATCCTTTTTAACAACAAATCTGAAATCTCCAGATCTGAACCATGAGTAGATGATTAGGCTGTTTAAATAGTTGATCAAAACAAGACACGCACAGGCAATAAGAAACACCTGTCAATCACATGTTCCAATATATTGCTCAAAAATGGATGTGTTCAAAGAAGCGGTGCAAAGTTTTCAGTGTTTGTACATTTAGATTACTGGAAAAAAAGCAAAGAAAAACTAGATGTTATCTGTGTATACCCAAAATGTAATATTTGACTTTTTAAGCACAATATTAGTTGTATCTAGTATTGTGCGTATACTATTAGAAGCATTGGGGACAAGCAGTGGCTTCTATTTTGTGGTACCATAAATTAAGAAATCACTTGTTGGAAACCACAGGAGGCATAATGGTTATATAATGTTTATTAATTAATAATACAATTGTATAATACAAATAATCGTTGGTCCCAACCCAAATTATTCATAATAAGTGATTGTTCTATTCCTCACCATTCGCCTGTAACCCACCACTTTAACCGATGAGATAAGTAGGTACATGTACGTGTCCTTTGTTTCCGTCTGGGCCTTGAAAAAGAGAGAACCCATCGACTTCATTGTGGTGGCTTGTCATTTCTAAGAGCATGGGCCTGGAGCAGCTCTGGCTTTGAGCATGTGGGGGCCCATCTGGGAGAGATTTGGAAGCCTTCAGCGTGAATGAAAACATACAAATGGATTTAATCAGGTTGAAGAAGGTTCAGGAGGGCTGATGTTGGCCCCTGCTGCCTGCCCGTTTCCCCATAGCCTTATCAGTACACACAATCTAACGCTGGTGAACTTGAGCTCCAGGGACCGGGAGAGAGAATAGGAGGAACACTTAAGGACTGAACAGAGGATGTGCTTCAGTGCTGGAGGACTAGCTTATTGACTGCTTGTGATAAGAGTGCAAATACATACATTTAAAAATGTATATCGATCAGCCATAATATTAAAACCATTGACGGGTGAAGTGAATTACATTGATTATCTCGTTAGTTATCGTTATCTGTCAGTTCTTTAAGCTGATGTGTTACAGGCAGGAAAAACGGACAAGCACAAGGGTCTGAGTTGCCTTAACAAAGGCCAAATCGTGATGGCTAGACGACTGGTTTCAGTACATCTCCAAAACATCATGGAGGTCCTACCAAAGGTGCTCCAAGGAAGGACTGAAGGTGATCTGGTAACAGGGTCAAGGCTCATTGGTGTGATCCATGAAGGCCCCACAGCTAACATCTTGGTGCCAGATACCACAAAACACCTTATGAGGTCCTGTGAAGTCCAAGCCTCGACAGATCAGTCAATCAGTCAATCTTTGGCAGGTGGTTTAGATGTTATGGCTGTTTGGTGTACAGTATATGTAAACATAGTTCATAATGTCACATGCAGGCGTAGATCTTTCTCATCCTGGGATTAGATGGCATCAAGTTGGTTAAGTGAGAGGTAGTTCAGAGTTCCTGAATTGTAGTACTGTCCCTTTAGCTTGATTCTACAGCCTGCCTAATAGGTAATGCAGATTTTTTTGATCACTGTCAGCACGTTGTGCAACAGCTCTTTTGTTATTGTCGTCAGCAGTTCGTATTCGGAGTATCTGGACTGACATATTTCAGTTTCAAACAGCCACATGTGCCTTCAGTGCTGCAGCCTGACTACCACTGGCTCTGTACAGTGAACGAAGAGCCATAGTCTTGTCAAGAACGTCAGCAGTAACGCTAATGTGTTTACAAATGAAAGAGACAGGCAGAGTTCCTCTGGGAATGTAAACAGAGCAAGGCGGTGGCGAACAGTTTGCATTTTCAATTGATTGATTCGGCATGGGTTATTAATAAGCAAGTAGCTTCTCAGCGACTTCTTTTTCCCTCCACAGATTGTCTCATCAGCTGTAATATGATGTAGATTAAGAAACTCTCTCACTAACACAAACATCCTCGCAGGCCTGCACATAAAGGCATTGCGCTACGTGCTTTAAGCAGCTGCGTTCCGCTTCCTGATTAATGACTCAGGATATTTGAATGAAAAATACCAAAACAATACAAGTACAATACAATACGAGTCTCAAAGCCACAAGGATTCAGCTCCTAACAGTTTAGGGTTCAGACCGACGACTGCTGCCCACATGCCACAACTGTAATCTCTGAGCCTTGGTATTTTCTGCTGCCCTCACGGCCTCTTGTTTAGAGGTTTAGTATTTTGTCGTTGATGTCGTTAATCTGCTTGTAAAGTGTTTCACTTTGCTTTATGGTGTCCTCCAGCATCAAAAACAGCTGGAGAACACCCACCAGTGGAGCAGCACAACAAGCTGCTGCACTGCTTTGGCATGTTACTTCAAAGGAAAAGAATTCCGTGCTGACTGTCTGTAGCGGCGATCAACCGACACTGATAACGCAGATAACTTGAATCTGTTTTGAATTAAAACCAGCGTGTTTTACTAGCCCATTTCTTCTACATCTGTGCTTCCTTTGCAATCGCAGATTAGCTTCATTGTTTTGGTCTGTTGTACAGCGTCGTTTGTGGATTCTTTTAGAACTATGGTGCAGAACAGTGATTTGAATTGTATGGTTTTATGTTACGGTGCTATACTGTATATTATACAGATGGGCACCACAATCCTGTTACTGTGCTATGAGAGTTTAACAAAAAAGGGTCAAAAGGGCATAAAGTTAACTTCCATGTCTAACAGCCGAGAAAACCCCCTCAGTTTCAAATTTAATGACTTTTCCTAAAGTGGTCCTAACATTAGGGGAAAGTAAAACATTGTCTTTGTTCATACATCCATAACAGCTGTACAACACCAGGGTAAATAGCCTTAGAACAATGGGAGAATACAAAAGGTTGAGACTACACACCTGGTTAAAGGTGACACATTTCCTTAGACATTTTTTTTCTTCTTTTACAGTTTCTGAATAACAACAATGGAAAAGAAAGCAAAAGTTTGGGCATCCTGCATGGTCAGCGCTTGGTGCCTTGGTGCCTAAACGCAGTAGAACAGTATGCAACCACTCCAGAGTCTACAGACTTCTAAACCTAACCTGAACTCCATCAATCCTGTTCACTGCCATAGCCCTATCTACTGAAAATGCTTTGCTCTCCTCATATAGCCGTCTCCTGCTTAGTGGGCATCAATTATTTACACTTTCTGAGTGGTAGCCAGCTGCTGAAAGGAGCCTATGGCTGCTTATTTATAAAGCTTTGAGATTTCCATCATCTGGCTTGGTAAACGTTATCTGAAAAAGCTGACCTCCTGAGGTGCCCGAATGTTTGCATGGGACACCTTTCCTTTTTTCACTCAAAAATTGTACAGACCAAAAATAATACGCAAATTTTGCTTAAAATGTTGAAAAATTTAATCTTTGCCATCATCGTGGAGATCAAGTCATTTTCTGCATACTTAACTGTTTACAGTTCTTAGAAACCAGGGGTGCCAACATTTTTGCTTTCTTGCAGTATCAGAACTGCCGTTTTGGATGGGCACAACAAACTCAAGTGGTTCTTTAAGCGATGCCTTAAAAGAACCGCTTCTGGTTCCATAAAGAACCTTATTTATAATAGAGATGTGTGAATGTGAAGAACATTTAAATTGGTAAAGAACCTTAACATCAAGTGGAGGAGTCTCAGATATGTAAAATGTTCACCCACGCTTACTGTAGGCTTCCGTGTAGGAGAGGTCGGTTTGCACCTGGGGCGGTTTTGTTCTTCGCCAAGTCTGACCATATACTGAGCTGGCCTACTGACTCACCAAGCTGAGAATTATTAAGGCTTTAAGTGGACAGAACACGGAAGTTACTCACTGCCTCCAGCATGCCACAGCGCTAAAATGGCTAAGCTACTGGGTGACGTTATTTCTTATGTGAAGCTGTTCTCCAATTGGCTACTAGAGACTTTTTTCCCTCTGAAATATTCCCTCTGAGATTCTTTCTTTTCGCTGCTATGCTGTCATACATGGGCTCACAGTCACTCACTCACTCACTCACTCACTCACTCACTCTCAGGATTTATTGCACTTTGAGACTGTGCCCTGTTGATACTCTCAGAGAGAGCCAGAGCGAGTTGGCTTTGACCACACCGACAGTATGCTCATTGTTCTGTTGTTCAGGGGCAGCTGGCTATCAGTGATGCTGTCTTCCTATCTGCTCTCGCTCATGCTTAGCCTCATCTGTTAAGGCCAGCAGCACCACGTCATGAGACCTGGAACAGAACTCTTCCTTTGTTGTAAAGTGTGCTTTAGCTTCTGGTGCCGCTGGTCAATTAATTCATTGAACCCTGGGTTTATTATTCAGTTGTCAATCCTAATGCAGAAACTACTGAGAATGATTTGGCAACCATTTCCTTTAGCATATCTTGTGGAGTCCCACAGGGTTCTGTTCTAGGGCCTATGAAACTGATGTCAATTATGATAGTACTGTAGTTATGAGTGAAGAGCTGAAGTGTGGGCTTACATACAGGTTCTGAAGGGGTTAACATTCTCAACACCTGCCTAAAGACTTGGATCTGGAGCTTTTAAGAGAACACCAGCAGTGGCTCATGCAATGTCGGCCTAAATCATCACACACTTGTCTTAAATTGTGACGAGTTGTCAAGTAATCTCAAATAACATGTATGTCGCATTGCCAAAAATAGTAGTAGTGTGTCCAGATTGAGCCTCGATTTAAAAATCACAGCAATGGAAAGGCTTCTGTGCAATGCAATGCTTTAGCTGGTCATGGCCTGGTGTATTGTATTCTCAGACCACAGTGTAAGAATAATAATGTCAAACTTTTTACTATTATCATTGGGTTTGGGCTCAGCAGGAGAATCCTCTTCTAAAGTCCACAATTTAAAGGCTATATACTGTGTTCTGGAGAGCGACAGTTGATCTATAATCCACCCCTCCTTTCAGTACTCCTTCAGAAGCTCTACCTTTCAAATTCATGCATACATTGCCAAGGTATTGACGCTGGGTTTGAGGACCAAAAGACAGTAAAAAACAAAAAAACAAAAATGTCCAAACACAGCAACCAAGTCCAACATTACCACCTGTGGTGTTCACATTCTAGTACCGGCCGTGTCCAACATTGCTACCTGTGGCTACCCACAACGTTCACATGCCAGACGCCACCTTTGTACAACATTGAGACTGGTCGCCAGCCTCATATGACATCACTACCCGTGGTGCTCACATGTGGGTCACCAGCTTCATACAACAGCGCTACTGTGCCATTACCACGCCAGCTGATGTTACCTTGCTAATGTTACCTAGCGTAGTATTTTGAGTTATGTGTGAATCTACATCATCCTGCTGTGCTAGCAAACGTACTGTGCTGCTTTGCTATCAACAGCCAGAGCCTGAGAGAGCACAATTGGCCATGCTCTCTCTGGGTAAGTACATGGCACACTTTCTCAGAACTTTATGGCTGTCTGGTGATGCTGCACTGGTGGCAGTTTGAAAAGAGGTGGTAGCTGATTTCACATGTATCTGAGGATGCATGTGCCTGTTCTTAACTTCCTACTGTCCGAAGGATTACAAGTTACCAGGGTAGTCCTATTGAGTGGGTGGGTTCATTGGGGATGAAATTGGGTTGTGAAAAAAAAATCAGTGCTGTGTTTTTGAGAATCATTGGAGATACTTGAGATACTTTGCCATATCTATATTTTCTTACACCCCTATACTGAAATGTTCACACCTTAAATTTCTACCATATGTCCTGCCCTGTATAGCTCGTACCTGGAATATTTGTCCCTGGTATATCAATTGGAACCAGCAGGTGGGTGAAGGTTAATGAAAACCTGCTTTGCTAACTGAACTTGCTATGTGTGGTAGATTCCTGGAGGGCATGGGGTTAAGAACTGCACTTCCTCATCATAGAGTCAGGACACTGTGTTCAAGGTGTTTCTTTTTTTCTGTCCTTTCTACAGGCAACCCAGGCGTAGTGGGATTTTATAAGACCTTCATGTGGACACTGTATCAGGCATTTAACCAGCGATACCCTGTGTGGAGCGTGAGTCATGCTGGACATTGTGTACCACCAGACACAATGGACATGGTTGAAGGTAGGAGATCTGTAGCCTATGCATCAAATGTAAAGAAGCAATAGTGTGAAATAGGGATTGTTCTATTGCTTGTACTGGGGAAAAAAAGGTACCTCATTTTTTTCCTTTCACATGTTTAGCAAAAATCATTACAAATGGTAACATTCTTGATCCTATTTGCTACGTATTTTAGGTATGGTAACAAGGACCACTGTTGCCAAGAAGTCAGTAGGTGGCAGCAGACAATTAAAGTGGTAATAAGACTGCAGCTGCCCAGGGAGATGATTCTTGCATCAAGCAGATAATAAGCCACTAATGCAAATGAAAATGCCAAGCATCTGCTACATTTGCTGTAGTCTATATCCTGGTGGTTGATTTCTACATTCAGGACTTTTTCTTCTTTATATGTTGGTGATAATCTTAACTGAGGATATACTGCAAAAACAGTCAGGCCAACTTAAAATGATACAATTTAAAGTTAACTTGACTTAGTTTAGTCAAAAAAATCTAATTTTTTAGATCCCAGTTTGGTCAAAAATACACATTAAGTTGAGCCTCGAAAAACAATGTTTTGCAGCTGTATTTGTGTAATATTTTGTACTTTTCTGTTTATTTTCATATGCAGATTAGGACTCCTTCTGTCACCTAGGGAAGGCCTTCCTGCAAGCAGGCAATTAGACGGTTGCGCCACCCTATACATGTTAAGTGCTGTGTATGTTTGTAAATTTACTGACATTTACTGACATTAACAGAACAGTGTCTTTAATTAGTGCCATTTCACAGCTTTAGTGTGGCACACTGATCTAACTGCCTGTTCATCAAGTGTAAGGAGATCATAAGTTCAAATCCCATCAAGGGCTCAGTATTCCATTGTCAAAAGCACTCTGTCTGGGGACATTCTGTGTCTAACCTACAAATGGAAGTAAACAAATTGAGGGGGAGGGACACAGGCTTATTTAATATTTGTAAATGTAAGCAATTTAAGCTGCAGCACATTTACTATATTTTTGTTGGGCTCAACATAAAGTGTATTGTTGATTAAACTGAGATCAGTTAGGAGAACATTTGAGTTGAGTTTTTTTAACTTAAGGACAGGGCTCTTCAGTTTTAGTCCCGGAGGGCCAGTGTCTAGCATCTCTGCCTCAGCCTGCAGCCTGGCAGGTGTGTTTAAGCAGGTAAGTTTACAATATTTACTGGACACCAGTCAGGACCAAAATAACAAAAAAAAAAACCCTGCTGTAGTATCAGTTGTATCACGTGGAGCTACCACCCCTAAAACGAAGTAAGACACTCCTCAGCAAGGTCAAATGTGGAATGTGGATGTTGTTGGCCAACCAAGTCATGCAGCGTCTCCCCACTTATCCTTGTGCCAGTATATGAAAGTGCAGTATGTTCATCCATAAAGCAGTGTGGACATTTTTATTGAGCTTGCTACGTGGGAAAGACATTAGCCAAGCCCACCTGTAATACGCCAAACCACATACAGATGGCTAGGATCTCCAAAAACAGCATTTCTGCTGGCTAGTTTGATTGATTGGACAGTGAAGGTGGACGCTGGCCATATCAGGTCCAAAGGCAGGACAAAAAAAATCTGTAAAGACCATTCATTTGGCATTAAAATCTATTTGGACATATTGACATATTTACGACACCTGTTCTAGGAAATAATTCTCTCATGATAAACCCATATAATTTCCAGTGTAATTAAGTCACATTACATTGTTTACTTTAAAAGTATAAGTGCTACCACTGACAACAAGCAAAGAGAACAGAAACACTGATAAACAGAAGCTAGTGGACAGGTATTGAATCAGTACTGTCTGTTGTAATTGACTGTATGGTGATGTTAGCGACAAAGTTAAAAGACTTTTAGTCTTTATTCGTATTTATTTAATATCTAGACAATAGAGAGGAAATGAGAATTAGGAAGCTAATAAGATGTTCATACTCTTAAAAATAAAGGTGCTTCAGATGGTGCCACAGAAGTATCACTTTTGGTTCCAGAAAGAAACATGTTTGTAAAAGAGATGTGTGAGTGTAATGTTAAAAAAGTAAAAAAGGCATCTTCTCTTAATGTATATGTTCTTTACCAAATTTAAAGGTTCTTCACACTCGCGCATCTCTACCACCAAAACCAGTGGTCGAACCAAAAGTGGTTCTTCAATGGCCTCGCTCAGAGAACATTTTAAAGAGTGCAGCTCTTAAGTTTTAGCAAGTGTATTCAAGGTGACATGATATATTGCCTCAACTCTTCCTTGAGCTGTACTCGAGTCTCAGTGGACTACATAAGCATAGCTACAAGCTGAAGTACCGAACAGTTCCTCTTCTTATCGTGAACACATGCTGAATGTCCGCTGAACCGCAGCCGTAATTTATTCGTGAATGCACAGGCAAGATCTGGCCATGGTCAGAACAGCAGACGATGACATCCATTGCTGTACATATCATGTCGCCCAATCACTAGCGAGATGATTAAAAGTCAGAACTTTCAGATGATCTCAAACGTGCCAAGAGATGACAACAAGCAGCAGGCTTTCGCCAGACCAGCGTAGATGAAAGAGGGGATATAATTAAAAGTTATATTTCTTCTCCCAGAGCTCTCTGTTTGAGTGACATTCCTGATTATCATCAGTGGTAAGCTTAAGCAGGGCGGTATCAAGTATGCGGGTGTTTTTTTCCTTTGGCCCATTGTCTTGTTCATCTCCATGACCCATCCCTCATCATGCTCTGCCATTTGGTCTGCAGATGCCCCTATCCAGGAAAGTAGCCGCTAGCAGTTTGTATTTTGTAGAAGATCAGACTGCGGCCACCTTTAATGGACACTTTTTGGAGGAGGGGACTTACTAGAGAAACTGTTTGGTCAATTTGCCAGCTTTAACTGATTACAGTAAGCAAGGATTTCCAAGATATTTTGCCTCATCAGACCCCCCACCCCCCACCCCCCAATCTATATACTGGCACGTGATGAAATCATGGTGCACTGAGCACAAAAACAATGATTCCATTACTGGGAGAATGTAAGATGTTGGATTAAAATAATTGTATACAGTACAGTGCTTTTACACAGTGCTTTTCCTGGCTTATAAATGACACAAAAACAAAATGTAAGGTTCTCTTTGTTTCTGACAAAGCGATATGCTTTGCATATATGCATAGTATATATGATTGACTTTAATTTAACATTGGAAGGAACAATCATTTTAAAGCATTTCTTCACTTCCTTTATTGTGTCTGAGAATGATAATAAATGACTTCTCTGTTCTACCTTAATTCTTTTAGTACTACAGTAATTATCTCAGTGTTATATTCATTCACAGTACTACATTAACTCTCTCTGTACTAAATTCCCTCTCTGGGTACTACATTAATTCTCTGGGCACCACATACATTTTTGAGTACTACATTAATTCACTCAGTACTACAGTAATTCCTTCAGTACTACATCAATTCACTCAGTACTACAGTAATTCCCTTAGCACTACATTAATTCACTCAGCACTACATTCATTTCCTTAGTATTACATCAGTTTACTCAATACTACATGCATTCCCCTAGTACTGCATTGATTCCCCCTGTATTATATTAACTCTCTGTACTAAATCCCCTCTGTTTATTTACTTAATTTATTACCTAATTACCTATTACTTAAACTTATCACTTAGTGATAAGTTTGCAGTGGATATGCAATGTGAACGGACAGACCCGACAAAAAAAGGAACTGCTTGGGACTTGACTCTGAAAGCAGCCCATTGATTTACTATCGTTCAAAGAGCACTTGGTCAGCCGGGGGTCAGCAGCAGGCAGGACTACTCGGAACTCTCCAAAACCTCCAATTCGTCTGGGGAAATGGCCAACCCCAGCATAGACATGGAGAGACTTAGAGTGCATTGATATGATCTCCAACCTTCAAACCACTTCACTCAGTCAGGCATTATAGGACTGGTTGTATTTAACAGCAAATATTAAGCGATATCACATCCTTCTGTTTCGGAAACATAAACGAAAGCAGGGGGAAAAGCTAGTGGGGTAAACATGCCAAATGTCTCTGAGGAGAAAACGGTTCCTGTGGTTGGCCATTTGTGATTGATGATTTTGATTACAGTAAAAATATCTGTTAATACAAACACAGGGAACATTCTGGCTCTTGCCAATGTCAATAACCCTGCCCTGGGTCAAGCCTTGCCGCCCAGACCTATGGTCCTCATTCATTTTGTGAGAATAAGTCTAGAAGGCTGCTGCTCAAAACCCACTTTGCCTGCTTTGATATGACTAAATTGCCCACTATTAGTGTCCAGACTGCTAAAGCATGTGGGCGAAAAAATGGAATTTCCTTCATTCTTGCAACACTTTTGCAGGTTTACTGCCAGGAACTTGAATGGTACTGAGTGGCGTGATTGAACTGTAATAACGGTTAAATACAGGTCAGATTGGGAGTCCTTTGAGTCCTCTAGCTAATTGAAGACATGCATGCTGGTTAATATCTGCCATTATTGTTTGACATTGTCAGAAAAATGCATAGGTTTGCCTGAATCAGTCAAATATTTTAAATTACTAGATGTGGAGACATGGGCCTTGCCTCTCCGACCAGCTGGTCTAGCTAATAAAGGGTGTTGTTAGCCAACTCAAGCTCAAAGTCTAGAAAATTCCTAATATTTTTGCCATCACAAATCTGCAACTTTGATGTTGTAACTGAGCTTTGAATGGTTTGTGGTGTGTGATTGTAGGTAGGCCTGCCATGATAATTACGTTATTGACTTATCGTATGATATATGGGCATGGCCTTGATCATTTTTGCTGACCTCAATAATGCGCATTGTGTTTGCTTGCGTGTATTCTGTTCTCTTGTCCGCTCTCTGTTGGAGGCAGACATTGACCTCTATCATGTAGGAAAATGTAGGAGTGGAGTGTGCGCAACTCTTTGCATCAACCAATACATCAATGATGGCGCCTTCATACACAGAGAGCGCACTGCGACAGGTGGTGGTGTAATGGATTGCCTCCGGGCCCTCCGATTTGCAGAAACACTGTGTTGTGTTTTGCTGTGCGTTCAAATAGAAAATCTATTGGTCTGTCAAAATTAAAGTCAGCTAAAGCTACTGTAAGACCAACTAGTTAACACCACTAACCAGATACACACAGAGAGTATAGTAAGCACAAACTCGGTATAGTGTCAGTATCAGAACACAAGCACTAACAGCACAAAGGTGATTGGTCTGTCTTTCTATGACCGTGATAATACAGGGATTATTAACAGGTGAAGATGTTACATTAAGCTAATAGCGTTTTTTCCCAAAACATTGCATAATTGCAGCCCGAAAGTTTGGAAGACTAAGTTAATGGACTTCAAAAGGTACTCCAGGGGTTTCAAAGCCTCCGTGTGGGAACATTTTGGCTTGAAGCAGAATGAACAAGCAGAGCCCATTAACGTGATCGAGCTGATGTTAACTTTGTTTAAAAAGAGTGATTTTATTGTATACATATATTAGGATACTTAATAATTCATAAAAATCATATTAATAATATAAATATTTGTATAAAATAATTGTTTATTATTACTTTGGCAACTTTACCCCTGGAAGAATGACCAAGCTCAAACTGTCTACACTGAATACTTGCTTAATACTTAAAAATTATCATTATCTTTATTATTATTTTTTGCATTAATAAGTTTGAGGCTTAAGTTCATTGCTGCACCGTTTGTCACAGTTAATTATCATGTTTACTATCAGCTGTGCCTTTGTACAATTGGGCATGTATTTCATACTCTCTTCTACTTTTAGTCCTGTTTTCTTTTCCTTTATATTCAAATTTCATCCATCTAATTTATGTTGATATTTACAAAGTCTTTAAGCATCATAGCTTCATACTGTTCCTACAGGATCTGTCAGTATTTGACACGGACAGTATTTCACGCAGTATTCTATGATTCCAGTGAAATGATTGATACTGTAACCTACTGTGACTTGGCTCACTAGCTTTAGATTACATGCCAATCAGCAAGCACAGCATCCGCCCCCTAGGGCAGTTTCCCAACTTCAGTATGATACCGTAACCATGAAGTGAACTTCGGGCAATTTGTTAGACCTCCTGAGGTTTTATAGGGAAGTCCAGGGAGAGAGACTACTTAGTGCATGAAGTTGACTGTGTTTGGTGTCTGTGCTCACACTACCCTCTCTGTGCTGTTAGATAAACACATACAGCTCCTATGTGGACAAGCCTGGGCAAGGAACCTCTGTGAAAAAAAAAATCGGATTTGGAAAGTCGGAAATAAGGAGTAAGGAGTGTTTGGGGAGAACTAAATATGCAGTCGTGTACAGGTCACTGCCTTTTAAACCTCTCCGTCTGATCTTTAGCACACATTCAAAAGTGGAAATAGCCCCGGTCAGCAGATCATGGCTTAAAACAAATATTTTTGACGGGATATTTTTATGCAAACAGTGAAAATATCTCGCCTGAGAATAAAATGATCACAAAAATGGCATGAATGCTCACTTTCAGGTGATTTTGGAGTACCCTGTTGAAGGTAAATCATTGTGTGTTATTTTAAGTGTGGCAAATGAAACCGCCATGTTGATGAGAGAGAGAGGTCAACTGTGAATGGTCAGACTGGTTTAAGCTAATCGAGAGGTTATGCTAGCTCAGATAACAACTCTGTACAACTGTGGTGAGCAGAAAAGCACCTCTGAATGCAAAACACATCAGACCTTGAGCAGGCCATGTTGGCATGCACTTTTGTCAGCCAAGAACAGAAAGCTGAGGCTGCAGTGGGCTTAGGCTGATCAAAACTGCAGTTGAAGACTGGGAAAATGTAGCCTGGTCTGTTGACTCTCGATGGCTGCTGATGCACACAGATGGTAGGGTCAGGATTTGGCACAAACAGCATAAATCCATGGACCCAACCTGCCCTGTGTCAACAGTCCAGGCTGGTGGAGGTGGTGTAATAGTGTTGGGAATGTTTTCCTGGCATTGTATAGATCTGTTAATACCATTCAGTCATCGCTTGAAGGCTACAGACTGTTTTGCTACAATTTGCTCATGTTGTAACGGCTACTACAGGTTTCATTAACATGACAGTCACCGGATCTGAATCCAGTGGAACCTGGGATGTTTGGGATGTGGTAGAATTGGAGATTCAGAGCATGAAGGTGCTCTGAAGTAATTGTGCAATGCAATACAATTAACCAACATGCACCAGATTCAAAGTAATGTGTTCAACATCTTGTGAAATCCATGCCAGAAAAGACCAAGGCCCAACCTAGACTTATTAATTTCTAAATAATTGTTTGTAAGTGTAAATGAATGGCAGAAACAAATGGTTCTTAATTTTTTTGTCTAATAGACTGTTTAGAAAACCTCATGATTAAATTCGTAGATGTGTAATTGGTAACAAAAATGTGGACGTTTTTGAATAGATAACTGTGGAAAACGGTTTGAATATCATTTTTATTGGTGTTTTTTAATGTTAACGAACTTCCTTTTTTTGGTGTTTTTATTATTATTCCTTGCTAACTGGACTTGATGTCTGATGGAGCACAGTGCCAGGCATGGCAGGAAGCAGTGTTTCAGACCTTAGTGCAGACACTCCAGTAGCCTTGCTGCCCTCGTTCCTCTCCTTCTGAAGTGTTCTCGCTACTCGTGGCCTTATCAGTTGCTCATATGGGCTGGTATTTTATGTGATAAAAGTGATTTAAAGCTCTGATCTCAGTATGGTTTTCATTGACTCCTCCTTTCAGCAGGTTCTTTTTATCTCCCACATTTCTTCATGTCATGAAGTTCAATCAGCCTTTTTATCTTTCTGAGGACATTGTTTATGCTTAGCATGTGTGACATGTTAACAATTAAATTGCATCAGAAGAGGGCAAGAAAGGTACACAGGTACTTGGCCCTTCATTTAACAGAAGCTAATAAAAGGCAGAAAATATAACTTTGTGGAAATACGCAAGTGCTCATAGAAGGCTGCGTACTAGGTAAATTAAGGATCCAGTGAATCTGTGTCATTCCAAGCATGTGAATCTTTCCCGATCCTTTGGTTTTACCACTGTGCCACAGTATTATTCATTAAACAGATACCTTTTGCACCTGCTCACTTCTTGTGCTGAAGGTTTTAGCCAAATGCAAATTTGTTCATTGTGCTGCAATTATTACTGCTATTTTGTTTGTATTGGAATTGTCAAATGCCGAATTTACACGGCTGTAGCATGTGGCTCAAATGCTTCTCAGACCACCTCCTGCAGTGGTTCGAGTGATCGGATTTGTGTCTGTTATGAATGCTTGATGGGTTTGTTAACACTTACATTTTCAGGTGGCTTGGCCTTGTTCCTATATAATCCTGATGCTCAAAACGCATGAAGTGACCAGGGTTTGCACTGTTAAAAGGATAAGATCCTTAAGGAACCTTAAGGTGCCTTGAGGAACCTTCCAGAAAAGTGTTTTTGAGAGAAATAGGTACCTTGAAGGTTTCTCAAAGCACTTTAAGAGGTTCAAACTGAAGAAGCTCAAGAAGTTCCTTAAGGATCTTATACTTTCAGAAAGGTGTATAGCTTTCATTGTGTTTGTGAGGGGCTGTTACACAGCTGTTTATCTATTTTCTGGCATTTGTTTATGACCAAGAAGTGAAAGCCATGGGGGAACTACACAACAATTGATTCCACTCTTGAATTATGACTGGTAAAAAAACAAATCTATCACAGAAAGGATGCCTTACACTGGTGGGAGTAACAGTCCAGTGCAGCACTTAAATTCATTTAGATACAGACCAGCAGCTTCAGGTTTTCTTTACTTCAACTATCAGAATCAGAAGGAAATGTGATCTTAAGCGTGGCATTGTTGTTGGTACCAGACAGGCTTGTTTTAGTATTTCTAGTACTGCTGATCTCCTGGGATTTTCAGCACAAGAGTCCCTAGAGTTTACTCAGAATGGACCCATTAAGAAAAAACATCTAGTGAGCGGCAGTTCTGCAGACGGAAATGCCCTGTTGATAAGAGAGGTCAACAGAGAATGGCCAGACTGATTGGAGCAGACGGAAGGGCTACGATAACTCAGATAACTACTCTGTACAATTGTGGTGGGCAGAAAAGCATCTCAGAATATACAACACCCTAAACCTTGAGGTGGATGAGCTAAAAGAGCTGAAGATCATGTCAGGTTCCACTTCGGTCAGTTTAGAACAGAGGCTGCAGTGGGGGCAGACTCACCAAAGCTGTAGACTCACGAAGAATGTAGCCTGGTCTGATGAATCTGATGAATTCTGCTGAGGCATACAGATGGTAGGGTCAGAATTGGGCCCAATTGAATGAATCCAGGACCCAACCTGCCTTGTGTCAATAGTCCAGGTGGGGGAATGTTTGCTTGACACAGTTTGTTGGATTAGGACATCACTAAAAAATGGCAGTGGAACAGCAGAGTAGGTACATTTCATATTTTACACATGAACTGCTGTTCTTTTCCCCCCAGGGTCTCTGTGCCGTAAGCCATATCAAGTACACCCCAGTAACCATAAGTTCTGTGATGTCTGATAATAGAGTGTTAAATCTTTGTATATCTTTGAGCTGTTATGAATTATTTCTCTTTCTCAAGCCTCTCCACCCTTACTTTATCTCTCATTATTAAATGGTCTTCAATCTTAATTTCCTACCCTAATAAATAGTGTAGCTCTGCCCCTCCATGCTCTTTTCCTCCTTTTCTGCACGCTTCCACTGTCTCCCAGCGTGTCTTTCTCAAGTTAACTCTGCTTCGTTCAGTGCTCCTTGGATGAAGTTAATACCAAAGCCTGCCAAGCATTGTTCAGGATCTCAAGTTACCGGAATTGTTCAATAGGGTGTAATTTTACCTCTCCAAAGAAATAATGAAGAACAAGATCAAGATGTTGAAAGAAAACTTTGCACATGGAAATTCGGCCAATTTAAAGCGCCTTTTTTTTCCTGCTGTAATCAGAGGGCCGTGATCAGTAAACACACTAATAATGTCAGTTTGTGTTGGTGGTGATTATATATATATATATATATATATATATATATATATATATATATGTCCTTTTTCTTTCCCCTATTCTGTGCTTTTCAGATGCATCGCTGGCAGAGACTGAGGATGTGTTTGGCCTAAATGGTCAGATCAAGCACAAACTGGCCTTCCTCTCAGAGCACGTGCCCCGAGACATGCACCTGGTCCTGGTTGGTCACTCTATTGGCTGCTACATCATCTTGGAGATTATGAAGAGAGATCCAGAGTTAAAGGTAAAAGAAAGTTTGAGGTAAAAACATAATGCGCTACAGAATCCCAGCCAAGGATCCCCAAATACAGCAAATCAGCCAAGACATATTCAATATCTGAACTTCTTCTTCTTTAGCTTTGCAGTGGAGCTATGAGGCTGATGTACTGTAGGTGCTCAATATCGTCATTATCAGTGCAGTTTAAGTGTGAGGGGTGGAGATGGCTGGTACTGGTATTTGCACAGTGATACAGTAGCTATAGTATCTTTTTAAACTGATGTAAAATGTGATTGCAAATGATAAAATGTGTGAATATTTGGAGTCGTAATTGAGTATGAGTATTCATTGTCAATATTACAGGTGTAAGGCGTCTTACTTAGTAAAGTAAGTAATTTTATTAACATAGGTTTTTTTTCCCCCAATGTTAAGTTATGGAAGCTTATATCACACTAATCAACACATGCCCAAGTCATTACCTTTGCCTCAAACTGCAATTAGCTGTCAATTGATAAAAAGTATTAACAAAGGGCTCAGAGTGGCTCAGCGGACTAAGGTGCTGCCACTAGAAGCCAGGGCCTGAGAGAGCAAAACTGGCCTTGCTCTTTTTGGTTGGGTAGATGGCTCTCTCCCCACATCAGTTCCAACACAAACATCTGCTATTTACATTTACATTTACATTTACATTTACGGCATTTAGCAGACGCTCTTATCCAGAGCGACTTACAAAGTGCTTTGCTATTTACCCAAGAAAAGCCTTAGCTAGTTAGAATAGACTAATAATACAAAAGATACCTCCAAGCTTAGACATTACTAAACACAATACAATAAGGCGACCATAGAACTATTCATCCAAGTACTCTCTGAAGAGGTGGGTATTCAGTCTGCGTTTGAAGACAGCGAGCGACTCGGCCGTTCGGACACCCAGGGGCAGCTCGTTCCACCACTTTGGTGCCAGGACAGAAAAAAGCCTGGACGCTTGTCTTCCGCGGATTTTGCTTGACACAGTTTGTTGGATTAGGACATCACTAAAAAATGGCAGTGGAACAGCAGAGTAGGTACATTTCATATTTTACACATGAACTGCTGTTCTTTTCCCCCTGGGGTCTCTGTGCCGTAAGCCATATCAAGTACACCCCAGTAACCATAAGTTCTGTGATATCTGATAATAGAGTGTTAAATCTTTGTATATCTTTGAGCTGTTATGAATTATTTCTCTTTCTCAAGCCTCTCCACCCTTACTTTGTCTCTCATTATTAAATGGTCTTCAATCTTAATTTCCTACCCTAATAAATAGTGTAGTGTAGCTCTGCCCAATCAGAGCTGGGTACCTAGCACTTTCCTCTTAGCGTGTGGTTGCCCTTTGACGTTGCGTTTGCAGCAGTTTGAAAAGAGGCAATTGCTGCTTGTGCATGTATCAGAGGAAGCATGTGTCAATCCTCGCCCTCCCAGTGTCTGAAGAATGGGGGAGAGTACTAACTAGTGGGTTGGGTAATTAGCTAAAATTTAAAATTAGAGAAAAAAGGGAAAATAAAGTATTAACAAAATTCAGACTTCGGGATGGTTGCATTATCCTTGTAGCTCCAGTGCAAAGCTAAAGAAGTAGACCTTACACACCATCCCCTCTTGGTTGATCAACTACATAAAGTATAGTTTTTGTTTATTTTTTGCCAAACTGTTCCTGTAAAATGCATATTTGGTAGCACTCCTCACACCTCTAGTATTTTAGTGTTTAATGCAGTTTTAACCCTGATTTTAGTCGTTTCACATTCCCCTCCAGTCACTGTCAAACTGCCGCTAATGCAACATCATTGGGCGGCTGAACACGCTTAGAGGAGAACATTAGCTGCTAGTTCTGTAGGATCTTCTAACTGGCTTGCATCTTGCTAAGTAAGAGGGAGTGACCATCGCCCACCCTGAGAAAATAAGGTGTTATGCTCACTGGGACTACCCGCCACGGATGGCTGTGGCATCACCAGGGATCGAACCAGCGAATTCCTGATAATAGAGCCCCCTACTCCTTTTTCTGACCAATAAAGACTTGACCATCGAAGCTGCTTAAAGCACCCTACACTTGCCATAATTACATGGATTCCATGTCCTTGCTTGGTATTTTACAGATTGGGAAGATTGAGCCAAAATAAGTTGAAGACAGAGTAATGAATTGCTCTCGGTGTGACTCTCAGTCACGTCCAGAGACTATTGTCTGCTGATTCTGGCTGCTTGTCTATTAAAACGTGTAAATAATGACTAGCACTGCTTGAGTTTCTTAGCGCTGTCTGCACAATCTCCGTAGACCACCTCAGTGATATGCGGTTCTGGCACGGTTTTAGCGTTCGGCAAAACTCAGGAATATCTACGGTTTAGAAGTGCCCCGAGACGCCGAACAGGATAATAAGACAGTTCTGTTCCCCTGTGCCTGCTGTGCAGAAGGTCAGGAGATTAAATAACATGGAAAATAACCTTGATTTTCTTTCTCCCTCTGGGGTTTTCCTGCTACTAAGATGTGCTCTTCATCATTTTTATTTTCAGGTTTTTGCTCTCTGGTGAATTCCCTCTCTCTTCCCTCCTCCCTCCTATGCCTTTTTCAGTAACTCCCCATCTGTATCAGTCCCTTATTTTATCCTTAAGGAATATTTAGTTCCACTGTGGGAGCCCTTTACAGGTATGCATGACCTTCTTCAAAATGGCAAAGATCTACATTGTAATGATCTATATTAAAATATTCTGGTTTACTGCTAAAACTTCAGCTTTTTTGCATGCATACAGTTCCAGTCAGTTGTGTCTGGGGGGTTTTAAGTAGATCTAAGTTGTAGGACCATGGCAATGGGTGAACGTATCTCTCAAACCATGCAACCACAGTATATTAATTACCATTAATACATTTTACATTTACGGCATTTAGCTGACACTCTTATCCAGAGCGACTTACAAGGTTACTCGTATTACAGAGGTGGGCCAATGTAGTGTTAGGAGCCTTGCCCAAGGACTCATTGGTGTAGTGGAGCAGAGCCACCTATACCGGGAATCAAACCCCAGTCTCCCACATGGTGTGGTAGCTCAGGTTAGGTGACAGGTAGTGGTGTTATCTGTTGCGCCACACCAACCACATAAACACTTACTCATCACAATAACCATAATAGCCTATATGTATGTATGTGTATATACACAACTTAGGCCTACTTGAAAACCCCCAGGCGTGACATCCTAACTACGGTGGATACCCATGTGTCCCCAGTGTCCTCATTTTTTTAAACAAAAATATGGTCACAATGTTTTTTGGATTATGATCAGCGCACATTCCACCAGGTGTGTCCAAACCTTTGACGTGTACTGTACATTGTTTCATGAATATAATAATATACAGTGGTCATGTGGTCAATCATGTGGTCCATATTTACTGCATATCTTTCAAATTCTTTAGCTTTATGATCTTCCATGATTGCCATTCTTGTTAACTCCATAATCTTGAACAGTGGGCCGTAGCCGTTTGGTATGTTCTAGTGCAGGTTATGGCTAGACCATTATGTAGTCAAAGCATGCCATGTCCCAGGCAGCAAAAAATGCACAAAAAAGGAAAAAAAGATTTCCTTTACTGCTGCAGATTGTAGGCTGCCAAGAAGCCAACATGGTGATTATGTATGATGTGTGATAATCAGAAACTCCTGTTCCTTTAGGCTCCAGCTATTTGGGTTGGAGTTAAGAGCCTGGCGAGGCGATGGCAGGGTTTTACTCTGCTCTTCTTTCAGATGGGAAAAGCTGGCAGAATTCAACTTGTAATCAGTGCATCCAATGCCACCTCTGGTTCGTGGCCAGATCATACCCATTCACTGGAATTGACACCCTCAACATAGTGAAGTAGTCAAAACTACTACCTTTCCAAAAGGGTAAACGGTCAAATGAGTCAATTTACTTTGCTTAATGATAGAGGGTATGCACTGACGCCACATTCCCGCTGGAACACCCCCCTTTAGACAGACTGAGTGGCAAAACATTCTGCAACATGGCTGCTTTTGTAAGTGATACGACCAAACAGGGAATGAAACAAGCGACTAACTGCTCACGTTAAAGTTGTAGCCAGGAACGTCCAGCCAACAGACAGTCAACTCACACACTTTTAGAGGATAAAATGTCATATCTGAGAGTCAAGTGAGTGGTCTTAGGAGTGTGTCTTACTGTTTTCAGGTACATTTAGTTGACTGGTTCATCCAGGTTGGCTTACTTTTCCTTTTTATCAAACTTAGCACATTGCTAACTGCAGTGCCCTTGTATTTTTTCACGCACTTTTTTAAAGCACCAAACAGTGAGCTCCCATTCACATTTCGGTGCCTGGATTCCAGTTGTATCTCTCTCTTTTTCTCCTTCTGTTGAAGGATATTTCAGACTTCTTGCTGAATCTGTTTGTACACTCAACAGCTCTTTCACATTTTTATTGTTTTTGTGCTTTAGCGGCATTCACACTGAACGCTAACACTGCCGCAGAAGAATAGATAAAAAAAAAAAAATACCAGCAAATCCCGGATGCAAATATTAAACCATCTATTAAAAGGCTAAAGCTGAAAAAAGGATGGCTTCTGCAACAGAATAATGAACATAACTGTACCTCAAATCCACCATGAAGTACTAGAAGAGACTTAAACTGAAGCTTTTGGAATAGTCCTGACAGTCCCCTGAGCTTTACATCATAGAGAAGAAGAATGAAAAGATTTTAAAGCCGATCCAGGAATATCTCAACAGAGAACTAGAGGCCTTCTGCAAAAAACAGTGGGAACAAATTCCAACTACAAAAATGTGCACCAAATGGGATCTTACTAAGTTCTGTTTCTGTTAGAAGCCAAAAACATTTGTGTAGGCTTTGCTGATGACTTTATTTATTCATTTTTATTTTTTATGTGTTATGTGATTTGCTTAAAAATATTGGATTAGCTACAGAGGCTGTTTACTGTTGGCAGTTTTAAAAGAAATGACCAAATCTCTCATTTGGCCAAGGGTGCCCAAACATTTTCCATAACTGGTGCCTCAGAGCACAGCTGTGTAAAGTGTGAAGTGGCATAATGCTTCATTTCTACTGCAAGCAAATCGCTTTCCTCCAAAAGTGTAGCCGGTACAAAATAAAAGTATGTGCAGAATGGAAGGTTAACTCTGAGTGCCAGTTGAACAGAAGGTTACCGCAGCCTAATTGCACATCATATTGAGTCATTATCTCCTGGTGTGTTTTCTAATGTTATATTATAGAGATTGACTGTTCTGTGTTTTTTGCTGTCGATGCCGATCGTCAAGTGTCTTTCAGTATATTCGACTGATCTGAGATACCGATTAAGGGTGGGACCGAATGCCGCATGAACAAACTCGGTAATACATCATTGTGCAGGGCTTTTGTAATGTTATGTGCACTCAAGCTGTGTCTCTCAAGATGAAATGTACTTTGCTTTTTGGAATCAACCACATTTAAAAATTCTGTGGAAGCCTGTGAATTTCTCTGCAGAACTGCACTGTGGCGATTGCTGGTTCTGCTGTGTTGTGATTCTCACTGTATTGAGCTGAGTCATGTACTCTCGAAAGGAGGACCTGGTTAGTCTTTACTCTGCTTCCACGAGGCATGCTGCTGACAGATTTTTCTAATATGTAAGTAAAAAAAACAACAGCAACAACAACAAAAACGCCAGACTGGTGACATTCTGCTTGCACACAGCAAGAATTTCAATCTTGAATTTAATGGGTTTTTTCAGCAGAAACCATCTAGCAAAACTGGAGTGTCTCGTGAACTAGCGCAGAGCTGTAAATGGATTGAATGATCTGATCAGCTCTCGCGGTTGCACTAAACTATCTATCACCAATTGCATACCGGATGATTTTCTATCTCTGTTATATTATCATAGGGGGCACCCGTGGCCTAAAGGTTAATGGAGCCATCTTAGGAACGGAAAGTCGCTGATTCAATCCCTAGGACCAGAATCTTGAGCAAGGCACCTTACCCCCAGTTGCTCCCCACGTGCTGATGTTGCTGTGCACCGTTTTACTACTGTGCAGTGGTGGTAAAGTGTGCATTTATGCTTATCATTGAGACCCACATTAATGTTCAACACCCTCATAGCACCCCTGTAAACAGCGATTCCGCTGCTGTCCCGGCTTCTAGACTTTTGTCTCGTAGTGTACCAGTTCTGCTGGGCTTAACCATTCTCTATTAATTGTCTGCTGGTCTTTGCTTACAGACGTGGGTTTGTGTAGATCTTAGCCAAGACAGAATGAACGTCCTTCAGCCTGCTGCACGTGTGCCTGAATTGCGCAACTCAAGTCCAGCCCACTTCAGCAGTGCAGTTGAAAATACCGTCTGTTGGGGGTCCTGCCCATTCTGAGGTGAATGTTTAGACTACATAAACAGTCTAGACTGTCTAATGAACAATCTTAAGGAGCGCTGCAGACGTGCCTCAGTGACAGTAGGCCACCCTTAGTTCGATTGGCCTTTCTCTGGCCTCCACTTCTGCCTGAGACTGTGCCAATAGAGGAAACAGCATGAGGAATGTGTTCCATGTTCCTGACTGTAGCGGCCATTCCGTCCTCACTGTCAGTAGTGACAGATTATTCCATTCAAGAGCCCCGGACTGAGAGATGCATTCAATTTGCTTTTCTTTAGCCATTCATTTTCGTTTTAGTTTGTATCGTTTCCCACATTCTTTTTATTCATTTCTTCCGAAGCCATTCTTGACAGACAACCAAAAGCTACTACTTACTTTTAAACCACCAAAAATAGTCATTGTGTATTTTCTGCCTCATATTTGATCATTTTTATCTTTTAAGCTACAGACTCTATGGTTAACTACAGTACCAGTCAAAAGTTTGGACACACCTTCACATCTAGTGTTTGTTTTCCCCCCTACATTGTAAATTATTACTGAAGTCAGACTACGAAGGAACACATAAGGACACATAAGTGTTCAACAAAGCAAAACACTCTGTGAAGCCTTTAGGTAGGCTATTATCTGGGGTGCTGTCAACTTGCGGTTTCTGAGGCTGGCAACTCTCTGATGAACCTATCCTGTGCAGCAGGGGTAACTCCTGGTCTTCCTTTCCTGGGGTGGTCCTGATGAGAGACAGTTTCATCATGTTCAATGGTCTTTGCGACTGCACTTGAGGATACTTTCACAGTTCTTGGAAGTTCTTGGAGAAATTTCTCGAATTGACTGAGTTTCTTAACGGATAGACTGTTGTTTGTCTTGACTTAGTTTAGTAGTTCTTGCCATAATATGGATTAGAAGATTACTTAGATAGGGATTTTTACCGTACACTAACTCTACCTCTTCAACACAACTGACTCAAAACACATTAAGAGGGCAAGAAAAACAAGTAGTTAACTCTCGACAAGGCACAGCTGTTAACTGAAAGCCATTCCAGGCAACCACCCCATAAAGCTGACTGAGAAAATGCCAAGATATGCAAAGCTGTCATCTGAGCAAGAGGTGCCTGCTTTGAAGAATCTAAAATATAAAACATATTCTGGTTTGTGTAACATTTTTTTTGTTTAATAAGTAATGCCATTTGTTGTTGGATGACTTTAGTATTAATCTACAATGCAGACAATTTTAAAGTAATGAAAGATCACTGAATTTAAGGTCCAAGGTCCAAGTGTCCAAACTTTTGTACTGGTACTGTATGTCTATACTTAGGAGAACGGAAGGTTTTGAAACCTTTGGCAAGCAGCGATTACTGACCACAAGCCTCATTTATGAAGCATAAGCAGAAAAATTGCGTTGATTATGATATGATATGATAAATGTTTATTAGAGTGTTTATTAGAAGTGAACGTACTTGAATTTTCAAACATGATTTAAAATCTAGCATTCTTGCCCTACTTTATATATCCATAGATCCCAAACCTTGACCCTAAAGGTCCGAAATCTTACTACTCCCACCACACCTGACCCCCAACTAATCAAATCATTCACAAGTGCTTATTGCACTCCAGGGCCGAGGTTGGGGACTAATGACCACAGTGTCAGGATACAGCAGTTTACCCCATCCATTAATGTTAAGGTGAAGAAGCTCTTCTATTACACCAGTCAGTTTGTAACACTGAGTGGAAGTTGTAGTAGAAAATTATTTAATGTCCTGCTGTTTTTGTCTTTCAGTAAGGTTGTTTTTCAGCCGGAATGTTTAATTTGTTCTGACGATGTGAAAGCAGTCTGTCGATCTCACAGTAGCAAAGACTGACTGTTTAATTCTTATGGAGAAAGAGATGTTGGAAATTGAGCATGTAAAACACAATAAATTCGGATTTTTTTACGTATTAAATTTACACATTTTTTTTATGAACATGTAAAAATTGCAGTGCTGTTGAGACCACATGCACTATGTCGCTAAGGCAGCTGTGAAATGTAAATACAGCTGTTAGAGAATGCAATATATATCAGTATGCTATATTTTATATTAATATATTTGCCATTATTGTTTTAGATACAGTCTTATTCACAGGTTGTGCTTTCTTGGATGAATGATGCATTTCGTTGCATAAATAAATGAAGATACATATATACACATTTATTTATTGCTCCATATTCAGACTTTTAAAAACAATAAACAGTAAAAAAAAATGCCAATGGCACAAATAAATAACAAAAAAATCTGTTAAGAATGTGCAAAAATGTGTCTTTGTAAAGGATGAGAACTTGCACTATATGGACAAAGGTATTGGGACACCTGCTCCCAATGCTGTTTTTCTTCTAAAAACAAGGATATTTAAAGAGTTTATTCTGGTTTTGTTAGAGTAACTGTCTCTACTGTCCTGGTAAGACTTTTTATTAAATTGTGGAGCATTGCTGTGGGGATTTGATTGCATTCAGCGACAAGAGCAATAGTGAGCTCAGGAACTTTGATGATCACCACTCACTTCCTCCCCAACTCCCCAAGTCCTCCCAATAGTGTATTGGATGGAGAACTATCATTTCAGAGAACACAGTTCCACTGCTCCACAACTCAGTGCTGGGGGGCTTTATACCCCTCTAGCCCACACCTTGCATTAGGCAGCATGGTGTCAATAGTTTATTGTTTATCTGCTTTAGAGAGTCCTATTCTATAGGCAATATTTCTCTACAGAGCCTAGACAATCTAGACTAGAACAGACTAAAATCTATTTCAGCAAAGGGTTCAACTTAAAATAGGTGAATGCATTCATTAGAAGAGGTCTCCTTAAACTTTTTTTTTTAGTTTGTGAAAAAACACGCCATTTGATCGGGGGAGTCCAGAGTTTTGCATAAGACTGTAGAAATTAGGACTAAATCCACCTGGATTGAAATGACAGGGAAATGACATTTATTTGTATCAGGATAGAAAAAAATATTTGAAGTTTAATTCAAATCTAAACAACTATCGGATGCCAATCTGTATCTGCTGATGCTAAAGAAACTCATCATGCATCTCTAAACAATTAATTCAAGTGAAATTAGTAATTTTTACAAATTGATGTTCTACAAGATGATGAGTTCTACCAGAGGACTACAGAGGCAAGCTTGCAAGAAGAAAAAACTCAATCCCGACAAAACCAACATATGTAAGTTCTTTGGCGTAGGCCCTTTGCTGCATTAGAGTTTACTGGTCTCCTTGCTAAATCTTTCATTTCTGTTTGTCCTGCAGGAAAGAACATGTGCTGATTAGTTAAGGTATATGCACACGTTCTGAGCCATGCTGGATAGTGGGCTTTATTGTTTTTAAAGAATTTGAGGTATTAAGGCCAGAAAAGCAGTTATTTCTGAGCAGGCAAACAAATGCATATAATGAACTGTAACTAGGGGTGTGCCGATCCGATACTCAGTATCCGTATCAGTCCGATACAGGCCAAAATAACTGGATCAGATATTGGAAGAAAAATGTAAGTATAAACTTTTTTCCCAGCACCCAAAAAGGCTAGGGAGCTAGAAACATTTGCTGAATTTTACAAGAAGTGTATTGAATAGAAATCATATACAGTTCTTCTAATATTATCACATTTAATATTATCTTCTACATATTATTTCTATATACCAGCTTCTAGAAGAGCATGTAGTCAGAGATACTTGACTATTTGACACTGAAGATCATTATTTTTTAGCCAGTGTGTTTTATGACACTTGAGAAATCCTGGTTGTGTGGGAATGTCAGCCGATGTTGAAGACATCTTGAACAATTGGTGCAATGAAATATTTGTTAAACAAAAGACAGGGTCTAAATGACTATTTCAGCTGTCTAAATGGACTCATTATCTGGGACATGCGATGGGAATCTTCCAGAGGTTCAAAGGGAAGCACTCTTGACAAGTCCTGTCATTCTCCTCAGTGGAACGATGGCACGTCCACTAAATTCCTCTGACGCAAAAATGTCTTTGTGTGTTTCTGTTTGTGTATCTGTGTCTGTCTGCATCAAAGCACATTGGGTGGGCCTCCGTTTAGGGAGTGAGGGGTCAGGCAGGCAGGGGTGAGGTCCACAAGTATTGGCTTTATTTCATAATTCACTCAAATAAAACATCATTACAGTCACAGCTTGTGCCAAAAGCAAGCATAAACATTACAGCATATAGAGTCGGCTCACGTTACTGCCCCGAAACGCTCCAGCTTTTAAAAGCCCATATGCTGGAACTCCCTTAACACACCGCAGACTGTCCAGGCCCTCAGTGCATTGGAGAATAAGATTGACCAATCTCACAAACTGCCACATCCCGTGATTACTCCCAAACTGCTGTTTTTTCGACTTAGTTGGCAGTTTGGGCGAGTGTGGATACTGCGGCTGCACTACAAGTGGGTAAATTGGGCAGAAGGGTGTTTAAAGGCCTTTCAAACCTTTCACACCTTCTGAACCTTAGGCAAGAAGAACATGTGCTGATTGGTTAAGGCATATGCAAACGTTCTGAGCCATGCTGGATTGTGGGCTTTATTGTTTTTAAAGAATTTGAGGTATTAAGGCCAGTTAAGCAGTTATTTCTGAGCAGGCAAACAAATGCATATAATGAACTGTAACTAGGGGTGTGCCGATCTGATACTCAGTATTGGTATCAGTCCGATACAGGCCAAAATAACTGGATCAGATATTGGAAGAAAAATGTAAGTGTTTTTCCCATCATGCGAAAAGACTTGGAAGCTAGAAACCCCTGAGGAAACATTTACTGAATTTTACAGGAAGTGTATTGAATAGAAATCATATACAGTTCTTCTAATTCTGTTGTTACAGTGGCACCTGTCAGGGGGGTGGGATATACATATTAGACCGCAAGTAAACAGTCAGTTTTTGGAGATTGATGGGTCCAAATTGGCATGGCTAGACGACTGGGTCAAAGCATCTCCAAAACATCAGTCAGGTCTTGTGGGGTGATCCCAGTCCCAGTGCCACAATTGCCATAGAAGAAGCCTTCTTGGTTCTAACCATCAAGAGATGTGTGTGAGAAGAACCATTAAATTGGCAGACAAAAAAGGGACAACCAATATACCCAGCTTACATTGGCATCCAGTTCAAGGTTGCCCAAGGCTCATAGAAGTGCATAGGGAGCAAAGATTGGCCCATCTAGTCTGATCCCATGGTAGAGCTCTAGTAGAACAAATTGCTGAAAAAGTTAATGCCAGCTGAGTTCCTTCCCCGATGAGTGTCATGAGGAGGACCTACACAATAGTAAGCAGGTGGTTTTAATGTAACGATGCTGTGGAGTGAAGTGCTAGCGTGAAAACAGTGCCCTGTGCCAGTGTGTGTTTGTAACAGCAGTAAGGCAAACAGTGTACATGGAGCTTTTAGCATGGCTCTGTAGCTTTCATCTCTACGAGCTGTGAGCTTGCATCTCCTAGACAGACTGACCCCTGAAAATGCGCAGGTAGTGAGGTATGGCCTGGATCAAAATTTGATGCATCAAGCCAGCGCTGCAGTATATCTGTACACCATTAACATTCCTGAACTGTCACATTCATCCCTCACGTCAGTAGACATCAGCCTCCGACATCTAAACTTATTTCACCTTTTCTGCTCCAGATGCTGGTGGTGCAGGAGCTTTAGTGGCCCTTCTGACTGCAGCAAGAACCAGGAATAGTTCCCTGTAGAAATGTGTGTGTGTGTGTGTGTGTGTGTGTGTGTGTGTGTGTGTGTGTGTGTGTGTGTGTGTGTGTGTGTGTGTGTGTCAGAGAGGGAGAGACTGGCTAGCTGTCTGTCTGGCTGATTAAAGAGCCCCTTTCAGAGTTCTATCAGATTCCTTTGTGTTCTCCTGCACATTCCTGTGACCTGCAGGAAGAGGAGCTGCTTCTCATCAAAACCACTACTTTACACATCAAAGATCACCTGTTCCTCACATACACACACTCCATTTTGCATCTCTCTCTCTCTCTGTCCCTCTCTCTCCCTCCCACTCTCTCTCTCTGTAAAATTTAATTGGTAAAAATGAAGGTAACAGCATTTCTCAGTCAGTATCCAGTGTTTCAGCCCTCACTGAAACACTCATTAAATGTGGAGGATACAATCAAATAGTAACAGCTCTGGTTGTAGTTGACCAATCCACTCAGGGCTGCTCAGCACCACTGATATTACAAATATATGGAATGCCATTTATTATTGATTACATAAGGAATCAAAAAAGGTGATAAAGAGGTGTGTAGAAATATAATTACTTGTTAACATATCCTTTTCAAATGCTGTAACAGGCACTGCCCACATACTTTCTATGCGTCCTTTATTATTGGCATGGATGTTAAGCAATGCATCCACTAGGGTGAAGGTCAGAGTCAAACATTTCTGACACCAACAACAAGCATGGCAACAGTGGAGGAAGTTGTGAGAATCTGCTTACTATTGAAAAGATGAAAGTGGTGTAAACTGTGTAAACGGCTGTGTTAAAAAAAATGTTCAACCATAAGTTTCTTTTTCATCGTGTCCATTTGGCAGTGGTGGTGCCTCATTTACTACTGATTACTTTGCCCTCCCATTGTTTCCAGTGGTGCTGCTCCATGGTACAGCTCCGTTCCATCCGTATCTGTAAGCTTCTTCCATATCTCTATGTAACGTTGAGCATAAATGAGCCTTTAGTGGTTGTTCATAAAGATGAATCATTGAGATGAATCATTTATCTCATTTGTCAATAGTTAAGTAACATATTTATTATTATTATTATTATTATTATTATTATTAACAAAATAATAATTTTATGTAATAAAAAAATGCATTTGTAACAATTATTAAAGGTGCTTATTAAAAGTTATTAAAAGTATTTTAGGTTGTTCTTTTATGTATAATTAGTAAGTATGTGTCTTTGGTTGAGTAAAAAATTGCAGTTTATTATTTATAATACAACCCTGTTATTTTGCCTCAAGCATGCATTAATAAAATAAGCTCTCCTTTTTATTCCTGAGTGTTACAGGATAGTGTTGCTGTTCCCTCTGTGTCCTCTCGTTGTGTCCTCTGTGCAGTTAGCAAGCTGAAAAGGTGGTAGCTGGGCTAGCAGTTAGCCTACACCCACTACCTTCCCCGGGTTTGAGTTTCTCATGCGTCACTTTCCTTTCTGATGCGTGCTTAGCTCCACTGTGGTAGGCAGCTGAGATGGTCCAGTTTATTTTTGAGGGAGCAGAAGTTGGAGAGAACAGCCAAGTACAGATACTCACTTGCTTCCTCTGGCTTTCTTTTTTGTTGCGTGCTACGCTTAATCTCCCTTTCTGCGGACACTGGCACAGGGAAAGACGCGGTCACGAGGCCTGATTTGCGTAGCCTCAGTATTCCCGTAACTAGCAGAGTCTGGTGTTGAAGTTCTGCTCTCCAGGTGTTCCAAGCATGAACAACACCATGTTCTTCTGAAGTGGCCATTGGGTTTGAGCGCTGTAGCAGCTTTAGTTGCCAAAAGACATTCATACATTATTGGTCTGGGTTTATGGCCATTTTTGGGGGGAGTAAATGTTAATGAGTCAAGACTGTTAGGAAACAGTTTAGAAGTTTTTGGAATCGGCTCGATTTACAGTTCAGTTTTGGTCATGTCTGTTTTTCTTTTGAAGGAGGAGGCAGCAATGATGGAGGATAAGGGTATGTCAGTGCTTTGCGCCAAACTCTCAGTATTCACTTATGCCAAAGTAAATACAGTTTTCCATTCTAGGGCAGCTTTAACAGTCATTGACGAACCATAAGATAATGATTAAATCAGCACTTTATGTTCACAAGAAAATTGGATTTGATACAATTGCATTTGTCAGTGATGCACACACACTGCAGTACACTGCTCATCTGCTCATGTGTTTGTTTGGTTTCATACAGTGAATTTTCATATTATATCTGAATTAGTGCGGTCAGCGCTAATGCGTTAACACACACGATTCATCTGCCAATTTTTTAACGCAAATTAATGATCTTACCAAGTTTGGCACCACCTTCCTCCGGTAAGTCATTCTCTTTACAGAGCCTAGTGACGTATTAGCTGTTTTACAGCGCTGCTACTGTTAAGTTCAGAGGGAAGATTACACTTTATTGATGCTAAAATATGGATTAAATCTCATAACTTTCATTCTCTTACCCCTCCCTCACCTTTTCTCTCTCTCTCTCTCTCTCTCTCTCTCTCTCTCACACACACACACACAGAGCTGCTCCTCTCTCACTTAATCCAGCCCAATGACTGATCATATATTTGTCTCTAAAAATGTAATTGAAGCATTTTCTCTATTAAAGCTTCTGTGTCCGAGCTTCATTGTGTTCGAGGCTAAAGTTCTCAAAACTTTACTGAGATATTATAAGAAAAAAAAACGACTCTTCTAAGACTTCTAAGACTAGTCTGTTTTTAGGCATACCACACAAGGACATGCTAGAGCTAGCATTTTAACTTTTAACTGAACAATTAATTTGTGATCATGATTAAACTTTTTATTAGATTGTAAATTTGCAGATTTAGCAAACATGATGGTGGATCTTTTTTTATTTATTTTTTTTTACTTTTGTGCCCCACTGCAGATGAGTTACATGAGAAATTGGAGAATTGAGCATGGGAATTGAGCCTAGGTCAACAATTAGTTTCTGCTTGGTAGTGGTTGTATCACAGAGTCAGCAAAAGCTGCGTGCTGTAAGTCAGAACTGATACCCTTGGGGGCTAGCAGTGCAGTGCGCTAAGGATATGAAGCTGAGTTGGTTTGGAAATGAATAAATTACATTTGGCACTGCTGACAAACTATTTTGCTGGCGATCTTGTATTGTACACAAGGGAACGGAAGATATTGCGCTGCTTAGTTTCATTGAAAAATACTTGGCCCGAGCTGCAAAGCCTCGCAGAGTCAGACAAAGCACATTCACTTTGTCTTGCTGACTGAATGAGTCGAGCTGCCTTCTAGTCAATGGCCAAACAGGGGCAGGTGCTTCCTGTTTCTGGAGCTCTCTCTCCTTCTCCCTGTCCATTTTAGCTGATCATTTTTCATAGTTTGCTCACTCTGAATCTTTTAAATGCTAGTGCAAGTCATACTGCATCATATCGATGTGAAAAAAGTTCGAGAGGCCTCTCGCACTTTTGACATCAAATATTATTCATCTGAGCCCTTTCGCTCTAAAGAAACTGCAGTTTAGTTAATGTGGTCAGCAGGAGCAAAAACTGCAAAATGAAGAGTATACACTGATGTTATTGGTGAGACTGAGAAGCTTTTAGATACCAAAGCCAATACGAAGAAAGCATTTTTGGGGAGCAGGTACAGTAGCTGTTTCTTTTTATGAGGTCAGTATAGAGTGCTTTTCTTCTTCCTCATTGCTTGAGAAGCGTGGCTCTGCAGTGTTTCTTGACACCTGATTCAGCACATTCTGAGGATAACCGTGGGTGAAGCCCTTTGGGCTGAAGGGCACAGTCTAAATCCTAAATCAGCTACCATTTGGCTGCCATTTAAAAGTTTGGCATCACCATTTTCTTTGTGTAAAACACTGGGTTTTTGCATTTTGCATCGCCTCGTGAAATGGGCGTGGCTGCAAGCGGGCTGCAAATCAGCAGTGTAACAAGTCCTTCAATGTGGTTCAGCAGTTTCACAAACCAACTAATGCAGTCACATTATTAAATAGAAGACCAACCCCGGGTTGAAATATGAGAAATAGGAGTTCTCGTTTAACACTCAACTGGCCGTCTGTGTACAGATAAAGTCCTGCCCTTCAGCTAATGAGCCAATCACCTTGCTGCTTACGCTGTGCACTGGAGAACCACCCCTGGATGTGGAGATTTGCACAAGTGCAGTAGCCAGAACAACCTGAAAAATCAAGTTATTTGGAAACAGTCTCTCCCCATTCATTGAGATGGGAGTCTAATCTCATGTGCTGCCCAGCAATGTTGCAAAGATGGCCGCCGAGTGAACAGACATGCCTATAAGGGCTTTAGCTATCCAAGCTGCTTGTGGGGTGCTCCTGGTCAGTATTGCTGAGTACCTCTGAACAGTGATCTCTGAAGGAACAAACCGAATGAACAGGCAACAGAGTGTTGGGCACCCAAGCCTCATTAGTGTGTAAAGGCTGTTCCATCAGAAGAAGTACTGCAGCAGAAATGTTTAATGACATGACACCTCACAGACCATGACCACAGAGTGCTCATGCTAACCCCCGTCCACCATTAAAGGCACCTACAGTGGACACATGAGTGTTGAAACTGGTGCCTGGAGCAATGGTAGGTTGCCTAAGTCCCGTTTGGTCTTTACATCACATGGATAGCCGGCATTGTTAAGCTGTGTAGTGCTCTGGAACAACAAATCCGATCCACGGTGGCATACATTATTGAATATAATAAAAAAACATGAGCATGAGCAGGACCTAACCTCAGACACTGAATAAAACTCCTAAACCCTCTCCCTCTTCCCTTTTTATGTTTAGGTGATGAAATCAGTGATGTTGTTCCCTACGATCGAGCGCATGGCCCACAGTCCTCAAGGCAAGTTCATGACTCCGGTACTTTGCAAGCTGCGCTACACTGCCTACCTGCCCGTTTTCCTGCTTTCGTTCCTGCCCGAAAGGCTGAAGTTCGCCCTGGTTCAGCTGGCCCTGAGGAACATGAGTTCCCTGGACACCATCGCCATCCCGGCCACTGCCAGCTTGATTAATGTGGACTGTGTCGGTAAGTGTTGCCTTCGTTAGCACTTTTTCTCTACCTGTGATGGATGCTTAGTTTGCCATTGCACCATCAGTCAAAAACGAGACTTGCCAAGAACGCTCAAAAAATGTGTTCTTGAGCCTCCTTATGAAGTGCTCCCGTCTTGAATGTCCGTTATAATTGGACCTCATTTATTACTGAAGGTTCAAGATATTCATTCCACTGATAGCTGTGTCTGCAGCCCTGGTTCCTTAGATGGACGTTCTTCAGAATAGCCACAGTGATGGAGAGTTGTAGGATTTCTTTTACATTCTCACCAGCTGTGATGAATGTTGGAGATGTCGTCGCACCATCGGTCAAACACGAGGCTTGCCAAGAAGGCAACATTCAAAAATCTGTTCTTGAGACTCATTATAAAATACCCTTGTCTTGGAATACCTCTTGTAAGTGGACCACATTTTTTGTTTGCAAAGTTTCAAGTTTTCGTTCTGGAAGATGTGTCTGTAGCCATGGCTACGAATGGAAATTTTCCAAAATAACTGAAGTGATGGGGAATTTAAGGCCATTTTTAGGCCAGTTTTTCAGTGTAATATAAATTAGGACACAGTAGCCTATCTATCTTCTTAGGTTAGGAGCAATAACATTCAGATGCCTTGGCCTTTGTGCATGCATCGACACTGATGAAGTGAAATAGCCGATTACTTCTTCACTATCAGACCTCTTTACCTCTATTGAAATGCTGTTTGCCCCGAACAGATAAGCGCTCAGATAAGCTTGAGGTATTAATTAGTCTATTAACTCCTCGCCATACTTCACCATTTCGTCCTCTGATAAGAGGCTTATTAGAAAGTAATGTTTGCGATGGTCCACATAAATGAAATCAGCATTTGAGTGGCAGCCAAGTGAGCAGTGAATTTCCCAGTGTTCCCCGGAATAAAGTTTTATTTATTAGAACTCTTATCTAATCTCCAGGGCTTCCCCTTTGCCGGGTAATGGTGCAGATGAAGTGTTGTGAGT
This sequence comes from Salminus brasiliensis, assembly GCF_030463535.1. NCBI lineage: Eukaryota > Metazoa > Chordata > Actinopteri > Characiformes > Bryconidae > Salminus > Salminus brasiliensis. The sequence continues at coordinate 21,291,769 of NC_132887.1, forward strand.
AGAAGTAATTAAGAGTCTTCTCCTCCACAGGGAGCAGACCTGCACAGCTCTTTCTGTCTCTCTAGGTGAAAGGCAGAGTGTTTTCCCTGTCTGTCCTGGGAGGTGGATGATTGATGCTGTGATGGCTACAGAGTCTCTGCCAAAGAGGCCTCGGTAGAGCCTAGAAGCGTTAGAGTGAGCTCAGATCTCGGTGCTCTCTCTCTCTCGCCCCCCCCCCCCTTCTTTCTCTCAATCTTTGCTGAGGCTTAGATCTTCACCCCCAACTGCACTCATAAGCATGCTTTTAATCATTTAGCACTTTCCGCCTATTGTCATTTGGGATTAGACCCCCCCACCTCTTTTTTTCCATTTGAACAAACTGTTCAAGATGGTTCAAGGTTCATTTTTTCCCACTGTTAATTACAAGCTTTGGTTTGCTCATGGTAAATACGAACAAATGTTTTAATGTTTTGTTGTCTTTTGAAAAGCCTGTGTGGGTGTGGGGGTGTGTCTGTCTGTCTGTCTGCTTTGTACCACTGAGCCCTGGCCTTCGTCTGTGAAAGCAGAAAGCTGCTCTAGCTTTCTGTCTTACATTACACACATAATTAATGGTGAGTTGACAGACCTAATTAAGAAAGCATGTTGCGATTAGATTGAGCTTCCTGGGTATTTTTAAGGATTTATTTGTTCGGCATTCCCGGCCCTTGAAATGGAGAATGTTGATGCTCTCATGTTAACTGCATGGAAAACACACACACAGACATGCACACAGTACATGTCAAGCGGAGATCTGTAGTCAGTGTGACCATATGTTTATGTGTGTGTGTATATATTCATATATGCAGTATATATACTAATGAGGCAATCCTCCCTAGACAGTCCAGAGGGAGAAGAACCACTGAAAGGACTCTAATGTGCCCCATCAACACCATCAGAGGTCCAGCCCACAGCCTCCACTCTGCCTCAATCAGCTTTAGTGTTACCTTCTGGTCGTGACGCAGCACAGTCGAAGGAATGAATATTGTCAGCGTTTTCCGTCATGTTTTGCCCTCGCCTTTTTCCAAACAGCAAGAGATTTGATATGATGTGAGTTGGATGTGTTTCTTGCCCTCCCGGTTGAACTCTTTCTGGGGCTGCAATGGTGGTCAGGACCTCGGCTTGGCTTCTTTGTGAGGGCGTGAAACCAGAGCGCTGCTGCAGACACTCGTTTCCCCCCGCCGGAGAGGAGCATAGTTAACATCGGCCTGACCCGCAGCCCAGTGGCCACGCTCGTAAACTTCCTACCTGGCACTTTACTCAGACAAGCTTCACGTCCTTTCCCTTTCCCCTCCTAGACACCTGTTTCTGCAAGGGGGAATTGGAAAATAGAATAAAAGCATGTTGGAGTGGTGGACCAACACCAGTAAGAAAATAGTTTTCCTAATGACGTTTCTTTAACACCACTGACACTATGAAAATTATATTAAAATAGGTCAGGTGCTCATTTTAATGTATTTTACTGAGAAACAGTACATCAAGCATTAGAAAGAATTTATTTTTTAATAATAAAATTCTAAAAATTCTAAATTATTCTAAAAATATATTATTATAAATGTATAATAATTTAATTTAATTTAAAATACTATATAAAATAAATATTTAATAATTACATTAAAATGTACATTAAATGATTATAAAAAATCTTATGAAATTATTCTAAAAAATAGTTTTTGGTTTTTTTATTTTATGAATTGACATTCTATGGTTTATTCTTATTTTGAGCTAATCATAATTTTAAAGTTTTGGGTTTTAAAGGTTTTAAAGTTATGGGTAGTCGTATGCCACACTACAAAAAAAGAAAGAAAAAAAAACATTTAATACTCTTCTTGTACAATCTTCTACCAATCACTGATTTCATATAAAAAATAGAGGAATGTGTTTTGGTGGAACATATTTGTTTTTATTTCCTTGATGGTTTAATACTGAGATATTTCCTGAAGATCAAGCATGATTACAATTTCTGTAGAATTTTTTTAATAATATACAGTGACAGTGTTTATATTGAAAGAGTGAGGCAGAGGGAGATAGAGAGCAATAATTCTGTGAAAAGAAACATATCCATGTTAATTTTCGGTTTCTAGCCACCGTTAGGTGGAGCAGAGTGCTAGACAAACACCCTATGGGGCATCTTCTTCATTCAGACTCAGAGGAGGGCATCTGGAAGGTAATTTCACACAGTGGCAGTTACACAACAGGAAACTGGAGCTTCTTCTGCGAAGCCCAAATCCATTGCTCCCTTAGATTTAATGAGACCGCAGCGGAACATTGAACCAAATATGAATTTTGACTTTTGCTCTTACGTAAGCTTGGATTTTTAGCTTTACTCAACACTGACTGCCTATACTCTTAGCAAGAAAGATCTACATAGTACTGAAATGGGTTATGTAAATTATAGGCAACACCAGTAACCAATTAAAAGTTTCTATAGAACTACATGTATCAGGAGATTAGACATAATAATCATAATCATGTAATTAAAATGATCATTTATCAAAAGAAAAGCCAATATATTTCATAATTGTAAAGTCTTTTACTTTAGAGTTATGGCTGGTTAAAAACAAAACTATAGTGAAACTCATCGTGCTTTGCCCGTGGTGGCTGGAGCAGGCCAATGTGCACATGTATTAAAAAATACAATTATACCTCATTCAGACCACTATAAAATAATTATTTAGCACCAGTAATCCACTATAAAAACTAAAGATATCAGTTCAGATTGAGTAGCATTATGGACATTACAAAATTGAAGTATTTTCAACAAAAGATTATAAAGAAACTGGTCAGGAACAAACATTCATGAAGAGGATATTAAACACTCTGTAGGCTAAAATCAAAATATCTACAATATCACATTATATAAATAGTATGTTAACCCCTCAAACCCCTTAACCTCTGTATGTAAGCCCACAATTCATTACTGTCATAACTGTCATAATTTACAGCTGTTTCGTAGGCCCTAAAATACCCTAATAATGTGGGACACAGGGTGGTTGTTCACATCAAGATAACTGAATATTTAACCCAGGCTTTAATGGTTTAAAAGTGATTTTACTTCAGTATTAAGTGGCTGTATAATCAGATTGGTATTGACCAGTATGCAGCATTACGATACAGAGTCCGGGGGGGCATGAAGCGCATGAAGGGGGCATCACTGTCCTGATTAAAGATCCTTTTAGGAACCCCATTTTTAGGGGCACTTTGCACACTGACTATAAGCAACCATAGCAATGGTTTAGGCACACAAGCACTGTTCAAAGATGAGACCCCTCGGTTGAGGAATATTGGACAAACCCTGAGGGCCCTCAAATGATCAAAACCAAAGTGCCACAGAAGCTAAAATATGTTGGATGTTTTGAGGGAACTTCAGAAAGTCATCAAAGTTGACCACACAGATTCCTGATTTTACACACTGTGGATTGTTTTCTCCTATTGGAACGGTATTGCGGTTTTGTCTCCTTATGACCTCATGTCCGTAGGCAAGACATTAATGTCGAGATCTAAGAAACATCCGCTTTGCTAGCTCTGGGGAAGGCTCAAAAATTCCTCGACTGGTCTCGGCGGCACCATGATTTCCCTATTTGAAGTGCCTTTATTCCATGTTTTTAATGTCAGATAAATAGATTTTGTAACCTCGGTTGTGTTTGAGGAGTTCCACAGGGATTGAACCATTGTAGTTACCATCAGAGACATTGCTACTACCCAAATTAAGGCTGCTGTTGCTGCCGTTTGCAAACCGGCCTCTCTGATTACTTGAGCACAGGTGTCATTCGTCATGGAGAAAAGGCCACCGGCTAGAAAAACGTCTTACCCTAGCACTTTCAAATCAGCATTCAGCTCAATTAAAAAGCGACGATGGATGAGTCTCTTGAATTCCATGTAATGAAAGATGTGTTTATTTCTATTATTTGATGAAACTGCCTCCCTCTAAACAGCAGGAGGTAGCTCTATTATGTAGTATAGGGCCCACCCACGTTTGGTTGGATTTGGCGGGAGAAACTGCACTGTTTTGTGGCTATTTATCATGACGGGTGGTGTTGAACTAGAAAGAGGAACCCAGGATCCGTCTTGTTCAAGCTCTTTCTATTTCTTTAATGGAACCAAAATAACGTAGAACATTGAACCGGTCACAATGTCCTGTACAGGCACAGAGGAGCAGTTGGCTGAAGTACTTTCTTTATTTCTTTTTGATTTTATTGAGGGTGTTTTTGTCACTCTTGCACCTCCTCCAGCAGTTCCTCACCAATCTCTCAAATATTGGTGACAACTGAGACCTGAGGTCTAAGCTGTTTTAAAATAAAAAATTTAAAAGCTGATAGGAAATTGTACATGATATCTGAGCATCTAGAGCTGGCTTGACCAAGTGGAACTTTGACTTCTTCAGTGGGTTCTATTTGTTCTTGCTCTGGATCTGCATCAGAGCAAGAGACTTCTCAGACCAACTGATTAGCCTTTAGATTAAGCACGCTGAGGGTCCCGTTGCTCCGTTTTTGTCACTCCTCTGCTGTCGTAGGTGAGTCAGCATGTGCGTGTCTTTGTGCGTCCTCCTCTACCTCTTGTGTCTTTTGTTAACTGGGTGCATGTGTGTGGATGTGTAAATTGGGTTGGAATGCTGTGTCCTGCCAAACCCCCAGCCCAGACACCCCCCTGGAGATAAGTGAGATAAAACAGGGGATGTCTCGCACATCACTGCCCCAAGACTGGCACACTTCCTCACTGCATCTGCTCCTCTTCTCTTCACTTCACTTCACTTTTCTCTTCTCCTCTCTTCTGTGTTGCTGTTTTAAATCCAGCCAAAAGTTTAGGTATTTAGGTACTGGAAATATTAAGGTGCTAGAAAGTGTTCTTTGAAAGATGCCATAGAAGAAAACACTCATATTTGTTAAAGGGTTAAGAGGTTAATGAGTGA